>NW_028141976.1:13013814-14213814 GCF_025532165.1 Camponotus vicinus | reverse complement strand
CCAATCACAGCCATTCTTTTGAAGAATGTAACCATATATTCTTCAGAAGAATGACTGTGATTGGTCAATAATGTCTAGTCTAAATTATCTCGGAGCGATTAAACCCGACCACTTGAAGAAACGCCATTATTAGACATTGGCTGCGTTCAGCAGAAAAAGCTGCTTTGCAACTGTTGTAAAATTCGTAACCTGATTGGTGTAGACTCTTAATTTTGACTGAATCTAAGAGCATACACCAATCAGATTCACGAATTTTACAACAATTCCAAAGCAGCTTTTCCTGCTGAACGCAGCCATTGGCTGCGTTCCATTTGAACGCTTACACGCTTAAAGCATCATTCTGTCTTTGTTGCACATCGAATATCAAACGAAGATAGAGCGACGCTTTCAGCGCTGAAAGCGTAAAAAGGAACGCAGCCATAGTATCTATCGAGAAGAATCATCGCTTGCAGTGTAAATTCACCTTAAGTACATATAACGCCCTCTGAATTATTTATGTTTTCATACACACTGCTACATAAAACGAACAATCCGCTTAAGAAACTGTCGGTAATGCTGCACAACATTCCGTCAATATGGCGTTTACGCTGTGGACGCTTTTCGAGGCAACTTTGCTATGTTTAAATGCAATTTGCATTTTGAATGAGCAACGGTTCCTCGCCAAAGGTAATAATCAACACATTAATTGTCTTCATTGTTTTATTTGTTAATTACATCTTGTATTAATTACATAATTCATATAATGATTAATATAGGTTATAGTTAATATTATAGGTTATAATATGTTTTAAAAAATTAAGTTTAAAAAATCTATGTATTATGTGTTACGTTTTTAATTGCTACATTAAAATTAATATTGAATTTTTTTATTGCAGTTGGCTGGGCATCATGGCAAAATGTGCAAGGATTTGGCGAACCTCCTACAGCTAAATCACAAATATTGAATCTTATTAAATCGATACGAACTGTGATGAGGGGTAAGTAATTTTAATTCTGATTACTTGAGATTCTACTTATTATATCTTTCATATAATGTCAATTTTCAGTTCCTCTGATATTCTTTAATATCTTGACAATAATTGTGAAGCTCATACTTGGCTGAGAAGGGAGAATTATTACAATGTAAATATTTTGAAGTAGAATGTAAGTCGAAAGTGATGTGCGAGAGAATTTATCATATTATATTATTTCCATGTTTACAATAAAGCAGTATTTTGTAATTTTTATCATAAATCTATTTACAAAAGAGAATGATAATGGATTAACCATTGTAGTGTAAAACAAATAATATGGCATCTTTTTACTTGCTTCTAAAAATTAATGATAATTTATAATTGATAATTTATAATTAAGTATAAGGATATGTATTATTTGTAAAATTATTTGTTTACCCACCATAGTTTTATAGAAATTTTATAGAAATTTTTCTTATATATGTCTATGTTTATTCATATAAATGTGTGATAAAATTTCTATTAGGCAGTATTTAATAGTAAAAACATTAATAGTGATATTTCTTAAACTATGGCTGAATCACATTGAAAATGAAATTGATAGTTTATATTTTAAATTACATTGGCTGTTTTGCCAATTAGCATTCATGATGAAATACACAAAGATAATTTGATAAATTAGAAAGTACATTTTCTAATTGGTCTTTATCAAAAAATCTTTTTATTAATTTTTGATGAAAAAATGTAGGTAATATTAAATTTTTGATACATCTTTATTATAATGTTTGTTATTATGTTAATATGTAGTTACATGGTAAATGCATATTCAGGAAAATCTAGAAATGATTAATGATGCCAACATTGGATTGAATTTAACTGTAAAAAAATATATATATATTTCTTTATTATATACGTATTAATCGCTTTATAAATGAAAGTTTGCGAGAAATTCTTGTCAGTCTGATTGCTTATAATTCAAAAATTCAAAAATTGTTGGCGTTCTGACATCTTTGTTATCATTCACGATGAAAATTCGCGCAACTTAAAAGCAATCAGTCTATGAATATGTATATGTATATGCCTTGCATAATAATTAATTTTCTACACACACGCATTTACTGACACCAGCGCGACTGGAACAAACGGTAACCCACGCAACAGGTCACGCTTCCGCTCATTTCCATTTCAATTATTTCTTCCCGGATCATTTGAATCGTAAATCGTCTTGCCAGCGCGCAAGATATGTAATCATCGACGCTCGCGGAAGATGCGACCGACCGGGCAAGATGTGCTCGGCGTCTTCCTTCTTACAGATTTACGGACAAGAGTAACAGGACGCTTTCGGAAGACGCGGATGATTTTCCCGGTAACTTTCTTTCTCCCCTTCCTCGCTTTCTCAGGACGAAAGAAGCGCCTTTACGGGATAATCAATGGCTATTACCGGATTCGCAGCAATTTTTGTTCGTGTGTATGTGCGTGCGTGCGTACGAACAGGTAAAACTTATTATTAAGCGTGACTTGCACGAACATTCACGCATTCGTTGTAATGCTCGATTACGATATTCCATTTCCGCTTTGATTTTATTGCATTTTTTTCTTACATTTGTCGTTAGAAACGTTTGAATCGGTTACAACTTGAAATTTCTCGTAGTAAAAAAAATTGTGCGTAAAACTGCGTGAATTTCAATTTCGTACAACTTTCTATTATATATATTTATAATGAAATATATAAAATATATCTCATTATATATATATAAAATATATCTCATATATATATGAGATTTATAAAATATATCGATTATTTTATCACGATATTCAAATTCAAAAATCATGTTAATCACAATTTCATATAATTAATATATAATATAATTTTATATATATTATATAAAATTATTAACTATATGAAATTGTGATTAACATGATTTTCAATTAGTTTAATAATTTAATAATTATATATAATTTTATATATATTATATAAAATTATTAACTATATAAAATTGTGATTAACATGATTTTTGAATTTGGATATCGAGATAATAAATGATGATAGCATAATTTTAACACTATTGCTTTCAAATGTAATCAGCTGATTTTATTCAGAAAGCATCTCACATAGCTATAATTGATGATTCATTAATGAAGATACTTGAAAGTTATATTCTTTTATTCATGTATTAATGAATAATCTTGTGAACGGCTTTTTTTTCAACTCGACCGACTTCGCACGGCTAAGAAAATATTAATCTTAGATCGGTGAAAGAATTTCTGGAATTTAAGATATAAGAAATTGCTTTACACGCAGCCCCCTCCTCCCACATGTGAAGTAACGTTATAACGGCATGATCATTTCTGTCGGAAATTACGAGCTCATTTGCGGTTCTGTAAAGATGCAACGCTAATCGCACGGTTGTGCAAGCACCTTGTCTGTTGTCGATGGATTGATGGATTCGCTAGTTTCAAGATACGCGAGATATTCAAATAGAATATAAATTTATATGTAATATAAATGATTCACAAAATAATACTTCACGTAACTTGTTAATTATCTTATGAACAAAATGAAATCATGTTGAACCAAGAAAAAAAAACGTATCGTTGATTCATCTTCTGCATCGCGCAAGACACGGTATCTGATAAAATTCGTACGATCTGACAATCTAACGACATGCGCGGTTCCACGTCACTCTCATAGTTGCGAAAAAAAATAGGAGAGAACGGTTTGCCGTGTCAAGTGGAGCGGTTCGTCGATTGTCCTCGCGATCTCTTCTGGATTAACGCGGCGTTATAATGAGACACGAGTCGTTGAGTAACGCGCGTGTACTCTTGTCAAGAGTCCCGTCACAGAAATGGGACTGGCTGGCGAAAGCACGAGGAGACCCATTGTGTGGATCCAGGATATCTGCGCGTTTCGACAAATCTCTGCTTCTCTCCCATAATTGGTAACGCTGACGGGTATTGTCTACATCGCGGATTTCCTCTCTCGACACACGCTCCTTTCCTTTTCGTACGCTAGATTTTTCCACTTCGCGGCAGATTGGATTCGCCGATTAAACTGTGGGCGTATTAAACGATCTATTCAGAATCTAAAGTAATCCTTAAAAGATGACTTTTTTCCATAAAATTTATCTCCCCATCAATCCTTTCAATTTCCATTTTAATAACACCAAATGTCAAGTTAAATTTATAAATATGTATCCGTACAGCACAGAACATTGCAGCAATATTACGGCAATATTGCAATATTGCTGCAATGTTACAACAATATTAATAATATTGCTGCAATATTTTGTGCTGTATGGGTTGTTGTTACATTGCAGCAATATTGCAATGTTGCTGCAATATTGCTGCAATGTAACAACAATTAAATATTGCAATGTTGCTGCAATATTGCTGCAATGTAATAACAAATATTGCAATGTTGCTGCAATATTGCTGCAATGTAATAACAATTAAATATTGCAATGTTGCTGCAATATTGCTGCAATGTAACAACAATTAAATATTGCAATGTTGCTGCAATATTGCTGCAATGTAACAACAATATACAATACTCCAGACAGTTAATTTGACAAATTGTTGACATTAATACAATTGTTGGCAGCATAACAGTAATGTGATTAATCATATTAATCAACATGACAGCAGCGATTAATCACGCTTGATTATCTGGAAAGTTTATTTCAGTATCGATGTTCCAGTTTTATAGATCTTTTATCAGTACTAATGATGAATAGAGTCTGAGGGAAGAGAGACAGATTACACAGGCCCACAAAAAAAAAAAATTTGTTTGACTATGAATCAGAACATAGTATTCCCATGTATTTTTCGACGCTGAATCCGAATCCGATGTCCGTTTTATCGTATCACGTCAGGTTTAAGGGCAATTCAAGGTCATATCGTTGAAAAGCGCCCCCAGACAGATTGAAGGTCTGAGAGTCTAACCTCGAGCTCTAAGACCCCAAGCGACTTTACTCCCAAACAACCCAAAGGCCTGAGAATAAATTTTTTGGAACGTTCAGTAACAATTTATATCTTTAAAAAATCAGTGAGTAAATCATTAAATAAGCGTGTTTGAGCTTTTTTAACCAGACACACACTTTTGTGTGTGTACGCTAACGCCGGCGTTTGCATGAGTGCGCGAGTGCATGAGGTCTGTATGTGCGTGCGTGTGTACGTTTGTGTGTGTGTGTGTGTGTGTGTGTGTGTGCGTGCGTGCGTGCGTGCGTGCATATAGAATGCCTGCTGCTCCAGAGGATGCTGGAAATGGTGACAACTGCCTCAATGAAGGATGTGTAGAATGATCCATTTTCCGATTCTCTGGAGTAACGAAGCCAGCGAAGGCGCGCTGCCCTGCAGGGGGGCGTTAGGGTGTGATTCAACTTTGATATACTCTTGAACTCGACGTGATATGGTTAAATGGACACCGGATTTGGATTTAGCAACCTCAAAAACATGAAGATACAATATTTGGCCTCATTAATGCGCTTTTCAACGATATGACTTTGAATTGCCCTTAAACCTGACGTGATACGATAAAACGGACATCGGATTCGGATTCAGCGTCGAAAAATACATGGGAATACTATGTTCTGATTCATAGTCAAACAAATTTTTTTTTTGTGGGCCTGTGTTATTATTCGGGAAAGACGATTGACACGACTCGCGTTCTTATAACTGGAACGCAGATCGCGCGCCAGGTAAGCGTAATTTTTCTCCTTTCGCACGCTGATGGACGAGCTCGTCTCTTTCGCGCACCTCTTGCAAAATTTCACAGAGATTCTCACACGCGTCTCTCCACATCTCCCCCCAGCCGATCTCACCGTACCCCCTGACGCGCGGCACTTTCCCCGCTGGATGTCACACACGTAAGGTCTTTCAGGACAGATCGGTCGATACCGCGCTTCTCTCGGCGTCTTTCACGGAATTATTTTTAACAAATGGAATCGTTAGCGTGTCCCGCATTGTTAAGTGGAATCATAGAAGTATATGCGAATTTTTCGCATATAAAAGACGCTTTTTTACATGTTAATCGCATCATTATTTTTAATAGAAAGAAGGAACGTTCTTCCAGAATTAAAAAAAATCTTTGTTTCTTATCTTGTCTAATTTTTTAATTAAATGATAATTTATGACATCATGCATTTTTATGCGAAATTATGCAGAATTGGAAAATTCTTGATTATATACATCGTATCGTTTTATTTTCCATTTAATTCAGATTCTAGATACGTCTAATTTTTTTATGCAATTATCTTTTAAAATAAAAAAAATATATATATATATGACAAAGTTTTCGTTACACGAAACTTTGTTCCATAAAATATTCGCAATTCCATTGCTCTTTAAGATTTCTAATTTGTGTGGCAAATGGTTTTAGTGTTATGAAAACAGATTTCTCACTTGAGAATAAATTTCTACTGACGCGAAAATTATTCCAAATGTGCACAACATTTCTCGTCTTATGTGAAACATTCATTTTCCTTGCTCTTTATTTCCGCTAAACTTCGCATTTATGTCTTATCAAGCACTTATTAAGCTCTTTATTGACTTTGAAGAGACGTTCAGCGATAATAAAAAATCGTGTCGAGATTGTAACTGGTGTGGAACAAACAACCATTTGTCGACAACTGCTTTGCAGAAATACAATTTGTGCGATCTAACGTAGAGGATGTACTTCTCTTCATCCAAAGTATAATGAAGAACTCGATAAATCTTCTCGCGTCTATGCAATAACACCGACAATAATTTATTTTATTGGCTCTCACCCTCTTATGCAACTGTTCCAAGCCTGTACCGTTTAAATTAATGGTATTAACATTTTCTCGTTACGTAATTCTCGCGCACCTATAATTTAAGAGATTTTTCTTACACGCATATACATAAACGTCATCTCATAATACCTCGGAAACTATACGTGCGAAAAGTGTAGAGAAAATTTATTCGTGAACAGGTGTAATCATTTGAAGTTATACAGTTAAAAATTTGAAGGCACGACAAGAATGTGTAATGATTTAATTTAAGATTGATTGCGCTTTGATTAACTTTTGATTTTCTTTCATGATGCCTTGCAGTATGGGCGACTCTGACAGTATTGCTTTGCACAGCTTTCATATTAAATATTATATATTATATTTATTAAAAATATTAAATATTATATTTTTATATTATATTTATATTATTAAATATTTATATTTATTAAATATTAAATATTATATTTATTCTATTTTTCTAAATAAGATAGTGATTTTTCGCGGCAAATACCGTCGTAAATATACTATAATGATATATATTTTTTGTCGTCTTTTCGGATTTAAAACTGGCTCATTCATTCATTAGCAATTTGCAAGGAAAATCTGAATAATCATTGTATACCTAACTTATCATAAATGCGGATCATGCCGCATTGCATGAAACCGCTGCAGATGAATGTTGTCATAAATGTCTGATGATTGTTAAATATGTTAATTAAATATTTTCAAGACTGCGGTATCTATAGACAATTTGAACGGTATTATAGGCTTAACTAATCCAATAAAGACGCAGCTCGAATCGTTTTCTTAGTTTCTCATTCTTCAACATAAAAGGAGGCTTTATATTTATATGAAAGAGAATAATTAGAGTTTAATCTAATCTAAAGAAGTAATAAAAACTCAATTTACAAAACAATACAAATTGCAAATGAAATGTTTTTATTTGTTTATTTTACTGTTGAAAGAACTTTTCACCTTGATCTTTTAGATATCAATAAAAATTATAATTTTCCATAATTATTTAACATAAATGAAAGAAGAGTTTAAAACTTAAATTTTAATGAATTAACGTAATAATTAAAAATTCCTAGTATTTTTAATAATTAAAAATTTCTTATATTTTTATATTCAATCAAATTATTTTATATATAAAATATATATAAGATTAAGTACTCATCGATATTACATCCTAATGATTTATTAATTGATGTATTTATAATCATTTCATTTTGAGATTAAATTGCAAACTTTGAAGGAAGTGAAATGCAGAAATAAAATAATAATAAAAGACATATCATAACTTACAGTACATCTTCTCCTTAGAAATTGCATTTTAGCGAAATCTCCAAACACACAAGATAAATTCATGCATTCAAGTGACTTACATCATCCGTAATCAAGAAACTCTAATGCTAATTTCAAGTGAGATGACTCGAATGTGAAAGAGCGTGTCTCATGATTGTGATGACAGTGCCATATAAGAAATTTCTCAAACGTAAAAAAGAAAATAAAATCCTCCTATCCGGATATCCTTTGGCCAAATAATCCGAGGATATTCCAGTGCCTCGAATACAAAAGTAGAATCAAGCCACTTTCGAATCTTGACCGATGATCGAGTCTCTCTTTAACTCTCTTTTTCTGCCTCGTTTGTCATGCCCTTTTGCAACTGACTTTTTTTTGCGTCTTCAAATGCTTGAGGACTTACGTCATATCCAGGTGAAAAAATCTGGCCTTTCCCCCTCAGGATAATGCGAACCCATTGCCTCGCGGATTCACGAGTGAAAGGAGAAAGGCGATCTCTCGTCGACGACGAAGAAAAAGAGAAACTGTCGGATATCTTTGGCAGATACGACGATGCGGAAAAAAGCCAGCCCGGAGCGAGAATCGACACGTTTCTGGCAGCCATCGTGGGATCACGGAGGATATAATAGAATAGCGGAAACGCGCTAATCATATGATTATTGGCGATTAATGGAAGAAAAGTGAAATTATAGGAACAATATAATATATAAGAGAGAGCAATGGAAGCCAATCGTTCTGGACAACAAGGGAAAATTGAAAAAACACAAGGAGGTGTTTCAACGGTGGCGACGTTCTTTTTTTTATTCTTTTTTCTACAAAAAAAGCCTTTATACAAGTACAAAAAGATGCGTGGTTAAGGAAGTAGAGCGTTAAAATGTATTAAAAAAATAATGTATTCGTGGCTTCGCGTGTACGTGTCACTGGACACGGCGGCGTCCGTTCAGTAACCCAGCTCGCTCTTTCGTTTGCGAAAGAACACCCTCGGTGAATCTTCTCGCGGACAGATAGAGGTCGGTTACTTGACGCGAAATCGATCTTACACTCTTCGCAATCTTCTCAGCCTTCTGAGAGTTCGAAGGATCTTCTCCCAATCTATCAGCTTTTGATATCTCCGATCGTATCATGTTGATGAATCGATCTTCGGACCGGAAGAGCCGAAGAGAATTACGCAGCGGACGCCGCGATATAGCGATCATATGTGTAGAATTTTATTTACAAGGCGCTGATCGCGCCAATCACGTCTTCGGCTTGTCGGCCTCCTCCTTCTCCTCCTTCCTTGTTCTATGAATGTCCCGACGATCGCCGGGAATGTGTGAAGTGTGTCTGTGTCAGCGATTGCACCTGTCTCCTTACGATATCACTGATCCTCGCGCGACTGACATCGATGACCGCGACGATTGATGCGATTTTGGTACGATAGACTTGGGCACCGTGCCGACTGCGCTCAAGATTTCAAGCGATTGAGTTTCCCCCGAAAGAAAAGAAAAGGTAAAACTGGCCACATTCACATTCCCGCGGACCCTGTCTTGTCGAAGCGACGACCGGTGGATTCCCGACAAGCCAAGGGTCCGGAAGAAGTGCTGCTCGGAGACAGTGCGCTTCCTTCCGGCGGATCCCGGGAGATCCTGACCCGTTGAAGCGACGACTATTTGATCCTCAACGGACCAGGCGCTGTCCCGCGAATCGCCATCTCCGCTTTCCGCGCACGTTTCCGTCTGACTTGTTCTCTAACTGAGTTTCTGAAGGAACCGCGAAGGCGGGTATCGACGTCTTGTCTTTGAATCTCGATCTGCGGCGAAATTACGGATCCGTTCGATACTCTAATCTTGGTATCGACGACCTTCCGAGTTGACAAGCCCGAGGAATGTATCACTTGTGAGAGAATCTGAAGACATCTATGATCTTTTTCCAAGTATACCTGATCTCCTTCATAGTCTTTTTATATTATATCTGTTTCAGCTGTGTCTCGGAAAGTAGTCGTTGTTGTCGGCCGGTGCCATTATCAATTCTCATCCTCTTTCTCTCTCTCTTTCTCTCTATCTCATTCTCTCATTCTCTCTCGCTCTCTCTCTCATCATCCAACTCAAGATGATCCTTAAAACGGAGCACCGTAGCCACTGGATGGCCTGCTGGGCGCTCCGTAGCTGGTGCTAGGTCCACTAGGGTAGCCTCCGGGACCTTGGCTGACCTGGTTGAATTGGGCAACTTGGATGGCCTGCCTGATGCCCTCGAGATCGATGCCTACGACACGGGTCTGGTAGCCGGGAACTCCGTATTGCGTCGACGGGGGACCGTATTGCGAGGATGGGGCACCGTAGCTGGAGCTAGGCGCGTATCCGGATCCGCCGGCGAATCCGCCGCTCTGTTGGGATTGCAACTCCTCCTTCAAGAGAATTTGGCGGATCTGCTCGAGCAGGGCGCCGTCCACGGAAGCACCTTCGCTGGTTTGACCACCGAAGGACACCTGGGTGTAACCGCCACCGCCGCCACCGCCGCCGCCAAAGGAGTAACCGCCACCGCCACCGCCACCACCGCCACCGCCGAAGGAGTAGCCACCGCCACCACCACCGCCGGACGGTCTGCTGTAACTGTAACCGGACACAGGCGGCTCAGCCAGGGCGAACCCTGCCAGACCGACAATCACACACTGTAACATACAAGAAAACACGTTATTTTTATTTTATGTTAAAATTGGTAGGTAAATATGATAGGTTTACACTTTAATTAACGAATTGCACGAATATGTATATTTTTAATACTTTTAGAATATTTTTGATATCAGCCATACTTATCAAAATATTTTTTTCAGTAGTTAAAGAATTAAAAAATATTTATTTTTGAAATAATCGCTTATCGTGAGACGCAAGGCTCTTCAGAGATCAGATTTCTGTCTATCATCTCATGTTTATTTAGATTTATAGAATGTGCGGCCTGTTTCATATATTGACATTCTTTTGGAGAATTCTCAGAGATTAGATTGAATTTAATCTATGAATACGTCCCTTCCTGATTTTATACAATTGTGTGCTTTATTATCAAGTGTAATGGTAGCTTTAAATATATAGAATAGTACAATTGTAGGTTTGTATATCTCTATTACGAAGTTTTATAAAATTGATCTGTGTAAAATATAGAAAAGATGAGTTGTAAAAAAATAAAAAAATAACTATATCTCATTGAGAAGAGAGATAAAAATAATTTATATAATATATATTAATATATAATTTTGAAAAATTATTTTTCAAAATTTTTTTTTTATATAAAATATGGCTTTAAAGAAATAACAAATCAAAATGATTTTTTTATATATTATGAATTTTTATAGAGATAATTGTACAATTGAAAATCATCAATTAGTTCTTTAGGATTTTTCTAACAAATCTGAGAGAAAATCCAATCTTTTGGAATTACTTAAATTGTAGATAACGCTTTCACACAAATCTTATTTTTAATTTTTGTAAGATGTCACAAGTTGCGTTTTTCGCGAGAAATCAGAGAGACGCGTGCGAAAGGGAAAGCAGCACTATTAGATCAACAATCGTCTATCTTGCCTGTTAATGTGAAACTCGCAACACGTTAGTTTAGAAACAACGGCAGTGATGTAGGACACAATGATTCGGTCATCGTTTGCTATTTCTTACTGACCAAGATCTCGATCACACACATTTAACCCTCCCCCACCCACACGTATATCCGTACACCACATTTTCTTGTTCGCTTTCTTTTTCTTTTTTTTAAGTTTTTTTTTTTAAGTCCCCCTCTCTATCGTTCCTTAACGTAAGTATGAAAAAAGAAGCGTGCTTACCGCGATCAGAGGATTCATGTCGGCTTCTGCGATGCCGCTCAGTTCTGTGACTCCGTGGAAGGTAGACCGGAGTCATTTATACCCCCGGGAGAAGCAGGGGGATATACGTGCAGAGGCCCCCACGAAGAGAAGAAACGGGGGTCTCTCGCGAGTGAGAGTAATTCAGAGTGTTGTGAGACGATTCCCTCCCTCCCTCCTCGACCTCGTGCTTCTCTCTTTTTCTGTCGGAGTCGGAATATCCATCTATCTCGTTCGCGGATCATCGATACATTCGAGATTTGGACGATGAAAAGTTGCGAAACATTACGGCCTCTCGATAGTCATATCGTGGTCCTTAGACTTGTGTCCTAGACCTAGACTTCTTTAGTCGAGTGCTTTGTCGTAATAACAGTCCCGTAAAGAACTTTGCCTCGGTTACCTGTTGAAGGCTGTACGTATTTTTTCCATCTTCATTTTTTTTGTTTTCTTTGCGATTGTAGCAATATATTATGACAGTTATGATAGAGAGGCAATTTGAAAATGGAGAAATAATTTGATATCTTTACATATAAATCAGTTATGTATCATAGTTTATAAGAGAAAAAAAGAGAGAGACAGAAATTAATTTTATTTTGAAAATATTATCTTCATGCACATCCCATAAATGCATTTATATTAGCATTTGTATAGCGCATTTATGTTTGAAAAATACTTATTGAATTTTTTTGCACGTGTTTGTTGTAGTAATAAATTCCATTATAGATTTTATTTCAGCTACCTATTCAAGATTGACTTTAACGTGATTTTATTTTATGTTGGAATTATATATCACGATGAGCAATTAAATGATTAAATAACTGAACATGATATGTTAATACTGTTTACTTGGCATTATTTTATAGTGCGTATATCGTGTATAAGTTGTGATTATATAAGTCAATTTATTAAAAACATCATATTATATAAATTACTTCATATTCATAAATAATTTTACATCATGTTATATTTATATTTGTAAACTATTTTTATTAATTTTTTTCTTATCAAATATTTATTATTGTGTACATATAGTCTTTTGCTTTAATTACTTGCTAAAAATTAATTTTTGTATATTTCTATTTTCTATGCAATTGTGTGCAACATAATAGACGAGCATACAGTTGTAAATGATGATAGTTAATGATTAAAAATTAATTTTATTATCAAAACAATATATGTATATGTAAATGCATACATTATGATAAGGAAAGTTTATTTTTTGTCTATCAATATTCTCTTCTCTCGTTGATAATGTATAAAATAAGATATGATCAGTAAACATTACGATGATTCCAGTTGTTACAGCATTGTGTTGTAACATATTGCAAGCCGTTGTAATAAAATGCTATGCGCGTGCCGCATTTTGCCGCTGTATTAATTTTCGCGACAAGAATATGAAACGTTGCTTATGAGAAACGTCCCGTTTAGAATTCTATCTTGATGAATCATCCCGATAAATATATCCTTTCTTAAAAAGTACAATCATAGCATCATAAAAATCTTAAAAAATGAAGCGATATTAAATGTAACTCAATTGACTTAATTGTATTATATTTTTTATTAATTTTACACACACACATATATATATATATATATATATATATATATATCTTTGCCAATCTGAAAGTTTTATAACTACGATTAAGTAACCTGATCAATAATTTAAGAAGATAAATATCTTTATTTTCAACACTTCTTTAAAATATGAAAAATAATTTTTACATAAAGAGGAGGAATTAACATACACATACAAACATTGAAAAAATTATATAATACTTCTCTTATAATTATATAAATATTTTACATAATTTTCTGTTTATAACGATTATTATTATTATCCTTATTCATAATAATCTTATTTAGTATATTATACATAAATATTTCATCTTATTCAATACACAATACATAAATATTCCTTAATGAAATAATTTCAGATTTTTCTAATGTGTTAATTTTGTTTTTCTTCTTTATCTAATATGATTAAATAAATTAATTAATAAGATATAACCAAAATTTAATACACCATGAAATAAATTCCTCTTCGCCCTTAAATATCCCTAATTTATTTAAAAATTCTTTTTTATGCATTTAAATAAAAATTTAAATGTTATAATAATAACTAAAAAACTCTGTATAAAAATAAAATTACTTATATATATTAATTATAAATACTGCGATTTTATGGCTATGTATGCTAATGGCTTTTCAGTTCATGAATATAAATTCTTGTTTCGGCTAGGCTGTGAGAATATATTATATAATAAGAGTTAAACTATAAAAGAGTTTATCTCACGCAACAAGTTCTCTTTGTTTGGGCAATATGTAACACCGGATATGCGTCGAACTATTTCTTCATTAGATGTTTCCGTTGATCATTTTACGTCATAAGATACTTTTTCTATTTTCTTTTCTGTTGTATGATCTTTTTACAATTTAGATTAAGTAATTCTTTATTATTTTTTGTGTTGTTAATTTTATTTAAGCTATAACAATTAATAGAAAAAAGACAGATAGGTAATAATTTATTCAAAAATTGCTGATATTTAAGATTACACACATATGTATGAGATTTATTGTTTTCAAACATATTAAATTATTTATTAAATGAATATTTTTCTCTCTTTCCCTTTCTCTTTTTCTCTCCCTTTCTAAAGTATTATGAATTGCTATAGTAAAAAATAAATACAGAAATAAATTTAGAAATTATTATAAGTTATTGTAGATTAGAAATTATTATAAAATATTAGAAGAATAAAAGAATGGAAATTAAAATTATTGACCTTAAAAAAAATTATGATCTTATACTAAAAAATTATATACACGCATAAATTTTAATTGAATAGGAATTAAGGAATTAATCATAAGGAATTAAAGTGTCTGTAATATATTCAATCTCTTTTCAATCATCTCGTAATACCGACTACTTAAAGAGCGGCAGGATAACAACAGGCCAATCTTTATACATCGAATAGGTCACTTGAAAGAAAGTTGGCAGAGTAATTTCGAGAATGCTTCAAGTCATGCGGCTAATAATCACGTCACTCTCGATTCAGCTGATGTATCTATTAGAAAAGAAAAAGAGAAGGTATATTGATCCAACGCAATTTTTAACATTTCTCTAAGCGAAGATATTCGTAGCATTGCATAAGTTTCGTAATAATCTACGTGTATAATGGAAAATAAGAGTAGAATCGATTTTTAATGAATCGATTTCTATATTTTGCGCTATAACTGTCTTAATACATTTTTTCCGTAAAGAAATTGTCTTCAACTGTTCTTGTTATTGTAACTCAATGTATTTTATGATATTACATCAGACACGAACATATTTCAACGAATATTTTAGGCAAGAATAATTAGCGCATAGACTTGTCGATTAAATCAATCAATTTATTCATCGAGAAATACCTTTAGTCGCCTAATTAATATTTGACGTGCACGTGAATTTGAAAATTTGAAAATTAGTTGTCTCCAGCTTGATCGCTTTACGTATGATTTCATTTACCATTTCACTTATATACGAAATATATACCTGCTATTTCAACATCAGAGGCAATCAGTATATACTGGATAGTTAGAGATAGAAATTAATGAAGATGGAGACATGCTGCAATATTTTACGATAATTTATTCTGCAATAGTGACGCGAGATATTGAAACAAAGTTGCGCTACCGACAAGGATAAATTATTTGCGTACGGAAATTTATAAAGGTCGCGCGTAAGCTTGATTGAACGATAGAGAACACAATCATCCGACAGAGTCATGAACTCTTGATCGTTACAGAATAAGAATCGTTACAGAATAAGAATCCGACATGAGGAAGAAAAGTACATGCCTTGCCAACATTGTATCATCCGCGTGCTAAAGCTTCCGTGCATTCGAATCGACGTAATCATCGACTTTGAGGTGATCATCAACACACACACAACGTTACTGCATTAAAGTATTTCATTATAAAATGCATTAACATGTGCCTGACGTTTAAAGCTGCATCGGAAATTTTCCAGGTAACTTAATAATCGACAATAATTAGATTTCATTCTAGATTTTTTTTTTTAATTATTTGTGGCTTATAAAAATTTTTGACAATTAATATAAAGATAGAAAATTCCAACTAGAATTAATTTATTCACTTATGTTTTATATTATATATAATCTAGTCATCACGACTGACATTGCAAAGTACGATTGTCCAATAGTGGATAAACTACCCATCGCACACATCTTCTCTTCAAATAAACAATTGGTGCCAAAAATACTAAAAATATAATTAAAGGAGAAAAGTCAGAGATTTGTTTATGATGGGAGATTTAAAGGTGTCTAGAAGAGGAAGTCCAATCATCGTCCAACAACGCAGCTAACGTGTCCGGTTCCCTCGTCGACTGGGGGGACCAGAAGTGGCGGGAGAGGGTGATGGTACTCGCTAAACGAGAGGGAAAACGCTTTCTTCGGCGAGGAATTTAATTATCCGGGCTGTGAACTCTCGACCCACTTCTTCACGTGCGTTACGACCCCCTATATCTGGTCCGTCCTTCCTCCTCCGCTTTCTTCTCCGCTCCTCGAGTTCGATCCGTCCAATTTATCTCTTTTTTTTTCTTTCCCTTCCTTTTACGATTCGCACTCGTCCCGATAGCTAAGATCGGCAATCGGAGCAAGAGTGTTTTTTAACGATTACTTTCACGTGTCCTTGCCGCTCGATGTTAATAGTACAGCTCTGGTGGACCAGGTTCGTCCTCCGTGTAAATGGTACGGGAATTTTTTTTTTTTACGAATCGTCTCGCGAATGCCCCTGTTGCGTCAGCAGTGTTACATTCGATTACGCAAAAATCGCTGCAATCGCTGACCCGGGTTGGTACCTGCGGTTTTTGTACATTCGGTTCTCGATGGAGAAAGATTTTTTAAATGCCATTCGTACGATAAGAGTCGCAACTCATGTCAGCAATATTTAATGTCTTAATAATTATTATCTTTGCTTTTTTTATTTATACAAGAATATCTGCAGAGCTTATTATTAAAGAAGTCTCAATCTATCTCATTCCAACATTCACAATATTTATCTCCGTTTTTTTTTATTTTTAGGTTCCTGAAGCAAAATTGATGTCATTTACATTATTATTCAGCGTGAACATGTGAAAAATCAAGTGATTTTTGGAATCAAACATTTTATATATACTTACTATGCAAATTTACGGTACTAAATAAACATTTAATGAGATAAATTTTATATAGATAAATTTTATTTATTTTAACTATCTTAAATATTTAATTTATAAAATGAAACTAGAAACTACTAAGCTATAACTTATCTTTATTTTACACTTTAGAAAAAAATATTCACAAAATAAATAATATCCAAACACAATCAAACAAACTACAGTCTTACATTAATATATTTATGTTGGTCAAATATAATATATATAATAATTATTATATATAATATTATAATCAATATATATAATATAATAAAGTAGCATGCAATTACTTTAGATCTTGAATTGATATTTGAAATATCATGAAGCATTACAGCTCGATAGATATTTTTAAATCTTCTACACATGTGATTACACACAAGAATCGGGTATAAAATTTTATTATATTAAAGAGCGATAATAATATAAATATTTAAATTCTTATATTTAAATTTTCGAGTGATTTTATGAAGTGTTTTTCGGAGATAACATTTGCTGACAGATAATATCTCCGCTTTCTGTTATTCACTGATATTTTTTATGTATATTTTAATTATAGCGATTAATATCTGCCACATGAATCACTTTTGTCAACGTGTCGTCTCCGACAGACATCGTTTGGATGCCGGTAACGGATACGAGATACTAAAATGCTTCGATGTTTAGAAGAATAGTCTTAAATCACCCGGTGTCAATTTTAAAATCCGGACATAACGTATGGCTCGTGCTAGAGCGACTGCATATATAAAAGATACACACGTGTATACAAGGACTATTTTTATCCCAGGAATTTATTTATTAATTAATGTAAATTTCAACCTTGATGGTGGAGAGAAAGCAGACGAATGCGCGAATCGCGGAAATAAAATTAAAAATATCACCATTTTGCCGACTATGACTAGTAATATCTTTATGGAGAGATAAAAAAAGTGAGCAAAGAATGCAGATGATGAATACGTCATTATACAAATGCTATATTGATTATGCAAATGCTATAGTTTATGCATATATTCGATCGTGCTACTTTTCCGTCGCTACTAAATCTCTCGAAATTCTTCTCATTCTTGATTTAATGGCGAGTCGTGACGATTGAAAATACGATTTATGGATTCACGGGAGTTTCCTTCCCTCTCCTTTTCTCTCATCTCTGATCTTGCTACTTCACGGGATGATTTTATACTTCTTACGCTACACTCGTTTACCTTGGTTCATTTACATATCTCTCGTAATTTCGATTAATAAATAAAACATGTGTGTACGTTTATATATTTAAAATATTAAGTACTTTTACGTAAAATTAATGTGTAATTAAAATTCCTTAAAATTCCTCTGATAAAGTTTACCAATATTAAAAAATGAAAATCATTTAAGAGAAAAATATATTATATGTAAAAATATATTATAGATAAATATATCAATGATATCAATGATATATTAACAACTTAAGTATTGATATTTGTTGTCAAGAAAGAATTTTTTTTATAACTTTAAATGTTTTTAAATATATAAATATATAAATATATATTATATATAAATATAATATAAATTTTTAAATATATAAATATATAAATATAAATATGAGACTTTTCAAATCTATAAAGGGAAAAGCACAACTTATACTTTTATGCTAAAAATTAATTTTTTTCTACTTGATTCGGATGCGTGCTATTGATAAACTATTTGTCGACATCACTCTATCGCTCTTCCAATATTTACTCTCAACTTATTTAATTTTCATGTAATCTCTTAAGAATAACGACTATTCATCGATCTGTGTACGTCGAAGGCTTTGAAAGCGCAAAGTCTCTCATCGTCACGAGATTCGTCGCGACCACAATTTGCGGTCTTGGCTTCCTCGATCGCAGATGTATACGTTCGGCGACCGCGATCGCGTCGAGGATGATTCGAATAGCATTCCCGAGTGAAGTCCCGACGTGTGCGCTGCATCCGAGTTTCTCGGATATTAACGTTGCAGGGTCGCGCGGAAAAAGGAGGGGTTGAGAGGGGGTTTGAACCATGTCGAGTAGACGACCTGACTTTCGCTCCGGCATCTCCGAGCTTCTCTCGCGCCGGTCCTCTTCTCTCTCGACGTCATTCGTCATTTTCTTCTTCGCGTTTCACGACAAACTTCCTCTGGAACATCGCGACGATCGATTCGACTTTGCTGTTACCGGTGGCAATTTTTACCTTTGGTCTCGTCAGCGTCACAGTTGAAGCCTTCGAGTTCTGCGCGATTGAATGTGTTGTATTCAGGAATTAAAAAAAAAAAATATTTACGATCAGTAAAACAATACAGTGGACAATATTAGTGTTTTTTTTATAATTAACTCGATTTCACAATTTGAGATTTTTTTTCAACATTACTTACAATTACAATACATTTTAGTGCTGAATTAAAATCTTTTTATCTCCTTTTTTTAATACGCGATATACTTCGATCAAAAAGAGTTACGCGGAAGATTTCTATACAATCTTCTTCGAGACGTGAAATTGATTGGTCAGTCAATAAAAATGTTATATCACGTCTTCCGTAATTATTACCGGGTTACGCACATTTCTTCCCTCTCGAGCACATTTGATCGACTTAATTAGCTGCACCGCGAAAGCTTGATTAGACACTCATCCGGCATGATTATACATATTATCATATAACTATAAGTATGAATAACATCCGACTGTCATCGTAGGTTACAGTTCAAACTTTCACAATTTTTTATATCGAGGAGAATTTCGCCGAGAACGCGGGTCCAAAATTCACTTGTGCCTCAAAGAAGCGAAAGTTATAATCGCATCTTTTGCGTCATATTAATAGAAATGTAATACATAAAATAATAATAATATATAAAATAATATATAAAATTAATATAAACATGTGTATTACATTTTTTAAAATCGCGAATATAAATTTTGATTTATGCAAATATGTCTTGAAGGATATTAGAATAGAGAAAAGATTTGATGTTAGAACATGGTGTATTGTATCTTGCATATGTTACTATTAGAAATAAACTTTGAGTGTGTTATTATATATATGATTAAAAAATGTGTAAGAGAATCCTCGGACTCGATGATAAGTTTTAATCTTTGAGTAAAAGACACAGTAGCCCCTGGACAAAAGTAACTACTACGTAGTAACGCTTTAGAAAGCGTCTACACGCGAGACCCGATGTTTACAAGATTAATGGTCAGCGTCGGGAGAGTCACGACAATCTTTTCGTCTCTGACACAATTTTATATAATCCGCCGTTGGAGCCCCAACGTAAATTCCGTATTTGAATATTCTAATGTCTAACTTACAGGATACATATCTCGACCAAACGAGCGCATTCAAGTCCCATAGCGCATTCTCGCGAGACGAAAGGTTGAGGTTCGCATCAGTGAAAGGTGAAAGGAAAAATAAATCCACGCTTGCATCCACAAAGCTCGAATAAATAATTGCTCGTCGCGGTATTAGCGTGAATCATCCGCAAAATAATCGCTAATGGACTCGACTATAAACGTCTCGAGCAGACGAGATCCGGCTACACCTGTCTCATCGCGATGGACACCTGTCTTATCCCTGTTTGAGTTCTAACTGTTTACGCAGTCGAAGCTATACGACGCGTAAACTATTCCATCCAGCCATTTGCACCTCACATATTTTTCTAGTGAATATTGTTTTCTATCAATTATTCGTTGACTGAAAAATGTGTGAATGCTCTCTTCGCAGGATATGTGTCGATGCCGTTGCCACGAATGGATTCTGTCGCTCGTTGAAATGGGCGTAAGATTTGGAGGGCGCAAGAACGCAGTGATACAAGGTTTAAACCGGTAGACCACGATGCTATTGGATGCAAAATAACTTTTTCAAAATTAAAATTAATCAAAAATTATCTGAGAAGTACAATGACGCAGACATGATTATCCAATTTAGCAATGCTATCGATTGAAAAAGAAGTGGCCAATGACCTCGATTATAAGGATGTTATAGAAATATTTGCAAAAACTAAGGCTAGAAAACATAACTTGTAAATTATACTTTCACTTTATTAAAGTAAAATGTATTAAGATATAAAATATATTTTATTAGCCTTTGATAATATCAAAAACCCTTGATAGATACAAAAATAAAATTAAAATTAAAAAATTAAAAAAAGTTAAAAAGTTAAAAATATTAAAAAAATATAAAAAGATATGTAAAAAAGTAAAACAAAAATGGAGCCATTATCCTGCTATGTTCTCGTCGTCGTTCTGAGTAAAAAGATTCTGCTAAAAGCAGGAATCTTTTATTTTCGTTTGCAGCTTTGTGCTAGAGCGCACGAGTGAATTTCAACAGGGGCGCTTAAGATCGTCGCAACGGCACCGCATACATCCCTATCTTTTCTAGATTGTTCAATTTCAAATCATGTCAGAAGAACATATGGACATGGAACTATTTCACATTACAAGTGTATATATTGCAATATATACATTTTGTAATAAAGATATGGCAATTTTATAATTAACTTAATTTGGACAAATATTTAAACCAATATTAGAATTTCATATTCAATCGACATGCATTAATTGCAATGAAAATAATGTAAGAACTAAGACCTGAAGCAGTAAAATCTATGAACCATCTCCATATTGAATATTTTATCGGGAATCGAACCCGGGGCCTTTGGTTTTGTAGATTAGTGCGCTGTCTACTGTACCACGCTTCGCCCCATACATATATAGACACATACAATTAATATATGTTCCATTGTTACTTTTAATTTTATAATAATTATAATAATTGTAATAATTATAAATATAATAATAATTATAATAACTTTAGGAAGAATGAAAAGTGCAAGGAAATATGTGCCAAAAGATCTACAACTAATATTTCTGAACTTGAGCGTCTTACGTCTCCGCGAGAAGCCTAGAGAAATTATGAAACAAAAAAGGTGAGGAAAGAAGTAGATAAAATCAGCTGAAAAGTACAAATCGGCCGCAGGCCTGGATTAATGTAACACAAATTTATAATTATATCAGTTATTTTACAAACAGATAGTTTGTTAATCGTCCACTCATCAAACTCATTGACAAAGAATTGAAGCTTATATATTTTTTATATTTATATCTATAATTTATTATCTATAATTTATTACACGTATAACATTATATATTATATGACATGATCTAATATTGATTTTGCAAAAATAAAAAAAATTTTAAACATATTGTATGGACAAATATATTAAAACAATATTAGGTTTTTTATATTCAATTTATTGACATGCATTAATTGTAATGAAAATAATGTAAAATTGATACAATTTTATAAATAAAATGGCATATTTACATAAGCATAATATTGTTATGTTTTAATTGATAATTATTACAACTTAAAGGTTTATTATAATATTCGATTAAATTATTTTTATCGATTCGATGATTGATGCATTAATGGATTAATTAATCTTTGCTAATGTAAAAATAATCTTCAGAAATTAGAAAGTTGTTAAGGTGCTATTCTAACATATATTTGTAATTATGTAATTATTTTTATAATTGTCATTCTTTAATGGATGAGATTTATTGTCTGTGGATTAGCAACTAACGTAAAAGTTAAAAGACGTTGAAATTTAGATTGTATTAATACTTATATTTATACACAAAGTTAAACATCTTTATACATGATAATTTTGATTTATATAAATCAAAATGTTACACATTAATGAAAAATTTTGTAATCCTGATTATTACAAGTTGTTCCTGATTATTACAAATTGCTTAAATTTAACTTTGTTTGTGTTTATTGAATAATTAAATACAGTTTATTGAGTAATTAAAATTCAAAGTTCAAGTTTTTTCAATAGCAATATGATACAGATATCAAAATAAGCTACAAAGACTGTACTGCATCAAACAGCCCATATAATGGTAGCAATTTAATCCTGATTTAAATAATTTTTAGCTTAACAGAAGAATTCTAATATTTTAATGTACAATTATACATCTTGCGTTTTTGAATGTAACATAAAACAATTTTATAAAATAAGAATCGCGCGAAGAGCAAATCTGAATTTTTCAATTAGGTGCTAGATATTGCGTCAGCACATGAGTTTTTTTTATATGTACATGTATCCGTCATTTAATGCTACTTATATATCTAAAAAAATTAACACGGATCTGTCATAATAGATTTTATAAGAACAATTTTCCGCATGTGTGTGTATTTTATTGATTAAGAAAGAAATATATATTTATTTATTACATTTTTATTTGTTGAAGAGAGTATATATTGATGTGTGCAATGTGTGGTTGTGTTAAAAGTAATATAGGAAATCCATAGAATTTTTAAAATATAGGAAGTCCATACAATTTTATTAATTAAATTATATTATTATATAAATAAATATTAATAAATTATTAATAAATATTATATTTAATTTATAATATATTGCGCTCTCTTGTTTGTAAATCTAAAATTGCGAATCTTGTAATTATAATTAAATAAGGAGAAGTACTAAAACGATTGAAAATATTAGGTTTAGAATTAAAATTGTACGAGGCGTCGCGACACTTGTCGCGTTAGCGTCCTGACGCGAATGTGTTTGCCATAGGCAAATATTTTTGCGCGAGCTCCGTTGGATAATCATCCACCTTTCTCCCTTTCTTCAGTTGAACAGCCGCGAGATGCGCGCGCGAATTTCCTGGCCTAATATTTCTTTCTTCTTCTTCCTTCGCGACAATTAGTGTCGCTAGTAAAATTAACTACCTTCCACTTTGAATTATTCTGACGTAATTTTACGTAACCGATGGCTCTTCCGACATGAATGTTCTTTATTGCGTTAACTTGTGAGTTTTTTTTTTCGATTTTTGAGACTCTTGTAACTTTCGTAATTTGTAAAAGTAATCTTCGAAATGTTATATTATTTTTTTATATTAATTGCATATGATTATTATTATAATTTTAATATAATTTTAATATTATAATTTATTATAAATCGACGCCGAATTAAATGTCTCGCGATTCTACGTTTTTTTCTTTCGATATTTTGTTAAATCGTTATTTTTAAATTTTTGTTTTCAGACTTCCTGCAGGTTTTACAATTTATTTCCTCCGACATATTTTCTGCAGAAATAATACTCTTTCTCTGAGATAATACGAATCTGTGGCAAGACCCCGTTTGTTAAAGTGCAGCAGTCGTTAGCGGCGTTCGAGTCGGCAGGTAGGCTCACCGTGATTACGCAAAATTGCTCACGGGAAACGGAGCAGGTCTGCGTTTAACTGGACTCTCTTGCACAAGCGAAGATGCTCCCTCTCCGTGTAACGATAATCTAGATTGCAGGAATTACAATGTCCAACGCGACGTTACAAAACTCAGCAATGCGCAATGGACACTTTATTATGCGTGCCATGTTCCTACCGTTTTTTTTTTTAACGTTCGCGAAAAATCTCTTTTGATCTCAGCAAAGTGCATCATTTACATGCATGATGAAAATTCAATTTAAAAACGTGAAACTTTTTTTATGCGATCTTTTACTCGCGAATTTTTTTTACATAACTCGTCCAACATAACATTGCGTATAAAATCTGAAATTATACATAATAAGAGTTTGGTATTTTCTCATCCTAGGTGTATAAAGAGCCGATTATCGCGCGAGAAGATTAATGTATACGGTAATCGATTCTCAATAGAAACTCGCCGAATCGGCTGCGTGACATAAGAGGTATTTATCATGAAACTCAGCGTGAATAAGAAAAATAGCGACACAACTTAATCGCGAACATCTTGTCTTGTTGAGACTGATAAATATTCAGTGAAACTTTTCGAATTTCAACGTATCTTATACTTGGTGCCGACGTGTTCTATTTCCGAAATAGACTGCTAAAATTGTGTCACAATTTACATTCGCGGCGTCTTATAAATACGTATACAAGTAGACATGGAGAGGTTCGAGCTAAACTTTGAAAGAACAGTTAGCATTCAAGTATTATTTGAGCTACCTCGACTAATAATAAAGATCTTTTTTATAAACTTGAAGTTGATGCATTTGTTATTGACGAAATTTTTTTATAATGATGATTAATAATGATGCTTGAAATTTTAAAATTCGAATTTGTTCCAAATTTCTCTAAATTGAATTTATTAAAAATAATTTGAATTTAATATAAAAATAATTATAAAATATTTATATTTGAATTAAATAATTATAATTTTTATATTTGAATTAAATATAAAAATTTTTTGAATTTCGATCTCTATAAAAAGATATCATACAATTTTAATTTGATAGAAGTTTTGTATTTATTTTCTCTGAATCTCCAAAAAAGAGCTATCAATGATAACTTTTCTGATGATGAAACCATCTTTATTCTTTTTAACTTGTCTTCTAATACTAACGTCGGAGAAAGTGCGCGCGATTAACGTTCTTAAGAAGTAATAATCAACGTGATGTGGGAATCTTTTCGTCGTAACATGGAGATTCTATCCAAAATAGCAACGTAATGCGCGCTTCGAGTATTCAACGCGATGAATCGTTCATTCGCAAGTCAGACACGATACAAACGATTGCGGATGCTTGGTGATATTACAGTCAGGATAGAGGTTCTAGAAGAGCGTTGTGAATATCTTTCATAGGTAATTAGAGTAATTATCACTGTGGTATATGAAAAGCGGTGAAACGCTTCCGGTTTGCTTATATCGTCGTCGTAATAATAATAAGCGTGGGCCTTACTTGATGAGCAAGCTGTATACCGGATATTGTAATCGATCATTATACCTTAATATTTTGTTATGAAATATAAGGATATTGATTTCCAGTGAAATTTTATTTTTTATTTACATAAGAGAAAAAAAGATATATTTTCAAAATTCTTTATCCAGTCACTTAATCTTTCTTTCGACTTATTGCGTTGAGTGTTAGTCGCGTTTATCGTCTTTACATTCATTTTATCGTTCATGTAAGATTTACTATCCTTGTCTAACAATTAATTTGTATCATAATATTTTTGATTTTCTACAGGAAAAGACAGTTACGGAAGGTAGAATCTCGTGCATGCGAGATTTTGCAAATTTTTATTCACACGACACGCATTTTATGCGTGGAAACAGGACGTGTTGTGAGATTTTCCGTAATCATCGTTTAACGACGTGAAATCGAATCAGCTGACCGGTGATTTTCGTTACGTCAACTTGTAGATTCTAGTTGCGCGTTTACTTAACGATTGAGCAATTGCTTGATAGCGTAATAACGTCGTGTCGTCTGCGTATTTCTAAATTAATCGACCCGCGAGAGAGGAGGTCGGATCGCGCCTGGTTTCTCCAAAGATTCCGCAGCCGAAACTTTCGACACACGTTCACGCGAGATCACCTTGATCCCTGATCAAACGGTTCCAGTTACTTTCGATTGAAGACACGCTATGCGAGATGACCCAGAATCATGTTGCCAGCTGCGAATCCGTCGCGTGTCGAGTTTTTCTTCGCAAGGAGGCCTCGTTAAATACCCTCTTCATTTTCACTTGCGTGACTCTTGCGCTCGTGACTTCCATCCCGAGTCATCCGACGAGCGATTCCGGCCTGCATCTAAGCGCGATCGCACAATTACGATCGTCCTCGCTTCCGCGCTTGTTTCGCTTTATCGGGTCTCGCTTTCCTCGATGCAAGGCACAGCGACCCTTGCAGAGGTCGTCCGAGCCACGTTCGAGTTTCACCGAGACGCGATCGACGATTCTCTCGTTCTACAGTGTCGAACGATCAACCTGTTACTTCCTCCTTTCCGCATTGTGACTGGATTAACGTTTTAAGCAGCGTTCGCATCGGATGAGTATAAAATGCATATCATCGATTGATCGAAGGATATACTGTGTAATTCGATTTCCTGATGATTAGTATATAGAATATTATTTTGCAATTAACTTTATAATATTATTATGATATTATTATCTGAAAAATTTAATTAATATAATAATATTATTATAATATAATATATTTATAATATATTATATTATAATAATATTATTATATTAATTAAATTTTTCAGATAATAATTTTATAATAATATTATAAGGTTAATTGCAAAATAATATTCTATATATATTTATAATATATTATATTATAATAATATTATTATATTAATTAAATTTTTCAGATAATAATATTATAATAATATTATTATATTAGTTAAATTTTTCAGATAATAATATTATAATAATATTATAAAGTTAATTGCAAAATAATATTCTATATACTAATCATCAGGAAATATATATACTAATAATATAATATATTTATAATATATTATATTATAATAATATTATAATAATATATTTATATATTATAATATTATAATATATTTATAATATTATTATAATATAATAATATTATTATGTAATATTATTATCTGAAAAATTTAATTGCACACCTAAGTTTTATTTGGAATTTATATTTCTATCTAAATTGAATAAAAGATGTGAATATAAAAATTTATCTATAATAATAATCTATCTGCTATATTTGCGATTTTGAAAAACATGGATACATCAAATATATCTAAATTGTCAATTATTTGCGAGACTAACATTTATGTAAATCCCTGTGTTTGCGAGATTGTAAGCGTAGATTTGACTTAATTGAACAAGATGATTTATTCGCGAGAGATCCGCATTGTTCTGCATATTATCGACTCTGTAGCTTGCCGTTATGCAACGTAAACGTGCAAGCTATGTTGGCCATTAAAATGAGCGGTGTAAGCGTAGCTTTACCTCCGGGAGAAGGAGATCACATCCTAACGCGGGTCTAGGTTCTCTTCATGGATCTCGATGTTCATACATAGATGTATTCACGCATACATATATCACGTGTATAAAGATTCCTGCCTAGATATCCCCGAGCGCCGGATAATCACGAGTCTCGCTGATGCTGGCCGCAGATAAGAACATTAGACGAGTAGATGAAGCTTAATTTCCATCTTTGAATATCATTACACCTCGAATATATGAAAGATTGAACCTTTCACCGTCTCGGTCACCTTCACCATACAAATCCGATCGTCGTAATCATGTCACTTTGCGTGATTCCGAGTTGCCGGTTCTTGTAATTTGCACGAATTTTATTACAACTGAATTGCGGAATTTTTAATTATTTTTGCCATTATCAATGTTGCTGAAAACGGCTTATTATCTTCAAGATTCTCTGATAAAGAATTTTAAAAATTAAAATAGGTCTGAACATTATCTAGTTCAAACCTATTTTAATTTTTAAAATTCAGGTGCTATAAAATTATAAACTTGAATATAAAAAAATCGAACGATTTATCTTTCTCGATTAAAATGTTGTAATAATTTCTTTTAAACAGAATTGCTAAAATAAAGAAAATTGAAGTTGTTGGAATCATCTTTCTGAAAAGTAGATTTATTACTTCTATATTTAATTCTTCGATTATTATCATCATCCTCTTGTGTCTGCAACATTTGATCGCAAAATTTGAACTAATCGAACTTATTGGGCGATCTAATCAAAATCTCGTATCCGCGAAATAATGAAAAAGATGGCAAGGATCGTTAATAATCATTAATAAGATCGATATCGAAAGAAAGTCGGAGATAATAACAAAGTGGGAAAAAGGTTGTGTGGCAAAGTTACGCGCGGCTTGGCTTCGGACAAGAGTTTATAGATTTACTTCCTGTATAATTTTATTCCCCTGTATAAATCGGCGATGGTAAATGTTTTTTTTCGCTATTAACTGCCTTTCTTTCGCAAAGACGAGACATCGATCCAAACCACTGAGAGACTCGTCACATTGTACGTGTGTGCGTATGTATGCATACATCCATCTTCGCGCAATTGCGCAATCATAAGTCGCTGAGAAAGCGCAAATGCGTCTTCGTACGTTATTCGTTTACTTCACACATCCCGCTGACGCGACATGATTAATTACTGCGTGATGATACCAGAAAGTTTGCGTTTATTCGAAACTCGCGCAAGCATCTTCCTCAATCACCCTGTTGACGAATATTTTTTAGCGAAGCAGAGATAACCATCATCATCATCACACCTACAATATTGCTAATAAGATGATAATGGCCAATTTCATCGATTGTTTCATCGAAAAGAAGAACACAAATCTCTCAATAAATATTCAAATTAAGAAAATTAAAACCATAAATCATGATACGGTAAGATTATTCTTACATTGTTTCATTAGAACAAGTTACGGAAGGTGAGATTCGACAATGAATCAATTGCCGATCGTTCGCCAATTAGCGATATATCGACAATTCAAACGTACGTTTCGCGATGCCTTGGCTCGCACGGAGCACGATCGTCCGTAACGAACGAGTGATGACCTGGGTTGCTCTCACGCGTCTGCCTCTCTCAGCTGTGTTCACTTCCGCTAGTGAAAGGTGCTTGCACTCGAGCCGGGGGCTATGATAAAGTGCGCTTACGTGCATCCTCGCATCGCTCGAGCCAGCCAAGTACACCGATGTTCCGTTAGCGAACTGCCAGCGATCTAGCCTGGAGAGAAATAGACTCCGGTTGGCTCTCGTAAATTCATTCCGATTGAAATCTTGTCGGGTGTAAATAGCACGTCGAAAACTGCGACGAGAAGACATCGATACGATTATTGCGAAAGAAAGTTTTTGAAAAATTCTCGACGCGCTAAAATAATCTTACGAATCGTTGAAATTCAATAGAGCATCTAGGATGATAGATATCAGTTTGGAATCTTTCACTCGGAGCACAAACACACCGTTATGCAGTTAATCACGTGCTCGCCATCTGACGCTTCCTATGCATCATAAGTACGAATCTAGGCAGCTGATTCAATCGATTTTCAAGACAGAAAGAGAAACGCGGAGAGATTCTGGCTACAGAAAATTTATTCTCTTTTGACGATAATCGCAATTTTCCTCGCTTTAAAGTAAATATATTTTATTTAGATGTGCTTTTTTGCTAGAATTATTATTTGCGTCATGATTCAAGTTTTTATCAAAATTATTATTTGCTACAACTATAATATTTATTTCATCATTATTTTATTTATCTCGCTATTTTATGAAGAAAAATATTTTTATTGATGTAGTTATATGATTATCATAAAGTATTGAATTTATTTCGTACAGATTAATAAACTAAAACATGGACGTATATGATATTAATTTTGAGAAATTGAAATCTGCCATTGACCTTGATATTAAATTCGAAAGAGACCAATTAAAGGAACACATGACACGCATTACATAACTATAAGAATTAATCTCTTAGCCTTGGAGATTGATATCGATTCTCCTTAATGCAAATCTGTAAGCAGCTGTGTCATGACGATATTCCGATTGTATTCATAGAATTCGTTTATTGATACAATTGTTGGATTGAATGATTAATGGTTCGAGAATTCCGTCGTACGAAGTTAGTATCAGAATTATCAGAACCACGTTTTATGTTTGCTCAATTGTATTTGGGACAAATTTATACAACAAACAAAATGGCTTTTTTAAAAAAAATTGAACACTAATTTATATCTTTGAAGTTAATTTTTAATAATTTTTTTAAATTAAAATACATTGCATCAAGATGTTTTTTAAAAATTCTGAAACCTCCGAAATATTTACATGTGTAAGGAAATTAAATGCAATTTATCTGTCGTAACAGCTTACAGATTAATGAACAATCAACAAATGATCAACAATAGTTATCACTTATTTCGTTATAGGTACATTAAAATATAATTAACTTTATATAATATTAATTAAATGTTTTATTAACACAAGTTAAATATTATAAGATATCAAAATTTATTAGATTCTCAAATAACAGAAAAACAGAAATATATAAAAGATAATTATACAAAGTATCCAAAAAATTTTAAAATCTAAAAATTAAAATGCTTTTCCTTTAAATATCTTTATAATATTCTTTAAACATTTGATGTTACGTCGCATTTAAGATTTGATCTAGTTTGACATTATTCAACTTAAATAACTTTTATGTTAGAGAATTACTTGCTGTTTGTGATATTCTTTTCTATAGAGAGATTTTTAAGAATCTATTTCTGTTTTCAAATATAAAGACATAATTTCTGTTTTCAAACAAAATTCGCTCTTTTTTATCTTTGAATTTTACGACGCGCGGGATTGTGAGATGATTTTCTGAAATGTCGTACACGAGTAAAAAGAAATGAAATCGAGGAGACATTGACAAAGTCTCATCACGTATATTTTTGTCATTCTAGTAGCTAGAATTTCGTAACTATTTCGTATTTCTCGTGTCACTCTCTGCCAAGTCGTGTTCAAAAGTGACTTCAAAATGACCACGAACTTTTGCGTCATAACTGGAACAGTTCCAATCGTATTAGATTCATATTTATAAAGCGTGCCGGCGTATTTTGTTCGCGCAATTAGACGAAGACGTGTCATTACTAGTGAGACCAAATAAGAAATCAGTTAATGGAAAATAATATTAAAATCTAATGGAATTTTTTACACATGCAACATTTTAGCAAAGGATACAGTGAGTTAAAGTAAAATCGAGCTTCGTGTATTGGGGCAATCAGATCATGCATCAAACGAATTGTCCCAATCATACAGGCGCAGAGTCAATTACTTCGACTGGAGGCACCATTCTTCTTCTTCGTTTGCAATGTGAGACATCGGGGAGCGGTTTATTTTTGCACTTTTTCATCCATCCACCCCATGCTTTGAATCCGTCCTGATCGAAAATCTTCTTCCCGCACGCGATGTCGTCCTTTATGTCGTCGTTGAGAAAGTCCTCGCAGCGTTTGTTACAGATGCCACCTTTGCGTCCTCTCGTGCACCATTTGGAGCTGTTGATCTGGAGGATGCCAAAGGAATAGCTGGATGCTGTCTTTGGACCAGTCATTAGCGCCGTATTCATCCCACTTTCGCTTTGCATCAGGCAGACCCAGTTGCTGAATAGGCTTTTGCTGATTTTAGCTCGCTCCAACTCCTTTACGACCTCACATTCTGTGAATATCTTCCCCTCTACCGGCGAGCGGGTAGCTAGGACCGTCAAAATGGATAGGATCACCCACAATTCCCTCATCGTTCAACGATTGATTATTCGCAGCCAAGGTTGCGTCGAAGCAATTAGTACAAACGACGCTTTTCCGACTTCTTGGATCACTGATGAAACAATTGCTCGATTTTATAGAAAGGAACTAAAATTTTGTGCTTGATTTTATTCTTCACAAATTTAGAAACCTAAAGTTAATGTTCCATTCTCTAGGCAGTGGAAAATATTGCACAGCAAAATAAAAATATTCTTCGCTGTCCTGAGCTGATGCAACACTAATAATTCTCGAGTCGAAGTTTGTTTGTCGTGGATATGTAGCACCAATAATATCATACAATTAAGTAAGCAAGTGGTTATTTGGAATGTTTTCAAATCCGAACGACTTTTCGAATAATTTCGTTAGTTCGAGACGCGTCTCTTTGTTCGAAGTTGATGACCTCGCGTGTTTTGCAGAATGTAACGCGTGATTGAGCTGACGCCCGCACTGAGAATTCGCGCGGAAATTTTGTCTTATAAATGCGTCGTCTAGCGCGAACGACCTTGAGCTTGAGCGATACGTTATTATCTACCAACGCCGTAATAAATATCGGATCGAGCCTGTTTTTCCTTCCCGCTTGGTTTTACAATCTGGTCTCGTGTAGCGTGTATCTTGTACATTCCATGAGTTCCGCTCGTAAAAAACTTTATAAATAAAATTATTAAAAATATCAAACTTGAAAATATTAAAATTAAACAAATCAATTATTATTGCCTTTCTAGGTAAATACATAATAAAAACAATCTCACCAACGAAGTCATTTTTTTAAGACAAATTTATAACACGAGACATTTGATTAACATAAGATGTGTTATCGATCTCTTTCGAAAATTTTATCGAATATGAAATTCTTTATATGTAAAATTTTCGGGATCCCATGATAATAATAATAACAAAGATAAATTGATGAAGATATCTATATGAGTGTTATAGAAACTACATAAAGCAAACATCTCGATGTGCTGCAGCATCTCCATTTTTCAGAAAAAAGAAATTTTTTAATTTTATATAATTTTTAATATTATTAATTGAGAGAGAAAGATTATTTTTTTATTAGCTTTTAGAACCTTTGAAAAAACATTTTCAGCCATCACTAGACCGGTAATCATATTCATTACTCGCTGATTTATCAGATATGCATTATTCAATATGCTTTAATCGCGCACTGTGATATATAAACACTGTGTGTAATACAAAAACACTATTATATAATATTTATATTCTCACGTATTCTAAATCACAATGTCAATTCTGAATATGTGCAATGTGAAAAAAAGTCGTATTTTTATTTTTCACAAGTCATGTTTCATAAGTTACCATTATCTATTGCGATTCTAACTGTTCATTATTCATTTTCCATTTCCTTAAATGCTATTCGCGAAAGCTTCGTAAGTTATCACTTACAATACAATCTATGTGATACGACATATAACAATATCTTCACAGACATTATAATGGTAATTGATGATTCATAAATATGCTCCAAACCGCCTGTTTTTAATTCTCATGGTGCAACGTACCACACGAAGAAAAGTAATCAACCTTTCCTCATGTGATACGTTGCATCATGAAAAGTTATATTTCGTTACTATCTCTATTGTCACAAATAGATCATATATTACCAATTATCACTATTTACTGTGTTTCTAGCTATTTGTTTTTCCTCTGTTTTCTTAAACGTTACTCAAAAGCTCGATAAGTTATCGCTTCTTCGAGCTAACGCGAGATCAATTTTTTTCTAGCTTCGTTTCCTTGCGATTATTCACTTTCAAATGAAGTTTGACCTCCTTCCGATTACAGGGTTTCTTAGAAGTTATAATCTCTAGACATTTTTTCAGAAATGAGATTGATAAATGATTAATTTCTTAACATCAAATTTGGACTGAACTTTTCTATATAATTTTAACATATCTAAAAGAATGTTGTATAGAGCTTTTACAATGTCAAAGATTTTTAGTAGATATTTTGAGGTAAACAGTTTTGCAATTTAATAAATAAATATGTACACCAATTTTCTATATTTTAATTTTCAAAAATAAAATTTGAGAAATGAAACTCCAAAAGACATCTGAAATATAATCATGGAATAGCTTCTAGAATATTAATTAGTTGTCTAGAATATTAATTAGATATTTTTATGATATACAAGAAAAAATACAACTTCAGCAGTCCATCGTAGTTATTATAATATGCTAGAAAATCTCTCAGTATTTCTCCTCGAACTTTACATTCATACGATAAACTTTTAACAATTAATTATATGTGATATTAATTTATTTAAAATAAAATTTATTAATATCTGCATTTCATTACACTTATATAAACAGTTTAAATAATTAAATTTTCGTTTCAAATAATAACATGTAAGAAAATATCGTCAATTATATTTACATATCATATTTTATTTTAAAAGAGTGACAAGGAGGAGAGAATATTATTAATTTTATGATGTTATTACTTAACACATAAGATTTTGTTCAATAAAGCGTATATTATATTCTGACTGTAGAATGATAATTTAAAAGTATCTACATTTCCAGATTAATAATACATAAATTTACGAAAAAAATTTATAAAAGGCACGATAATATCACATTTATTTATAATATTCAAACTTACTTTCTAAGCTGATGATTTTATAAAATGTATGTGTGATTACATTTGATTCCTAAAAGTATTGGCAATTGTAACTGTAAAAATACATCAATACATATGAAAAAGTATATCAATTTATTTTCAGCAATTTTTCTGCTCGATAAAAAAGATCGCTTGATAATAAAGAATAATATCGTTTTATATAAATTAACAACGAAAAATGGAAATTATTTTGCATAAAAATCTACTAACATGTCTATGTGACTTTGGTGATTTTCATTGACTCTTCCAGATCTATTCTTTCCGAATATCATTACACGTAATATCTTCATAATCAAAACTTTGCGCTCTCGATCAAAGCTTTGATACGTTATATACATTTTGCCACGCAGTGAATCATTAGATTGTATTAATCTTTATTTGTTCGTCTCATACAATCTCGCACTTTATATTTACAATACTTAAATAATGACGAAATATTCTGGCACCGAAGTTCAGAACGTCCGATAGTTCATCGACACATTATAATATGAACCCCACGACTAAAACCAAAGTGTAGCAAGAAAAATATTTTTTATCTTGATGGGATACATATTATTCACAGGTCCCTTATATAATTTATAGTAAAATTAAAATAAATTGTTTTTCAGAACAATATCATTTTCGACAGCCCATTTCACAGATTTTATTTCACAGACTCGAAGATTAACCAGCAGGATTAGTCCTCTTTTGTCTCCTCTCTTTGGCAAAGCGCAATATGTTCGGATTAGCGTAAATCATACCAGCTAAAGTCTCGACCCCGGCATATGTGTCAGTCTTGGATCCAATGCACATGGACAATTGCAGGCTAGAAAGCTCCCTGCTGCATTCTATTTCATGATACACGTGCACAAGATGTCTGTCTGCTGCCCTGAAGACATCGACATCCGATTTTACTGCCTTTTCGAAAAATTCCACGTCCTCCTTGCCCCATCCCTGAATCGAGAGATCCAGACCGCCCACGGCATGATAATCTCTCTTGTATAGAGAGACGATTCCGAAACCATATTGCCTCCAGTGTCCAGAGATCTCATTTATGGTAAACTTGTCTTGCTTTGCGGCCTTACCATAAACTACCTTGGGATCATATTGGCTGAAAACGATCGGAAAGTACATTCTCCGACCTGGTAGTGTGTTCAATCGTATCCTATTCAACGCCGAACTCGTGAATACTATGTCCACATCGATGAACAACATCAGATCATCGGCCTGTAGTTTCGACACGCCCAAATCTAAGGCTTTGGCTCTGGAAAAATCCCCGGAAATTGGCAGAATCTCTATGCTGGCAGTGCGATATTTGTACTTGAGCCACTCGATCAGATCTATCGTCTTGTTGAAAGAGTTTTCGCTTTTGTGAGGATAAAGTATGACGAGCAGAGCCGTCTTTTCACCGCTAGTCAAACAGATGTCTTCGTAATTCTGAAGAAACCTTTGGAAGATTTCATAGCGACCTGACAGAGGTACGATAAAGTTGATGGTCTTGCTTCGTACCGAATCTTCTTCTTCTTCCGAGTTAAAATTCAGATTTAGAAAACCACGATTAAATAAACTGTGAATAGACTTCTCGTCTGATTTCTGATGAGATTGAACCTCAACGCCATTTACTGTCTCGCGTATCTCTAATCCTGCAAAAATATTCACGGTAAGTGCTTAAATAGTTACTATTTTAATATGTTATTTAAAATATTTATCATGAATTTAATCAGTATATAAGTATTAGACTGTGTAACTAAATTTTAAACAAAATAATTAATTAATTTATAATTATAAATTATATTATTATTTTTTCAATTATTATTACTTTTAATTACATGAAGCATAAAAATTTAAATCCCTTATTTTATAAATTTTCATTCAAATTTTTTAGTCATTTAAACAAAGTTTCTTTTTGGCTACTATCTTTAAATATATTATACAATTTTCTTATTTAACATGAGATGCAAAAAAATCTCATGTGAATATAAAATAGATTGATTAATTTTCTAAAATAACTAGATGTATTAGAAACTTTATAAGAATATTTTTACTTATGATTATAAAATTCTAATGTATATAATTGCAAGAAGTAAGAAAGAATCATAGGAATATAAAAATATCGATGAGAGTACCAGTGAAATGTTGATGGAGATAAATATGTCGTCTGACGGGAAGAGTGACTTTCCTGCCCCGGTACTTCCGATAAACTAATAGAAGATCTAATATAGTGTCGGCCCCATAAGAGTTTACCCTTCTATATCCATAAAGGGCCGATCGTTCCTCGACAACGCGACCGCGCTGCCGCGAATAGGAATTAATGGAAGCCATGACCTCTCTTGTGATATCTTCCAAACCCTCCTTGATATCGCTATGAATACGTCGCCTTGGATTAGAATCGGTCAAACTATATTCCAGCCTCGAAAGGAAGTCCCACGGAATCACTTCGTCGCTCGTCGTCGGTTTGAATGAACGCAAACTCGCTGGCACACCTGTGCAAACAAGATTTTTTATTTAACGAATCAATGAATACGACTGGTTTCCTTAATTAGCATCAATTATCAAAAAACTGCGTCTTTTAAAAAAATACGTACTATAGCAAAGTGAAGCTTAAAGTGAATAATTGAAAAAATTCCTGTAAGAAATATTTAATGAAAATTATTGAAAATGTATTACGATAATTATAAAATTAGATTAAAGTAATTTTCAAAATATATAAATTTAATTTCACATAATCAATTTCTTACAAAAATATACTTATAATATATTTATGATCTGTCATTTAAATTCAAAATGATTTATAAACCAATCAATCAAGAATTTCATCTTGAAAATAGAAGATGACATACAATTTTATTCTTACAACAATCGATTATTTTAAATCACATATTATTAAAATCTTACTTTGCATCAAAAATTATATACGAAATAATATTAAATAATAATAATAATATTAAAAAATCACAACGAATTAATTAGGAAAAGCAAGCAAATGTGGTAATTTCCTTTAAGATCTCAATGCTCCTCGAACCGCGAATTCAAATGCAATTGCATCGCTATGCTCACCTCCGTTTTCAGTCGGTTAATTTAGATTTATAGCAGATTCTTATATAGATCAGAATTATGTAGATCAATGCTCTAATACAATAATCGCATAAATCTGCGGAAGATATAGGAAATAAAAGCGATTGAAATAATAATGATGAATCTTTTTCAATCATTTGCGTCGAAATTGAATCGAAATTATGCTCATTTCATATCTTTATACTACATCAGTCATCAATTTGCATAAGCTAATTCAACTGACAATAAGTAGATTTATCAATAAAGATTGTCTACTTCACGATCATTGACTTAATCGCATTTGCAGATATTTCAAAGATAGATTAAACAAGATTTGATTTTGTGAATTTTTTATAAGTAAATTTTTTTATGAATAAATCAATAACTACTTTTCTAAAATCTTTCAAATCTTTGAATATTTCTTTACTTCTATCATTTTCTCTTACCAACATATTACCATTAACAATGTAATTTTTTTTAACAAAAAATTATTTTAACATTCCTTTTTCTTTTCTTAGAAAGAACTCCAACTGTTTTTCACAAAAATTAAAAATGGAGATATGTATGTGCATAAATACATGTATAATCTATTACTAATTAAACTACGAACAATACAGAAAAAGGAATTCAACGGTTGTAAAGCATGTTCTTGATTTCAAAGATAAGGAATTCTCAAGATACATCGTAATAAGATACGCATAAATTCAATCTAAGATTTATTATCCACGCATTTGTTGTAGGGATTCTGTGGTAAAACCAAGAACGAGACACGGGGAAATGTAACACCAAAAAGATCCAACGTGATGATAAATACAAAGTTATACATCGCGATTCTCTCTCGACTCTCCGCAAGATTGCATATCCGGTTTCAAATAGGTTTATAATCCCTTCCTCCCTCTCTCTTTGATGCGGTGTCCCGATGGTATGTCGCGTATGGTTATCCATGCATACGTTAAATGCGGAAGCGTTAATTTAATAGCGATATGCAGTAAAAATTATACGCGATAAAAAAGTGCGGGTTATTATCATTCTGAAGATATTTCATGCTTCCAGAGATTGCAGGAATGTTGACAGAAAACAATGATGCAAACAGTGTGGAAAATTATGTAAAATAAACATTGTAACACAGAAAATTTATAAGATAAACCGTTGTTATTTTTAGTCATATGTTTATAAGTCTGTTAATATTTATAATTTTTCTTGTTAACTATTTACAATTTGAAAATAATTAGTAAACGTATCTAGAAGAAAGTGTTTTTTGAGTTGCAAAGTTTTTTGCTTGTTGTATTGCAAAGCTGTATAATATTAATTGATTTAAGATAGATGCAAAAAATTCGTGGATATTTTTATAATCTAAAAGGTAATAAATTTTTAACTATTTAATGACTCGTAACATGGGCTCTATCCTCTTTCTCTTTTTATAAGCTGTGTAATATACATATAGATGTATATAGAGTCGGATAGCGGAAGCGAGAAATCACCTAGTATGTCCGTGTCGCCGGGGTAATCTTCGGAATTAGGATCAACCGGAAAAAGACGTACACCATCCGCTATTTCGTAATTCCTTAAGGTTTCAAGATTGACTCCCAATTCCTGAGCCATCGTATGAATGTCTCTATGCAGGTGAATCCTCTCTTGCTGCAGATCTTGTATTCGCAGTCCCTGCAAAATTTTATAATTTAAAACCAATCAACAGAGAACATATTATGTATACGTAACGATAATTTTAATATAACGGTAAAACTCTATAATAGCAATAATCTGACATTAAATATACAATTTGAAAAAAAAACAAAGCGATTCTTCTTCGCATCGTTCATGCAACTTTGCTGGTTACACGTGTAACGGTTATCAACAGGTTATTCTACAGTTATGGAGTATAAGTAAAATGTAACGACCAGCTTTTCCTGTAATTATCGTAATTATAATACTTGACACTAACCCTCATATAATTGTGCAGCCTGTACATGTGAGGCGCGCTTTTTACAGGATGCAAAGTAATGGCACGATGAACTTCCTTTTTCTTGAGATTCCCGGTAAACGCTTGAACCCCGCTGCTATTGTGATAAAGAATGGACTGCATCTACGGCAATAGATAGATTACAAATATGTGCGTGAATGATGAGTTTGAGGTGGGATTTCGAGAGCGGTAAAGATGATCATACCTATTTATTTTGATGCAGAATAATTATTTTCATTATTTTTTATGATAAGATTAGAGTCAATATATTTTAAAAAAATTATCATCTCCGATTTTATTCTTTAACTTCACAAATCATATTCTCCTATCTTTAAAATTATAGAGAAATTAAATAAATAAATTGTAAAAAATTCCTTAAGTAGGTAATAAAATAATGCAGACGAAATCTTTCGTGTCGAAACTTGCAGGGTCTCTTTTATTCGATAATCCTCGATCGACGCGTGGCCGAAACTTTAAGAACGACAAATTACTCGATTGAATCGCGCTCTCGCTTAATCATCGTGACAATGATATCGCGTCTGTCGATTCCGCGCGAGACAACTGTATTCGAGCTCCGAATGTCTGAAATGCACGCACAAGCGAGCCTCGACAAATGGCAATTAGCACCGACAGAAGCGGAGTTAAAGTACGAATTTCCTGCCTGTGTGTGCACTACGACCTACTATAATTACTGTTAAGAACGTTCGTTATTGTGTGCGCTATGTCTCGCCCGAAATGTCGAACCCGCGAAGCGTGTTAAGCCCGATACTGGGTGTGGTGGCTTCTTGTTTCACAGAGTTACGTCGGCGGTTTTTGAGTTAACAACAAGCACGTCGCTTGCTCCAATAGTTATCACGATGTAAAAAAAATTCTTGTGCTTTTTAGCCCCGCCTCTTTTAATAAAATGTGAACTTTGTTAAATCTTCAGATTAAAAAATCGTTGAAAAAAACGCAAAATAATGATTAAAAATTTCTGAAATATTTTCAATATTTTCATATTGTTTTGATTTTGCAAAAATTTATTTTTATTTAATTTTTTCATGTATGAATATTTTTCATTTATTTACATACATTTATGTTATATATTTCAACAATAAATATAATTCTAAAGATTACAAATGCAAATCTCGAGATTAGATTTATTCTCAAGTTGTGAAACTTTTTGTATACATTTCTGAGAAATCGTGATTCCAGAATAATGTTTTCGCTTTAAAATACCCATGTTTTATTCATTCATTTCATGGAACATCGTGAAAGAGATTTGATCATATTAAAATCATCAACTTTCGCTATCGCCACTAAAGACCCCCCTAATTTCACGGAATTAACGTCATAGCGCGTTGTTGATCTTTCCGACGAGCATAATTAAAGAGCAGTAACAAAGGCGTTGCCGAGCTCGTAAATCCCTTATCGAATCTTGCGCAGGCCTCGATTAATCAATCGCGGCGTGCATTAAACGCGCAAAAATTGCCAGCGTGCAAACACAGCAGAGTGTAGGCGTAGCTCGCGTGTCGCACACACGCACCGATTGTTAAGTGTTTCGACCTTACGTCGAGTGTCAAGACAGCAACGAATAGCTCTCTAGGCACTGGGTTAGCAGGCTACGATTTGTTCGGATCTTAACGAGTAACATCCTCATCTCCGTGCACTTTACCTTTCATTCGTGCATCGCGCGGCATAGTAATATCACCACAATGCGTGTCACATCGAGATGCACCCACGCAAGTGCATAGGCAATCACATTCCATGTTCGCATTCGTAGCAAAACAATACTATCTTTATGTATTTCATTTGAATATAAAGGATATCATATTAATAAATTATCATTAATAATAAATTATTAAGCACATATGCATCTGTTTGCACAGATTCCTTCGAATCTTATTCGTGTATCTTTCGATGTCAATTTGTATGCGATTTTAATTGAGACACATCCATAAAGAGAGCCATTGAATAAATTATTATAAAATAATTTATTATAAATAATTATTATAAATAATTATTATAAATAATTATTATTATATAAAATAATTTATCATAAATAATTATTATAAATTATTATAAAATTTCGCATTTTTTTATTAATTTCATAGAGCTCCTGCTTCATCTCGAAATGTTTTTTTCTGCAGACCTCTCTTTAAAGATTCGCGCATCAATTCTATTTGATTATCGCGACATGCGTCGAAGGTTCAAGCACTTCGTGGCGTAAATTGTTACTTAAGCGGTACAACCGAGTGTCAAGATGGAGAAGAATGGTCTCGATTTGGCCACTAGGTTAGCAGGGTACGATTCACTTTTACTTAACGACTAACATCCTCTTTTCTGTGTGCATCGTACTTTCCGCAACTAATTCGTCTAATGGCGAATACCCGGGCTACATAATGCAAGATGTATGCGTAGAGTATTTAAACCTGTAAATACACTAGGCGTACACCCGTTATGTGAACATTGCGCTCTGATTCCCGATTATATAACACATTACGCGAAATCTGTAGTTTAACGGTGAAAAAGAAAATTAATTATCTGATATAAATATTCTGAGATTACACGCGAAGAAACGCGCGAGGAGATCTCAATTAACGATTGCGAAATGTGTATCAGAGCATCAGAAAATTTAAAAAAAATGATTTGATCGCTAATTCATTGTAACACATGTCTAATCCGTATTAATCAACAAATCGTTAGGCGTTTCTGCGGGTTCGTGCACGCAAGAGAATCTTTGAGACTTGAGGAAGAAAGAACTAGACCAAAATAACTTCGATATCGCGGGACAATACAACAGATAAAATAATCACATAGTTTGTAGAATTTTAAGAGTAGAAAAAACTTATATGCTTTGTGTAGTATATATGTATCCTACTTTTTTATAAATATAATAGCAGAATTAAATTAATATAAGAAATTGCAAAAAATAGTGAATAAATATAATAATAAAAAAATAATATAAATTAATTATATAAAGATTAAATTCTATGCTACTTATATGAAGATTAAATTCTATACTAATCGATTTATCAGGATGTTAAATATATATCAGTTGCCATCGAGATTTCATTGAAGTTCATGTTATCATGTCGATCTTAAAAAATAAACGACGTCAGCTGAGTAAGTGTGAAATCAAAGTGCAATAATATTTTGATAATCAACGAGATAACATTTAGTAAGTACTTTACGATAAGATAAAAAATATTCAAATAATTATCTGCGTACAATGATACATCGTATTTTTAGCAATAAAACGAACGAATCGATAGACTGCGATATACATGATCTTTATTTTATTTTATTTTTATTTATAAATATATACTCTCTTATTTATTTTTCCTTATTCAAAGAGCTTATTCTCGTTTTAAATTTATATTTTTGAAAGATGCGTCATTTGCTATCAATAGATTTTATTATAGGGTTTGAAAATATTTTCTAAAAATATCTTCTCTTCGAAAGATAAAATTTGAAAAAGATAAGTTACTCTTATGAGAAATTATCTCTATGCTACACTTTATCTCGTACTCGTTACTTTGTAAATAAATATTCTCTTATCTGTTACGTTTTATCTGTATACAATCACACTAATGTTACTTTTCCATATGCATCGGAATCGAGAAACGATTACCTCGTAACTCCAAGTGCAGGGAATCCCGGCATATTTTTTCACGCATCTGCCTAGCTCGACGTCCTCATGGGTGGTGTACAAATGGCGTAGGCAGTACTTGATGTGCGGTACGATTCTTGCGAGCGTCTCTCTGGATAGCACCACTCCAGGACCACCCATACAGAAATTCTCATCATATTCCAAGGATAGCAGGCCAAATTCTTCCGAATTGCCTCTACCGGCTTGTCCGATGTACATCGCCCTTCTAGAATCGACGGATCTCAGCAGCTTCTCCAACCGATCTGTCCTTACGTATACATCGTCGTCTGCCCTCAAGAACCACTCGAAGCGATCGCCAAAGTTGCTCCACATGTACTCCAACATCATGAAGGATTTCTTTTGCGGCGGATAGGTATCGTCTACTCGCGGAAGAGGCACCAACGGCAAATCAGGGCAGTTTTCAGGTACCGTCGATGATTCCGACGAGAAGAAGGCTATCTTGCCGGGTAACTCCTTGCCCCAGGTTTCGTAGACGGCTTTGGCTCGCGTGTCCAGGTACTTTTGAGCCGTCATTACACCCACGAACAACAGATTCGAGGTGGAGCTGTTGATTCGTTCGTCGTCCTTTAACCTTGGTATGTTTCGAACCGACGCTTTTGGCGGTGACCGTAAACCGGGCATGGAGGTCCAGATGGTGAGCTGTTGTTGATTGGAGACAGTCAAGCGGTAGCTGAGGATCAGAAAACCTAGAATCAGGCCTACAAAGAGGCCCAGAAAGGCGCTGCCCACTCCACGCCGTTTCCGCATCACTGGGTGGTACGTCACCTCTCCCATTTGCGTTCTTTAGGGGTCCCTGGATCCTCGGTCGGATTCATCCTCGTCATGGCACCCGCCATTGCCGTTTCAGTAATTAACCCTGCCAGAAAATATCCCTTGGGCAATCCCATCGTTCCCATCGCTGCTAAAACGGAAGGACTGTCTTCAAGATGTGGAACATCTGTGAATAAAATCCGTCCTGCATTATTTTAGATAGTAGAATTTTTAAAAAATGAAATATTTTTCTTCTAAATTTTTTATATTAGCTTGTTGATCTATTTTTCTCTCGCTCTTTCTCTTTCTCTCTCTCTTTCAAAGTAATTACATTTTTATCGTTATATAGTTTCTATTATTTTTTGCTAAATATTTCAATTTTATTTTTAGAACGCTTTTACCAATTTGATTAGTAATGTAAATAAATATTAAAATATGTTAAGTTTTTTATAAATTCGTAAATTATTCTTTATATCAAAGATAGCATAATTACTATAGATTATACGTGTGTGATATGTATTATAATTATTATATACAAGGTACATTATTTATATATTTTATTATATTTTATTATAAATTAATATGTCGTTAACGTACATTACAAATTTTAAATAAAATAAAAAATATTTTTCGGCAGAACAAATGGCATTTTGTCTTAGAAAAGAGAGAAGCAATGTGTTTAAAGCCTTCAACGAATTCTGTGAATAAAGACCTTGATTTACGTTTCGTGTGATTCGTAAAGTAAACTTTGACTGTTTGACGTTTCTCTTCACGAAACTGCCTTTTAGTCGGTTAGTTATTCCCCTTTTACTCAAGAACCGCAAAATCTATTTTCGTTGCATCAATATTCAGTAACTTTAATAATTATATTTGATAAATATATAAGCAAAACTCACATCAAATCTTTGCTTCAACGTGAAGAATCGCCATATCATGCTAAATCGATCTCGAGGAGATTGTGCGATCGAAATGCATCTCGAGGAGATTGTACGATAATCTAAAAACACAAGAAATTATAAATCTTAAAACGAGTCATTGAAAATTAACATTCACGAAGAATTGAATCCGATATATACAGCTACGTGTGATTTTGAAGAACGAGATTGCAAACATATTAAGCAACAAAGACTCAAACCGACGTCAGCAATTAATACTCAGTCATTTTTCACCATCAAGCATTGTTTGCGCTTCATTATAACGCTAATCACGACATCAACAGAAGGGTACATTATTTTTTTATATTTGCTTGATCTTACTAAAGTAAAGTCAATTAAGTATTTAAGATAAGATTCCATATGTGTTTTCAATTATATTAATATATGTAACGCACTTATTATAATTATTTATTATATTGTTCATGCTATATTTTAGACGATTGCAATTATCATGTATAACTTATTATTAACTGATTATCTATAGAATAATAATTTTCTTAAGTTAAACAAAAATTTTAAGTCTTAGTGGGATGCTGCAATTATCTGCGTGTCGCGCGAAATCGATACAGATTGAAGAAAAATATTTTTGCATAATTAGGTTTTTAATGCCCAGCACTAACCGTGACCTGCGATAACGAAAATGAGAACAAAGCAGGCTCTATGTACATATACATATATCTGGAAAGTCGTAAAATGTACAGCGGATAAAACGGTGTGTCCAGAAATGAGAACCCGACGCCGTTATAAGACTTTCTTCAGCGAATTAATCGCGTCGGTTCTGTTATTTTCGCGATCCAAGAATACGACATTCCGTTTACGAATCCGCAGATTTTATATATATATAAAATAAGTATTTTGCATTATATATCTATAATCGAAGTAAATTTTTTTACCAAGTATTTTTATTAGACTTAAATCATGCGTTTTTCCTTCTCTCTGTCGCTTTAGCTATAATCGTACCAATGTTTGCAGTGGAAAAACAAATATTTGCTGATAAAATATTTTTTCAGCGAGCAATTTCTCACAGTAGACATTTTTGCGGACGTTTCATTTAAGAAATAACGAGACTCGGAGCGATTTTTACCGCAAAGTTTAAAAGAGACGACGCATTCATCTTCTGTCTTGTTTAGAATCCTAAATGCACATTCGCGTCGTTATCCCAAATTTATTCCCTTCCAAATCGGCGTAGACAAAGACTCGATTCTTGGCGAAACCGGTTTCAGGTCAGCTAATACATACGTATGTACGTATACATATCGACAATGTAACTGTGAATAATGAACTGCTCTTCGACGACTTTTTGCAATTCTGTCGAGCCACAAAGGTCGCACGCAAATGTATCGATATGTTTTCAACACTCATGTCACCGCGAAAGAATAATTTGAAGAATTTTTTCAAACGTCTCGAGAGAAAATGTCAAATTAACATAATTTTATGTCCGTTTGTGTAATATTTAATATAACGCGTGCGGAAATTCGTCTGACGTGATACGATTGATTCCTCGATGATATTTTAAATATCAAGGTTCTTCAAGATTCGATTCTTGAAGAAGGCAAGATAATGGTCGAAAAAATCAAGATAGATCCTCCTGGTGGACTCCTGATGGATAATTGAACTTGTATAATAATACTCTTCGCTAATTAATTATTTATAAGATCGTGTCCGATTATTATCGTCGATTGTTTCTAAGATGATACGTTGCTTTCGCACGCTTACTTCCGTTCACACATATTATGCAAGAATGATTAGAGAGAGAGAGAGAGAGAGACGCGTAATTTGCCCTTAAAAATTCCTTCAAAGATCAGTTAACTTATGCACAACGCGAACGATTCAAATTCACTCCAATTTAATGCTCAATTAGCTCATTTTTCCCGCATAATTTATTATATTATTCACGAATAGTATGTTTAAAGTCAATTATTTCTGATTAATCAATTATTTCTCATTAAACAAGTACGCAAAATATTTTTTCCTCGGTTAACATTAAATTTTTTTCTCATTACATACATACATATTTCGCTTACAATAAAATAGATTTTATATCTTCACATTTATATGCCAGCTTTATAATAAATATAAAAAATTATAATTAAATCGCACAAATCACATTTTTTCCACAAGAGAAAAAATAAAAAATTTGCACAGAAATCATCAACAACCTCGCGCGCTCAAAATCATCAACTGGTACACAGAAGTAGAAAGACAAATAATCAATAGTAATTTGTGGAAGAAGAAATGTCGAGTATCAATTGCACAATTCGTTACCCTTTCTGCGCTTCTTCCGGTATATTAAAAGGAGAAAAACGTGCCGGTCAGATGCAAGAACCGTTATGGTCAAAAATCGCGCTCTGTCGACTCCTCAAGTCGATGCCGAAGAGAAGCTGCGGAGCAGCCGCGGACCCGGTAATCGCGATTTACACGCTCGACTCCTCAAATCGACGACAATCCCGGTATTCTTCCCGTTAAAGGATACGTTCCGGAATGACGTGCGCGAACGAACTCGAGTAGAAGAACGTAAGAAAGGCGGGAGAACCGGTTTAAGCCGAAAGTCAGAGTTGAAGAGCGCCGCTAGATCGTGCGTTCGGAACGCACGGCGTCTAGCTGATTACAAAACGAGGAAGTGAGGATATATCGTATGCATTTTAGGTCAAGGTGGGCCTTTAAAATGGAAATGGCAAACATACTAAATGCCACGATGAGAGATAGAGACGAAAAAGCGGATAAAGAAAGGATAAAGCGAAATCGCTGAAACGATTGATCGAGAATTGCTCCGAAATTCACATTGATCGGATTGAATTCATTTTAATATTTCATTGCAAGAAAATTAATATTTTATATTAAGATATTATAATCTTAAGCATGAGCGAATAAAATCAAAGTTTATTTTCCATTAACAATTGAGTAAGTCTCGTGAATAATCCTTGTGGACTTTGTGTTGTTCGTGAAAACTTCTTTCGAGTCTGTTTGTTAAGTTGCGTCTATTTCTTTTGTGATTATGTAAAGATGGATCATCAAACATCATGCATCATATATCATAGATACATTGGCAACTTTCATAGATGTCGATTGCTTGGTAAAAGTGATGAAATAAATTATATGACGCGAAGTTAATTTTAAAGCGAAATTTTTTTTCAGTCTACAGTACAAATTAATCTTTCCTTATGCGAATTCAAATCTTATTATTTATATATTTTAGAGCTCTATTTTTATATATACATATAATTATAAACTCATATAAATACTTATATAAATCTTGATATTAATTAATTTCAAAAAATTAAAAAAATTAACATCGTCTGTCAAATTTCCAATCGTATTAATTTTAAATACATCTATCTCATAAAAAATAGCTGTGGGCTTGGAAAAAAATTTCGCCTTTCATCATCCTTCTTGCAAAAATTTCTAAAAATCCATAAGAATTCGTAATCCGCACGTAAAGTGATATTACTGGAAGATCATGTTCCACGTATATGGAGCTCTCGCGAAAACGGTTGGTAGCGTCTTATAACAAAACGACCGAGTGTCTGGAGACGCGTCGCGGTTAGTCAGCCGTAGAAATCGTCGGTTTACATTAACGACGGTGATGGTTACACGCCCTTCAGATCGAGCCGCCGCAGTCGTTCAAGAGAAGAGGAGAAGAGCCTTCTTCGCTAATTGTTCCCACAGACGGCGAGAATTGTTCGTCGGTTGACCGCAGATGACGGCTACGACCAGATTGTCGCGGTCATGGCACGGAATCGAAGAGGGGAAAGATTCGATCTCGACTGATGAGCTGGAAGTCATCGACTCTTTCGCAACTCGGGACACGACGGACGATATCTCTTTCCTGTCGCCATTCGTCAAATAACTTTACTTCTCATGCTCTATCAGATCCTCGTGGGAATATCGCGAATACTCTCACCAAATTTAATCTTATCTTACACGCGTGTAAGTTTAAGTGGGTTCTCTCGAATAACTCGTTCGAGACGCCGGGTTTTATCGGGAACATATTTCCACCGGTGACTTGAGTTGTGCGATACGTGAGTTTGACTCGAACTTGAAATTTTATGTAATCTCTCTTATGTAATTTTAATTCTACTTCAATTTTAAAGTGAAGGATATTTTAGCAAATGGAATATTATTTTGCAGTCATTGAAGAAATCATACAATAATTTAATATTAATAAAATTTAATAATATTTAATATTTTTAATATCACATATATATAATAATATTCATAAGTCATCTTACTTTTATGAACAATTTATTCAACAATAACGAAAAATGATGCAAAAACTAATCTCCGAAGTTTCCTTCAAAATTTTTAATTTGCAACAAATTGAATAAATATTTCCGTGTTTCTTTTCCTTGCTGAGAAACTATATAAAAATAATAAATGAGAAAGTATATAAAAATTGGAAAAAAATTCGATATTAGAATTACATCTTGAAAAGGTACATTAATTCTGATTCACCGCATCTGATATATTATTCAATCGATTAAATGAATGTAGCAGATTAACAGACAATAAAAAACGGAAAAATCGTTATATTATAAAGTGTTTGCTTATAAAAATAATTGAAAACCAAATATATATCGTAAATTCTATGTAAATTCTATTTTCTTAAAAGGGTATAATAAGCTCATATATTTTCTTTCGTTACGTCATCTCCGCGTTTTCGTGGAATATGTAGAAGCAAAAACAAATCTTTCTCTGTAGGAACTTATTTTTTAGAACGAATGTTTTTTTTTGTCAACACCACCCACACTGTTTCCGTCCACGCACGTGGTGCTTTCACGATGAAAAAATGTCGCGCGCGCGTTATAGTCTGCTCCAGCAAGCGTAAACCATCACGAATCACAAAATCGAATCCATGAATTCACTCACAGAAGACACTTTGTAAGCGCGAGTTTCGACAGCTCCTCTAAATAATCGATTTACTATCGATTATTTTTTTTTTATAATTCAATAATTTTTAATTTTAATCGACGCGACTTTAAAATGTAAATAAAAATTTAAGGAAAAAGAAAAAGAAGTTTCTAATTATGTAAGAGAAAAGACAAGAAAATGTTGCACCATCTTACAAAAAAAAAGAACAACTTTCTCATTTGAAAAATAATTTTCTATATCAAAATCCGCGCATGATGAAAATTTCCAATAAATTAAAAGCCTAAAAGAAATATATTTTATTCACATATTCCAAAAAAAAACAATAACTGTACATCGTGTGATATCATCGCATTATTTCTCTTAATTATTAAATTTCCAGAAGCCTGCTACGAGGATTGACAAACACGACGCGATCGCAATATCGGAGTACATTCGTCAATCAATCTGCGGAAAGAAACTTACGGAGATGCGGTGGGTTGAAAAGTACCCTCGCCCACTCTGGAAATACGCGATCCGATTAAAAACCGGCGCGGAAGTGAGCGGCGGTGGCGGCGACCGCTTTTAAAATCGGGCCGAGGCTTGTGTTGCGAGCAGCAGGATGCCACCGCCGCGACTGAGAGGGACCAGAACTCAGAACCGGCAGCCACGGGAAGGCGGACGGACGGAGCGAGCGTGGAGCCCCAGACCGGGTGAACCGATTCGATGAGTCGAACGCGGCAAAGCCGAGGAGCTTTTCGACCGACAAGACTTCGAGCAACTCCCTCCTCTCCAGACCGCTTTGTACCTCGGCCTGATGGTAACACATTGCTCGCAACCCGCCGCGAGAGCCGCTCCTGATCTGACCTCGACAATCTTCGATAGGCTGGTCGAATCTCCTCCCTCCGGCTCTTTTTCCGGTTGTACCCGAGCATTGCCGGAATTCCGCCGGCTTTTGAGATACATCATGCACCCAGGGTACGTTTCGGAGTAACAGATAGAGTGATCCGGATTTCGCAGATGATGATTGAACGAGCGAATGCGATTCTTTAAAGTTTCACGCCCAAGATTAGAATATCCTCGCGTATTTGGAGTTTATTTTTCTTCAGCAAATTGTCGAAAGGAAGATCGTCATTCTTCACTTATTTTCCAATTCCAGCATCCGGTATTTTAACAATTAAGTCTCAAGTTAAGATTCTAGTAAAGTATATTTTAAATTGATTCCAAATTTCACAAAAACAAGTGATACTTACGTGCCTTCTGTGTCTTTGCTGACATCCTATAGAATTGGTCAATCGATTTTAATTGCGTCATATTCATATCTCATGTAAAACTGAAAAAATTGTATAAAGAATTAAAAAGGGTACTGACAAAAAACTTAACTGAAAAAATTTCGTTAAATCATATTACATATTCAGTACATATGCAAAGTTGCATAATTTTACGATTATATTCAATTATGCAACTTTGAAAAAAGAACAAAATATTAAAACATCGAGATAAGTGCAATTGATAACAGACATAAATCAGATTTCTACTTGAGTCTCTGCTGATGATTGTAACAAAAACGATCATCGCATTAGATTTAATTTGTATTTACTGAATTATTATTTAAAATCCGTCTTATACAGATTGTGCAAGATGTCCTACGTGCAACACAATAACGATCAAAAGTTACACACACAATGACAGTTTGCAAAACGCCCAGCAGTCATCAACCACCGTACACGTATGATGAGTCATTTTCATTAATCGTAAGTTTACGAAGCGCATTCCGCTTTTCGAATGACACGGCATGTTTACAAGTTGATTGGATCATTAGAGCGATTTATTAATCCCATCCCTCACGGAAGTGCACGCGACAACACACGGAATATTTATATAAATATTCAATCATTCGATTCTCTCTCTGTCCTCGTCTATGATCACCGTACAATCTTCTATCGACAGTAGTCTATCGATTCATCTTACATCGATCGCATCTGAATCTTTAATGAACCGGAAAATAGTGAATTGAAAGATCGACCAAACGTTTCTAAATAGCTTCGACATCTTCCACGTTTGACATCGCAACAACGTGATAACGATGTTCCTCTTGACACCTTACAAATTGACTACAATCATTCGATAATTCGATTAAGTTAATTTCGATCGCGCGTGTAACTAATTTATCAACTATTTTCTCAATGTCATGTCTCTTTGGATTATTAATTGTACTTGAATTGACGATATTAATTATAGATATAATTATAAAATTGTTACATTAGTCACACATAAAGCGATAATACAATACTTTAACTTATCATGTAGGAAATGTAAATGGGCTGCACACAGAAAAGAAAATAAATATCAAATTAAAACTTATATACTTAAACTAACGCGTTCATTGTTTCGTATATACGCAACAATTTATAATCTTCTTAGGAGAATTTAATAATTTTAAACTTAAATTTAAAGGCCATAAGAGCTAAACGCGGATGATAGTGCGTAAGTTCAACGAGAAAATAAGTTTTTCGTTGAAACTTATTTGTGTGCACAGGGCACAAATTTTCTTGGTACGATACCAAGCAAATTTAAATAATTCTCAATTCGAGAATTTATTTAATTATTATCCCTCTTTCCCCCCTGTAATGTTGTAGGCGTTAAGTTTCAACGAAAAACTTATTTTCTCGTTGAACTTACGCACTATCATCCGCGTTTAGCTCTTATGGCCTTTAAATTTAAGTTTATGTTTTATACACAGAGCCTAATTTCTTATATAGTTATTTAATAATTTTAAATTTCAACAATATTATAGTCTTATTTTAATATTGTAATTGCCACCTCAAGAATATATAATTATTTAATTCTACTTTAAGAAAATCATAATCTTTGATTTAAAAATGTTATTTTCTATCTAACATTGTTTCTTTTTCATTCAAGAAAATTAAATCTTAAATCACAAGAATATATTTTCCTTGATTGAACTATATAAAATGGCTTCATTCAAGTAAGCAATTATTCAAGCAATTATATTTTTCTTTAATTAATAAATCTCATTTTATTATAAAAAATTAAAAATAAATTTAATTTTTCTTTAATTAATATAATCTCATTTCAAAATTTCTATGTTAAAACTAAATACATTTTCAAAAGAAGAATGTCCTTCTCTGCTTTGACAGGAAATGGGATAATAATCGCGAAATCTTTTCGCAATTTTCAAGCCTCCCTTGAAAGATCGAGTAACGAGCAACAAACTCACTACATGACGAACAAATATGAAGCTAAACTTTGTATCGGATGCACATGTGCGTGACATCACATTGCGAGTACTCGCATCGTTAAGCGCTCCCACCCAGTATAGCAAGAACGCTTCTAGAGGAGCCGCCGTTATATGGGTCCGCTATAGCTGCGTGTCTGTAAAGCAGGAAGTTCCGTCGAAATAGAATAGAGGCGAATTGAACTATATACCTTTACGCTTCGTGAATTTCGCATTATCTCTCATTCGCCACGCTCGATTCTTGATAGACCGGAACGATCGGATTAAGACATGAAGGAACGATGCGTAGGAGCGCACGCGTGAAATGCGCGTAAACAGTGCACGAGTATGGGAAAGGACGATGTAGTTTAATAAATTTATTATCCGGATCTTCACGTGTTCCGCCAATGATGACAAATCGGAATAAATCTGACGAGCAAATATTTTATAACAGGGAGCATGAATGTGTGTGTGTGTGTGTGTGAAAAGAAATTGTTTGGAGTCAAGCTCAAACGTAACGTCAAATGTCACGAAACATCAATACGAAAATAGTCTGATGCATAAATAAAAAAGGAAAATATTGTGAAAATATACAAGTATTTTAAAACTCTTTTGTACCGCTAGTTTAGTAAGTGTGCGTACAGTTATAAAATATTATATTGCAAAGAGAAAATCGACTTTACAACATGTAAAATGCTGTATATTTGTGGATCGATAAACAATTCAACGAATAAAGAATTTGATCGGTAATAAAAATCTCGATAATATATAAAATCAAATTAATTAAATTGTAAATTGACAAATATAACTTCATAATCGTAAGTCAGAAATTAATGAGAAATTTTCATTTATATATATGTCATTTATACACGTCACTTTTAAAATAAAATCAGAATTAAAAAAACAAGATGTATATATTAATAATTGAAAATTAGTCTGACACCTTTGCTTTTCGATTGTTATATTTTGATAAAGAATTTATACGTGAAAAAAATATATAATTTTGATAAATTGATTTGATTAATTATATAAAATTTTGAATTAAAAAATTGCGCGCGCAAATGTAAAAAATTTATACTGTAATGAAAATGTATTACAACAATTTATTTCATACAAGAAACTTGTTCCTTTATACGTTAAATATAATTATTATAGAATAAAATAAAAGATATTTCCATTTCGGAAAGGAAATAAAGAAAAAAAAGTACACGTAACATTAGAAGATAAAACGAGACATTTCGCGCATGTGTAAAAAAAATATATATACTATATTTATACATTTTTATATAATATAAAGATAAAACAAACATTTTACATTCTTAATAAATTAATATTTTATCATCACCGAAAGAAAATCTATTGTACTTACAATTTTTTCTAGCATCTCGGTGACGAGAATCGTGCACAAGAACAAGAGCTTTAACCTGACGTTATCGACTCAAGCTGGCAACATTGATTGAATTTTCGAGTTTTCATTCGTCATATTGGCACGATTAAGAATGCGTTCGAAAATCCTACCCGTGGGATAGAGTAGTACTTTCTTGACCAATCAGAACAAAGAATTCTTTGCTCCTTTTGACCCGAGTGGTCAAATTAAAAATGCTGCTCTACTTCCACGGGTAGGATTTTTGAACGCATTCTAACGCGCGACCGTTTTAGACCAATGACCAACCGTTTCCAACCGCTTTCGTTGAGCGTTTTATTAATTAACCGCTTTCGAAATTTGTGTTTTTCAGTATTTTTATTATTTTACCGTACGATAAGCAACGTGATTACGACGATTTAAGATCGCGTGGTGATTAACTAAGCTGTATATCAGCTGACGTCGAGGCGTAAAATTTGAAATGTAGCGTACGATGAAGTGAATGGGCAGGTGAACGAGTACATTCTTTGTGTTCAAACGTCCTTTATGCGGGTCGAGACGTTTCGAAATTTATCGGAATGAGCACAACACAAGATAAAAACGAGCGTAAAAAACGCTCGCTGGAAGCCGGCAGAGAAATGGCAAGCCTCTATTTCTCCTCTAATTATCGACATGTTCACTCTTTCTACTGTCTTGTTGTTTACTTCAATTCTTCTTGTTTACTCCAATATCGTTTCTTCGTTTCTCCCATCGTTTACTTACATTATTAATTTTATTGTTAATTTGCTGTCTGTTTCGTCAACTATATCTTGAAGAAATATTATTCTACATTATAAAAATGTATTATTTAAAAATGTAATATTTGATACGTTTAATAATAATGTCGATTTTGTTACAGTTGGAAAAATATAAGGCAAGGCGATCTAAAGACACAAGTACAAATACACAATGCATGGAACAATCTGACGACGAATTATTACACAACGAAAAATCTACATCGGTTAAAGAATCTGGAGTAAGAATAAGAAACAATAGTTTTGCATAAATGCATGCAGCATTTTTGCATAATTAGTATTGATTGCTCGATACTAATATATATTTTTCTTCTTATGTTAAGGTAAATGAAGATATATCCTCGAGGGATGTAACACACAGCAGTGTTAGTGTAAGCGAAGGAGAACCAGATGCTGATTTGGAAGGATTAGCAGGTCGTGTTGCAGAATTGGAAGAACTGTTACAAGGGAAAGAAGCTATAGTTGGAGCTTTAAATGCGGAAATTGATCATCTACGAGCTGAAACATCCTCTCCAAATTCATCACAAAGCCAGAGCAGCAGTGTACATGGAAAAGATATTATACCTTTGTATCATATAAAAGTAAGTCATTTATATATAAATATATCTTGTTATGAAGTAATTACTGTATAATATTTTTAATATAATATTTTTTTGGTCAAACAGTTGCAAGAGTTTGAAAATGCACTATGTGAACGTGATACTCTAATAGAACAGTTAACAGTATCTTTAGAACAAGCGTTATCTGCCAGAAGTGCTCTCACAGGACAACTTAATGCCTTAAACACCCTGCAGTTAGACAATCCTAACATGAACTTGCAGCAAAAGGTAAATGCCATATAATTCATACTGCACTTTATAATTACTAATATATGATGATAATTTTATAAAATGATGAATAATTATAAATGTTTTAGATTGAAGCGCTGGAAACAACAATGGACGATAAAGAAACGTTAATTTGTCGATTGAACGCGCATTTGACAGACATTCGTAAACATGTACAAACGTTGGAAATGGAAAGAGAAACGCGAAATGCAGAAATCAATGATTACAAAATACAGATAAATAATCTAACTGAACAAGTTCGTCTGAGTGCTACAGAGAAAAATTTAAACATTGATGAGACCTTGGCACAACAGAAACAATATGAAGCACGTATTGACAAAATCAAACAGGATATGCAGCATATTTTGAACAAATTTACCACTGTAACAAATGCCAATGCAACGCGCCACCAGCAAGAGTTAAAAGTAGGCACTTTATTATATTTTTTTATATATAACTTTGTTTAAATATTTTAATTACATAAAAAATCATTGTCTTTTTTATTTAAATATAATTATAGGAATTAGCTCTAAAAAACGAAGCTGAAATTGTCAATACAAAAGTCAAATATGAAGAAAACATCAAAGTATTGAAAGATGAAAATAAAATAATAACTGATCGTTTAAACAAAGAATTGCTGAACTTGGAAAGCAGGCACGCCAAGGAATTATCCGTCTTCCAAACGCAGTTGGCTCATTATAAGAAAACTGTCGAAGCGTTAAAGCTCGAATTGGTGAATCACTCCGAATCGCAAAAAGTTGCTCAATCGGAAGCTCAGTTGTATAAGTCAAAACTCGATGAATTGAGATTAGAAGCAGAGAACGAACGACGCATGCAAAGTTTACAGTTTCAAAAGGAAAAGGAATTGTTAAACGAGCAAATTAAACTACACAAAATTCAACTAGAGGAAATTACGTCGAAGCACATTGCAACATTGAGCATTCTAGAATCCAAGGAAAGTATTGAGCGATCGCTAGAACAGGCTTTATCAAACGCCGCTACGCTAAAGGAGGAGAATGACTCGCTGAAATATAAGCTGGATGATTTGTCGTGCAGATATTCCGCAGCGCAGTCAATGATCGAGAACAGTCAGATGCATGAAAGAAATTTGAGTGGTAGGATATATGAACTGGAGAGATCTTTATCGCGGTTCGACGCTACGAGCGTCAGCACAGTTAGCGAACTAGGTGAAACCATGTACAAAACTTTTGATGATGAGGTTCTTCAGCACCAAATAATAAAACGAAAGTTTGAGGATAAAATGGAGATGGAAGCGAAATTGATCGAAAAAATTCATATCCTCGAAGAAGATTTGTACAAAGCGAATGACAAGCTAAAACATACCGATCTCGAGAAGAAGACTTACGAAAAACAGCTAAAAGATATGAAAAATACATGTGACAAGCTGCAACGGGAAGTTACTTCCTTAAAAGAGATCAATCGTGTGACATCTCATGATGATTCTGTTCAGGAATATTTTGAAAACGATATTTTGACGAATGGTGACTTGGTACAACGTGTAGAGGTTCAGCAACAAGAAATCGAGAGCCTAAAACTACTCATGGAGCAGAAAGAAACAGAAAATGAGAAATATAAAAAAGATTTGACTGAAACAACGGAGAGAGCGGAAAAACTGGAAGCACAATGCGAGCAATTAAGAGAGGGCTTAGTCCATGCATGGGCTCAATGTGCTGAGTTTGAAGAAAAATTGAACCAAACTGCAATGAGTGATAGCAGTAAACTCAACATTTCCTTGAATAGTACGACCTCCAAGAACTTTAAAACAAATCAAAGTTTAGATGATAGTACATCAAATCAAAATGTAATAGATCAGACAAAAACTCCAGAATCGAACATTACTAATACCAGCACATTAATGGATAATATTAACGTGAAAAACAGCGAAAAAGAAGTACAACAAATTCTGGAAGGCGAATTAAGCATAGATGAGATTAAGTTTAAGTTATCTCGTTATTATACATTATGCGAGAAAATGATCGCGGAAAAAGCACAGCCCTCGACGGAAAACGCCGCTTTACAAATGGAGAAGGAAATGCTAAGTCAAGAAATCCAGGACATGATGAATCGATATAAAGAAGAATTAGAATCTGTTAAAGCAGATTCTGCCAAAGAGATCAACAGATTGCAGTTGTTGGTGCAGAATTTCAAGTCATTTCAGGCAAGTCTTTTCATCTTCGTATTTTTCTTGTTTCTATTTGGCAAATTTCTTGTAATGTCTATGTTTATACTCTTATGTAGTCTTACAACTATACTCCTTTTTTAATTGTATTTTTTTTCTCAAGGATGGGAATGACATTAATGATATAAAAGCTGAACTTAATGCACGCCATGCTAAGGAGATGGAGGAACTTCGGACATACTTCGAGCAAAAGTGCTTGCAGATGGAAAAACAATATTCTGAAGAGATCTTCAGCCAGCAATCAAAACGGATTTCTGATAATGATAGTGAAACCGAAGAGCTAACGGATGATCTATATTTTGGTGGTGCAGGCGATTGTTTAAACGCATCCAATTCCCGAGCAGTAACGTCTGACGTCAACGAGGAATCTTTGAAGGACAAGATCCTAGATGCTGAAAACCAAACGCTTGAAACAGAATACGAAAATAGCATCCAAGCATTGCGACAAGAATTGGAACATAAAGTAAAGAAAATTCAAATTATCAAGGCTGATTATGAGAAAGCAATCAAAGAACAAAAAGAGTTGTACGAATTTCAAATTCGCGATCTTGAAGCAAAGCTAGAACGTTCCTTGGCAGTATCTATTGTGCACCAGGTGAGAAAAAATTTTCTAATTATTATGAGATTTTGCTTTATTAATGATACATTTGTTGATAATAGCAATTTTTTTGTGCCATGTGTGTTGTATGTAAAGATCGTTTGCTTACAATAATAATATTCAAGCGTTCTATTATAAAACAGTTCAAACTTTGAATGTATCAATATATAAATGCTACAAAATTATATTTTTGAAAATGGAATATAATTCTCATATATGTGAATTTTAATTAAACTACAATGTTTTTTTTATATTCTACATACATTTCTCTAAAAACTCTATAAAATCATGAAATAAAATTCTAATAGTTTAGCTTGTTGAAATATGTATTATATATTATAGATCTTATTTCTTCATGAAATATATATCAACAATTAATTGAAAGATTTCAATTAAAATTTATTATATTTTATTTATTAAAAAGTAAAACAAAATTTTTTATATATATAATTACGAAGAATTTATTTATTTCTTTATTTATATTAATTATAAAAGTTATGGCAAAATTCTTATTATAAAATTCAGGAAATGTGTTAAAATGTAGATGCATGGCATGATCAGCGTGCACTAATTATTATTAGTACATTTTTCATCTTGAAATTTCTTTAATTTCTTGTTTTTCAATCTCTTTTATTGTAATTAATGCATTTTTTCCTTTTAAAATGTACAAATGAAAAATAAATTATCTTTTTCCACTATGAATTTATATCAAAATACAAATTTATTTGTGACTAACATGCCGCTATGCGACTTCATGTTTGCATGCAGTATTGTCAGACAGAATGGGAGACATTGGAAAATGATGAATTATCGAGTCTGCGTGACGCTTATAAACATCAATTGGAAGAACAGATCGCGCTAGCTAGACAGGACATTGTCAACGCTCTTCAAGAACAATTTCAGGTAGATGTGGATCGTATGAAACTGGGCAGATTGAGAATGAGATATAAGCGAAATGAAAATTAGCTGCAAATTATTTAAAAGTTTATAATTTCTGTGTGTTACTTTGTATGTTGCCATATAAGCTTCTGCTTATAGGATTTGCCTTCATGTATTTGTTCGATGATTTATTAAGAGCCATTTAGGAGATGTTTATTGAAAGTTGTAATTATGATTGTGTACAGGCATTATTATCAGTGGAAGCAGACAAAGAAGATAATTGGCCGACCGAATTGTTAGAACTGCGAGATAAATTCACATGCAACGCTAAGAAAGAAATTGAGGAAATAAAAAAGATGCATAGTGCGGAATTAATTCGTCTGAGAGATGAACACGCTTGCATTGTAGCACGAATGTGCGAGCAACACCAAAAAGAAATCGCCAATCTTAAAACTCAGAATTCAAGTAATAATCAAGAAGTTGGCTGTGTTGAATCTCTAGAAAATAATATTATGGAAGAAAGGTAATTGATGAAATATCTTATATAATTTTAATGTCGAATCATAGAAAATTTAATCATTGAAAATATTTAATACATTTTGAAAGATTTTTAATCTTCAAATTGATTTGTGAATTGAGAATTAAAATAATTAGAGTCTTGTATTTCTAGAGATCACAATATGAAAAATTTAACTGTACAAACATTTTAACATATTTAAATATGTAATGTAAAATTTTTATTAGGGATAACTTAAAGAAAACATGTGTGACTCTTAAGAATTTGATTGGAGAATTAGTTAATTACTTTGCCATTTGTGAAGAAGAAGTTAACAACACTCTGATCAATGAAGTCCTGAAAAGACAATTAACAGAATCTGTCTTTACTCATGAAGGAAATTTAAGCAAAGACGACAGTATTACATCCGAAACACAATGCAAAGACCAAAGATTTAATCAAACCAACATTAAAAGAGTCCATTTTGCTCCCCAATCCAGCAAAATAAATTCCATTGTTAACAGCGATAACAAGACATTAGTTGAGGAAGACATGGATGAGATATTAAGAAAGGAACTAAAGGCTTGTTTAAGACGTCTGAAATCGGATAGCACACAAATACTCAATCTTTCACTACCAAGTGGCGAAGACAATATTGGATTGTCGTCAAAAGAGACTCTCTTAGCAAACAATCTTAATGAAGAACTTTCTTTAAAATTGAATCATGCTGAAGCTTTGATATTAAGTTACCAAGAAGAAGCAGAACGATTAAAATTGCATATTTTAGAATTACAACAAAAGTTAATTAGTGCAGAGAACAAAAAAGAAGTAATCACAGAGGGATACGGCGAAAGCTATCTCTCTGGAGTTGATATTACATTGCAAGACTTTTCACAAGTGCTAGAAAAAGGTAAATTTCTATCTAACTTTTGTAAATTAATAGTTTATTTGTTAAACATATAAGATCAATTAATATATATAATTATATAATTTTTATTATCAATTATAATTCCAATGTCTTACAAGAAAAATGGATATTTTATTTGATATCAAATTTATAAGTTATATTAATTAAGTAATTTATTTATTTCAAATATATTTATATCATTAGTACACTTATTTTTTATGTTTTAAATATTTTGTTTAAGCGATATATTTTTATATATAATTGCAGCTAGACATGTCTTATCGAATGGCGGAGGTGACACATCTTATTTATTACAATTAATAGAAGAGTTGTGCAGGCAAAATGACAAACTACTGGACGATGCTAGAAGGGAAAGGGAAGATTTGCAACAACAGGTAAAATTATTCATTTTTATTATTTGCAAAATGCATTGTTGCATGATTTCTGATCATTCGATATTGGTATGTCGATACAGTTATGAGTATTGTGGTGTACTGTTCATTGAAAAATGATTTGTCTTTGTAATTCATTACAATTCTAAACACTTCTATATCACATGCTTCATATTCACATTATATTTATATCATACCTGTTTTATTATACAGCAACACATACAATTAACACAAATATTTTTTTCTCTTATATAGCACGTTTTTTACACAATGCAATTGTGAAAAAGTATGTAATTATTTTAATTTTTTTTTCTTTATTTTTAAGTTAATATTAGAAGGAATTAAAAGTGATTCTTTATTACACACACTGTACAGAGTGTCTTAAGAAAATTGAATATTTTAGTGCTTCAATCTTTTGAGATTTTTGCCTTTTGCATATTATTAGTTGAAATCACAAATCATTGAGTCTCTATCTAATCTTTTATTTTAAATATATAAGTTTTCATTTTCCTTGCAGTCTACGATATTCAGACCTTGAAATTCTTATTTTTATTGATAACTAAATTTTGAATATTTCAGCAATTTACGTCAAGAATAAACTTACATATTCACTTTTCCTCGTACACCCTGTATATAAAATAATGACAGTATTTTTCATTAATCAATTCATCAATTTATAAAACAACCATAATTTAAAATAGTGTGCACGTATGGCAATTATATATATCATTCTATAAGTAAATATTTTATTAATCACATAGAGTTAATAGAGAAAATTCTCCAAATTAAAAGTGTAAAGGTCTGCAATGTAGGTTTTAAGAGATTGATTGGCGTTCTTGTCTTGCCAGCAGGTACCTTTAGAACCCACTCCTACCCCATACATTCACAGGGTTTGCTGCAAAAAGGTAAATTATAGAATTACTAATATTAATTTAAACGCTCTTCGCGTAAGTTATTCTCCCATATCGACTATAATAAATTAATATACGTGTAACGCTCTATCATAAAATTAGAAAGTGTAAATAAATTTTTTTTTAAATGTGTCATTTATATCATTTCTAACGCCCATTTGTAACACTAACTATATATACGTTTGTGGTAGTGCTATTAAAATGTACTGTTGCTTAAATATTTATCACATGGTGTTGCAATATATAATAATCGCTTTGCATGCTATATTGTAGGCACATTTTATTATAATAATAGAATGATTTTTTTATTATCTAATATCTTGCTATTAATTATTTTATTATTTGGGAGTGAAACACATTGTAACTAACAATGACTAAAACTATTATCAAATAATTGTAATCCAATTAACATTATTTCTAAAAATTATAGAAAAAAATTTATTTTTCAAAATTCTTTTTTAAAACCTATTTTTCTAATTTTTTAACATACTTTGTTTATTAACTTTTTTATTTAATAAGAATTTGTATAATGTCGAAAAATTTTTTAGATATTTGTGAGAAAGTCTTAACAATCTGTTTTATTGTTTATATTGTTAAAAAATCAAATTTGCGAATTTGTCGAATTGTGTGTTCTAAAAATAATTAAAGTGAAAACACATCTGCGGTAAAAATTTATTACTATACATTTCTACGATTACTATTCATTATTCTAACTGTAGTTACTTTTATTCAGATTGAGGCAGCGGACAAGCAATTGCGAGCGACGCGCCGATTTTTGGACGAGCAAGCGAGCGAACGCGAGATGGAGCGTGATGAAGCCGCGAAGCAAATTCAACTCTTGCAAGAACAGCTCAAGGAACGCGAGCGTAAGAAGGAGAGAGATATACGAATGAGTTGTGAGGTAAAACTCTTCTTGGAATCATTTAATCCTTTAAATGTGATGATTTTTTTGTTAAGTACGAACATAAAACATACGCTTTTGTGATCACTCGCTGGCTAGCTAAGGTTTACTGACTTTTTAATTAATCCTTAATTAGTCAAAGATTGCGATATTGTGACGTTTGAAAATTTTTAAAGAGAGAGATATTATTATTCGCATTTAAAAATTAGATATTATAATTCAAACATTTTGTAATCTGAAGAGATTTTAAGTAAATGATGATATAATGATTTGGTTATTACTAATTTAAGGATTAATTAATCTAAATATTTCTAAATTCACTTTAGCAGTTATTGCACTAACCAGAAAAAACTGGCATAACGACTGCCATTTCTAAAACTTAACTACAGGTCTCTGTGGTTATTTTAATATAAAATTTAACATAGATTTAAGGCTGCTAAAAATAGAATATATGCCACTTATAGAAAATGAGGTCAATTTTATAAATTTAACATAGAGAGAGAAGATTCCTTTATTTAAATTATAATATTGCTATTTAAATAATATATACAGGATGTCCGGAAAATCTCCCGCAGTATTTTGGGAAGTGATTCGGGATCCAAAAAGAAGGAAAAAAAGTTATAAACATAGGTCCGAAAATAAGTCGTTTCCAAATTATAACCACTTTTATGTTAAAAAAAATCGTAATTTATAGTCCGCTGGGCATCCCTCCTTTTTAAATTAAAAAATTTTTAATTTAAGAAAAATTTAAAAAAGAGGGGTGCCCAGTGGATTATAAATTACGATTTTCTTAACATAAAAGTGTCTATAACTCACAAACGACTTATTTTCGAACTATGTTTATATAGCTTCTTTTCCTTCTTTTTGAGTCCCGAATCACTTCCCGAAGTACTGCGGGCGATTTTCCGGACACCCTGTATAATAATATAGGTTGCAAATATATATGTAAATTATAATTACAGTTCAGCAATCAAATTTACCGATATTTTTACACAATTCTATGTACTAATAATGCATTAATTATTTTTATAAATCTTGAATGTAATCACATGATGTATCTTTTTCTATTAAAAACATATTAGAGATAAAATATTATATAAAACTTACATTTTATAAAAGAAGGAATTTAAATATATAGCAATCAAGAGAGACAATTCTATTAAAAACACAATGTAATACAGAACTTAAATTTAACTACAAATGAGAGGATTTATTATTTTGAAAATTAATTGTATCGCTGGCAATTAATGTCACGCATCACTACTAATTGTATTAACACAAATTTTTCTGCACTCTGGTTTGGGTTTTCTATTTGTCGCACAAAGCAGTCTGAGCTATCATCTGAAACAACTTCAGGCATCCCTGAGCTTCAAGCCACGCCCGATGCAACTGTGAGTGATATTGTATTTAATTTGATTTTTGACTTTTTACACAGTTTTTGCTTCCTCATGAACATACAGTGGCTAAGATTAATGCGTTTACTAAAATTACATATTATTTAGCAAATTGCATAACTGTACAGAGTTTACTTATTTATTTATCTTTACCACAAAAATATATTGAGAAAAATTAAACATCTTAATGTATTTAAATGCCTAGCACATTCGATAAATAATAAGTGAAAATATTAAAAGTGATATAATGAAAAAGTTCAGACTACTTGACAAAAATACATTTCACTTTTATTTTTTACAACTTTTTTTATATAATTTTTACTTAGCAATTATATAATTGTTTTTATATAATTAATTATGTATATATGGTTTTCTTTTTACCCACTGTATGTTAGCATATAATTATTGTAAAACCAAAGATAATATATATCTCTATGCTTTACATGTTGGGTCATGCTTGACTGGAATTATAGGTGACATCCTGAAAAAAGCGATGTATTAATAACTAGCTAATATATATGTATATACTACATACATATGATTTATGATTTATAGGTGGAGGCTCTCGAATCTCAGGTGAGAGAAATGTCATCGTTAATGTCCGACACGGAGGCAAAGAAGTCGGAAAAGGAGAGTGAATTGAAAGCTGCAGTGGATAAAATATGGGTCTTACGAGAGATCATTGCTGACTTGGAACAACAGTTACAAGTTAAAATTGAGAGGGAGGAATCTTTGCAGTTACAAATCAGTCAATTGGAAGCCGTGATAACCGCACAAACAAAAAATCAGCAGGATCTAGTCCAAGAGCTGGACACTATAAAATCTGGCACTGAAAGTAAACATTTGAATGAACAAATTAATCTTTTAGAGGTAAATATCAGATAAATACATAAATTATACAGATAAATATAAAAAGAGAAAGAGGAAAGGAAAGAGAAAATAATATTATACAAAAAATTATATTCTCTATGTTTTAGGAGGAATTGAATAAACACAAATTAAGCTCAGAGCACTTTAATGTCAATTCGTCCGTTTTGAAGCAGATAAAAGCAGAACTCCACGAGATGCAAAATCAATTAGACAAGAGGATCCGAGAATTGGAATCCGCGCATATGTGCAGTTCAAATTTGAGCTTGAGTCAGCCGAGTGAAGACGTTTCGATTAGAGAACAAATTGACGCAACGAGATGTTTAACACCAGATGATCCGTCCTCACCGCCAATGTTGCCGCTGGATCAAGTACTCAAGTTGAAAGATAAAATGCTGAAGCATGCACGCGCGGAGGAAGTAGCTTTTAAAAGAATCAAAGATCTAGATATGCAATTGACAGCGATGAAGAATCAGAATGAAGAATTACTAGCGGAGCAGGAGATTTTACATCAGACAATATCCGAACAATTATTCCAGATTGAAGCGATGCGCAGTCGCTTAGAACAACACAGGCAAAGTGCTCCGTTCGCTCAGAAACAGGCAACATCTCGTTTAGAATTACAATTACACGAAGCTACTACAAAGTATCATTCATTGGAGCAAACTATTACTAACAAAGAAATAGAATTGAAAGAATTGAAAACTCAACTCGAAAGAACTAATCAAATGCTGGCGGAGAAGGAAACAGAAATGGAAAACTTTTTACAATCGGAAAATAGCGCACTACGAAAGATTGATCAATTGAAAGATCAATTAAAACTCGTTCAGGAAGAGAAGAAAATGTTGCAAATAAAGGTTGGAACCCAAGAGCATGCTCAATCAGAACTGCCGCAATTGATTGACACCATGTTGGCAGATAAGAACGAAGAGATTGACCATTTGAAAGAACAATTATCTAGAAAAGAGAAACAATTAAACGCCTATTCATCGCTTGCTTTGGACGACACACAACTGAGGGATTTGACGAAACAAGCAGAAGCCAAGAACAGCGCGCGAACATTGAGCGATATCCTTTCTATACATTCAGAATGCGAGGAATTCCCTGAAGCTATTCGAGCTATTAATGCAACGCACATGACATCGCAAAATATTTCCAACATTAAAGTTCCTACATCTGTATCGAAAAATACATTAACTATAAATACTTTCGATACTGCAGAGGTATCTTTACTCAATGTAGATAAAATAGATGCTCAAGTTCCACCATTGGATTTAGATTCACACACACATAGTTTCAGTGACGTCCGTCACTCAGAAATTGAGTTACATCATACCGAAGGCGAATCAAAATTGTCATCTCCCAAGAACAATGATATCAGCGAAGATTCTCGACGAACCGAAGAATTACTTAATGAAAAGATGAAAGAAATTGAGAACTTGTCAAGTCAATTGCAAATTCTGCAGCAGGAACTGGAACTGAAGTCTAATGCTTTAAATAAACATGAAATCGAGTTGGTTTCCATGCATAAACAGTATCAAGAGATGGAGGATGAGTATAAAGAAATTGTTGAAAACTTGGTACGAGATAAAAATTTTTATAAAAATCAATATGAATTGACTCAAGCATCAGAGAGTAAAATAAAGAAAGATCTGGAAGAAGTTGAGAATATTTTGAAATTGAAGACGGACGAGCTCGAAGATCACAAGAACAAGATGCAAGTAAATGAAAGGATTATCACGGAATTGAATATGAAGAACTCAAAGCTGAAGAAAGAGATAACAATTAGAGAGACGGACCAAGTGAAAAACAACTTATTACTGCAAGATAAGACACAGGAACTACAAAGATTCAAGGAACTTATTCTAGAGAAAGATATCGCATTGGAGACTCTTCAAACACGCAATGTTGAAATCGAGAACGAGAACAAACAGTTGTACGAGTTCAAGACAAAGTTTCATGCGCGTGAACAAGAAATTGCCGAATTGCAAGACGAGATCTTGCGGTTGACAGACGGTTTAAATAATCGAGATCAGGTTATCCGTAAGTTAGAGGAGATAGCAAAACGAACAAGCGATGTTCACTCAGGTGCATCATCACCCTCATCCTCTATGAGTAATAAAGACCAAGAAATCCATCATCTACAGGAGTTCCTGAAAGAAAAGGACAAAGTAATTAGGCAGATGAGCGACGATAGTAAGAGCTTGCAGCAAGCGTTGGAAACTATTCAGAACAAGATGAAAGAATCTGGTAATGTTGTGGAACTAAGAAGAAAATTGAAGGATGAACGTAAGATGAACGAGGATTTGAAAAATATAGTGCAACAGTTACAGAAAGAATTAGAATTAAAAGATGCATCCGCGCAATGCTCGCAGGATGATAGCGATATTGAAGATATGGTCCAACGGGAACTGAATCTCTCCGCGCGATTGGATAAGCAAATTATGCAGGTCATTAAAAACGATGGTAACGAGGAGATCGTAGAAGGAGCGACGAAAGAATGTCAGCAGAAGTTAAACGAGATCAGTTTAGACAATATGGAGCTGAAGAAACTGAAAGAGGATCTTGAAATCGATTGTGATATAATGAAACATCGGATCGCCCAATATGAGAATCGTATTCTGCAATTGAAGGCTGATTTAACAGAAGAGACAAAGAAAGTAGTCAGACTAGATCAGGAACTTATGTCAGAGAGAAACACAATAAAGTTCTTAAGGATGCAGATAGAAGAACATCGTCGAAAGACAGAAATGGGACGAGTTCAAGATACCAATTTAATCGAATTTTTGCAGAAAAAATTGGTAATCTCTCTGGAGAACGAGGGAAAGCTTCGTAATGATCTAGCATCGATGAGGCAACAGCAGATTAATCTAGAATCACAATTTACGTCCATGAAGAAATTGATAGAAACCGAAAACATTAATTTGTCAAACTTTGCTACAGCTGCAGAGAATAAACCAGAGAGGTATACACGTTAATTTTTAATTTATTTAATTTTTTATTGTTTTTATGTATTATGTGCCATTTTGCTAATGTTCTTTATGATGTTTTGTGTTATATAATATACTATTGTATAATATACTAATACTTTTTTTTTTATTTCTTCTATTTAAGGACAAGTGACGATCCCAAGGAAAGTCGTGATAACAATACAGAGTTGCGGGAAAATATAAAGAGATTAGAAATTGAGGTGAGTACATATGAAAAGCGATTGGAAATCGCAACAGAAGAACAAGAAAAATTGATCAGCAGCCTAGCATTAGCTAATGGAATGAAGGAAATTATGGAAGCGAATCTGAATAGAACTATGAAAGAATTGAAAGAGCGGGAAGAAGAGCTTGATTACCTGCAGAAGCAGCTAAAAATGATGACAGAAGCTGAAAATAGCAAACAACGAGACGCTGAACTGGACGAAATCAAAGTATTACGCAGAGAAATTAGCATTGCTCGTGAAACTAAGATAAATCTAGAGGCTGACATAAATCTTGCAAGGCAAAAACTGAAGGAATCCGCAGATCGGGAGCTGAAGCTTACACATATGGTGGGGTCCTTGAAAGAACGAGAGACAGAGCTTAATACGAAACTAATGATTGCAAAAGAGAAGGAAAAGAACCTAAAGGATTGGATCGAGAATTTGCAACCAAACTTAAAAGTCATTGCCGAAAAAGAGGAAAATATAAGGAAGCTGATGAATTTCAACACAGATACACCTGCGACCTCTGTACAGAGGATTAAAGATTTAAATGAATTAGTCGAGAGATACTCTGTCGAGAAGAACAATCTTGAACAAGAACTCAACAAGATGATGGTAGATAAGGAAATGTTGATGAATCGTGCGAAGGTACTCGAAGGAGAGATAAAGAAACTGAAAAACGCACAGGCTCCTACATCCAACAATTCAACAATAGTTCCTATTGAAAGGGTATCAAATTTTATATTTTTTTAATAATTAAAATTATAATAATTAAAATATATATTGTGAATTCAATTTTTCTGTCTTCCAAAATTAAAAGACAACAGTTGATTTGATTAATGATGCATTATTTTTACATTTTTTTTTACATTTTTTTTAAAATTTTTTTATAACAATTTATATACGCAGAGATTAATCAATTATACATTTCAGAGTATAAATAGCAATAAATATAGCATAATCTTATTTTTTATATGTCCAGTTGCAAAAACTTTACGGCTCATACTTACGAGTAGACAGTAGACGAAAGGCATTGGCATACCAGAAGAGATATTTGCTGTGCATCGTTGGCAGTTACCAGTATTGCGAGGAGAACACATTAAGTGTGCTCGCGCAATTGACTCAATCTCAACGCATTTACACGCGATTGTCGCATAAGAAAAAAGTGCGGTTCAGGATCGCCGTGTTAACAATAGTCAGTATATACAGGATGAAATGGTTGACCCAACGTTGGCGAATAGGAAAACGCGTGGGTGCTAATGCTATTATAGGTAGTGTAGATCAATTAGTAATTGATGTGCCGCCTACCATAAAAATTGCGTCGAATTATTCTCCACCAGTGAGAGAAAGGACGACAAAGTAAGTAAAAAGTGACAAAAGTATTATATATTTTTCTATTAAATTTACAGAGATGATCATCTATTGAAAATCTTTCTAAAGTGGCAAGACAATTATCCAGCAAAGAAACATACATCTCTAATTGATAGATTTGTTGTGTATTCCGTATGACTCTGTCTTTAAAAAAATATTACAGTCTTGTTGAAATCAAGTTATCAATTTTATCATGGAACTCAAAATCTTACCATCTCTATATATTTTTCTATTTATCATTAATATAACAGCATTTGGCTCACATTTGATTATTGAGAAATTTAAAGCGTGTAGTCTGTATTTTTTTTATTATAACGATTATTTTATACACATTATATATATATATATATTGTATGTTTCAGTAAATTAAGCGGATTGAATACCATCAAACAGTATTATCAAGAAGTAAAAAATTTCCACGAGATACTTGACGCAGCTTGGGCAGAGACAGGAACTAGTCATATTATCTCAGAATAACATATTTTTAAAACTTGTAGAAGAGAGGGAAGAGAAGAGAGAAATTTAGATATAGTTAGCATTAAGAATATTATGTAATCATTTAAAACAGTGCTGGGATTTACTTGCAACTTTCGGCCAGATTTCTTAGCTTACGCCTACTGTTCCCCTCTTACCGCTCGCGCCTTAGCGACCGCGCCACCGAACGCTCGTAACTAAGGAGCGCTCAGGAACGTGCGCGTCACAAATGTAATGTGGCAATCTATCTAAGTTCTCTTTATTGTTTATTAATAATAAAAATAATTATTCTATTATTAATTACGTATATGTTCTGTAACAATTTAAAATATTTGTGTTTTGAAACGTAATTACAATAAAGAGAACTTAGATAGATAAATTGCCACATTACATTTGTGACGCGCACGTTCCTGAGCGCTCCTTAGTTACGAGTGGCGCGAGCGGTAAGAGGGGAACAATAGGCGTAAACTAAGAAATCTGGCCGAAAGTTGCAAGTAAATCCCAGCACTGATTTAAAACAATGTTGCATATATAGGTCGTGTTTCTTAAAATTTGTTCACACAATTTGATAATTTTCGAGTTTTTTTTCTTAATTTTGGACTCACAAATTTTCTTAGACTTGATCAATTTTGAATCTCTAGATTTAAATATTAATTTGTAAATTTGTCAATTTTGACTCATGAATTTAAATGACTGTTTCTCTATTAGAGTAAAAAAATCTTGGAATTTTTTTATCAATGAGAATTTAAATTTTTATTCGGACATCATTTGCGTTTGATATATACTCACTTTTTTTTAAGTCTGATTTTTTCCTATTTCATCATTTATTATAATACTTTTTCCTTTTGTTTGCTAAACACGTCCTGTATTTTGTACTAAATTGCAATCGTCAATGGCCGATCTGCATGGGATTTCTATTTCCGTTCGACTGCACGATTTACATCGCATTAATTGATAATAAACTTGATCATAATTGATCATAAACTCAACTGATGAGAGAAATGTAAATTTCGTCAGCTTGACCGGAAATAATCGGAACTGGGCATTTATATGGACTTTGTAATATAGAAAGAGACTGCGGCTTTATATATTTTTCACTCGCATTACTATCTCATGTGAGATTTTTTATTTTCGCGGTATCTTTCACTTATTGATTACAGTGACGTAATTTCTAAATGTCACCTGAGAAATTATAAGAAATGTGAATTATAAGACAGCATTAATAAGAAGGACATGTTACAGCGTAGATCTTAGCATTGTAAGACACATGAGAGGCTTTTATTGATTGTTAATAAATAAAAGCGTGTTCTGCGAAAGTTGATGTTAAGCTGAACACATTATGCTTGTATTTATGATATTATTATTCCATGAATTATGTAATGTAGGTAATATATAAGTATGTAAACCTGTGTGTGCCTTCTACGCTGTAAAGCGCATTCATTATTTATTTATCGACAAATTGTACTAAGCCTTTTATACAGGGCGATCCTGAAAAACGTTATGTCTTTAAAATGACGTATTCCTGACACCATTCTAAGACAATTTTTCCTTTACCAAAATTTGATTTGAAGCGTAGTTTTTGAATTATGAGCAAAAATAGTTAGTAAATCACGCGTCGGGTACAGAAGGCAGGCAGGAGCGGCGCGGCGTGCCGCGAGCGCGGGCGCAGCTGACCGCCCGACGGGTGATTATCACCGCATGAGTCGCTAACTATTTTATCTTATAACATAAAATTATGCTTTAAATAAAATTTTGGTAAAGAAGAAAATGTCTTAGAATTACGTCAGAAATACGTGTTCCTTAAAATAACGTTATTTTAATAATGAAAAGTTGTTCCGGATCGCCGGCCGTCCGACGTTGCAATCAGCTGATTGCTACACGCGATGTGTGTATGGCGGAGTGTGTGCGTAAGAGAGAGAGAGAAAGAGAGAGAGAGAGAGAGAGAGAGAGAGAGAGAGGGAGGGTAGGAGGGACAGACATTCATACACACGCACGCACTTTTTTCTCGCTCTCTTTCTCTCTTTTACGCAACACTCATACACTCTCTCATTCAGTCTCTCACTCACACTCTCTCGGTCACTCACTCACTCACTCACCTGCTTACTCACTTGCTCACTCACCTTGTAGCAGCGTAGCGAATCTTCATGCTATGTATTGTTGTTATCTGCTGCACGGTTATGATTGCTAGAGATGCGCGACACATCGAAATTTTTTCGATTATTAATCTCACACTCGATTGACACAATACAGATTACACGATAACGAGTTTACTGTTTATTCACTCACTATTGATTTATCGATACCAAAAATTACTTTCAAAGAAACGCGAATGCAAACAACACATGACTCGACGCGAAGCGACGGACCGCGGAGACTGCGCGACCACAAGAGTTATGTTGCCAGAAACGCGACACGCGACATCTAACAAACGACTTGCGCGTGGCGCGTGATTGACGCGAAATAAGACGAACGATCGGCTAAAACCTTCGCATTGCGAATGCGGTAGAAAACATGAAACGTATAATGACATACTTAAAAAATTAATTATTTATTATAAATAATAACTATTTCTAATTATAATAAATAATAATTATTTATAATAAATAATAATTATAATAAATAATAATTATTTATTATAATTAGAAATAGTTATTATTTATAATAAATAATTAATTTTTTAAGTATGTCATTATACGTTTCATGTTTTCTACCGCATTCGCAATGCGAAGGTTTTAGCCGATCGTTCGTCTTATCTCGCGTCAATCACGCGCCACGCGCAAGTCGTTTGTTAGATGTCGCGTGTCGCGTTTCTGGCAACATAACTCTTGTGGTCGCGCAGTCTTCGCGGTCCGTCGCTTCGCGTCGAGTCATGTTGTTTGCATTCGCGTTTCTTTGAAAGTAATTTTTGGTATCGATAAATCAATAGTGAGTGAATAAACAGTAAACTCGTTATCGTGTAATCTGTATTGTGTCAATCGAGTGTGAGATTAATAATCGAAAAAATTTCGATGTGTCGCGCATCTCTAGCAATCATAACCGTGCAGCAGATAATAACAATACATAGCATGAAGATTCGCTACGCTGCTACAAGGTGAGGGAGCAAGTGAGTAAGCAGGTGAGTGAGTGAGTGAGTGACCGAGAGAGTGTGAGTGAGAGACTGAATGAGAGAGTGTATGAGTGTTGCGTAAAAGAGAGAAAGAGAGCGAGAAAAAAGTGCGTGCGTGTGTATGAATGTCTGTCCCTCCTACCCTCTCTCTCTCTCTCTCTCTCTTTCTCTCTCTCTCTTACGCACACACTCCGCCATACACACATCGCGTGTAGCAATCAGCTGATTGCAACGTCGGACGGCCGGCGATCCGGAACAACTTTTCATTATTAAAATAACGTTATTTTAAGGAACACGTATTTCTGACGTAATTCTAAGACATTTTCTTCTTTACCAAAATTTTATTTAAAGCATAATTTTATGTTATAAGATAAAATAGTTAGCGACTCATGCGGTGATAATCACCCGTCGGGCGGTCAGCTGCGCCCGCGCTCGCGGCACGCCGCGCCGCTCCTGCCTGCCTTCTGTACCCGACGCGTGATTTACTAACTATTTTTGCTCATAATTCAAAAACTACGCTTCAAATCAAATTTTGGTAAAGGAAAAATTGTCTTAGAATGGTGTCAGGAATACGTCATTTTAAAGACATAACGTTTTTCAGGATCGCCCTGTATATCGCGAGTTGCATGTAATACTTTTCCCGAAACTTGTAATAAAAATCGATCTTTTAATATACATGTAGTTGTGTTTTTTTGTTAAAATGTATACATTTTTTGGCGTAAAATAGTACCACTAATTAGATGAATACACAGTCGTAGAAAAATCTTTATCGTATAAATATTTTCTTTAAAACAAATCTTGTATCTTTTATATTATCTTCATTTTATCATAATTGTTTAATATATTATTACATATTATTAATCGAAGAAAAAATACGACTGCGTTTTTAGTATACATATATATTTTTAGGACTAAATATATATATATATATATATATATATATATATATTTACATATATACATTAGAGTATGATAAAATATATGTGATAATCGACTAATCGATTCATTAGCGCTATCGTTCTTTGATTTATCTAAAGATACTTTAAAATTTTAGATGAATGATCTATATATGAAGATAAGGCTCCTGTTCCTTGCTAAGATGACAATTTATGTACTCTTTTTTTTTTGTTTTTTTCGGTTTTCTTATAATTTTTGACAATTTTAGATTTTCTTAAATGTATATGCGTTGATGTATCAAGATGTAAAAGAAATTTAAACTGAACTTTGAGTATTTCTATACGACTATTTCACAATAGAATCAAGATGGATTACTTTCTTGTCAAGTGGAAAGACTGAATTCTAAGTGTGACTTATATCTCATCATCTCACATATGAGAATTTACTGGAAAAATTTAAGGATTATCTCTTTAAACTTTTTCGAATATTAATATTGGTAATTACTTTCACGTTGGCTTATGTTCTACGACACATAGCGCTAGTCAAAAACTCATTCGATCCAATCTAATCTCCATGCAAGAAGTACATGAATTAAAAAGAATTGATAAGAATTCCCTTTGTAAAGTCAAACTTCTAATCTCTATAACGAGAGACTGACTTTTATACATCTCCAATGTTTCTTCATTCTTCTCTTTTTTTATTTCTATCGATTAATTTTTATTCTTCAAGATGCTAATCTATTAGGATTACAAGAGAAGACATAAATTTTTTATCTTACAAATTGAGATATATATCAAATAGACTTCTTTTATTTCTCATATATACTTGGTACTTATTGACAGCAAAAGACATCTAGAGGACTTTAAGACGTCTTTAAATTGTCTTTTAGATGTCTTTTGGACATGTGTGCTGTCTGAGTGGTTACTAATAGAGTAACTACAAAGTCCCATATATTGAGAATAAAAGAGAGATAAAATGGAGAACCCATAAAAGTGTTAAAAATCTTAAAGTACTATAATTTTAAGGGTAATTTGTATTATTATTTAATTTTTATCAAATAATTTTCTCTCAATTCCTTTTAACTCGCCTACTCTCTTATAGAGGATCTTTTCGTTCGACCATCTCGTTCAATTAATTTTAGCGAATCTTGTGACTCGAACAAGCATCCTTAAAGTTCGTCGCGTTGAACGGCACGAAATAATCATCGTGCAATTGTCGGACGATGTTCTCTATTGGACATAGCTTGACGACGCCCTTCTTGCCCGCTCCTTGTTCCCCATCGTCGCTGACATAAGTATTGGCGTTTCGGCAGAACGGGATCTTCGGCGTGAGATCCCGACCGTTGGCGACGACGCGAAAGTAAAAATCGCTGGCGAGGCGATTGTCGTTCCTCGGATTGATCTTGTAGATCTCGATGACGAGCCTCGAGGCGTAATGAGTCGCCACGTCGGAGACCACGCCAAGAGCGGTGGCGAGGTACTCCAGGGTTTTGTCGTGGCCGGAGTAGAGGACGATCTTGGGCCTGGCCTCGGAGATGATGCGTAGCATGAAGGTGACGATGCCGCGCAGCATCCCGTACGCCTTGAGGAGCCCGTACTTGTTGCGGCTGCTGCTCTTGGCGACCTGCTTGGACTCCCAGTCCGTGTAGGCGAAGAGCCCGGTAACGTGGTCGCTCTTCACGCACGTCCTCTGCGTGGTCGCTCTTAACGCGTCCTCCGCGAGGTCGGCGCACGGTAGGGAGGCCCCGTGGCACACGTACGTTAATAAAGCGTCCCTCAGCGTATTCGGGTCGCAGGTCTGCGCTTGATCCGGAAGCTCGAACACGGCGCTCGCCGCCTGTTTGATCAGCTCGCCGACCGCCGGATGAGATCTTAGATGGTTGGAAGTCTCCTGGGGAAAGTAGAGCAACGTGCGGAGAATCTCGTGCAATATTGTCTCGTCGCGATCCGGAGATTTTCGGGAATATTTTCTCAAGAGCACTCAATTATTTTTATTTAAAAGTATTTTTCTAAATACATGAAAAAAAATTATAACACCTCTTTCTTAATAGAATTAATTAGATTCTAAATTTTTTTTGCGAAGAGAGTTTTCTGCTTCTTGTCGCATTCGTTCAAATTATATTAGAAGTGGATCTTTTTTTTTCACACGAGGTTTCATGAAACTCAATCAAAGTATTTAATATTTAACACTACACGTTGGAACGAGTCATGTGGTTTCACTCGTGAAATTTTAATTTAGAAAAAATTGACATCATCACACATGCATCACATGTGATATATTTCCACATGTCACGCGCAGTGCATAGACAGCGAACGCGTTAACGCAAGATTATTTCTGTAGAAAAAAATATTATCGCGTGCAAATATTTTTTATTCAGATAATGTACATTAAAGAATCAGCAATCTGGCAGCCTTGAATGACCTAGTTTTATCGGATTTCCTGAGAAAGTGGAAGGAGAGCGCGATTATTGCAGATTATTTAATTTTTTCGAAAAGAAGCAGGAAGATAGGTCATAAAATGAGACTTCAGGTCATTAAAACTTATTTCGATAAGATAGTCATAGCGCAGATGTGTAATATTTTATTAAAGTCTTATTAAAGATTTTATTTTTTAAAAATGAAAAGGAAGAGCGTAATATCAGTTTTATATCTATTTCCAAAAAAGTGAAACGCGCAAAGAAAGTTTCAATAAAATGTGTAAGAGTCTATAAATATTTCTTTAAATTCATTATGATTATTCATAAAATTTCCATAGATTTCTATTCATTCGAATCTTATAGAAAAAAAGAATGTTACACAATCTCACTTTTTAAACGGATTTATAGAGTATACATTTAAAAATATGAATTTATAAATTATTATTATTGTTATGAAACTTACTTATAAAATTACAGTAATTTTACAAATAATATAAAATAATAACTAGAATCACAAGTTTCAATAAAATGTGTAAAAGTCTATAAATATTTCTTTAAATTCATTATGATTATTCATAAAATTTCCATAGATTTCTATTCATTCGAATCTTATAGAAAAAAAGAATGTTACACAATCTTACTTTTTAAACGGATTTATAGAGCATACATTTAAAAATATGAATTTATAAATTATTATTATTGTTATGAAACTTACTTATAAAATTACAGTAATTTTACAAATAATATAAAATAATAACTAGAATCACAAGTTTCAATAAAATGTGTAAGAGTCTATAAATATTTCTTTAAATTCATTATGATTATTCATAAAATTTCCTTAGATTTCTATTCATTCGAATCTTATAGAAAAAAAGAATGTTACACAATCTTATTTTTTAAACGGATTTATAGAGTATACATTTAAAAATATGAATTTATAAATTATTATTATTATTATGTGTTCGCGAGCGAATCCGACAGTGCGTTGATAGGACCGGAAGGTCGTAAAGCGAAAAAAGTGCGCCTCGTTCACACAAAAGACTGACGTTTATTGGAGTCAAAATTAAAAGACAAGTGTTTAGTGCAGTGATTTCGATTAGCGAAACAGCGGTGTAACAAAGTGAGCGCGGTTTCGCGAGCGGTATCGCGAGCGGTGTAGAGACACAAAAGCGAGAAAAATGCGTTGTCCAAAGTCGTAAGCGGTCGTATAATGCGGTTAATCAGCGGTTTTATCTAAGAGATTGCGGAAAGTCCAAGAGAGTAAGCGGTCGTTATAAGCGGTTTACTATGCGGTTTAACTAAGCGGTTTAACAAAGCGGTTTGACGAAAAGTGCGAGACTTCGACCTGCTCGCGTGCGGTGCCCGTTATAAGGCGAGCGGAATTTTGGGCCCGTAGCGACGTGGCCCAATAATTTTTGTGCTTTAGCGGTGACCTCATGGCGCCGCGCGTAATTGGCCGCCGATGAGGTCTAAGGTAGATAATGCTTTAATTGTCATGCGCGCAACCTTTTTCTGTCAGCTGATTGGCAATCAGCTGATCGTGACGTATGGGCGCGCATGCCCATACGCCTCTCATATTTTGTCGACGGTTGATGTTGTTGTTGTCACTGTTTATAATCAGCGTTTCTCGGTCGAAGAAAAAATGCGAGATAACGGGAACGGTCGCGTTTTTGTGAAGGATCGAAAGCTCGAGAAGATTCTTGACGCCCGTTAAATTTGAATCCTCGAGTTATAGAATATAATTTGAAATATTTGCGAAATTGAATTCCAGATGATTTTTATGATTTTCGAACATTATGAAATTTATAAAATTACAGTAATTTTACAAATAATATAAAATAATAACTAGAATCACAAGATGAAGTACTTTTTCATTAGATCGAAAAATTAGATTCTAAATGTATGATTTATATTTTAGGTCGAAAAATTAAATTCTAAATGTATGATTTTTATTTTAGGTCGAAAAATTAGATTCTAAATGTTTAATTTATTTATACTTATTATTTTCATGCAATTACCTTTAAATGCTGCTTCAGAAATTTCTCAGCGGCGGGACAGGCGCATTCATTGTTGCAGAACGCATAGCTCTGGCTCTCCTGCAGGCTGATCCTCGCCAGATTCTGGAAACCGTCATTCTCGAAGAGCGCGTAGAGCAACGCGACGGCGCTTTGCACGGTCCTACGATAGGAAGTGCTGTAGACGATGACGTCCCTGCCGAAGGTGGTGCCGTTGCCGAGATTGAGCCTGTGATAGTACGCGTTTCTCAACAGGATCCCGGTCTTCAGCAACTGCAGAATGCCAAGGGTGGTCAGCTGACCGATCCTGCAGTCGCGCGCGTTCGCCGGCAACACGGGCAGCCCGTGAAACGGCCCCAGGAATTGGGCCCAGGCGGTCTTGGAATAGCTCGACACGTTTTGCACGAAATTTACATAATTCTCGTAAATCGTTTCCAATTCCGTTACGCCACCGGCGCCGGTCTCGCCGCCGCAATTTATGCTGCTTATATTTCGTATGTGTGTCAAAGGACCTCTGTCACCGTGACGAATGAAAATCAGGATGCCGCCTAACGTCAAGTTGCCGTCGAGTTTTCCTATTTGAAATAAATTTCTAATGCATATCGCTCGTATAATTACGTGCTGGAAATTATTTTCCGCGACTCGAGATAATAAAAAATATCGATTTTATTTATTTATTGCGATTTTACTGCGCAAAGAGAATGTACTTCAACCTTCAACCATTTCTCTTAATTTATTCGCAGATCTTTCTTAATACGACTTTATTGATCTTATTAATTTATTGACCTTATGAATTATTAATCTTATATAATAACTAGAATATATTCACTCTGATTTATTGGTCACGTTTTATGCAAAAATAGAATAATCTAAGATCTAAAATAGAAGGTGTGTAGAACATACCTTCGGTCTCTGCAGCTATCTCGTGCGGTAAATTGCAAAAACGAAAGATCTTCTTTGTCTTCGCGTCCGATTTTAAATTTCTCGGGAATTCTCGGAGCGACAAATCGTTATTTAAGATTCTCGTTTGCACCGAAGTTTTCTCATCCACGCCGATATATTTATACATGCCTGCGCGATAACGAAAAATCTGTTTATAATCTTAGATTTATATTATTACACTTTTATAATCTAGTGTTTGTATTCAATGAATACAATAATAGGATATTTATGTATATCACGTATCTTAATTTGAAAATATATATTAATATAAAAAACACGTGGATATTTAAAAGGTATTAATATATAAAAAACACACATTACATATAAAATATATTAATATTAAATATGAAATTATATATGTGCATGTGTGTAAATTATTATTATTAATATTAAAATTAAAAAATTAATTATTAATATTAAAAAAGTTAAACTTTTAATAAATTTGTATTAAAAATCAGTCTTCCCGATTTATCCTTTAAATGGAAGATCTAATACTAACATGAAGAAAGAGATTCTTTTAGAACTGATTTCAATAGATTTATTTTTCCTACAGTCAGTTGGCATTTGTGTCAACAACTATGATTGCACATTTCCTTTACTTGATGATAAAAAGAAAATAGAATCGTCGCATTGTCTCGATAAACACGTGACAATATTCAGCTATATATATAATCCATTATTGAAAAACTAAAGTTATCTGCTGTATTATAGCTCTATTATTAAAACTCAAGTGATAACGAACAGAAGCGCTCAAGTGTATAACTGCAACAATATCTACATGTTACCCTATATTTAAAAATAAAAGTTCGCTGAAATCGTGCTAAGAGAGTTTATAAATATTTAAGCATCTTAGAGTCCGACAATCAAATATGAAACTAAAAATCTACGAAAGCGCTTTAGAAGCTTTATAAAATGACGCAAATATATTTGATGATGTCTAATATCTATGTTGAATCGAGACGAGTTCAATTTTAGGCACGACGAAATATATCTTATTGATTTATAATGTCGCAAATAAATATACGTAATTATTCTCGCAAATTTACAGCAATTGAACTCGTTGAAATTACATCGATTCCTAGGAATTTGATTTGATTTCGATTACGATATCGAAGAGAACCGCGTCCACCGCAATGCACACAAAATCAACGATCACGAGGTTGCGTTTACCAGCGACCAGCAGGAAGATCCACACGCTCAGAATCACGTAGCAGTAGAACGCCCTGTGTTGGTAGGACAGCCGGACCATCTCCGCGAGCATCCCTCGACGTTTACGGGCCCCGTGGGACCGATTCGCGGGGCAACGACGAGCGGTAACGACGTCCCGTCACGATGACGACGACGCGGAGCGACGCGACGAGGACGCGACTGGATTTTCGTTCCGCTCGTAGGGGTCGATCGAAACTGCATCTTCAAACGCCCTTCGACCTTCGCTCTTTCCGCATGTCTTGTCGTGCGACGATCCTGCGACGTATCAGCCGATCGTCCGATCGACGCGGGCGATCGCGACGCGAGCAATCGACGAGAAAAAGCCCGGCGAGATCTGTCCACCTACCCTGCTGACTGTCCGCCCGAGATGGAACTGCCGGTTCCTGACATGGCGATAACAACGAGGGGTAAATTTTCACGGAGGGGGTGCGTTTCAGGCGCAAGCGCTCCACCACCGATTACCTTCCACCCTGAAAAGCCGACTAGTTTTCCCAACGATGGCCTGGTCGCTCTACAGGGTGGCCCTCTCGTATAACGTTTATCGACCTTTCTTTATCTGGTGCAGTTATCAAACGAAGAGCCCGATCAGCAAAAGCCAGTCGGTTATGCATTCTCTGTCGAGAACTGGATTTTCTCGTCACGTCGCAAAATACTGAAAACACACACACACATATATATGTATATTAATAAGCTTTCTCCGACAATTACAGATCGATTTAAAGCGAGAAAAGTCAGGATGATTGGTGAATTATTCAGCATCCACCTGACCCCGATTTTTATATTAGATATAATTATCTCTTATTTGTATAGGAAGATATATTTCGTATATATTTCTGCTTTTAATACGTAAGAAACGTTAATAGAAAAGAAAATGTAAATTTTTCCTTCGACACAATTGCTACAGTTATATTATAAACAATTAACATATCACGATACAATTATATTATATACAATTATATTATAAATAATTAACAATATTAATACACATATGTTATTTAATCACAATAATAAAATAAATAAGAAAGTTTATTTCGAGCTGCAACTTTTTTTACAAAATTATGAATCATATTCGTAGCAGAAACTTATTGAAATTCTGAGACATTTCGTAAAAATGATTATCTCGTGTGTTCTTAACGATATAATCTTATTTTGCATACAATCCAATAATGATTGCAGTCTAGAATTATTACATATCAAGCGTTAAGTCAAATACAATAAATCAAGGCGCATCAAATACAATAAGTCAAGGCGATCAATTATGATCAATTCAATCTTCGAAATCACTCTGGCTGCAATCGCCGTTCATTGCATAATCGAATTTCGAATCCCCGACATCCGTTCTACATCGACGATCAAAGTCATCGCGATTGCAACGCGGTCTCAGTCGCAAATTGAAGACTTTAATTCGGCGAGAAGAAGGCTCCCCTAGACGAGTAAATGAGCACGAAAAGCAAAGAGCTGGTGCCGATGAAGGAAAGCGGATGCTGATGTCATGTGTGTTGGGCATCGCCGCGCTCACTCGCCGGCCCGACCGTAAATATATTCCATTTAAGACTGATGGCTAGATTGTCCCGCAGTTGATGGTTAGTCTCGAGTTGTCATATCAGGGCAGTTGACGCGTGTTACATCTCGACGCGCGGTTACACGCGAGTAATCGCGCCCGTCTACGTCGCCGGGCACGCAACTGTCATTGGACGCCCCCGCGGCGCTGCAAACTTAAACGGTCTACAGACGAGCGATATTCTTTATTAATAAGATTCCCGGTGAAAGCGATGCCTTGCTACAGGGTAAAGAGATATTTCAAAGTAAAATAAAGCGCGTCAATGAACCGATTAAGAAACATTGTCACGTAATTTAGACTCTCTGCTAAAGATGAGTTTTTGTTTATTGATTTTGTATGCAAAAAGCGTAATAGTGTAGAAATAATGATGTTTTAGCAATAAATGAGTAATTCTATTACATAATAATTAAAAAAGTTACTTTAAAACCGTATTACTTTTAATTTTCAAAGTAACTATGGTCAGTCTCTCTCTTTCGGTGAACATTGAATCAGAAAGATAAAATAAAGATTTGCGCGACATAATGTAATAACACTCAAAAATTAAATAAATTGGTTGATATAATGCTTGGAAGGACAAGCAGTTTGACAGACAATGGTAGTCATATTTTAAATTAAAATTTATTTAACATATAGATAAAAAAGCAAATTAATTACAAAAATATTCATTTAATTCATAGATTGATGTATAAAATTCCATTTGAATCGCGCAGATATATTCATAAATTCAAGGTATCAAAGACCTTTTTAATCCTTTGTATAATTTATATTTAATATTGATTAAAATAACCTTTAATAAAATATAACAAAAATGTAATTTATGGAAACAATTATAAATATTATTTGTTGTAGAATTTGTTAAAATTCTTTAGTTATCTATATTAAATCATCCTGTAGTTCCCTCCTTTTCTCTCTCTTTTTTGCTGCCTTTAGCAAGCATGTTGCCGAGCGACTCCCATTTCTCTTAGTTTAAGTCCCTTAATGTCTAACGTCAACGACTGAGGGAACATCCGGTGATGTAATGTGTACATCTGCATTACCACGAAAAAAAAACTGTAACAAGTCTGCAACCCAACCACTGTTTTTAAATATGTCATCATCATTATTATTGTGCGTCGCGATATCATTCATTATTCTCGAAATTCGAAAAGATTTAAAAAATAGAATAAAAATAATTATATATTCGATCATCAATTGATATTAAAATCTTTCCAGGATTTTTACTGCAATCTTCAAGGTGTAATTTTCAAGGATGTGCTGATTGCACATACAAGCGAATGGTAATTCCTCTCGTTATCATTATCATCACCGCGTGCCTGATCTCGTCTAGCCTTGGCAAGATCATTGCCACCGTCACGAATGACATAGCGGTAATAATAATGAACACCTCCACGAGTTATGAAATATATAACCGATCGAGATCTTTGAATTAATAATATGTAACAAATTGATTTCTTTCAATGTATAATATTAATATCTCGAGTATCAATTGGACATTCAATCTAATTGGATTACATTGAGTAGGTTTTAAAGAAAAGATTTTAATTACTATAAACATTATAATTGTTGAATATTAATCATGATTAACATTTTATTATTTTGAAACAAATTAAAAAACTGTATAAACTATGTAAAATATAATATTGAATTATCTTGATATATATTTAAGTACATTTTTTATATTTATCGATTATCTAAAATCGATCTTGAACGGAGAATTTTATCAAAGAAAAGAGATCCTTTATAAGCCACTCAAAGAATCCATAGAGAAAAGAGTCTCGACAACTCTCTCATGCACTTGGCAGATCATTTGCTTCGTTTCCACAATGCGGTGAGTAATTGAAACTGAAAGATGTTTCACTCGACAAATCTTACGCATGAGAAAATTGTGCACATGAAACAGAAATTTATTTTCGATTCGATATATTTAATTTCAATGACAATTTTTTAGAAAACGTCACGCAAGAAACATATGTCATAGAAAATCCAAAAATTCAATTCTTAAGTATTTTGAAATGTAGAGATCTTACAAAAATTTAAGATTTGTCTTTCTTAGAAATTTTAAATTTATTATTTACGAATCAAATATGTTTTGTTTTTAATTGGAACTTGCTTTTCTTTTGATAGTAAAAAATTATATAAGAAATATACCTACATATATCTTCTAAAAAAAACGTAGATTAATTCATCAAAAATCGCTTTCGATTTAATATAAATTTTTGCTTGTTCAAATATTTCATTTGATATTCTCGATTCTCGGTTAAAATATATTGAATCCGAGGTCGCGACAATTTTGATCGTAATTAAACATTTCTATGCTTTTACTGGAATTAGTAAAATTCAAGCAGAGAGACGAACATTCAAAAACCACATAAATTAGATTGTAAAATATCAAATTATTCTTCCCAATATATAATCACGAAAATATCCGGACTTTGCGCATTTCGTGATATATAAACAATAATTAACATTTATTAAACTTATTATTTATATTACTATAATGTAATTTATTTTACTTGCGAGATATGTTTTTTTTATAGTTTTAACTATCAATTAATTAAAAAATGTTTCCTATTCAGGAAATACATGTTTAATTTTGCGCGCATTTATTTGAATAACTTATAATAAAAATATTGTCTAATATCCCACCAGCGTATTCACATATAAAATATTTTTTTCCAACAATATAATTAATTTTTTATAGAATGTATTTTTAAAAGTATAAGAAAAAGTTTGGTATAATAACATACGCACACACACACACAATACGTTAGATTTTGGAAACCACACTTATAATCATCGATTTTTTACGACGCAAAACGAGAAAATTCATCTGATTTTTTCAGAAACCTACCTGCGCAGGTAACCGGCTCGAGTCAGTCAGTAAGATTAAAATAATGCACAGGCATCTGCTTGCATTGTCCTCAAGCTAGACATCGATCCCTTTTCACAGAATGCACATTTCACAATAGCGTTGTTATCGTGTTAATCCTCCTAATATTCATTCTTTTCAAAGCAACAGAACTTTAAAAATGCATCACTGATTGACTTATTCAGAATAAAGCCATTTACGAAGAAATACCTTTTTCTTTAATTTTAAGATTTAATAAAATTATATAAAAACTTAATTCCATTATATTACAAGTTATAATCTTAATCGAATTAAATAATTAAATTTCAGTTTCACAATATATCGTGCAATAAAAAAATTATCAAAAAAGTTTTATTAAATTCAGTAACAAATAAAAAATTCTCAACGATAAATTGTATAAATTTTCAATAAATGAAATATACGTTGTATAATTTGTTTAAGGATGTTTCGTACCTATTTTCAAAATATTGAGAATTTAATGAAAATTGTACAGAATGTCCTTACATATGTTCAGAATCTTCAATACAATTTTTAAATCGATTCACTAAAGCGTTCACAAGTTATAAGGATTTTAATTTGCACCGAATTAACATGTGTTCTTATGGGAAAGGTATAACCACGTCGATTCAAATGACAAAAACACATGGAAATAATATTCAGAATTTGTGTAAAATTTGCAAAAGTGTAGTTTAGATACAGAGGAAATATTTGGTCAAATAATGTGATACAAGTACTAACTGGTTAAAAAGATATTAAATATAATTCAATGAAATTAGCCATGTATCTGATACAAGGCGAAATTCTCTGCCAAAAGTTAATCATTGCGATTAACAAAATTCGGAATATTTCAGTAAAAACGCAATAAATATTAAAAAATACATCTCTGCACTGCAGCTAAGATCAAATTGTAATATTCCACGCAATTTCTCATATTCAAAATACACCAAAAGTGGATATATTCGTCAATATTGATTTTCAGCTACTTTTTGCTGGGATTGTACATATAAAGCATCCTTAAATAAAATACATTAAAATGCTAAATAAATAAAATTTCGAGAAACTTTCTCGGGAGTAGAAAATCCGCAGATATCGTTATTGCAGAGAATCGTTCGAGTTGATCGAACGCGAGAACGTGACGTAAAAGGAAACGCAGGTCGCAGAGTGCAGTAAACGCTGCGATGGCTGGTTCTTCGAGAGTTTTATCATTCCCTCTGCGATTTGCAAAGGTTGGAAGATCAACTGAAGTGTCTTTGACGTCTCTCTTCCAAAGATAGTGTATTTGCTACTGTCAACTTTTCTTTGTCCCTCTTAGTACATGCGCGATTCATTATCATTGCTGAGCGCGCAAATTCGCGATAACCACTAGTGGTTGTGATTTATGGTTCAAAAACTGCGTATTATATAAGGTTTTAGATGATTTAAACATTTCATCAATGATATTGTCAATAAAAAAGAAAAAACAAATTAACGGTAAAGAATATTAATAATGAAATTTAATTTTAATTAATTTTCATTTAATTTCGAGTTGAATTTAATAATAATTTAATTATGGATAATATTATATAGATGTAATAATGTTAATTAATTAAAAATAAAAAAAACATTTTAAAATAATCTCTGTTATATTAATAAAAAAGAATTCATACTCTAATCAAATCTCTTGAATGCTGTATCTTTACTGATTGGTACAAAAAGTGCATCTTATTTTTTAGAAGAGTGTCTTACATTTTAGAAAAAAGAAGAAATTTATAATTATTTATTATACATTTATAAATAAATATATATTTATATTATTAAGTATAAATGTACATTATTAAGTATATTATAAAACATTAATCGAAAATTTAAATGTAATAATGAAAATGTAATGAGAAAAGATGTTTCTTTTTTACAAGTGCTTAATTCATATGGGCTAAATTCCTCTGATATAATATATTTCTCACAACCATATCTTTGACAGATTAAAGTTGCCCGCGTAACTCCGTTCTTTCGAATGGAATTCAAATGCAAAAATCTCGTTGCGGTTCTACGGCCGGATATTATTCTCCAAGATATCAGGCAATGGAAATGCGCTGTCAGCGCGGGCAACGCGACCAGCATAACAAAGACCGAATTTGATTACGATCTATTACGTAAATCGATGAATTAATCGACGAATGAAGCGGGATTTAATCGCGGTGCCTTTATGACGTTTCTCAAAACGACGACCGATTCATATGGATACGTGAGCACATGCGATCGACTAGCAAGGAAGTGTCAAACTAGATAAGCGCGCAGTCACATTCATTACTTCCGTCTACCACAGATGCGCCACGCTCTATGCATTTGAGTTGCATCGCCCGAGAGAAGATCAGCTCTCCGAGATTATACAGGGTGGTTCATATAGACCATCATCCGCCATTTTCACATTTTTAAGCGCGACTAGATCAAGTTGTCCATTACCATTAATCATTTTTAAAGATCTTGGATTGATATTAAAGCTGAATAATTAAATCATTGATATTTTAATCTGTATAGAAATTAAAACGTTACTAATTAATTAATATTTAAATAAATAATTATAAATAAATAATTATAAATAAAATATTATATTAATATTTAAATAAATAATTATAAATATTTTAGCATCTAGAAAAATTAAATATTAAAAAGAAAAATGCTATCATTAATTTCGTTCTTGATAAAATTTTGATTATCCAAAAATGGAACATTGTTTGTCGACAAATTTATAAAGATATTAATCTAAAAAGCATAAAGAAAAGTTCTCAGAAGTCCACAAAAACTTTCATAATTTCTCCACGACTTTTGCGATGGAAGAAAGATTCCTTCGAGACTCAGATAAGAGAGTGATAGCCTATCAAAAGAATTTTCGCAAATTCGCGCCGGCAACATTTGCGACGTTTCTCTCGTGGGTGCTGATTGATCTCTCGCGCGCGTACGCTTCGTGGTGAGTGGAGGAGCGAGTTGCGAGCGGGTCTCGAGCGGAATCTCGAACGGCACGTCGAGCAGTTCGAATCCCGCTTCCCGCGACGACGTTCGATTTCATGCGCGCTCCTTCACGCTCGAATTTCGATCCCCGATCATGACACGCGGACGGACGAAGACGTGCAGGTGAAACGTGCCGCGCTTCCCGCCTGACTGTCCAGCAGAGAAGAACGCGCGACAAAGTGCCACCGTGAAAAGGGAAGAGAAATCATCGATATATTGGCCTAGAGCTTGCCGAGGGATTTAATTGGTGGTGATAAAGTTTTGTGCAGAGATTTTGTGGAAGGTTTAAAGCGCGTTTCCTGCTCAATCAAGGTAATTTGTTGTTACTGTTCACGATTAATTGATTTATTAATAATTGCGAATAGGAATAAATATTGATGATTTTTATATTTTCATGATTTAATAATTTCTTATGTGTATTAGAATTCTTTATTCATTAAGATATTTCATCTTTATTAGAGAGAAACATTGTAAGAGATATTTTTTGTAAAAATAGTTTTATATTTTTATTTTTTTATTTTTATTTTTTATTTTTACACGTTTATGTATTTTTTATTTTTTTTGCAATGTTATTATTAAATAAATAAAAAGAATTGAAAGAGACAAAAGAGCTTGAGCGAAAACTAATTGATCCAAATATTTACACAATTAAATCTCTATTGAATATCGATTCAATTACATAGCACGTTCCTTTTTTGAATTTAACGCTTTTATATTAATACGTTAAAATTTAGAATAAATACATACTCTTAAAATTTAGAATAAATACATACTCTTTTTGAAGAGAGAAAGCACAGAATGTAAATAAGTGTAGAAAGTGAAGACAAGGAAAACGGATTTATTATAAGGTAATTAAAAAACCTGAATTAATTTCACAATTCGTATTGTTCCTTGTTTTAAAGTAATAAACTACATTAAATAAACTACAACTATTAAGTCTATCCTAACATTTATTATATATTACACTGACAATGTGTGATATAATTTTATAAAATAGTTATTTAGATTTATCACGTATTGTAATTTAATTCTAATACATATATTTGAATTAATAATAATTAATCTTTTACTTTAAAATTTACAAAAAGCCAATTGAATCTTAAAGAAAAAAAAATCTAGATAAAGGAAGAGAAGAAGAAAAAGCAAAACTATACCTATAGAACGCATTTATTTTATTAGGTTGGGGTTAATAGACGAGTGCATATTGTATTTCCTTATTAAAAGTTATTTACGGAAGTGTATTTTTTCTATAAACAGGAAACACTTTAGTTATTGCGATTATGTTATGCCCACGCAGTTTGGTGCAAGCCTTAGTCATCATTTACGGACGTTTGTACCATAACGCCCTGTTGCCGACTCACTTTCGTGTTAACTCATTGCTTCACAACCACTTATTACCTTATTAAAGGCCATTGTACCGTTTCTCTAAATAATAAAGTAATGATGACTATGTACGGTGGGAGAATTTGTCGCTTTGAGGATTAAGGACAGATTTTTGTGAAAACAATAATATATACCAAACAGGATACGCGAAATTAAAATCTCGTCGACTCAAGGATATGTAAAATATAACAAAAGACTATACCGGCAAAATAAAATATTCGCGCAAAAGTCAGATTATTGAGATAGACATTAAAAAATCTGCTACAACAAATTTTTAAATTTACTCTTGCTGTCTAATAAAAATATTTTATTGTTATTCTCAAACAATATAATATTTCAGTAAAATATTTTATTGTTATTCTCAAACAATATAATATTTCAGTAAAATATTTTATTGTTATTCTCAAACAATATAATATTTCAGTAAAATATTTTATTGTTATTCTCAAACAATATAATATTTCAGTAAAATTTGCAAAGTTGTAAAATCTCTCTCTCTCTCTCTTTCTCGCGATATGTCTTTTCATCCGCAATTTTATCACATTATAATATTTTTGAGTTTAATACATAATTATGGTTCTTATCACTGATATCAATTGTCAACACGTAATAAGCAAACATATTTATTCGAACATGAAGTCCAAAGAATGGAAACATGTTTGTTACTTGAATATTCATTTGATAATGTTTGCTCCGATCATAGTACACGTTTTACAATGATAGAGCAAAGGTATGGATTAGTAGCAAAATGTATCACACAACAACAACAGGTCAATCAACTGCTCTGTTGATATGTTCCTTGAACGTCCCCGTCCCCGTAACAAATTGTTGACCTCGGAGGGTCGGTGGGGAATTGCATATTACTGACGCATCGGCAAATCTGTAGCGAGGGGACGCTGCTGATATTCGCAAGAGCCTCCATCGATCAATTTCGTCGCATCGAGAAAATCACTGGAGAGAATGTTCGAGATGTTGCGAGATGTTCGTGGCTTTTTAATTCGGTCAAAAGTTATCTTTGAATTATCCTTGAGATAGAGTCAAGCTTTTGATTAAAAATAAGAATTTTATCGACAAATTATCGTAAAAACAATTTTTGCGTGTTGATTCTGTTGCAAAGTAAGTCTTAAAATTATTGAAAATAAATTTTATTATATAAAAAAGAAATCTAATCTAATAAATTTATCTAAGAATTTAATCTAATAAATTTTATTATATAAATTTTATTATATAAAAGGAATCTAATTTAATCTTCGATTTTTCAAACTATTAATTTATTTTGCTTAGAGATATAAAAAATATATATGAAAATAAAAGAAATATTAATAAGAAATGTAGACACTTATCGTAGATTCCAATCTCTAAGAAAGTATTCGAATATTATCTATAAAACGGTACAATAATAAATCAAGATGTCAGTCAGCAATTTCAACGCCCTGCTACATCGTGGTGATAGGCTAGAGACGCAGTTGTGCGTGCATCTTTCAATATATTACTAGTTTGCCCCGAGAATTCGTTACGCTATGATTTACTCACTTTATGCACTTACACGCTCCCTTTCGCAATATTATTCAAACCAAGATAACTTATTATTGAGTATTGCGGCATATATACATATCAATCATGGCGATAATTCCTATACTTGGACGATTTACGCGTGATTTTATGCGCATATAAAGCGCGATCTCTTATATCTCTTCGAGGGAGAAGAGGACGAGGATGGGGGGGAAAAAGCGGAATTGACCGGATAATATTTGTGTGAAGAGAGACCGACCGAATGAACCGCGAAACACTTATGCAATCTATTTAAATTAGAGAAAAGTAACTATATACGCGCAGAAAGAGAGAGGTCCCCCCGTCCGGTTGTCCATTCCTCCGGGCCCATCGCGTTCGCCGACGTCGCCGGCCGCGCCGATTCTCCGCAACCGATAAATTAAACACTCGGATATCTCTTCCGGTTTGAAAGCACGCGAGCGGGCCGTCCGCACGACGGTAGCCGGTCGTTTCATCAGACGGAATCGAGGGAACGATCCAAGAGACCGTTTCGACGACCGTCGTCGTCGTCTCGTATCCTCGACGGATAAAAATGCCTCTCGTTGCTCTATATTTGATAATAAGTGATTCAAATCGATGAGTCAAGTCGTAAACGCTAGGTGTGATTTCATACCGCATTCTCTTCTGCGAAGCTTTTATAATCCATTGGATTTTTTCTACAAAAATACTAGTGTCTCTGCCAACTTATGCCCTATATAATAATTTATTAATTAAGTATAATAAACAGAAAATATATAATAACTTATTAATTGTATAGTATTTTTGTGATACGTATACTTTATTTATAGTAATGCTCTGTTTAATGGTTCCCATTTTTTAATACGTGCACTTAAATATTATATGAATTATAGAATGAAAAATTTATTTATTCGTTTAGATATCTTAATGTTTAGTATATAATTTTAAATATGTTTTAAATTAGTTCTATAATCCGGATATTCAATCTAGACTTATAATCCAAATTTACGCTTGTTTTTGCAAATGTATTTACTTCTTCAGAATATTTTGTTTTCCCAGGAAATTATCAAGCTTATTTGCAAATTTATCTCTTTAAAAATTTTAATTGCAATATTTATCTCTTTAAAAATTTTAATTAATGACGATGTTTACTTGAAAACACGCGTCTGTAATAAAATATTTATTTTAAAATATGACTTAGAATCTATTTAATTTTACATAATTGATTACACGCTGCTAATAGATTTACGTTGCAATTTCGCAATCGTATTCCCATTTATACTTTGAAAAATCAGACGCAATTGGAAGTAGACAAACGTGGCATCCGAATTGATAAATTGATAAATTGAAGAATTGATAAATTTTCAATAAACAATTGCACGTGTAGAAAACGCATGGATTTTTTCAAACATTATTTTTTTTAATTTATTCACCGCTAACAATCCCTTCAAGTATATAAAAACCTTAATTTTTACAAAATTATTTAATAAAATTTATTACAAATTAAAATAGATTTGCTATTTTCCCTAAAAAATGTACAAAAGAAAAATTTAATAAAAAAATAAATATAAATATGTTTTTAAAGATAATTTGTGCTTAGACTAAATATTTAGAGTTTTTACTATAAATATATAATTGTATAATTAAATGTATAATTTGCCATTTTATAAATATAAGCAAGGAAAATAATTCCCAACTTCCCCAATAAAAAAAGCGTAGATCAACATCATAGTTGATTACACGCTGCTAATAGATTTACGTCGCAATAATAAAGTTCATTTCTGCTGTAGAGAGCAACTGGAAACTTACGCTCGTATATAAAACAATAAAAAAAAAGAAAAATAAACTTTTTTTTCGAGATTTAAGTGCCTTTTAAAGATTTTTTATCAATACATCAATTAAAAATTTATTTTTTAATCTTGAGACGCGTAGCGAAGTATTATAATTTACGCTCGATAAATATTATTTTCATAATTAAATCATCAATACTAATAAAAATAATGAAAATGGTCGACGAAATAAACAGAGATTTGTATTGTGTTTGGCTCTCTATTAACTTCACTTATAAACTTTAATATCGTCATCGATTAAACTTATACATTCGCGAGGTAAAATGTAAACTTCAAATTCTCTTGACACATAGTCAACAGCATTAAAGCGCTTTTTCCTCTCTTTTCGGTCTTGATATCTCTATATTTTCGCTTAATTTGAAATCGCGCGTCATATTTGGCACGTCGTTTTGCACTTTTAGCCAAATAATGTTTGCCAAAATAATGTCAAAGAGATACGAAGCTGCGCAACGATATTCGCGCATATCCATGCAACGCGCTTATAAATATGCACGACGCACGCGAGCTATAAAAGCTCGACTTACGTACGTCATTTTAAGGAACGTAACCCAACCTTGTCCCGATTCCCTTTCCGTAGCGATTGCTCGCAACGAGACAGACGAGTCACGTGGTTTTGCAATAGTTCACGGCTTTGAAAAAAAAAAGAAAAAATAAGAACCGATATACGTACATAACATTAATTAACTATCAACTCTTTAGCTGTCAGGACTCAGGACTGCAAACCGAGAGAGGGAGAGAGAGAGAGAGAGAAAGAAAGGGAGAGTTCAAACGAGCACGGATATTACGTGGATATCCGAAGATGATGTTACGTTCACCTGTAACTTTGTATTAGTTCCGGAGTGCAAAGAAGATGTATCTTTTTTGACATCTAAAGTTTAATTATGATTATTTTAAATTTCGCGATTGTATTTTTATAAGATGCAGAATATATGCATCTTATAATTACTCAAGTAGTCATACATATTCTGCACCTTATAAAAATGCAATCGCGAAACTTAAAATAAACGTAACTACTCAATCATTGACATTCTGGAATCGATTCCAAATCGATTTTTCCTCAAACGATTATAGAATGCAGAATGTCAATGATTGAGTAATTATGATTATTTTAAGTTTCGCGATTGCATTTTTATAAGGTGCAGAATATATATGACTACTTGAGTTTGGAATCGATTCCAAATCGATTTTTCCTCAAACGAAAATAACACACCTTTTCCATCTATTTTTGTTTAGTTAAATTTCATTTAAAAACTTTCACAAAAATATGAAATAATATAAATAGATTCCTCTCAAAAATACTTAAGAAAAACATCATAGTGAAAGAATTATAACTTTGGGTGTACTTTTTGTGACTTTTTGCTTCAAAGAAATCTGCCTATCTATACTAATCTGCTACCTGTAAGAAGATACGTAGGTATGCTGAGGAAGAATCCAGATTAGCCTCTAAGGCCCAGTTCCACAACTTACTTTAACCGAAGTTTAACTCATTAAAGGAGGATTTACATTGCGTTTAATGTCCGATGTATGACGTCCGATTGGATACAATGGATTTGGGACGCAATGTAAATCTTCCTTTAACGAGCTAAACTTCAGTTAGAATAAGTTGTGGAACTGGGCCTAAAAGATAATAATAAGAAAGAAAAAAAGATTTCTTAGAAAAAATAACATTTTAAGGTCCGAAATATATTGCCTTGGAAAAATTTCTTTTGTCTACAAGAAGAATCGCTTCAAGCTTCATTAAAGATTGAATTATAAAATCATGCTATTCCTTTTACGAATTTTCGCATAAATACATAAAAATGATCTTCAAACGTGACTTCAATATTTTTATTAAGCATCACCAAAATGAATATATCGCTTTAATATTCAATACTCTACATTTTCGCTAAGGAAGCATTGACTCCAACTCTCATCAGAAACTGAGTCATTGAAATTAAGATCGCAAAAACATATCCCGCGTATGTATGTAACCTTGATCAATGGCATTTCATACGAACTTAACATTTGCAGAAGTTCTTTGTCTCGTTTAAAATTAAAATCAACTCACCCTGAGAGATATTTGTCTGTCATAAATTGCTGACTCACATGCGAGATAGTACACAGAAAAAAAATAAGTGTCAAATCAAAACTTATATACTTAAACTAACGCATTCATTGTTTCGTACATATGCAACAATTTATAATCTTCTTAGAAGAATTTAATAATTTTAAATTTCAACAATATTATAGTCTTATTTTAATATTGTAATTGTCACCTCAAGAATATAATAATTGTTTAATTCTACTTTAAGAAAATTATAATCTTTAATTTAAAAATGTTATTTTCTATCTAACATTGTTTTTTTCCATTCAAGAAAATTAAATCTTAAATCATAAGAATATAATTTTCTCGATTGAACTATATAAAATGACTTCATTCAAGTAAGCAATTATTCAAGCAATTATATTTTTCCTTAATTAAATTAAATTTTTCTTTAATTAATATAATCTCAATTTCATTATAAATAATTAAAAATAAATTTAATTTTTCTTTAATCAATATAATCTCATTTCAAGATTTTCATGTTAAAACTAAATATATTTTCAAAACAAGAATCCTTTTTTCTATGAACACAACATCAGACCAAAAAAAAATTGCATTATTGTCGCTCTGCCATTGCGGTGCAGCCACCGGCTTGCCTTCGAAAGCACATTGATCGCGTAAACTGGTTAACGCGTTTTTTCTTGCTCTGAGAAGTGTATCTCTCTCGTATATGTTGCCTTCGTAATTTTATTAACCGAAGTTACATCTCGGTCAAACACCACAGCTGCAGGCCGTGCAATTTTTCCTCGCATACGGATCGGCGTATGTCACTCTCACTTTCATTTTGCGTAAGATGTAGCCGGAATATCGATCGAGATGAAGTCGTTTCCTGCGAAGAAATATTGGAGAGTTTGCTCCGACTACTGGAAAGGAAAAAATTACATAATCTTTTCATAAAATATATATCAAACGCCGTGAACGATCAAAAGTTTATGATTTGGAAACATTCAAGATTCACAACGTCCTCCTTGCACGTGCAACTAACGTTCTCAAAGCGTATATATCAAGAAGAATTTCTTAAACACGTAAAGTTTTAACACGTTGGCTGCAACCATAAGATTCAACAAGGCGTTCCCCGATAGAAATGAACAAACAAATGTAACGAAACTAAACTTTTATTATTCTTTGGACATAAAGGGTGCATAAATAAATATTTTTGGTAAAAAACTAGTGGGGTTACGGGTAATGCTCATAGTTTCCTTCTATTGAATAGAGTAACTATTGTGCAACACGGGTCATGCTCATGGCACCTAAGTGAACTATTTTTGAGCATCATCGGTGATGCTCATGGCAGCCAACGTGTTAATAAATCTTTACATAAAAAGTTTTTAAAGTTTCAAAGACTCGATGATCCACACGATTTTCGAAAAATTCAATTGTTGAAAATCTAATGTCTATTAATATTAAATAAACTTTGATTCGATTTCCATGGAATTACCGAACCGCAGAGAGCAGTAAAAATTGTTTACGAAACAATCTATGGTAACAATGAAATCCATCGTTGCACAAAGGAAATAAAATCCTTTATTGCGCTTTCTCTGTTCGTGGGGTTCGCAAGAGAGTTTCGCATTCGAAAAGAGAAAGAAAAAAGCGTAAAGCGAGGGTTAAGGACGTTTAGAGAGGGTCGCATATATCGAAGTTGCGGCGAGCAAGAAGAACGAAAGTGCCGCGCTTGTAAATAACGAAATGGAAAATTCTCTCCTTAGTCACGGCATACTTTCACATCGACACGCTGCACTTGCTTATCGTTAAGGTAGAGGAATCGCGCGCGGTTATACGTCCGTCTTGGGCACGTGCGCGCGCGCATTTACGCACCTGCGTAACGCGTGTGCCGCGCGTGTACGTGAAAGGTATTTAACGAAAGGACAAGGGAGACCGAGATTGCTAATCGCAATGATTGCGACAAACGAGAATGCTGCTGACGTATAATTGCGACGCTTAATAAGTATAATATATGTGTATGCGATCGTTGAAATAATGAATTCCAATATCAACGGTAAATAATAGAAATAATGATGATATTCACAAATATTTAATAAAAATAATAATATTTAATAAAAACATATTTAATAAAAAATATATATATTTAATAGAGAGAGAAAAGAGAAAGCAAAAAGTTGTGAAAAGTTTGATGTATAGACTTAATATACATTAAATTAAAAAATATATATGTTTCTTTTTAAATTTATATAAATTAATACATATACTGATTTATATAAATTAATACATATAATGAGTATACATGTATATGTGCGCATATGTATATGTGTGTGTGTGTGTGTGTGTGTGTGTATGTGTAAAAAAAAAGATAGAGAGGAAGTTCAAAGCAAGTTCCTAATATATTCATGTCAACATTTGCACGAGACTAGACTTAACGATAAATGAAGAATATTTTATGTTACTGTATATATATATATTGCAGGTAAAATAATATATTGAAATTGAGTGCAAAAATTGCGACACAATAATCAATGACGTGTATTGAATATGTACAAGTCTCGTACACGCGGTACGTTGTTAATTGCATCGCGTTTGCGCAAACTCTAAGGTATTGCTTTCGAATATAAATATGACCGGTTATTTCTCGCTGATAAATATAATGAAATAGATATAAATGCCAAAGTAAAATAATTGCAATAAATAGTAATAAATAATGATATGGTAATGAAATTAATTTATGAATCACCACTGTGCACGTGTGTTCATGCAAGTTTTATGACATTTTTAATTGATATTTCATTTCTTTCTTCCTATACCATATTTTCCACATTCCATTAATAATAATAATATTTGAAAAAAAGGAAAAATGCACATATCTTTATTTTATTAAATATTATATATTTTATTATTAAAGATAAAGAAATGATAAAATTTAATAGAATAATAAATAACAGTGAATAAATGGAAATATATAATAAATTGTATCTAAAATTAAAAAGTCGCTCAATTGAAACTGCTTTCAGTCATTTGAACATACTCTACTAACTCTCCTGGTCTCTAGGAAGTAATCACTCTTATGCTTGAATATACTTTCCCTCTGCCGCGTTTTTATCTGTATAATTTCGTTCCCATTGAATTCATCGACTAATATTATAGTAAGGGAAGCACGAGAAAAGCGATTTTTTTATTTATCGCCCGAAGATGATCAATGAAAAATGAGAATAAATAATACTGTTATCGTTTTCAATTGATAGACTGGTATAAAATAGCATACGTAATGGTAATAAATAATATGATTTACATTTTCGCATCATTCTTATTCGTGTTCATACTTCGACAATTTTCTCCCGACGAACGTGGCGTTTAACGTCATCGCGGGAAGTTATAAACGTCAATGTCTGCTCGGTTTGTTTCTCGACAGAAGCTCTTACGTGCGAATTTCGCGAACCGCGAGACTGCGCGAGGACTTTGCTCGGTGAAATTGAACAATTAAAATTCTGCGAGCGAGTCGTTAAGACGTGTGTCTTGCATTTTCAACTGCCGTTTGGAACTTCGGTATCATTAACCATCATCATTTTTAACGAGTCACAGTTTATTACGAGACTTCTACCGTATAGGGAGAGAAGTACCGTTCTATACAAAAGATATATTACACATAAATTTTAACTCTATTCACGACATTATGATATTACGATCTTCAAAAATTTCTTTTCAATCACAGATGCTCGATGCCTCGATAATAGGCCACGCAGATTTCTGATACTATCTCTATTCTAGTCTCTACTCTCTTTTGGCACGATAAATCTTCGTACATTTTCGGCACTATATTATTTTATAAATTCCTAGCAATCACAAGTATTTCTTAGATGAATTATGGAACTTATCTTCTTATTTGAAATTTCAAATATGCGAAGAAAGTGCGATTTTAACTTTCTATTTGGATTATTCAGACCGCCTTCTTGTTCCTTTTTTTATTCCTAGATTTTAACGTAACTTTTACTTGAAGTCCGCATATTTTCAACTCTACAATTTCTCAAATAAAATAATTATTCAATGCATTTATTCTTGATAATACATTGATCACTGAAGCATGTGGTTTTCCTTGCTTTATAATTATTGGCACAGCATTAAGAAGATAGCGAAGAATGTCCTAGTGACCCAAGTAACGATAATAATCTGTCATAACAGCATGCACTTCGATCCTCCGCTCCATACTCCAGTGCTCTTCGTTTATAAGAACATAAGATAATGCCAATGCCACTGTAGAAAAGACTTTCACATTATTTCAGACCAATGCAATTATTATCAGTAAGGCTAATAAACAAGATCAGGATGACAATTACAAGAGAGTCATATAACGGCTTAATAATTCATTATTATTATTATTATTATTATTATTATTATGTAAAGTCTGTTATCTTATTATTGCTTTGATCAATCAAATTAATATGATGTGATATATATAATTTTGCGAAAAGAGAAAAAGAGAGAGAGAGAGAGATACTTTTAAATATTGTTATCCAATGATTTAAGTCCGCTGAATAGGCTTAAGGCTAAGAGAGATATATATGCATATATATCTTACATATCACTTTCAATTTTTTTTATTTTTGCTTATCTAACTGGAACAATCCAGTGGAAACTACTCTATATAATTACACCCACTATTTTAAGGACAATAATTTATATAACGTATAAATACATCTGACCATTGATTATCAAAGCTACTTATTTAGATCAGGCCAAAGTTACTCTCCCAAAGTCCGGAATAATAGCTTCACTGAAAAAGATACGTGCAAATAATGCATAAAGCTTTTCTTTGTCATCGACTTGGGAAAATCCTCGTCAAGCATTCCAAACACACGCATGGAAATCTAGACCCCGATAAGATTAGCAACGCCAGTGCAACCGGTGACTCTAAAACGATGTGGCAAAAGCGTCGATTATTGTTATGCGATTGTTATTCAATCGTGTCTAAACGTACAGAAACGGCAAGTGTGCGGCGACTCGGGATTACCCAACAAGTAGCTTCAACCAAGTGACTTTCTCCAAGAGGCACCACACGCGTACCGAGGGGTACTGGCCTTTGAACTTCGTCGCGATACCGTGTCTCTTGGTAATGATAAGTACGCGATGTGCGCAGAAAATCCGTAGCCCCGGGATCGCGCAAACAATTTTAAAAAGTCGCTCGCCACCGAAGTCCTCTGCATGAATCTATATTTGCAGTTAATGCCGTTTCGTGTCGCAAAACTCCGTACCGGTAACAAGCTTTACTGAGAGTTATGGAAGTTTTTATTTCGCCAGAAATGCACATTATGTTTGTGTGGAAATTTATGGAGAAGTTTGCGATATTGATGGGCAACAGTTCGGCGAAATTACGGAACTTTGTTGCGCGAATTCAGAATTTTACAACCGCGGCTTTAGACTTGAATAAAATGTAGGCGAAATTAAAAGAAAAATGTGTATTTTAACCAATACATATTTCACACATTCTATCCGATAAATCTATTTATTCTTGTAAGACAGGAAATTTACATCTTCTTTTAATTCAATTGATACAATGATTAAAATCAGCTATATAGTTGTCATATATCTCTGAATTATCTATACGCAAAATGAATTAAAAAACTTTCTTGAAACACTTCAAGGTGAGAAGAGAAACGTGCGTGAAAATCTGACGAGGGATGATTCATCCTCCTTCGGTGTGTCATGTAATCCCTTATGGGGGTACCATCGTCCCATGAAATAAAGCTTTGTGTCAGAACAAAAGGTATAGAATTTCGATCGATGAGCCCTTTTTTGATAAAGAATCATTCAAGCGAATATTCCTTCGCTAATTGAAAGATGAATCTTTTCGATCAGATTTGCATGATAATTCAATGATAATAAAAAACATGACGCAAAATGTTGCTACTGTTTTATTGTGATTTTATTTAGATTCGATTATTATATACGTATAATTTTACACGTGGATTGTACAATTATTCCAATCATTTCTTGTCATTGATGTGTATGTGATAATAATGCACAAAAACACACAGTTGGAATTTCACTGAATTATTAATGAGACATTGTATTATATGAATAATGAGTTTAAGTAAGTTTAATCGATTCTCGGTTACACCACGATATTACGTCAAACTTGTACGTGTATGTGTATTTTTGTAACCTAAAACTATTAAATTAAATTAAATTAAATTAAATTAAAAATTAGTATTAAATTAAAAATTCTGTTTTAAATTGATTTAAAATTGTATGTCAGTTTTATTTTTTTAAGATTTGAAAAAAATTAAAATTGCTCATAATTTCTAATACATATATGTATATGTGTTAAATCTGAACGATATATTAATATTATACATATGTATATATGTATATGTGTTAAATCTGAACGATATATTAATATTAATATATAACATGTCTATAAAATGTATTTCTAAAAGTTAATAATACCCACATGGTGATTTTAATATATCGAGCACGTATTTTGGATGTAGGTCGAGTCTGACGACATTTTTCGACATGATTTCAATGACAATTATCCTAAATGCTTCCCTCGAACACATTCCTTTATGTTACAGTCGTTCTTTAATAATTCAAACTGAAATTGATATTTTATCTTGAAACTAATCACAAATACAATATGGACTTCTCGATATTTCAGACATAAATAATGCAAATTCTAAAATCGTTGATATAAAGCTCTTTCGATCTTTGACATATATATATCCTTAATTTTATCAATTTTTCATAATTCTGACCCATAATATCCAATTTTACGTCTATAACATCTTAATTATTGAAATTATCATAAGGTTCACTGCTTGCTTTCGTAAAATTTCAGTTCTATAAAGTTTTAACTTGACTCCTTACAAATGACGGATTTTTTCGCATATTCCACTTCAAGACATTAAATAAACGAGCCGTGTTGTATGTTATGTCGAGAGCAGTCGTTGACTTTAGCAAATAACAATTTTACGTAACAACAAAGACGAATAGAGAGGAAAAGAGAGAGAGAGGAGGGAAGAAAAGATTACGAGTAGCACATTTTTCACATTGTGGACTTAACGAACCGTACGAGAGATTCTATCCTATACATAGTAATTTGACCACTGCAACTGACTTTGCATTTACCGACGCGCAGACATACGCGTAAAGCATTATAAATGCGAAAAATACGAATTAGATAGCTCAAAACACTTCTTCCGTCTGTATGAAGTATGTTTTCTACACAAACATTTATCCTTGACCAAGGAATTGTTTGCAGAAAATGACCAATGTTTCAATTTCTTCATTCCACATACGTACTTTTAGTTTTCACTTTTAGTGACGAAAATCGAGATAGCTTTCAATTCCACAGTACATTAATAACATAGCTCTTTTATTAATTTCTTTGGCATACTATAAATGAAGTAATATATAATTAACAGGTGGATTCGTAACTTTCGCTTTCAGATGTGGCACTTGACGTGTGTCGATGACTTCTTGAACCGCGCGTTTTACAAACTTGGCCTCACCGTCGGTCGACATCCCGGCTACTTCGTAATCGTGCCGATACTGTTGGCTTGCATATGCTTCACCGGCTATCAAAGGATAAACTACGAAATCGATCCGGAATATCTCTTCTCACCCGTCAACGGCCCCAGTAAGACCGAACGAGCGATAGTCGAGCAATACTTCAAAGTCAATTACAGCCATCAATTCAACGTCGGTCGTATTACTCGACCAGGTGAGATTTTCATCAATCATTCTGCGTTATTCTGACGATTTCTTCTCTCACGAAAAATTTCATAAATCTAATAAATCCAGAATCCCTTAAATCGACAGCTGGCACATAGGATATATAAAATAAAAAAGATTCCTTGTATAAAATGCTCCAGAAAAGATATAGTATGCGAGAAGTGGACAAATTAAATATCGCAATTTTTTAATTGCAAAATTTCTTTAATATTAAAATTATTGGATTCATAATCTGAATCCTTTTCTTAATTTCGTAAAATAAAATTTATTTTAAATTAATTTTCTTTAATTCCTATTATTAAATACTTTCATAATTAGACTTCCTCGCCGTGTTTGTAGAAAAGTATTTCACAACTCAATTTGCTCTTGCTATAATTAAAAATGACGTTTCTTGGTTAGAGGTCAATTAAATTCTATTGCTTGTTGCAGGCCGGTTTGGTCATGTAATCGTGATTCCTAAGGATGGCGGGCATAACATGTTGAAAAGCTCGATTTGGAAGGAGCTAATGGAACTCGATCGGATAATTAAAAATGCCAAAGCAAAATATGAGGACGAGGAATTCACATACGAGCAGATTTGCGCACGATGGCTCGATGAGTGTTTCACCAACGATATTCTAAATCTACATCAAGTGATAGAGTAATTATACCGCAATAAATATACAAAAAGAATTGAAGAATCGCGTATTAAAAAAAATAATAGAGCTCTTTTTCTTGCTTAAAGCAATTTATTAATTGCGTCGAATTTTGACCGAGTTTTCGACTTTTTCAGCGAAGTGGAAAGGCGGAAGCTAAATCTGACATTTCCGATAACGATCAATCCGGTCACCTGGGACGCTCATTTGTTGCCGGTGTTCTTCGGTGGAAGTGTTCTCAATGACGATCTCACTGTAGAATCGGTGCCTTCGATACAACTCGGCTACTTCATCAAAGTCGATAATCCACAGCAAAATGCGATGTGAGTCTACTCTTCGGCTTATCGAGTTCGCGAAACCATTCGCGGAGCTTGTCGCGGAAAAAATTCATTTATACGAACGATTAAAGTTCCATGAAAAATATATATTAATACTGCAGAACGATACTCATAGAGTATTTTCGCATTCGTGTATAATAAAATCGGTAGTAATTTTTTATTCAAAGGTTTTAATTTTTCGTAAGCTCTCGAGAAATTTGTGTCAAACTTAAATTTTTTATAAGATGTAATTGAGATGGCTGTTAAAACTTAAAAATTCACATGGATGATCTTTAAATGGTCTCTAATTTCTGTACTTTATATATTATTTATGCAAAGAAATATAATATATATTAATGTATAAAATTGTATTAAATTTTGAACATTAAGGATAATCATTACCTGTGAAAAGTATAATGTCTCGTTAATCTATCATATGGTCGCCAATTGAATACGATCAATTGAATCATCTATTGCTATCAATAATGCTCATGCAAATAATAGATGCCTGAGTCACTCGTGACTATTCGTATTGATTACCTATTGTTGTCATTAGGATATTGCAGATTAATAGATTTCTCGCCATATTCGTCTCGGATATATACCGAAAAAAATTCAATTTCTATCTTCATTCGGATATATATCGAAAAAAATTTAATTTCATTCTATCTTCATTCTAATTTTCTAATTTTCTAATCTTCATTCTATCATTTTATCAAAATATTACTATCCAATATTTCATCAGGATGTAAAAAGACGAATGTACGAGCATGTTATATTTTACATTTTCTTGCATAAGTTTTTTTATTGTACGTTTTTGTTTTGTATAAATGATTTTCCATGAAAATTTTTTTGTATTAAAAATAATATTTTAAGTGCACGATATTCTCTTCAATATCCTAATTTAATACTACGTGGTTTTGATTCCCAAATCAGCGGTGCCGCTTGGGAGGAAGCTTTCCTAGAAGTCGTCGGCAAGGCCGAGGACGGAGGCGCATTTAAGCACATTAGCATCGCAAGATTCGCTTCGAGGACCCTCGAATTGGAACTAGAGGCCAACACCAAGACAGTCGTGCCGTATTTCAGCAGCACGTTCATCATAATGGCCCTATTCTCGATCGTGACATGCATGATGACCGATTGGGTACGCAGCAAGCCTTGGCTCGGTCTTCTGGGCAATCTCTCGGCCGCTATGGCGACGGTCGCTGCATTCGGATTATGCATGTATCTGGGGGTCGATTTTATCGGCCTGAATCTCGCCGCACCATTTCTCATGATAGGTAAGTTACTGTTGAAACTGTCAGAATTAGAATGTCTGTGAATTTATCTCCGATTATCCAATTATCCGATAACAATTAAAATAAAGGCATAAAATTTTGCAAACAGCAAAATAAATATACATTAGTTATTTGCGTTATTTTACGTACAAATTATATTATTAATTTTAGTAATACTGATTTTACAATTATTTTTTAACAGCATATATTTAATTTAATTTTTAATAAGTATTTGAAGCTATTTAAAATGAAAAATATTAATAATATATTATTTGGCAACAAAAGTTGCATATTATATCCATCAATATTAATTTCACGGATAATTTCGAAATTATCAAGTAATTTTTGCAATTTTGAAATTAATATAATTAATATATTATTTGACAGCAAAGGTTGTAAATTGTATCTATCAATATTAATTTCACTGATAATTTCAAAATCATCAATAATTTATGCAGTTTTGAAATATTTTATTCGCTTCTTCCCGTCATCACACATACACATAACTTTCCTTGCAAATCTTTATTATATCGAAATAAAAGAAGGTTTGTCAATCGATGTTCAGATTGATACTTTGTGTAAATTGAGCAACACGAAAATAACGATAGGACTTTGCCGTTTTTGCAATACGATGCCGTAATTCCCTGTCACGTCTGTAGAAACGTACATTTTCGATGATAAATATGTTAGTTCGCTCCGTCAAGTGCGTATAAGCGAAATAAATATACTGTGATTTATGTGAAAAGCGGAAGTCTTCTTTTCCCTTTCGACGTCGCGCTCGCCTGCACTCAACGCCGAGTAAAATCGGTTCTTATCGATAATAACGGCTTCATTCACGATCCAATCGACCGGTCGCAATTCAAAATAACCATTATATTTACTCAATTTTATTCAAAAATATATAAGTGATTAGCAAATTAATAGATATCTTTTTAGTTATATTATTTAATTTAATTGTATTGAATGGAAATAGATAATTTCTAGATTTTTTGAAACACATTCATTTATTTCTATCACGAAATTAAAAAATTTTAATAAAAGTATAACGAATGATTATATGTAACACAGTAGCCTGATAATATTATTATAATTTTAAATAAAAATTATAAAATAATATTATATATCTGAAGAAAAGTGTTTTTCTCTTTATGATGCATTCTTATTAGTCACGCATAATTACGTATTGTTTCGATAAGAAACCTAATGCATATGCGACATGCACTCTTTCAGTTTTGAAAGAATTATTGCGAAGAAAACAAGTTTTCTTCCCATTTATACTTTGAAAAATCAGACGCAAATGGTATAGACAAACGTGACGTCCGGAGAATTGGCGGTGATAAATTTTCAAGAAACAATTGCACGTTTAGAAAACGCGTAGATTCTTTCAAACATTATTTTTTTTAATTTATTCACCGCTAACAATCCCTTCAAATATATAAAAACTTTAATTTTCAAAATTATTTAATAAAATTTATTAAAAATTAAAATAGATTTGATAAGAAATTCTCCTAAAAAATAAACAAAAGAAAAATTTAATAAGAAAATTAATATAAATATATTTTTAAAGATAATTTGTGCTTAGACTAATTTAGAATTTTCTCTTTATATAATTTAAATGCATAATTAAATGTATAATTTGCTATTTTATAAATATAAGCACGGAAAATAATTGCTGAATCACAATAAAAAATGCGTAAAATACCAGATTTTTTACGTATGTATTTTTTCGTTACAGGAATAGGGATCGACGATACCTTTGTTATGCTAGCGGCCTGGAGAAGGACGAGCATTAGTAAACCGGTGCCAGAAAGGATGGCAGCAACATTGAGCGAAGCTGCCGTTTCCATCACGATTACATCTTTAACGGATATGATATCCTTTTTTATCGGCATTTTATCGCCTTTCCCTTCGGTTCAGATTTTCTGCATTTACTCAGGTACCAAGACCATTTCAAATAAATAGATTTTCATTTATTATTCTTTACATAGGTAAAATATTTTACGTTTTGATAATATTTCGATATATTTTGCTAAAAAGTACATGAAGAAGATAAAAAAAATTGAAAAAATCTTGACATAAGAGTATGCAAAATAGTAAGAAACAATAATAAGAAAGTAGTTTTGAGATATCCTTTCTACAACAATTTTTGAAATATCCATACTAGGATAATGTAATTCATATTTTTAATATCGAGCATGCATTAAATGACAGGTTTTGCGGTAGTCTTCACTTTCCTGTTTCATCTAACGTTCTTCAGCGGATGCGTCGCGATTAGCGGTTATTGCGAACAAAAAAATTTACACAGTGTTCTCTGCTGCAAAGTGCAACCTTTATCCAAATCCAGTAAGCATTATAATTATTTTATTTATAATAGCAAAATATAATTTATCTCTTTTTTTCTCTCTCTCTCTCTCTTTTCTTTTCTCTTATATTCAAATTTTTTTACAAAACTGACACCTGTATCTTTTTCGCTGGAGCGAATAATTGACAATTTATTAATTTCGAATTTTAATTAATTTTAATTTCCATAAATTACTAGTATGTTCTCGTTATACCTATTATTATGTCAATCATCATTATTCAGTGACTGCCATTCGAAATCTCGTTACGTCTGCATGACGTATTGAAGTTACGTTGTGCAAATGCACGCGTTACGTTTGAATACCGTTAATTCGTTAGATCACACAATGTTATGTAACGAGAAAAGAGAGCTCGCTTTCTCCTTGTTTTATTTTTTATATATTGTTATATTGATGATTGCGAAACTTCGAGAAAGATACGTGTCTGTTACGTCATTAATTTTATTAATAATTATAAGTAAACGACTTATTAATAAAATATTTTGCAATAGCCTGAATGAAAAACATTAATGGCATTTAATGGTGCATCTTTTAAATACGACATTTCAGCTCATCGATCGTGGTTGTACAGAATGTTATGTTCCGGTGGAATCGATCCTGACGACCCTCAGAATCCAATCGACAATCCTGAACACGGATGCATGACTTGGTTTCGTGATTATTTAGCTGCCGCGTTAAACTGTCGCCCCGTGAAAGTGATTATCATCCTCATTTTCGGATGCTACCTTCTTGGTGGCATTTACGGACTCACGACTCTTAAAGAGGGTCTGGATCGACGCAAGCTCTCCAAAGAAGATTCCTACTCGATCACATTTTACGACCGCGAGGACTTTTATTTCCGGGAATTTCCTTATAGGATACAAGTAAGTTAAAAAAATTGCAAAAATTGCAAAACAGTTGATAAGAATTTTTCATTTGCTTTGGTGATATATATTTTTCTAATTTCTTTTTCTGTCATATTTAGTTATCAGAACTCGCAGATTTTATTTACTTTAATATCGAAAGAAAATATTACGAAAATGCCGAGAAAAATAGTATATATCTCGCTTTCATTTATTTTAAATATTATTATTTAAATATTATTACTTATTAATATTTTTTAATTTACTTATTAATATTTTAAATATTATTCATTTATTTTAAATATTATTATTTAAATATTATTATTTAAATATTACTTAAATATTATTACGTAAGCACATGTAAGAGATGAATCTTAATTTCTACTCTAACTCTTCTTGTCAATAGTCGAAAGTATTTTTTCAGCACCATTCTTTATTGACGCATGCAAGATCTATACATTTTTATGATCGCGTTAGCTCGGTTATTCTTTAAAGTCAGAAAAAAAATCCATCCGCGTTGGTCAATATTTAGAGAATTCCGTTTCGTGCAAACTCGGGAAAATACATATTTCCTCACAATAAGTGGCGCAAAAAAAAGAAACATTAATATCGGAGGAACGTAGTGCGTTACGCCTGGAACCGCCACGCATAATCCGATATACGCAATTATGTCACGTGTTCCCCTCGATACAACGCGATATCGTGCAAACAACTTTCTCCGGTCGGCTAACTTGGACTTCAAGAAAAGCAATGTCCGTTACATCACGTTCCTCCGACTCGATCGACCAAGAAGAAAGACCAACTAAACAGAGAGATTCCGCGTTTCAATTGCTTGGCAAGCAATTCATATTCAATTTCATTCCGGAGATTTATATTTGCGAGAACACTTTTCTTTTATTATTTTATTTTTAACATAATAATTACAACATTTTTTAAATAATAATATGGTTTCAAGAAATTATAAGATACTTTTTTATAAATTGTAGTAATGAAATAATTTCGAAATTTTTTCACTCGTATTCGGAATAATATTAAATGTATCTTAGCCTTTAAAAGCAAAGTACATTTTTTACTTGGAAATTAATACAACATAGTATTAATTATCTTAAAAGATAAATCTATAATCTTCGTGAACATAAATTAAATATTGTCTAAAATCCTTCTAAATTGACAAATCTTTGATATACGAAGAAATTACGTGAAATTTGTAGTTAAATAAATTCCAGAAAATGCAACTTATAAATTAATTTGTGACAAAAAGATCTCCTACAACTTCCGTTTCAATTAGATAATTACGTATCTCATAATGCAGTGTGTCGAAGGCGATTTCAACGCTGCGTGTTTCTTTACGCGGCGTTAAAGTCTCGCTTTGATGAAATAAAATTATAAACTCGCCAAGAGATATGGTCGAACTGTGAATTTCACTGGGACCCTTTTCCCCGTTGCGTTAGTCCCGATATATTGTAGTGAAAGTACGTTTCTCAAAGATGGTCCGGCACTATCGCGTTTCCTCGCAATATTAATAATGTCACGAGAATCGCGGCGCCGAGTCGGGTTCCGATGACTTTGCGGAAACGTCATTCACCGAGAAACTACTGTCACGATGAATTCTTAACGACGTACGGCGTAATTAGGTTCACTCGTGAAATGAATTTATGTTGAAACGTGCGTCACTCATGCCGAAAACATAAAACAAATTACATAATCATGACAAAATATGAAGTTGCGGCTCTATAAGATCCGGAAGGCGTGACGTTACGTCTCGCGAGAGGCGCGCTTTCTCGAAATTACTTTCACGAAGATATTGCTGGAATTCCCGAAAAGATACTCGTATTCCAATGTTACAATCTCTGTAGCCGCTGTTAGCGACTCTATCATTATATTTGTGAATTTTATGAAAGGAATGAAAAAAGAAAGTAAAGCAAAACAAATGTCCAAATCGATTCTTGACAAAGTTTTCAAGTTATTTCAATAGATTGAAATGTGTGTGTATTATAGTGGACGATAAGCAATTACTTTATGATCGTTTACAACAGTGCTGGGATTTACTTGCAACTTTCGGCCAGATTTCTTAGCTTACGCCTACTGTTCCCCTCTTACCGCTCGTGCCTTAGCGACCGCGCCACCGAACGCTCGTAACTAAGGAGCGCTCAGGAACGTGCGCGTCACAAATGTAATGTGGCAATCTATCTAAGTTCTCTTTATTGTTTATTAATAATAAAAATAATTATTCTATTATTAATTACGTATATGTTCTGTAACAATTTAAAATATTTGTGTTTTGAAACGTAATTACAATAAAGAGAACTTAGATAGATAAATTGCCACATTACATTTGTGACGCGCACGTTCCTGAGCGCTCCTTAGTTACGAGTGGCGCGAGCGGTAAGAGGGGAACAATAGGCGTAAACTAAGAAATCTGGCCGAAAGTTGCAAGTAAATCCCAGCACTGGTTTACAAGAAACATTTAGTAAGACAATTAAATTGCCAGAATTTATAAACTGCTCAATAATAGAATTATAATATAATTATATATAAATATGTATATCATAGATTTATATGATTTTATTATATAATTATTATATCATTATTATATAATTATTATATCATTATTAAATAGTTGCAGTTTTCTATAACACACGATACACATAATATAATTATATAAACAGTAACAAGATATAAAGCGAGTAATATGATAATTTCATATAATGCAATTATATAAATGCAGTTATATAAATGTAATTATGTATTATATTTACATAATTGCATTATATGATTACTATTATTAAACAATTAGAAACACGTTACATATAATGTAACTCTTTCTTGATAAATAATTATTTTGCTATTTAATATTTTGCTAAATATATCACAGTGAATAATTAATTTAATTTAAAAATTCATTAAAAATTTAAATAAAATTCATAAAATTAGCAGTTAAAATGTTTGCCACAAACATTTTTTTCGAAAAATCAAAATATATATGTGTAGCTACAGAAACATGACGCTTCTTTTATTAAAATATGTTTTGTCGTCTTTAAGATTTATAATTTAAATAGTTTGAGGAAATGTCATAATAATTTTTTAGATTTTACGAAGGATTTTCATTCTCGCTTGCACTCGCTTTTATTTCAATTTTCAATTTAAAAATTAAAAAAACCATATCCCTGGCATATTTCATATATATATATATCATATTTTTATCACCTTTTAGGTGGTGATATCCGGCGAATATGACTACAGCGATCCACTAATTCAAGAACAAATGGAGAATTTAACTAGAAACCTCGAGGCGAGCCAATACATCAGCGCGCCGATTTACACGGAGAGTTGGCTTCGGAGCTTCCTCGGCTATATATCGCGCAACGATGATTATCTGAACGTGACTATCAAGGACAAACATAACTTTACTGAAACCCTCAAAGAGCTCTGGTTGTTCCCGTCCAGTTCCTTCTCCCTAGATGTCAAGTTTGACGAGACGGGCGAAAACATTGTGGCAAGCCGATTTCTGATACAGGCGGTGAATGTGAGCGGCACGAATCAGGAGAAGGATATGGTGAAGGAGCTGCGTCACGTTTGTGATATGTCGCCGTTAAACGCCAGCGTGTTTCATCCGTATTTTGTGTACTTTGATCAATATGAGCTGGTCCGGCCGACCACTATCCAGTGCATGACGTTCGGCGCCCTCGTTATGATGCTCGTCAGTTTCATCTTCATCCCCAATGTTCTCTGTTGCCTATGGGTAGCCTTCTGCATCGTGTCGATCGAGCTCGGGGTGACTGGCTACATGGCGCTGTGGGATGTTAATCTCGACAGCATCTCCATGATCAATCTGATCATGTGCCTCGGTTTCAGCGTCGACTTCACCGCACACATCTGCTACGCTTACATGAGCTCAAAGCAAAGGCGGTCAGAGGATCGGGTCAAGGAAAGCTTATACAGTCTAGGTCTGCCAATCGTTCAGGGCGCCGCGTCGACGATACTCGGTTTGATAGCGCTTCTGCTGGCTGGCACCTATCTTTTCCTCGTGTTCTTCAAGATGGTCTTCCTAGTGATCTTTATCGGCGCCATGCACGGTATGTTCCTGCTGCCTGTGTTGCTATCCCTCTTCGGACCTGGCACCTGCAGTAGCGAACAGAAGAACGAGTCCGGAGAGGCCGAGAATGCGAAGAACAGCACGCAGGAAAAAGAACTAGCAAACAAGCTTCAGCAACCCTATGTGATTCCACATCCTCATCTAGTCTATTACACCGCGAGCGCTGTCAAACCGCTCCAGGACAGTCCTGCGACCAGCATGGCGGCATTCGAGGAGAGGGATCCTGGCTTGGGTACCAGCGAGGACAGCAACTCGACCGAGAGTGGCTCCTCGCAGAGCAGAAGACGTCAATGCAAGCAGCAGGACCAGCAGCCGGATCAACAAAATCAGGTTCGTCACGACATGTGGAGAAGATCCATCGGCGTCCTGTATGGCCTGTCGCAGTTTCAATCCATGACCGAATCCGCGTATCCGACGCCGGACTATCCTGGAGCCCAGGTGCGAGAAACTGGCGAGGAAAACGGTTCACGAACGATGCCTTATCTAGGACCATACAACGTGTCGCCATACATACATCGTCTTCCAAATCAATTTTCACGGGACTACAGACGCAGCAGATCCTATCATAATCTGCAGTATCCTGCGTTGCAACATGTAACGGATCCCCGATATCCATAGTAGAGAGTTGAGATGAATAGCGCGAAAGAAAGATATTGTCAACGTGATAAGCGAGACGAACAAATCATTCGATTGAATTTAGGCTTCTTTGCAAGCGGAATGATAGCGATAATTGATTAAGGCAAACTGATTTTGCCGAAAAGATGGACCGATGTTATGAAACCATGACAATGCGAGAGAAAGAAGAACGAAGGAAGAATCTTTTTTGCAAGATTAGAATGTCCGAATTACGGTTTATATTACTTTCAAGGGGCTGAATTTCGAGAGTCAAAATTTAACTCTCAAACAGCGACACAATCGCACAAATGGTAGCACCCGAGTACATTCGGATCTACAATAAAATATATTTTTTATCTCGAATAAAATTTTTGTTGTTAAAGTTTGATTTTATTGCAAATTTTATTATACCTAAATATTTATATATACCTAAATATTTTTCTTCCTAAATTATCCATGACAAAATAAATATAAAAAATAAATAAATAATAAACGTAAATGAAAATGTAAGTAAAAATAAATAAATAATGACCATAATTAATAGAATTTTTTAAATTGTAAAAGAAAAAAAGAACAAAATGAGAAAATATTTTTTTAAATATGTAAAAACATTATTCCTTTTTTCCTTTAATATAACTTATACAAAAAGTTTTATAAAAAAAATTAATTTTATATATTACATCTGTGTTCGAAAAAACCTGAGTACTGAATAAGGATTAATGTGATCTTTGATCTTGAAGAGATTTTTTTATATAATAATGCTTACTATAAAGTGTGAATAAGTGATGAAGCGTTAAAATTATGTCAATATATTCATAAGTATCTTGGGTATATCAATACTTAAGAATATAACATGCGAAACGAGCTATCACAAAGTGCCCTAAGAAAGATGTGAATAAGTAATAAACATGTGAATGTTCCATTTAGTTGAAATTAATAATTAAAAAAAAAACATCGTTTCTATCAATCCTCAAATTTTTAGAGATTCATCGATGTTTAGATATCTATAATTATTTAATAAATTGTGTTCTGTTCATCTAATATTTATGACGTAAGTAAAAAATGAGGATTACTGTCGCATTCAATTTTAAATGTACGGTAAAAAATATACAAGTTTTAGAACTATATAAATTTTAAATTCTATCTACGAATCTCTGATATCTTTAGATTCGTAAATCATTTAATCATAAAGTCTTAATTTGCTGGATTCTACATCAATAATTTGCCTCCACCCTCTTCCCCCTCTGCTCTATCATTCCACAATTTTGGCGTATTGCGCTCTTCGCAGCCAAAGGGTTAATCTCGTAGTATTTACAATTTACATTGTGCAATGTTCTTTGCGTAAGAACAATGCACATATTCAAGAGGATAATGCCGGGATGGCAACGCCTCATTTGGGTTTATGTTAGTCTGTAAGGATAGCTCAAATCGAATGCGATAATATCTAAACGTGTGTGTGTGTATATATATATATATATATATATATATATATATATATATATATATATGTGTGTGTGTGTATATCCATATATGTATACATAAACATGTATGCTCAATATATCAATCAAAACCAAACTGCCCCGCAATGTATGAGTTAAAAAGATTTAATTAACATATCAATTGTTCACATCGAGCAATACGTAGCCTTAAACCAATTCACAAACGTAACAGTTTGTTGTACGATAAATCGAATTAATTCAATTTCATAAGTAGTTTTTGTACAGTGATAGCTAAAAAAGAATTATTATACGTGAAATGATGATATTTTCTAAAGTTATATTTTCTAAAGTTTTCTTAAAGGTTCTTTTAGAAAGAAAGAAAAAACTTGAAAGTTGATTTGTTTCGTTTCCTCTTTTACATGTATATTTGATAAAAAAAAGTTACATTAAAATAAATATTTAATTTCAAAGTTTCCAAAGTTTCAAAGTTTTAATTTTTAATTTGCGCTCGAATGGTTTTCTAATTAGAATGTATTATAGCCAAAATAATCTACAAAAAGAAAGCTAAATAAAGGTACAATTAATCAAGAATGCAAGCCAAGAGCAAACGTTACGCTTCGTGATTCGCATAATACTCGTATACATCCATATAAATGTGAATAAATAATTTAATGGGGCTCGTAATAATTTATTGCATTTCCGTTTCTCTTAATAATTTCTTTTAATAAATTTGCATAATCGACGATAAAATGCAAATTATCATGTCTTTGCGAAACCACTAGAAATTTTGCTATAAATGCACGATATTCACAATACAAATCTAAAAATATAATTATCGTGACAAAATCAAAAATAATTTTAAAATTTTTCGGATGAAAACTTTCTCTTCCTATTATTTTTCTAAACTTTTAAAAATGTCTACACATTTTGCACGTCAAAACTTCGCACTTTAAAATAATTTTCAGAATATTTCTAAAATAATTTTATTTTTATCTAGAAATTTATATATAATTGCGATGTATAAAAAAGACTGGCAGTAGATGCATATCTTATCGTACCATAAATTGTAACGTTTGTGAAAACTCGAAGGATTCGAGAGAACTCCTTTTTACGAGAAATAAGGCCTCATTTGTCGAACGAGGCTATCACTCTTATCATATCACAAAAGTAGTTTAAAAATATGACAATACATATCTTACAAATGGAAGTAACAACAATAATAATGTACAAGTGTGGGCGAATACATATGTATCTAAAGAAGCAATCTCGCGATCAACGATGTACAGACATGACGAATATTTTCCTCACTTTTCAATTTGCAGCGTGCGTGCGTTTTCATATTTATGAATGCGAGAAAGAGAGATAGTATATATAAGTCGAGTGATACTGTAACTAATGACAAATATGACAGTTTGTTGTTATTAGAAAAAGTAATTAATATAGAAAATATATTCGAGCAACGATCTTTTAAATTTGTTTCTTTTTTCCGGTGTCTTTTACTTATTTCGAAGTTTTCTCTTCCTCTTCTAAGAAAATAAAGCTTATCGCGCAGTTATACAAAAAATATTACATTATTTGTTCAATTATTTAATTAATTGAAATAATAATATAGCAATAATTATAAGCAATCTTCCGATATTTCTTTTAAAGACAGAATATTGCCTTGTGACAAGAATTAAAATTTTGTTTTTCAAGTTTTGAATTGCAAGGAAATATATAATTCAGAAAAAAACACATACCTGTATAAAATAAAGTGCAGATTCCAATTTCAGGACCTTTCAAAGCTTCTTCTCTCCATGTTGTGAGAATTTGGACGTTTCACGTTAGATAATTTGAAAGGGATTAACGAGCGAGTTCTAATTACGCAAAGTGCAAATTACGTAAAAGGAGAGAATATAATTCGATAAAAGAAACTGAACGTATAAATTCCCAAATTTTTAGATTCGAATTTTCGATGATCCGATACGTTTATTAAATAAACACGCACCACACAATTGATGACGCGATTGGCGCGAATTAAAATTGATACTCGTTAGTTTATTCATATTGGATGTAGAGTGCGCTGTATTTGGCGGTGACGCGTCGTTCGATTGACCAATCAGGACAAAGGAATCTTCCTATTGGGCCTCCTACGATGTGAAGGTAATATTTCGTTTACCGAATGACAAGCTTTGTTAGACATACTGGCCGCATTCAGCAGACTCAACAGTTGGGCAACATTACTAGATTTTCCGATGTAATTCGACGCTGATTGGTCGGACCTGAAAGTACAAACCAATCATGTTCGATTGCTACTTAGCGGTTGAGTCCGCTGAATGCGACCACTGATTGGCTGCTGTGCCAAAAAAATTTGGGAATTTTAGGAATTCCCTATCTGACAGCCAATCAATTCGTCTAAACACAAACTCGTCATACAACAGTGTAATACACGGTCGTGTATACACGACCGTGGTGTAATATCACCACAGTATATACAACAGGGTGCTTTCCAATTGAGATATCCCTAGACACTTTTATGCACACGGCGACACAAGTCGCGTTCCAATTGCCGTAACTGCCGACACAACTTTACACATCCGTACTCAGCTCGAGGGCTACTAGTCAACTTATGTAAAGCCGACGGCACACGGTACGATTTTTCGTACTGGATTTGATAAGATTTAGTAAAATACTAAAAATGCACCAATCAGAATGCAGCATTTCTAATATTTTACTAAATCTTATCAAATCCAGTACGAAAAATTGTACCGTGTGCCGTAGGCTTAACCTTCTGTTTTCTAGGGACAAATGAAATATGCGGTTGCAAACTGACGGCGGTTATGTTGGCAATTTTCTTTTCTTTTTATCCTTTTTATTTAAAAGACAACCACTGAAGTATATTAAATACAAAAATGAACAATAAAAATATTAAAAGTATCATTGAAGTAAGTAATTCGAATTAATGAGTTTTTGTACAATTAATTTTTTTATTATATTTAATAAATAAAATAAAGTTGTTTCTTTAGCATATTTGCAGATTAGGTATATTATTACTGATTAAATTTTCATTCATATTTATATATTAATATAATATTATGCATTTATATATTTTATTTATATATTATTTATATATTATATAATATTATGCATATATATATCTATGTATGTTAATAACTTTGCTTCGAATTATTTACAGACTAATTACACAAATTTTACGTGTGCAACATGTTTTTCACTTCATCACCCTCACCATGGATTAAAAAATATCAAGATGGACATGGTTATGAAGAATCCTAACCCTCCACTCGAAAGTCGCACATTAACTTTGCTCCAATTGAGTCGTGCACATCGCTACACTTTGTGCCTTCCTGTGTATGTTTGTGTTAAGATGTGTTAAACAATTGGAAAGCACCCACAGTAGCGCAACTCCCTGTCGGCACCTTTGAAGTTTGTGTAGCATAAAATAAAATGCGCATGCGCGAAGTCAGCGAGTATACTAGTACTGTCATCTGTACTTTCCTCTCATTCTCTCCTTTGGTTTTCGTTCTCTTTCTAACACATTATAATATGTAATATAAATTAAATTCAATAAAACTTGAATATATGTACATAAAGAAATTGTGAAAAATATAATACAAAATATATCATGCAAATATATATAAAAAATAGTATTTATGACATGATGTGAATATTAATCAACCATTTTATGTCATATATAACTGATAGCAGAAAAGATATATACTCATAATACTCATATAATTTATAATATATTTACATATTAATACTTATATATATAATTTTTAATATATTTATATATTAATTGTACATACATATATTCTATATATATATATTCAAAAACTTAAAGTTAAAAAAAAACATTTAGATTAAGACTACAATCACTTAAATTTTATTATATAAAATATATATATTTATGAGCAAAATGAATAAAAAAACAAGAAATATATATTTGTTAATAATATATATTTATTTATAAACAGTTGTATTTCGTTAAAAATATTTATTTCACAAACAGAAATAATCTTGAAACTAAACTTTTTCTCTCTCAAATCAATCATCTGACCATACCTCAGCTACTCGATCCACCTCAGCATGAATCAGAAAGAGAGAATGAGAGAGTAGAAGAATAGAAACAAGAAAGTGTTTTACATTCAATTAAAATACAAATGTGTGAAATACATTATAACATATATGTCATATAAACATCAAACCTTAATGATATTAATAATACAAATTTAAATAATTTTATTGCCTTCTTCTATTTTCGATCCGCATGTGTATAAATGTCTTGATGTCAATCTAATATATTCAACCTAAATAAAAAATTTAACATTATAAGTATGTAAATAATTTAATACTATTATAAAATAATATAAGATTATATATATATATATATATATATATATATATATATACCCAGTAAGCAAAAAATCATTAACCTAACGTTATTACAATGATATTTTCTAATGTCTAACGTTTTCAAATATGTAGTTTTTAATGTTGTATACAACGTCACTCTGAACAAACTTTGACCCAGATTTCGAAATATCGACAATGTTCCTATAATATGTTTTTGTAACATTCTAATAATACTAAATAAATGCTGATTTAAATTTAATTTGTAACTATATTTTATCATTATATTAACATTAAATAATATTAATTCTAATATTTATGTGAAAGTGTTAATTACATTTTTCTATAACAATATTAATATTAACAAAATGTTTTCTATGATATATATACATATATATTCTAACATTTATTTAAAATTGTCATTAATATTTTACTTCTATTATAATTAACATTTCATTAACTTTTCATTTTTAGGAAGAAAATGGAAACATCAATATTATTATTATTAATATATTTTATTTCTATTATAAGTAATATATTTCTTCCACTAATTTACAATTCTTGTACACTTTTTATTTTTCAAGAAGAAAATGAAAACGTTACAATTTTAGAAATTTCAAATATAAAAAATTGTTTATATTTGAAACTTCTAAAATTATAACGTTTCTATTTTCTTCTTGGAAAATAAAAAAATGTGAAATTGTAAATTATTGGAAGAAATATATTACTTACAATAGAAATAAAATATATTAATAATAATAATGTTGATGTTTCCATTTCCTTCCTAAAAATGGAAAATATATATATTACGTACTTCATATATTATTGTGTTTATTTATTTTTTATATATAATACAATATATTTATATTATGTGTATGTATGTAGGGAGAGAGAAAAATATGAATGATGATAAGAAAATATCTGTAGAAAAACCTGTATTTATTTATTTCTATATATTTATCTATTTTCATATATAAATATAAAATTAAATTATATAAAAATATAAAAAGAAACAAACATCATTTTATGATATCACATAAATATTACACATTTATGTACCTAAGAGTAATGAAAATAAAAACATCTTAAGGAACAGATATTATATTCATTTGAAATATTTTACACCATGACAAAATTGTTGCATATAATGTCGCATATAATATCACAATCAGCAGAGGAGAGAATAAAGTAAAAAAAATTTGGTTTGAAACAATGGAATGACACTTTCTGCGTTTTTTTCGAAAATATATATATGTATAACCCTCTGTTATATACTATATAACATTTCTAATAATATAAAATAAAATTCTCTACTTTGTATTTAATATCAAAGTTCTACCTTGTTTTTACACATTCAAGTAATCTCTCATTTTCTTTTAAAACATATATTATTGAAAAAGGGAAATTGCCTATGTTTCCGGCGAACGAGCCTGAATTCAAGAGCTGTGCGAAAAAGAATGGAAGAGACAAACTATCATCCGCAATGCACGTATTGATATCATCGTTGCCATGGGATGGTATGCTTTCCTTGAATTAAAAAAAAAAAAAACAAAAGCAAACAAACAAATTCAAACAAACCAATTCCCTATCCATTGATATATGTTCTAAGCGTTTTCTCGGGAACAAAAGAAAAAAAGAAAAAAGAAAAGATCAATATATCTAACAGATTTTAAATCACAATGTCTAGCGATCTTTATAACGCGAGATCTATTTGCTCACTTTTAAGTCATACTGTCTTTGGTTTCAATAATTAAAAAAATACATATATCTCTAGTTATATATCATAAGCTAATAACTATATCACAGAGCTTGGTCATGGGTGCAAGCATGTATTTTTTTGTCTCAACTTCCCTCGACAGTAGTATATACCACCTGAAACATTTTAACACAAGTTGATATGAGCGAAGCAAAATCTAAAAGAATATTACAAAATAGTTGGTATGTATGTATATATGTAAATATGTATGCATACTATTTTCTCTGTATGCATAATATTTTTTACTCACTTACATAACTAAAGGCATGTTCCGATAAATACTACCACTAAAAATCTATAATTCATTTAACGCATAATATATAATTATTCATCTACACTGGTAGTGTATATCGGAACATATCCCAAATATTGACATGATCTAATAATTACCTTTTTCACACACAATGATAAAGATGATGGAAGCTTTTCTCCCTTGTTCCTTTCTTGCGTTATATCTGAAACATTTTGTCACAGAGATTAGTAGAGCACAATCTGTAATTGTAATTTGCTTCATACATTGGCCGTGTTTCGAATTTACTGCCAGTACTAAAAATCTATAGTTTACATCACGTGGATTGCGTTACGAAAAATGGACGGAACACGACTATGCGTTATAAAAAATGGACGGAACAATGGACTATAATTACACGTTACTTTGAACTAACGTTAACTAATTTTATTTTTGGACTGCGATCTAATTAATACTCTAGAATTATTAGAAAAGATCGTACCTTACGACTTAGCAGTCCTTTGTCCGTGTAATCCGGAAGATAAAACTTTTTCTTTGTTGACACTGGACGGCCTCAAACGAGAGAGATGTACGGAAGATAAAGCTCGACTAATGTCGATGTGTACCGGTGCCGGCAGTCCTACTTCCCAGCATGCCCTGAGCCAATCAGGACATGATATTGCAGTGTATTCGCTTACGTAAGCGCAAGTATCACTCGCTAACCAATTATCGACGTAGTAGCCGCTGCGCGCGCAACTACAAATGTTGTACATCGGCTAGCGGCCGATTCACAAAAAATTTTTATCAAACATGTATTATAAAACATATATTATTTAAATAATTTTATTGTTGAAGAATTTGGCATTGTTTATGCATTTGTTGGATTTTTTATCACACTAATAAAAACATTATTTTACTCTCATTTTATGTATAATAAAACTCACGTTATAAAATGTATATTTATATATATATTTCTTTTTTGTAAGTTATAAATACATTAGAATAATATTAAAAAAGAAACATTTATAACAACACAAAATTCTTTATTGCAATTACGTTATTCTTAATATAAAATTTGTAATAAATTAAAATTATTGCAACTATATTGAATTTAATATTAATAAATATATTACAATAATACTGATAAATATTTAAAATAATGTTTTTGGGATGTTTCTTTAATATTCAAAAATACTATATTATAAAATAATATGTTTAAAATATTTATAAAACATCATGTCAAAACGTTACAAAAATTTACATAAAATTAATGTTTCAAAAGATTGATTTAATGTTTCTTGCTTACTGGGTATATATATATATATATATATATATATATATATATATATAATATAATATATAATATATAAAATAAACAAACTTATTTAATTATAAAACATTTTTTTATATAACATAACACATAAACAAATGAAATATAACGCAAACATACAAAAAAATATAAAACACACACATGCAAATAGCATGTTCATATAAAGAATAAATTAAATAAGTAACATGCAATAAAATCACGCTCATGCAAATCACGCTCATGCAAATAATAGAATAAAATATATAATATAATATATACAATAATAGAATATATAGAATATGTAATATATAGAATATATATATATAATATATAATATATATAATAATAGAATATAACAGAGTTAATGTAATAGAAGATAGAATGACAGAAAAAATCACGGCATGAAGTTATAAAAATGTAAGTACATAAATATATATGAAACTGCACATGTAATATGTAAAATTCTGAAATGCAATATTAATGCAATGTTAAAAAAAGCTGAAAGTTAAAATCACACACAATGAATGTTAATGAACAAACTTAACATTATAATAAAACGCAATTAATAAGCAAAATAAATATATAAAACGCAAGCAACATAAATTTTAACCATAAAAATAAGACTGTATAGATTCGAATATAGTTAAATATAACAAATTTATAAATGTGAAACATTTAAAAGTTTCCTATTCTTTCTACTAATACTTTTGCATGCTTTATTATGTTGAGATAGTGAAAAATAAATACGCATGCGTAAAAATAATTTTATCAAAAAAATTGTAGGAAAATCTGGGCATGGCGGTTCAAAAACTATATTCTGTGCCAACTGAAAAAGATAATTGCCAATATTTCTCTTAAAACAATTATTTTCAAAATTTTTTACAAATAATTCTTCTAATTGATGTATATAAAAACAGAAATTATTACTTGGCATGTGTAAATTTCCGTATAAATTATTTTCATCGCTAGAATAAGCTCGAAAAGAACAATATAGAGCAGTATCGCCTAAGACAGTCTTATTTTCATTTACATATACCATACATGCATTACATGAATGAATTTCTGTACATCTTTTCATTAAAAATCCACATACATATGTAAATGCATTTTTTTCTGGCAGATCCATGGAGTAATAATCATGACTTGGGATATCTAAAATTTTACATGGCAAAGATGTAGTAAAATTTGGAGTATGATTAGCACAACTTGCTTCTTTAATGAAAGTTAACATTTGGTCATTATCTTGAGCACAATTTTGATTTTCTGAGTGCTGTAAATTGCATACTAAGTAATTTTTTAAAGGCACGTACAAATTGAATTGGAGTTGGATTCAAAGAATTACCACCTTGTTGCCTAATAGTACCAAAGAAATTTTCGACACAATCTTGATTAATTCTTCGTGTTTGAAGATAAGGAAAATTTAAATGTTTTAATGTATTCCATAATTGAATTATACTTGAAATTGTAATCTGCCAGCATTCAAAACATTTAATTTTTACAGTTGCATGTGAACCGTTAGTATTAATAATATTTATATGCCTAAACAAATTTAACATTTCTTTTAGGAATCTAATTTGTTTTTCGCTACCCGTGAAAACTTTTCCATATTCTTTTGGATTATTTAATGCAGATGAATTTAATATATCAAATAATTTATCTAATTTTTCAATAAAATCTATTGTGCCAAGTGCTTCATTTGAAAGAAAACCATAAGACATTTGCGTGCACATTCCTGCAGCTACCCGATTACTAAATACTTGAACAGCATATTTAACTTTCATTCGTTGAAAGGAATTCGGTTCAAGATGACATTTAGTTAAATTAGGAGCCATTTTTATCCATTGTTTACAATCTTTGTTATAAAAATCAACTACATGACTCCATGAAGCAATTTTATTATCAAATTGAAAGTTATATTTTAATAAATTATTACGGGTAGCTTTTATTAAATGAGGAGTATCAAAAATATAAATTACTTCCTCCTCATTAACTAAAAAAGTTGAATTTTCTCTCGAAATTCCTAATTCACGGGATAACTGTATAAAATTAGATCCCATATCTGTTATTAATGCATGCACAACAGCACCACAATTTCGCAACTTAATAATAATATTAAATATAATATTTTTTTAAACGACACTTTGACATGATGTTTCTACAAAACAAAAACAAACGGGAAATTTCCAATTTCCAGCAATGCTTCGTGCCATTATGACTAAAGCACCTTTCGCAGGCTGATGTGATTTTTCAATACCTGTATCTTGAAAGCCAATTATATCATCCTGCGATATATTATAAAATAAGTGAGCTTTCAAACTCATCTCATCAACGCACAATACACAATGTCTTTCCATTGGTGATAATGATTGCATTATTATACTTAATACTTCAAAAATTTTATCATTTATTCCAGGTACTATATTCCAAGATTGTGTAAATAATTGAAGAGAACGAACAGAAGGCAAAGCGAAACTTTTCAGCAATTCTCTATAAGTACGCGGACTTGAAAAAAATAATGATAATGCAAATTGCTTGAAATCGGAATCATATCTCCTTCCACGTTTGTTTTTGGTCAAAGCATTGATCTGCGCAGACAATAATTGTACAAAATGTCCCGAAAATAGCTTACCATCTAATCGTAGAATATTGTTGGCATCGCTGATTCCTTCGTTGATTTCTTGATTTTCCGTTTGGCTCTTCTTCTGTTTTTCTTTTTTCAGTCGAAGCCGTCGAACCATTTGCCGCAACTTGTTGTTCTGCTTCTTCAATTTTAAAACTTGCATACGTAGTTTTCTTTTGCGAGGACTATCATCCAATGATTTCTTCTTCCCCGTACGCATGGTGTTAGATGTGCTTCTGCAAAATACACAAATGTATTTATATGTAATGTAAATTAGACATTGAAGAAAAAGAATTTGGCAAAAAATCCTTTGTGATATATATATATATATATATATATATATATATATATATATGTATACATATATATATATATATATATATATATATATATATATGTATATCGCAAAACTAATATTTTATGATAAAGAAAAACTTACTGTTTATCTTTGTCATCTATTTGGTCTTCTGTTTGGATGTCTATTTCCTTTGTTTGGACATTACTGAAAAATTTTATACAATTGGATTATTACATTATGTTATTTTCACTTGAAATAACAAGAATATTGTTTTTGATTATCATTACCTTTTGCTTCCTTCTTGTACTGCTGCTGTCTTTTCCACTTCTTCTATTTCATTTCTTGTTGCTTCTTGTTGCTTCTCCAATGTTGTAACACTTGATCCTTTTGTCCTTCCTTCTATTTCTGTATTTCTATAAAAGCAATATATATTATAATACTCTCTCTCTCTTTCTATATATATATATATATATGTATATACATACATACAGTTATCATAATATAACAAAATAATGTTATTATTAAAAATAAAATATTTGGAACAATTATATAAATTATATAAGTAAAACCTTACTCCTTTTGAAAAGCTGGACCAAAAAATATGGTAGGTACAGCATCTGGATGTAATCGAATGACAGCCTTTTTTATAAGCCACTTGTCCTCAAAATACAAATGGCATAGTGTACAATTTTGGTATGCGTACTTTGGCCCTTTCAATTTCAAATCCATCCTTTTTGATGCCTGTATCCATTTCAACCACCTGTAAAGTGTAATGAAAATTCATAAATATAAAAGTATATGATATGTACATATTATTTACTTTAAAAATGAAAATATACATATATATATAATTAAATTACATATTTTATAAATAATAATTAAAACATTATCATACCTGTCATATTCCTTTGGAAATCTAAAAAAGTGCCGTTTTTCTAGGTTGATGAAACCCATACATCCTGGTACCAGTGTTCCGATTAGGGATTCCATGCGCGCGCATGTGCGGTTCTATGCATGAGCAATCATGACGTCACAGTTGACTACAGTAACGTAATAAGCAATATAAGCATATGTGATGTCCTATTTATGCTTTTCCTCTTTCCTTTTATCCTTTATAATAATTAATATGTATAAAATAATTAAATTATATATATATAACGTATCTTTATACACACATACATATTTTTATCTATAATTTTTTCATACGTTTTTATATAGCTGGGTAACGGTGCCCTTTTTTATTAGTATAAGGTACTTCACTAACAGCGTATTGCCGCACATGCGCGTAGAGGGAATCCCTAATCGGAACACTGCCTGGTACTGCGCACCATTGTTTGGTTTTCTTGTCCATGTTTCCCTTAGGCCTTCCGGATCACCAAACAGCACCTGAAAAAGAAGCTAAGATCAAGGTGTAAAAATTTCCTAACAAGAGAATTGAAAACCTATATAAATAAATAGGTTAACTATCCTCTTCGGGAAAGCTTCTACACACAAATAATTCTTTCACTTCACCACTTCACCACTTCTCACTTAATTTGCACCTCTAATCACGTATTCTCACTTCACTCGTGTAATTCTTGCTGACAAATATTTATGCCGGCATTTAATACTGAGATCAGTGAGCATTTAAACTGTGATTTAAACACAGATGTGATTTTACCGCCAAGAAAGAGAAAGAGAGAGAGAGCGAAAATCAAAGGAGAGAGTGAGAAGAAAGTACAGATGGCAGTACTGGTATACTCGCTGACTTCGCGCATGCGCATTCCATTTTATGCTACACAAAATCGGGAGAGTTGCGCTACTGTATATACTGTGATATCACTTTAATACAAAAGTGTACATTAACCTCTATTGATCATAAATCGAGAAGTAGTTTGTAATCTTCTAAGGAATATTATATATAATAGTGAAAATTTAATACATAATATTTCTGGGGTAACACTGTAACGATGTCAGCGACTAAAAAGCAATTTAACGAAAGACAGAAAATTAAGAAGATGAGGTAAAAATCTCCTTTATCGAAAAATCTCTTGCTTTAAATCTCTTTAACTAATTGGATTGAATTTTTGTTCAAGTAAGGCGCAGATGCAGCTAGCTATAATAAAAAAGAAGCAATGCGACGCGAAAGCTCTTGCAACAGTCGAGCAACTCTTGGAACCAAATGTAAATTCCGAGTGGCTACTTCAAAATGTAAGTGTGTTAACAAATATTGTCCCTGTATTTTGATATTTTATAACAATAATATTATTTATTAATTTTAATTTCAGTTAAGATTTATAAATAAAAGTCATATGGAAGATGTAATAGAAGAGAGAGCGATAGTAAAGTTATGTGGATATGTTCCCTGTTCGAAACCTTTGACTGTTGTTATCCGACAACAGTATCATATATCGATACATAGAAACAAAGTATATGATATTAGCAGACGGAAAAATTTTTGTAGTTCATCATGCTATGGCGCTGCCAATTATCTTCTTGAACAAATGCTGGAGAGTCCACTATGGTTGAGAGAAATAGATGATATTCCAATATTTCAAATATTACCTATTGATCCTAAGTCTAAACAATGTATTCCTGGAGATGAAATCAATATTAGTGAGATTAATCTGAAATCACAAAATATGAATACTGACAATATTGTTAACAAAGAATCTACAGAACATAGCACTGGCCAGCAAGCAAAAGAAGATGTATTATTAAGTCTCGAGGAAAAAAATATATATAGTTCTTATTTATCAAATAATGTAATTAATGATGACAATGTAAAACTAAAAGAGATTCCTGTAAATATTAATTCACAAAAGTTTGAAACTTCATCACACTTATATATGAATCAAGAGAAGAGAGATGATAATCATTCTGAAGAATCTATAGATTGGAAGAGCAACTATACTAATATTCACAAAATAAATTTAGATTCAGAGAATTTAGAAATAAAAGTTGCTGAGCAATCCGCAAATATTTTACACTTGCATGAATATAATAGCAGAGATGCACAAAACAAAAATGTACATGTTACATGCACTAATAATGATAGCAAAACATTACAGTCTGAATTAGATGAAATAATTAATGAAAACAATTGTAATAAAATGTTACAACCTTTAAGTGAAATAAGTAATGATACGAAAGACGTAAATAAAAAAAGTAATGAAAATAATGAAAAGCTACAGCCTCAATCAGATAAAACAAATAATAGTAATAATGATGATAGAAAAACTATACATCCTCAATTGGATGAAATATGTAATACTAATACCACAATTTCATCAAAATCTTACAATGAACAAAGAAAAAAGGGAAATGCAGATAGAATTAATAAAAATAAAAAGTATAAGCAGAAAGAATCTGACAATACAGAAGCACAAACTAATATTTACCATAAACTCATAACACATGTTGAAAAAAGTGTTAAAGAATGGATTACAAAAAATACACTTTGTCTTCTAATGGGTGAAATGGATGAGAAACACCAATTGTTACAAAATCTTACGCAGCAGGATAGGTATCAACAATTGTGCAAAAAATTAAACAGATTGCAGCTAGAAGATGAAAAGGAAGATCGTGTCAATTTAGAAAGAGATGAGCTCAAACCTCTGCCTCACTTCTCTGTACTTCAAGAAGAGGGAAAAAAGATCGACTTGAAGGTAATCAATTTTCTTAATTTCAATTGAACAGAATGTACCATAAATAATTGGTTTTAATATATGCATAGGTGCGTGCATTTTACAAAGGAGAAATGACAATATCGCCTGAAGATGATAAAGAATCAAAAAGTAAAGACGATGATTCTGTATTACCATTAACGGATGCTCACGCTCCTAATGCACTTCGTCGCCGAATTTTCTTGGATAAGCTTAATAAAATGTAATAGCTTCCATTTCAATATAATTAGAAATTGTCAGATGTTAAAAAAGTTTAATATCTGTGCTTTATCTATATTAGCGTTATTTAGCGAATAATTTTGTATTTATATCGATTACAGATTGCCAGATTTGATGCGTGCTTTAACGCTCAATGTGGACAGTTCTTCAATGGCACAGTGTACTTATGATCAAGAGAGATATTTGTTAATCAAAATCTTGATTAGCACTTTTAATTTATCTGCTACAAACATTATTTTTAAAACTGCCGAATGGACACTCGTAGGACTCATCGTGATTAAAATGTAAGAATTTAATTACAAAGCTTAACTGGATTGTAAAATTAAAAAAAATGCATATAATTTCAGGTTAAGTTTAATTGATGTACAATTGCAATCATTGCTCCAATCTAAACAAACTTCAATGTATACATCAATGATTCTTACAACATACAAACTGGATTCTAGCTATTTGGACAGATTCATAATGGAAGTGACAAACACTGTAAATACATCCAAATAAAATAATAAACAATGTTAATTGAAAACTGTGCAAGGTATAAATTCTTATAAATTAGTTTTATAATTTTTTAATTTTATTATCTATCTCCTTACATTTTTAAACTGATATAAAATACATTTCAAAAAGTTCAATTAGTTATTGTATGTAATAATATATTGCCTATTAGAATAATTATAATAATATGGAGTATGTTCCTTATCATTATAAAATTACTAATAAAAATAAAAAATTTTATATCAGAATCTGATATACTTACAAAATAAAAGATTAAAGACAAAAGATATATGTATGTACAAATGTGATAGCACATTTCACAGTGATGTATACTTTGTATTCATAAATCAAAGTAGCTCAACTTTCCTTTTTTTTTTATATTTTTATTTTTAATTAGAAATTCCTAAAGTGGACATGTACTCGATGTTGGTGTTGGTATCCCAGTAAGAGCAGGGGAAGAACAATCAAGACCTAATGTGTCCATTTGAACTGTAGATGCTAATTGATCTTCTGTAGAATGACTTCCAACTTTATCACGTAAAGATTCATAAAGATTATGAACTGCTTCGTTATGCTACAAAAATATGAGATATTTAATTAATGTTATAGAAGATCCTTTATACGATATTACTGCATATATGTGAATGCATATAACAATTAACATAAATTATTTTTAAATATTCCAATACATTACCTGACTTGTTGGTTGCAAAGCTTTCAATAATGAATGTAACCGTGCGGATGGCAATTTCGGATGTATATACCAAAGTAACTTCAACAAGTGTCGTGTAACATTATCTCTACCTAAACCAGCCAGAAAAAATTCGTCGAAAATTACTGTACAGAATGACTCATTTGAGAATTCATCAGCCATGTTTAGTATTAATAATGAAACCTACAATTAAAAATTAAATTTGATATAACAGCTTGCAAATAAAATTTGTCATTTTGGATTTAAATGACAAACTGTGTAAAAAATGCTTTGTTTCCATAATAATTTCATATAAAATGTAGGTATATTAAAATGAATACGTTACCAATGTATGTAAAAATGGATCTTCAAAAGCTCGTTGTGCTTGACAATTTGGAAGTGTTGCTAGCACTCTCATTAAACCTCTAGCATCCCCTCTGCCTCTTCCAACTCCACCACCACCTCCGACATGTAACGCATAGTACATTGATAAAACTGCTGCTACTCCAGACAGCTGAGCATATGCTTGGCACGCATCAGGAGGTGGTCCAGAATGTTCGATAATAGCAATTGCACTTTCTCTCTCGTCAGGTGGAAGTCTACAATTCAATTGTCTTATTTGATCATCAACCTAAAAATTAATTATATTATTTATATATATGTATCAATACTTCTTTCTTTTTCTTTATATTATAAAAGTTTGAAAATTAATCCTTTATAGAAATTTTTTAATTAATTATATCATAAAATTACCATAAGTGACATAAGTGCTGGCAAGAACTTTGTAACAACTTGAATGTCCAATTTTGGTTCTTTAAAGTCTTGTGAATCAATCATCTGCCAAGCAGACAATCCCAATGCAAGCATTCTCAATAGTAGTACAAGCACTGCATTTTCCCTGGGTAACGCTTCGCTATTTATCAAATGAAGAGCTATTTTGATTGCACTGCTAGCGAGAAAGTTTACTGCATAAGGATCACATAAAGTCATACTTAGATCCCCCAACACCTGCTCTTGTCCTCTCTATAAAAAACTATAGATCATTTTCTTAATCTAACAAATGATATTAAAACACAAGTTTATATTTTAATTTTTTACCTTAATACTATCTAGAAAACCTTGCAACTCACGAGATCTTTTAACATCCACATTCTTTTCTCTTATACATGCATCCAGACACCAAGTAAACTTGTGACAAGGATCTACAGAAATAATATCTTGCACCTAACAAATAATGTTCAACAAAATTAAAGATACAGTAAATTTGTCATATATCACTAGTTTACTGACAATAAAAAAAGAATTAATTAACAATAATTTATACTACATATATTTACCTCTAAATCATGTAATGCCATGAGCAATTCTGCTCTTAAAGTACAATAATGAATATTTTTTGTACGTAGGAACAAAGTCCTTAAAAATTGCAGTACCATATCATACAATTTCACACTATGCCCAATCATATGAGCTAACTTTTGTACCACTTCACCCTGCCTCCTCACCTATATAAAACAAGAAAAAATCATTGATAAATATACCAATTGTAAATTTATAATTAATTATGACTTACCTTAGGAGATGGTGTAAAAAATAGACTATTCAAGTTACGATGATCAAATAAAATTTGTTCTTTTTCAATGATATAACGACTAAATAATGGAGATACTTCGTCTCCAAAAAGACTCTGATTATCTTTCCATATTTGGCGTTTTACTTCTGTATCGGCATCATTATATAGCTCCTTTTCTCCAACTAACACGCGCAGATATTTCTCTTCAATGTGCGGGGTATTTCTTAAGATACACATAACAACAGGTCGCAAGCCAGTGACTCTCACAGCAGGAAAACTTTTAGATAGTAATTCCTTCAGTCTTCTATCGCCGGAGGAACCTTTATCGGCTTTTTCGACTCCGATTTCATTAATTTGTTTAATCAATTTTTCCCGTAATTCTTCGAGAACCGAAGCATGAAAATCTAATCTTCTAACTCCATGTAGATCAAGTAGAGGTAACATAGGTCTCAATGATGGTAATAATATACCATTTTCTAGCTGAAATATGATAGTTGTTGCCACTATATGCATATTTATTACATTTGAAATAATTAATTTATATTGTACTATATTAGATTATAAAATTTTTATAAAATTTATATTGTACTATATTAGATTATAAAATTTTTGACTATTTACTTGAAATTCCTCAATGGCTTTCAATGGATCTGTACAACTTGTTAAAGCATCTCTTAAAAACACTGGTCCAGGTATACCAAGATCTTCCAGTCCATTGCCACTTTCACCGTTATTCTTCATCGAATTCATCATTTTATTTTATTTTTTTATTACACTATGCAAAATACCACATATTTATATTTGCCTCCAATTGTTTATATTGTATTATAAATTGTCTCTTTATACGCACGTGTACACACGATACAAATTTCGTGATCTACGTGTCGACGACATATTTACACAAATTACTTGATATTTTCTTCTTCAAATCAAAATTAATTATTTGTAAATTGTACGATGTAGCCCCGTTTATGCATTTACTTGGGAATATCAATTATACAACAGCTGATACACTTACACTTGTAATAATGATTCGTATTAAGTAAAGGTGAAAGCACATAAAATTGCATAGGCGCATAACCATAAGCATAAGGAAATTGATTGGTCCACAAATATATGCATAAGAAAATGAACCAATCAATTTCCTTATGCTTATGGTTATGCGCTTATGCAATTTTATGTGCTTTCACCTTTAGCCGGAAATTTTTCAGCCAACCAAAAATCTCCTTATGGAATCGTTTGTATTTCGTATGAAGATGTTTGAAGTGTGATTAAAAACGTTTGTGAGTAATTAGAATAATTATAAAAAATTAATCATTTTTACAGTATGTATACATACTGTAAAAATGATTAATTTTTTATAATTATTCTAATTACTCACAAACGTTTTTAATCACACTTCAAACATCTTCATACGAAATACAAACGATTCCATAAGGAGATTTTTGGTTGGCTGAAAAATTTCCGGCTAACTTAATACGAATGTAATAATGGGCCTGTTCTTTTTAGCTGCACTGCTGCACTAGTGCAATTAGTTAGAGTGAAACAAAGTATGTTTGTCTCTTTCTAACTTATTGCACTAGTGCAGCAGTGCAGCTAAAAAGAACAGACCCCGTTTCGTATTATGGGGGATTCACACTGCGTCCGATGTACGATGTACGACGTCCGATATCCAATAAGGCCCAGTTCCACAACTTATTTTAACCGAAGTTTAGCTCGTTAAAGAAGGATTTACGTTGCGTCCCAAACCCATTGGTTCATATTCTGAATCCTCTTTTATTGATAAAAGTGCCTTTAAAAGTGGCTTATAAGCCTTCTGATTGGCTGTAAGCCACTTTTAGAGACACTTTTATCGATAAAAGAGGATTCAGAATATGGATAGTATCCAATCGAACGTCATACATCGGACATTGAACGCAATGTAAATTCTCCTTTATGCCCGATTTCATCAACCGTGTTTAAAGCCGACGGTACACGGTACGATTTTTCGTACTGGATTTGATAAGATTTAGTAAAATACTAAAAATGCACCAATCAGAATGCAACATTTCTAATATTTTACTAAATCTTATCAAATCCAGTACGAAAAATTGTATCGTGTGCCGTAGGGTTAACTTTAAGGGGATCCTAAAGTGACTTTTTTACCGATATAACATTAATATAACATTATATTATATTAAGCATTTACTATTCTGTGCAATTAATAAAAAGATTTCGGTACAAAAGAAATATAATGTTATATCGGTAAAAAAGTCACTTTAGGATCCCCTTAAGCAAATATTGTTACGACTTTTTTACGATTTTTCAATTTTTTTTGTTTTTTAACATAAAATCGGGAGGTTCCCGGTTTGTTTCTGTGTGTACTTTAATCGTGGAGAAGCATTTACTATTCTGTGCAATTAATAAAAAGATTTCGGTACAAAAGAAATATAATGTTATATCGGTAAAAAAGTCACTTTAGGATCCCCTTAAGCAAATATTGTTACGACTTTTTTACGATTTTTCAATTTTTTGTGGTTTTTAACATAAAATCGGGGGTTCCCGGTTTGTTTCTGTGTGTACTTTAATCGTGGAGAAGCATTTACTATTCTGTGCAATTAATAAAAAGATTTCGATACAAAAAGAAATATAATGTTATATCGGTAAAAGAGTCACTTTAGGATCCCCTTAATCTTAGATTTCACCAGAGAGAAGCCTGAGAGCGGCCATGCCCCTGATTTAGGGCCTCCGCACAAGGTGTTCCGTATCGCATTACGTTACGTTAAGTATAGATCGTAAATTTAACTCCGTACGTAAAATTAAACTTCAGTCAACGCACAGAAGAAATCGTAACGTAAAGACGAAATGTCTTTACGTTACGATATCTTCTGTGCGTTGACTGAAGTTTAATTTTACGTACGGAGTTAAATTTACGATCTATACTTAACGTAACGTAATGCGATACGGAACACCTTGTGCGGAGGCCCTTAGGTGGAACCCGTATTTGAAGCGCCTCTATGTTCATAAAACGTGGACATTGAATTACATAGCCATGTCCATGAAACTTTTCAAAGGGTAACATGCTATGTCCACGATTTGTGGTTCTGTTCCGTGCTATATGCACAAAGTGCCGGCAATATGACTGCAAAAATATGAATGCAAGACAAGTTATGTATACATCTTTAATGTAAATAAGATTTGTGGTCTCTCTTTCTCCATATATATATATATATATATATATATATATCAAATTATACTTTGTATATTTAATTATATTTAGTTATAATATTTATAATTATATATGTAGTTATAACACTATTAAATTCCATTAGAGAGTTAATAATATATACAGAGTATATCATTTTTTTAATATACACAGCAAAATATCTCTTAAACAATATATTTTAGAGAAAAATATTTCAGACAAAAGTTGTAGGATTTCGAAGGAGAAAGAAGTTGTTAAGAAGGCGTTAATAATCTATTTACATAAAAAAACAAGATAATTTTATTAAAAAAAAGACTCAAATAACTTAGAAACTCACCCTTTAGGAAAAAATTAATAGCACTAACTTTCTTCTTCGAAATTTTACAACTTTTGTCTGAAATATTTGTATACATTGTTCAAGAGATATTTGCTGTGTAAGTTAAAATGGAACATCTTGCATATCAAATTATACTTTGTATATTTAGATATATTTTGAACTTAGTGCAGAATTTTCTGCGCTTTTATAATTATTAAATATTTTTAATTTAAATTATTATATAAGTCCGTAGGGAACCGCGTGATTTCGATGATTCATTACTGAACAATTTCATCGACTCACTTCCTTTTTTTGACTTGCTGCTCATCAATGTCAAATAACCAAAACGAAATTTCATCAGTTGGTAAGAAATTAAAGAGTTTCTATGTATCATTAAAAGAAAAAGATTTTGTTTAATCTTTAAACACTGTTAGAAATATCACGTTTCTTACTAATAACTTATTTAAAAATTAAATTTGCATTAATTATAATAATATCAAGGAATAAAAATCATACTATGAGAGACTAGACTGATCAAAATGTCAAGATAATTATCAAATAAAATAAAAAAATAAATATTAAAAAATATATAATAAATAAATATAAATAAAAATATATAACAAATAAAACAAATAATTTAGATAAATATATTATCTATGTACAATTTTCTAATTGTTAATTTGTTTTTAACATATTACAGGTTCTACTAAAAAGAGTATTCCAAACTCCACCAATAAAGATTGCGAAGAAGCGATTCAAAAATGGTTAAGAAGAGCAAAGGAACGCAGCAATAATAAGAATAAAAACCAAGGAGAAAATAACAACAATTAATTTTTTAATTTAATTATTATTGTAATATTATTATTCTTTTCAATTTTTATATATTGCTGTTCTTTCCAATTTAATATTTTTTTCTTTTAGTTTATATACTTTATAGTTTACACACACACATACACGTATATATATTAGTTTATGCATTTAGTTTATAAATTTGTTTAGTTTATGAGTTTTAGTTTATAGATATTTTGATAATAAAATATTGTGATATGCAATATGTAAAACAATGTGATATATGATACTTGTAAAGTTGAAAGTATATATAAGTACCATTGTGATAAAATGTTGATATGCAAAATATACAGGGTGTTTCATTTTAATCCGACCAGTCGAATATCTCGAAAACCAAGCCCGGGAGAGAAAAATATTTCAGACAAAAGTTGTTTGGTTTCGAGGGCGCTATAAGATGGTGACAATGATTTGACCTTGAACAGTCATTTGAAGGTCACATAAAGGTCACCTTAAATTTCTTAAATGGAATACCCTATATATTTTTGCACATTCTTGTAGCTGACATCGAGAGCTTTCCAAAACGCTATAATTAAGTACCTTTTCGTTAAGTACTTTTTGAGTTATGAGGCTTATATATAAGGGAAATAATTTCTTAATTCTACATAAACCGTAAAATATCTAGTAAAATATTCATTTTTCGATTATCTTACCTTGTACTTTTACGTACAAAATAATGAGAGGAATCAATTGGTGTAAAGAAAACACATAGTTGTTTTGAAGAAAAAATATGTAATTCAATTCCATATTTTTTCTTAAAAACAATTATGTGTTTTTTTTACACCAATTGATTCCTCTCATTATTTTGTACATAAAAGTATTAAGGTAAGATAATCGAAAAGTGAATACTTTACAAGATATTTTACGGTTTATGTAAAATTAAGAAAATATTTCAACCCTCATAACTCAAAAAGTACTTAACGAAAAGGTACTTAATGATAGTGTTTTGGAAAGCTCTCGAGATAAGCTACAAGAGTGTGCAAAAATATATAGGGTGTTCCATTTAAAAAAATTGAAGTGACCTTCACGTGACCTTCAAATGACTCTTCAAGGTCAAACCAATGATACCATCTTATGGCCCCCTCGAAACCAAACAACTTTTGTCTGAAATATTTTTCTCTCCCGGGCTTGGTTTTCGAGATATTCGACTGGTCGGATTAAAATGAAACACCCTGTATATGAATTAATACATGTGATAGTGTAAAACATATAAAGTGTAATAATGTTTATTGGCGGATATTGATTCGTTTTTTGAGGTAAAAGGGGAGAATAAATTATTGCATATAATAAAATGTAATAATAATTTTCACCTTTTTATCTCAGGAAACAGAGATCAGTGTTTGCCAGTGTACATACAGAATAACAATATAAATCAAAAATAAATATTCTTCCAGTTTTCTATACAATTATTATTAATTATTACCAATTATTTAATTATTTATGAATTATACATGCGTAATAATTGTCCGAAGTATGTCCAGTTAAGATTCGAATTTCGTCCATAAAAGATCCAAAATTCATCCATTTGGTCCATAATTCGTTCATTTAAGATCCAAAATTTGTTCATTAGATCCATAGTTCGTCCATTTCAGGTCCATAGTTTGTCCATAGTTTGTCCAGTAAAGACGTCTTATGGATGTCCATTGGAGTTGCAAACGGACATACAATGGACGTCCTATAGACATCTACTGTATTCGATATGGACATACAATGGATGTACACTATGTCCAGCATGTACGTTCGTCGTACGTACATAGGACGTACTTGTGCTTATTGGGAATGTTTCTAATTGAAAATTATTTGAATAAAATGTTGGGTTTAATGTGATTTTACAATTAGTCGTAAAAATCATATTAATTCTAAAATTATGTTCAGTAAGATAAATTAAGTAATATAAAAATTTTAGTTTCTAATACATTTTGAATGTTATCAATTGTGGTGTTCACATGACGTCTCCTGGTCTAAATATGTTCAATATAATTAATATTAAATGGTCTATATATTGTGCAGTGAAACAATTTATTTTAATTTATTATATATATTGTGACCGTTAATTCTTTAAGGGCTAATGATTTTACGTGGCCGGTGTTTTTGGCCCACGGCACACCTTCGGCGCGATCTCCTTACATAACAAAAAAAAACGTTTCTCTCCAAAATCAAATATATGGGCGCCAGGTGCGGTAATCCGCACCGCTCTATAAAATTTACCGTATCGGCAGTACACAAAGAATGCAAAATTCTCAGAAAAATCGCGACGGACGCTCGACTAGCCCCGTCTCGAAATTGGCAGAGGGGGGGAGTCCGTGTTAACAGTTCACAAGGAAGGATCGAGAATACAGGGTGGCTGCAAATAAAACATAATATTATAATAACAAGAATTAATATATTTAACATATGAATAAATTTTAATGACAGACAGATTCGTGTAGATGCAAAGCGGTTTTATAATATTGATTATCCGATTATTAGCCGGCAGCGACGGGCCGGCATTCGAGCGCGATCACCGCGGTATCATATGTCACGCGGCGGAAAAAAAAGCATACAAGAAAAGTCCCGGAATTCCGCGCTAAACGAGACTTGTTAGAGTTTCGGCAGCTACGAATCCCCAGATAACTTTTAATAATGAGCACCGCGGTGTCGACTCCTTTAATGACATCCGTCTTTCGCGGATAGAAATAATTAATTATAATAATGGATCTACCCGCCACACACGCAGTTAACAGAAGCGATTATAGATGCGAACCGATTATACAGATCTGCTGCTTTAACGAAAGCATTGAGCGACTACTAACTTATCTAACATGAACGGTTGAATCTAGACATGAAAAACTATCAATAACAATAAAGTATCAAATGATTTGAGCCTCGGAAATATGCGAGCCGATGCCGCGACGTATTTGTCGGTTATTGGATATCGCAATCGCCTTTGTGGGTGAGCTCGGTTACAGTACTTTTAACAGACAAAGTTTTACAGCTAACAGTAATAATTGTACAAATAAACATTTACAGTGACTGTCGGCGCGCAACTGGGAGAGAGGGCACTTAATTTTACGAAAGCTCGAACAAAGTCTTTCGGCCGGCCGTCGTACTCTAAGACGCAAATATCGAGAACGCAGAAAAGGAATTTCACAATAAATTTAATGACGGCAGCTATACGGCACCGACATTGTTCGAGCTAATTCTACCTGAATTATTTAACAAAGACGGCCAGATGGGGTCGACGCTTGTCTCACCGGTGACTCCTGGCGGTTCTCCGTGCTCTCGGCATCCACGTGTCGGATCGATGATTTTGGGCCGTCGTTCCCTTCGCCGGTCCGCCGAACAGTGGCGAGCGGAAGGCCCGTCGGAATCACGCCAGCAAATTAATGCGTAACTAGGCCACCTGTGGCGCTTCCGCAACCCTCAGGATCGTCGTGTGGCCCATTTAATCCTGCGGCCTTCAGGGCTGTACATGTGCTTGTCGCACCCCGTTTCCTCTTTTCTTTTCCATAATTCCTCTCGTCGAGGCCCGTCAGGAGGGATACTTTCGGCAGCCACTCGCCGTTATTTAGAATGTTCTTCTTTAGCGCTGTTCCGGCCGAGATGACTCCGACTCGGGGTCTCAGTGTCAGTTTTCGTCCGCTGGTTGGCCTTCCCCTCAATTGTTCCCCGTACCTGCTGGGCATGTGAATGTTTACAGGGGCGGCAGCGGTAGTCTTAAGTGGACTTTATTATTGACGCAATTAAATAATAATACTTAGCTTGGCGTGTTCCTTTTAGTCGGCGCCTCCGCTCGCCCGTTTCCTTGTATCCTGTACTCCTTCCTCAATTTTGAGCCACCGGATGAGATCCCGTCAGCGTTTCCCATCGTGCCCGCTCTTAAGCCTAATCTTAACGCTAACAAATAAATTTGTACGCACGGAAGGCGAGTATAATCTCGCCTCCAATAGCCGCTCTCTCCCTAAATTAGGGGAGAACGAGGGCCCAAATTCATTCTCGGTCGGATCTCGCGATCCTTGTGACGGACCGCCAAGTGTCACGTCACAATATATATATGTATAGAAATTGTTATATGGATAGAAATCTACCCCCACTCCGTCTAATAGAGCATCGAGACTCGGGACTCGCTCGTTCTCGAGCCTCTATTCTCGATAACAGCGCTCCCGATAATCTGAGTCTCGAGAATCCAGTCTCGCTGTCGAGAACGAGCGGGAGTGAGAGCAGATTTGCACGCCTCTAATATATATATATATATATATATATATATATATATATATATATATATACACTCACCCGCAAAAAAAGCGGTACACCTAAAATTTGAGAAAATTTCATCAAATTTTAAATGATCATAACTTGGTAAATAATGATGATAAAAATATGTTTAAAAAAACAAAATGAAGGCTGTAATGTCCACTTTAATAATATTTAAGTGGCAATTATGCTCAGCCATTGTTTTCAAAATGGCGGATAAGGAAGTGAAAGGATGTAAAATTGATTATTAAAGGATCGAGTTTGGGACGGTGCACGGCGTAAATCAGGTAACGCAACCCAATGAGACCAAATGCTCGTGAAAGTGTGGAGTGTTATCTTTAAAATGTTTTTTTACCGAGCTCGATACGATGATTTTTCGCTGAGTTATTCCGAATTTAATTAAAAACGCTCTTTTTTCTTCTTCAATTTGCAGCTCAGCGAATAATTATCGTATCGAGCTCGGTAAAAAAGCATTGTAAAGGTGATACTCCACACTTTCACATGCATTTCGTCCCATTGGGCTGCGATACCTGATTCACGCCACGCACTGGAGCAAAGCGGGAACCTTTATTTATCGGTTTTGTATGCTTTCATTTATCCGCTATTTTGAAAAAAAATGGTTGCACATAATTTCAATTTAATTTAGGTGTGTGTGTGTGTGTGCTCGTTTGTATACCACAAGGATAAGGACCCCGTGGTTCGTCAGCTCCACAGTATTTAAAGACTCCAAACCCTCCTTGTGGCGTGTGTGTGTGTGTGTGTGTGTGTGTGTGTGTGTGTGTGTGCTCGTTTGTATACCACAAGGATAAGGACCCCGTGGTTCGTCAGCTCCACAGTATTTAAAGACTCCAAACCCTCCTTGTGGCGTGTGTGTGTGTGTGTGTGTGTGTGTGTGTGTGTGTGCTCGTTTGTATACCACAAGGATAAGGACCCCGTGGTTCGTCAGCTCCACAGTATTTAAAGACTCCAAACCCTCCTTGTGGCGTGTGTGTGTGTGTGTGTGTGTGTGTGTGTGTGTGCTCGTTTGTATACCACAAGGATAAGGACCCCGTGGTTCGTCAGCTCCACAGTATTTAAAGACTCCAAACCCTCCTTGTGGCGTGTGTGTGTGTGTGTGTGTGTGTGTGTGTGTGTGTGTACGGGCGCACGCATGTGTGTATTAATAGTGGGTATGACCTCCTCGTGCGCGTATTACCTCATTCATACGATCAGGCATACTCTGTATTAGTCTTTTTATTTCATCCTGCGTAATTGCATCCCATGCATTTTGAAGAACTCTTTGAAGTTCTTGCAGTGACTGAGGTGCAGGTACGTGATTTCGTACTTTCTTGCCGAGATTGTCCCACAAATGCTCAATGGGATTTAAATCCGGACTACTTGCTGGCCAAACAAGTCGATTTATGCCAACTTCATCGAGGAAATCAAACACTCTTCTCGCAGTGTGTGGTCGAGCATTGTCTTGCATAAACAAGAAGTTCTCTCCGATAAAGGGTGCATACGGAACAACATACGGAAGGAGTATGTCTTCCACGTATACATCTGCGTTCATGTTCCTGTCAAAAAAGTGCAAATCTGTATGAGCGTCCGCTGAAATTCCTGCCCAAACCATCACAGAGCCTCCATTGTAGCTGTACCTTTCACTTACAGTACAATCTGCAAATCGTTCTCCACGACGACGATAAATTCGTTCTCGTCCATCTGGAGAATAGAGACAAAAACGAGATTCATCGCTAAAGAGTACTTTGCCCCAGTCTGCGTAATTCCAGTCTCTATGCGCAACTGCAAAATTGAGTCGAGCTACGCGATGACGACCTGTAAGAAAAGGTACAGCCGCTGGCCTGCGCGAAAACAGATTTTGTTCCGCTAATCTTCTCCGAACGGTGTCAACGGATACATTGCAATTGTGGACATCCCTTAAATTGTTTCGAATTTGAACAGCTGTTCGATGTCTGTCTCTTAATGAATTTAAAACAATAAATCGGTCATCGTTTTCATTGGTACGTCGAGGGCGCCCAGAACCAGGCCTCCTCTTGAAAGAATTGGTGTCTAAGTACCTGGCATAAGCACGTTGCACAGTTGACACTGACAGATCAAGTGCCTCAGCAACGTATCTTCGACTTCTGCCATCTTCAATTAAAGCAACAACTTGAGCAGCTTTTTCTGGAGTTATCGTTGCCATAATCGAGAAGTAATTTCGAGAAGAAGTAATTAATTATGGTTTCAATAGATGAAGTTGTGTGAATGTTTTTTCCGTTTGAGACGTGCTTATGCCAGGTACATTGAAAGACTATAGTACAAGTTATGCGATTGATTTGCTAGCTCTCTAGACGCGTTGCTCCTTGCGACTTCATCTATTGAAACCATAATTAATTACTTCTTCTCGAAATTACTTCTCGATTATGGCAACGATAACTCCAGAAAAAGCTGCTCAAGTTGTTGCTTTAATTGAAGATGGCAGAAGTCGAAGATACGTTGCTGAGGCACTTGATCTGTCAGTGTCAACTGTGCAACGTGCTTATGCCAGGTACTTAGACACCAATTCTTTCAAGAGGAGGCCTGGTTCTGGGCGCCCTCGACGTACCAATGAAAACGATGACCGATTTATTGTTTTAAATTCATTAAGAGACAGACATCGAACAGCTGTTCAAATTCGAAACAATTTAAGGGATGTCCACAATTGCAATGTATCCGTTGACACCGTTCGGAGAAGATTAGCGGAACAAAATCTGTTTTCGCGCAGGCCAGCGGCTGTACCTTTTCTTACAGGTCGTCATCGCGTAGCTCGACTCAATTTTGCAGTTGCGCATAGAGACTGGAATTACGCAGACTGGGGCAAAGTACTCTTTAGCGATGAATCTCGTTTTTGTCTCTATTCTCCAGATGGACGAGAACGAGTTTATCGTCGTCGTGGAGAACGATTTGCAGATTGTACTGTAAGTGAAAGGTACAGCTACAATGGAGGCTCTGTGATGGTTTGGGCAGGAATTTCAGCGGACGCTCATACAGATTTGCACTTTTTTGACAGGAACATGAACGCAGATGTATACGTGGAAGACATACTCCTTCCGTATGTTGTTCCGTATGCACCCTTTATCGGAGAGAACTTCTTGTTTATGCAAGACAATGCTCGACCACACACTGCGAGAAGAGTGTTTGATTTCCTCGATGAAGTTGGCATAAATCGACTTGTTTGGCCAGCAAGTAGTCCGGATTTAAATCCCATTGAGCATTTGTGGGACAATCTCGGCAAGAAAGTACGAAATCACGTACCTGCACCTCAGTCACTGCAAGAACTTCAAAGAGTTCTTCAAAATGCATGGGATGCAATTACGCAGGATGAAATAAAAAGACTAATACAGAGTATGCCTGATCGTATGAATGAGGTAATACGCGCACGAGGAGGTCATACCCACTATTAATACACACATGCGTGCGCCCGTACACACACACACACACACACACACACACACACACACACGCCACAAGGAGGGTTTGGAGTCTTTAAATACTGTGGAGCTGACGAACCACGGGGTCCTTATCCTTGTGGTATACAAACGAGCACACACACACACACACACACACACACACACACACGCCACAAGGAGGGTTTGGAGTCTTTAAATACTGTGGAGCTGACGAACCACGGGGTCCTTATCCTTGTGGTATACAAACGAGCACACACACACACACACACACACACACACACACACGCCACAAGGAGGGTTTGGAGTCTTTAAATACTGTGGAGCTGACGAACCACGGGGTCCTTATCCTTGTGGTATACAAACGAGCACACACACACACACACACACACACACACACACACACACACGCCACAAGGAGGGTTTGGAGTCTTTAAATACTGTGGAGCTGACGAACCACGGGGTCCTTATCCTTGTGGTATACAAACGAGCACACACACACACACACCTAAATTAAATTGAAATTATGTGCAACCATTTTTTTTCAAAATAGCGGATAAATGAAAGCATACAAAACCGATAAATAAAGGTTCCCGCTTTGCTCCAGTGCGTGGCGTGAATCAGGTATCGCAGCCCAATGGGACGAAATGCATGTGAAAGTGTGGAGTATCACCTTTACAATGCTTTTTTACCGAGCTCGATACGATAATTATTCGCTGAGCTGCAAATTGAAGAAGAAAAAAGAGCGTTTTTAATTAAATTCGGAATAACTCAGCGAAAAATCATCGTATCGAGCTCGGTAAAAAAACATTTTAAAGATAACACTCCACACTTTCACGAGCATTTGGTCTCATTGGGCTGCGTTACCTGATTTACGCCGTGCACCGTCCCAAACTCGATCCTTTAATAATCAATTTTACATCCTTTCACTTCCTTATCCGCCATTTTGAAAACAATGGCTGAGCATAATTGCCACTTAAATATTCTTAAAGTGGACATTACAGCCTTCATTTTGTTTTTTTAAACATATTTTTATCATCATTATTTACCAAGTTATGATCATTTAAAATTTGATGAAATTTTCTCAAATTTTAGGTGTACCGCTTTTTTTGCGGGTGAGTGTATATATATATATAGAGAGAGAGAGAGAGAGAGAGAGAGGATCGCAAATTCGTCATTTCTCATTTATATTAAAATTTATTTGATATACGTAAGCACCTTGCTATACAGCACTGGGGCTACCGACATTTTGTGCACATAGCACGGAACAGAACCAGAAATTGTGCACCTTATATGTTACCCTCTGAGAACATTCGTGCACCTTGGCTTCGTAGTTTAGGTGCACGTTTTTAAGGTCCACAGAGGGCGTATCGCTTTCAGGGATCACCTAAAAGCGGGCCATGACACCTCTCATTCTTCTCTCTGGTTTCACTAAGCCGCGCAGTGGCGCCCCGTGGATCCATTTTAGAGCCGACGGAACTACATAGCCAGATCCACTTTTCGATGCCATGGTAAAACCATCGATTGGTGCGTGTCCGGACTAGATCCATAATTGTGGATCAAAATGATGAGAACATATGAGAACATATTATAGGTTTATTAATTGTTTTATTACATATTATTAACTGCGCGTAATCTCTTTTGTTTTAATACATATTATGAATTCGAATAATTGATCATGAGAAAAAAAATTATTTCACACTGAAAATGTTTATCATAAAATTTTGCGAGACGTCTTTATATGTGCGTGACGACACACATATATGTATAAAGATGTCTCGCAAAATTTTATGATAAATATAATAAATAAATATTTTTAGTGTGAAATAGTTTTTTCTCATATGATCAATTATTCGAATTCATAATATGTATTAAAACAAAAGAGATTACGCGCAGTTAATAATACGTAATAAAACAATTAATAAACCTATAATATGTTCTCATATGTTCTCATCATTTTGATCCACAATTATGGATCTAGTCCGGACACGCACCAATCGATGGTTTTACCATGGCATCGAAAAGTGGATCTGGCTATGTAGTTCCGTCGGCTCTAAAATGGATCCACGGGGCGCCACTGCGCGGCTTAGTGAAACCGTCACACGAAAAATGACGGCATGGCCCCTCTCAGGCTTCTCTCTGGTAGAACATGAAACTCATAATGACATCATTATGACGTCATCATGATTTTATTTATCACTTAAAAGTTACCTAAACAAAAATGATTAAAAAATGAGTTAAAGATGACAAAAAGAATCATAAATTTTTAAGTTCAATAATCGCATTATATAATTTTAAAAAGATTATGTTGCTTAAATATAATTAAAATATACATGAATAATTAAATAAACAAGTAATTGCGTAATATACAAATACAGGGTGTCCCAAAAGTCCCGATACGGTCGAATATTTCATAAACTATGCACTTTAGAAAGAAATGTTTCACACAAAAGTTATGTAGCTTGAAGGGGGCCATAAGATGGTGGCAATGATTTGACCTTGGAGAGTCATTTGAAGGTCACGTGATGGTCACCGTCAATTTCTTAAATGGAACCCTCTATTTTTTATTACATATTCTTGTAGCTTATCTCGAAGACTTTCCAAAACACTATAATAAAATATTTTTCCCTCAAGTACTTTTTGAGTTATAAGGCTTGAAATCATTTCTTAATTTTACATAAACCGTAAAATATCTTGTAAAATATTCATTTTTCGATTATCTTACCTTAATACTTTTATGTACAAAATAATGAGAGGAATCAATTGGTGTAAAGAAAACACATAGTTGTTTCGAAGAAAAAATATGTAATTTGCAATTAACAATTATGTACCTGGTATAAGCACGTCTCAAACGGAAAAAACATTGAAAGACTATAGTACAAGTTATACGATTGATTTGCTAGCTCTCTAGACGCGTTGCTCCTTGCGACTTCATCTATTGAAACCATAATTAATTACTTCTTCTCGAAATTACTTCTCGATTATGGCAACGATAACTCCAGAAAAAGCTGCTCAAGTTGTTGCTTTAATTGAAGATGGCAGAAGTCGAAGATACGTTGCTGAGGCACTTGATCTGTCAGTGTCAACTGTGCAACGTGCTTATGCCAGGTACTTAGACACCAATTCTTTCAAGAGGAGGCCTGGTTCTGGGCGCCCTCGACGTACCAATGAAAACGATGACCGATTTATTGTTTTAAATTCATTAAGAGACAGACATCGAACAGCTGTTCAAATTCGAAACAATTTAAGGGATGTCCACAATTGCAATGTATCCGTTGACACCGTTCGGAGAAGATTAGCGGAACAAAATCTGTTTTCGCGCAGGCCAGCGGCTGTACCTTTTCTTACAGGTCGTCATCGCGTAGCTCGACTCAATTTTGCAGTTGCGCATAGAGACTGGAATTACGCAGACTGGGGCAAAGTACTCTTTAGCGATGAATCTCGTTTTTGTCTCTATTCTCCAGATGGACGAGAACGAGTTTATCGTCGTCGTGGAGAACGATTTGCAGATTGTACTGTAAGTGAAAGGTACAGCTACAATGGAGGCTCTGTGATGGTTTGGGCAGGTATTTCAGCGGACGCTCATACAGATTTGCACTTTTTTGACAGGAACATGAACGCAGATGTATACGTGGAAGACATACTCCTTCCGTATGTTGTTCCGTATGCACCCTTTATCGGAGAGAACTTCTTGTTTATGCAAGACAATGCTCGATCACACACTGCGAGAAGAGTGTTTGATTTCCTCGATGAAGTTGGCATAAATCGACTTGTTTGGCCAGCAAGTAGTCCGGATTTAAATCCCATTGAGCATTTGTGGGACAATCTCGGCAAGAAAGTACGAAATCACGTACCTGCACCTCAGTCACTGCAAGAACTTCAAAGAGTTCTTCAAAATGCATGGGATGCAATTACGCAGGATGAAATAAAAAGACTAATACAGAGTATGCCTGATCGTATGAATGAGGTAATACGCGCACGAGGAGGTCATACCCACTATTAATACACACATGCGTGCGCCCGTACACACACACACACACACACACACACACACACACACACGCCACAAGGAGGGTTTGGAGTCTTTAAATACTGTGGAGCTGACGAACCACGGGGTCCTTATCCTTGTGGTATACAAACGAGCACACACACACACACACACACACACACACGCCACAAGGAGGGTTTGGAGTCTTTAAATACTGTGGAGCTGACGAACCACGGGGTCCTTATCCTTGTGGTATACAAACGAGCACACACACACACACACACACACACACACACACACGCCACAAGGAGGGTTTGGAGTCTTTAAATACTGTGGAGCTGACGAACCACGGGGTCCTTATCCTTGTGGTATACAAACGAGCACACACACACACACACACGCCACAAGGAGGGTTTGGAGTCTTTAAATACTGTGGAGCTGACGAACCACGGGGTCCTTATCCTTGTGGTATACAAACGAGCACACACACACACACACACCTAAATTAAATTGAAATTATGTGCAACCATTTTTTTTCAAAATAGCGGATAAATGAAAGCATACAAAACCGATAAATAAAGGTTCCTGCTTTGCTCCAGTGCGTGGCGTGAATCAGGTATCGCAGCCCAATGGGACGAAATGCATGTGAAAGTGTGGAGTATCACCTTTACAATGCTTTTTTACCGAGCTCGATACGATATTTATTCGCTGAGCTGCAAATTGAAGAAGAAAAAAGAGCGTTTTTAATTAAATTCGGAATAACTCAGCGAAAAATCATCGTATCGAGCTCGGTAAAAAAACATTTTAAAGACAACACTCCACACTTTCACGAGCATTTGGTCTCATTGGGCTGCGTTACCTGATTTACGCCGTGCACCGTCCCAAACTCGATCCTTTAATAATCAATTTTACATCCTTTCACTTCCTTATCCGCCATTTTGAAAACAATGGCTGAGCATAATTGCCACTTAAATATTCTTAAAGTGGACATTACAGCCTTCATTTTGTTTTTTTAAACATATTTTTATCATCATTATTTACCAAGTTATGATCATTTAAAATTTGATGAAATTTTCTCAAATTTTAAGTGTACCGCTTTTTTTGCGGGTGAGTGTATATATATATATATATATATATATATATATATTGCGACGTCTTTTTATTTTTAATTTTTCGATCCTCCTCGGGTGTTGGAGAGGAGGATGTTAATGGGGAGCGAAAACGCCGTCAAAAAAAAGACACAAGGTGGATAGAGATACTCGCGCTCGGAGGAACTCAGATGGAGGGTGTTCTCGCGCGAGCCGCGGCGAAGCGAAGGCTGTCTCGAGATCTCGAAGTTGGGCGCCAGATACGGTCTTCCACGTATCAATTCGCAAAATCGTCAGAATAACGCGAAGAACGTTAGCCTGTTTCGCCACGGGCCGACTAGCTCACCTAACGGTAGAGGGGCAGGGTCCGTTGAAAAGGATCCAGAATTATTTTATGCGAGGCGGTCGGTGATTACGAAAATTGACGAACACAACGGGATTTAACGCTCGCGACAAACGAACACTCAAATAAGTTACGCGAATTTAATAGAAAAGAGAATGTAACAAATTTATTTAAATAAAAGAAATATAATAGAAAAGAATATAAAGGGAAAGAAATAACAAGTTGTAGAAAGAAATAGTAATAATGACATAAATTAGCGAGACTGAATTAACGAAATATAACTGAGTTTAAAATAAATGCGAAAATTTGAAATAACGTACAACAGATCGACAGCGGTGATAACAATAGCAATACGAAATCGAGATCATAAGACAGCGGAGATATTTATCGTCCTCCAGGCCCGTTTTTATGGCCGGACTTTGCGAAACCGAACGGCGTTTCGAGAGCGTAACGGAAATTTCGACAATCTCCTCGAGGACGCATTTAACAGATCTATTCCCTTTGTTACTCGCTCTTTTAATCGACAGCATTATGTTTGAAATGAGGTTAATAATTGAGCGATAGTAATCAAGCGATTTGCGAAGACGAAAAATCTCGCTTGCTACGAGCAAGATCGATTCACTCGGAATTCGATAGCCGTCGGACGCCGCTTCGCCTCTTTTCGGCGTAACGCTTTCTATCTACGCGAAACCCTCGAATTTCGACACTTTCTTAATCTATTATGCACCGCGACACACTCCAACGTACGACAAATACCACGCAAATACCACGCAATAAACGCAATTCGTACCAGTATTAAGAGCGACAAGGACAGCACGACATTTGCCACGTCGTCACACGCACACGGTCACACGCTCACATACACGCTAATTACAGACGAAAATTGCCCGGAGATCGATTGCGGGGATGTCTTACGCGGTTTCGACAACTCTTTTCGACAGCACGGATAGCGGACGCATTCCCCGCGATTTACCGCGCACGTGGTCGATATACGAGAGCCGGTCACTACGCGTTTTACGACACCCCGAATCCCGGAGAGAGACGAACGGTTCCTTATCAGCTACGGCCTACGTTACGATCGTCCTTGATGCCTCGGTCGCTTGTCTCCGGTCGCCCGAAATACACGAAAATCGCGAGCTCGGTACAATGCCCGAGCGACAACGAGACACGAAAATGGCGACGGCGACAGAACGGCCGGTCCGCGGACGGAATCGCGTACGTGGCGTACAAGATAGCGATGGGCAACCTCACCGATACTCGCTCCCGTTGACAGGGGATGATCCTCGGTCTCGTCCTCTCGACAACCTCGGCTACGACACACACAAAACGACAACGACCCAATACGTTTCGCAGCACGACTACAAGCTGAGAGCGCCCGCACCAGAGTGAGTCCCTGGATCAGAGCTGCCAAGTCCGAGACGCAAGCAACGGGCAACACGTAGTGGAGGGGGTAACGGGCATGTACGCGTAAGCGTACGTGTGAGCTCGGCGCTTCGGCTAGCTTCGGATAATAGAAGAGGACAGAATACAGTTTTCTGTCTCCTTCCTACCAAGCTGGCAACGAAAGACGGGCGACGCTGCTCGCGTCTCGATATCTCAATACGTACGATAGCGTTAAACGTTTTTCTCGTTCAACTTGTTATATTAGATATTTTTTATAACTGATAAATGTATAATATATTTATCAGTTAAAAATATATTAAATATATTAAATATATTTAATAGATTAATATTTATCAGATAAAAAATACATTTATCGGTTAAAAAATGTGTATAATATAAAAAGCTGTAAGGAAAAAACATTTAATGCTGTCGCACGCATTGAGATATCGAGAAGCGAGCAGCGTCGCCTGTTTCCGGCTTGGTAGGAAGGAGACAGAAAACTGTATTCTGTCTTCGTCCTATCAAGCAGACAACGAAAGCGACGGGCGACGCGCGACGCGCCACGCTGCTCGCTCCTCGATATCTCGATATGCGCTCGATCGTTTTTCTCTTACAGCTTTCCTTTATGTTATAAATTTTTTACAATTAGTAAATATACATATATATACATATGTATATATAAATATATATATACATATACATATGTATATATAAATGTATATATGAAACGTAAAAATATATTATAAAGCTATAATATTTAATATAAATATTTTTAATATAAATATTTGACTTTTTTTTTACATATATATACGTATATATTTAAAATAATAAAAATGAGTGGCGATTTTCCACACCACCCACGAGGTATCACCAATGGCGCGTTAGGTTTCTTTTACGTGGACCTTCGCCTGGAGCCCTATTGTACCACATTGTATTGTATTATATTATATTATTTCGTCATTTACAAGTATGTCTGTTATACAGACAAAATATTTTTGATACACTTTTTAGAAGTGTGATGTCTGTTACACAGACAAGATATTTTTTATACTTTTGCTTTTTAGAAGTGTGTGTGTGTGTGTTGTGTCTGTTACACAGACAAGATATTTTTTATACTTTTGCTTTTTAGAAGTGTGTGTGTGTGTTGTGTCTGTTACACAGACAAGATATTTTTTATACTTTTGCTTTTTAGAAGTGTGTGTGTGTGTGTTGTGTCTGTTACACAGACAAGATATTTTTTATACTTTTGCTTTTTAGAAGTGTGTGTGTGTGTGTTGTGTCTGTTACACAGACAAGATATTTTTTATACTTTTGCTTTTTAGAAGTGTGTGTTGTGTCTGTTACACAGACAAGATATTTTCTATACTTTTGCTTTTTAGAAGTGTGTGTGTGTGTGTGTGTGTGTGTGTTGTGTCTGTTACACAGACAAGATATTTTCTATACTTTTGCTTTTTAGAAGTGTGTGTGTGTTGTGTCTGTTACACAGACAAGATATTTTCTATACTTTTTAGAAGTGTAGTGTCTGTTACACAGACAGAATTTATTATTTGTGAGACGAAGAACCAGCTATGTCAGTGGTATCTGCAGCATGTAGTCTTAAAGTACTCTTATCTTTCTTAAGAGCAGGAGCATATAATTTGTCCGTTAACATTAGAGACAAATGTTTTTCATCAATTTTCATTTTTATAGCTGTTTCTCCTCTCGTTTTTAATGCAGATTTAAAAACACAAATTGCATTAACAGTAGCCGACGAAAAACTGTTACGTTTTTTCGTTTTTAAATTATTTAAAAGAGAAAACATTCTCTCCGGATCGGCATTTGAATTTGGAAGCGATCTTATAGTATTTATAACATTTGTTAAATTGGGATATTTAACAAGATTATTACAACGACTTTGTAAAATTTCTTTCCACATGCTGTCGAAATTTAATTTAGAAAAGCTTTGTTTTTCTTCCATTGTAAAATCTAATGGTAAGGCAATCCATTCTTTCTTTAAACCATCTTCATCAAAACCGCCGATAGTTTTAGCTATAAAAGAAACATCATTGAATGATGTTTCTCTATTATTATCAAATAAACTTATATATGATTGAAAAACTTGTAACTTTGATAAAAATATATTATTTATAGGTAATCTTTTACGTATTTCTTCTGCAGCAGTCACATAAAATATTAAACAATTCTCTCGAATAATTCTAACTATGTTTATGTGACCTTTGAGCGTTAATTCCTTGAGATATTCCTCACATTCTGATCCTAAAATAATTTCATTTATAGCTTTTTGATTTTCTTTTAGTGAGAATATTATATTTGTAGAAAATGGTTTTAAATATTCTTCTTTTAAAAAATTCCGACAGATTTGGAAAAGAAAGTTTATAGATTTTGGATGTAACAAATGAATCCTTGTTTCTAATGCTTGAAAGAATGCATTAAATGCATTAAAAAAATTCAAAACGTATTTTAAAAACAGAAAATAAGCTTTCATCTCTACGTTGTCCATCATAGATAGCAGATATTCTCCAGAATTTGTTTTCTCGCTCACAACCATTTCAGTAAGAAAGTATTTAATTGTATCCCAAGATTCAAGAAGCCTTTCGATACATAAATAGTGCGAAAGCCAGCGCGTATCATCAATATTTTGCGATTTGTTTCTTGGAAACATTCACAAAATTCACGAAAAATAGCCGAACGTTTTGGACTACTATTGAGATAAGTAGCAATTTTTTTTAGAAATTCGTCGCAATATGTAGGCATTTTAGAACAAGCAGCATGCGCTGCTAATGCGGAGGAATGACATGGGCATGAAAATGTTAATAAATGTGGACATATTTCTTCTAATTTTTTTTTAAACGATAAGTGTTTTCCTGTCATAACAGATGCATTATCGCATGATAAGGCTATGATATTTAAAAACGGTATCTGTAATTTCCACATTTCACATTTAAATGCCTGAAACAACTTTTCTGCGCTTGAATCTTTGGCATCAATATCGATTAATTTAACTAATTGTGAGCGAATATCTAATGTCTCTGGATCAACGTATCGAACAAGAAAAGTCATCCATTTATTATTTGTTATATCAGATGTTTCGTCAATAAAAATTGTAAATTTTGTATTTTGAAGCTTATTGACGACACGATCTGTTTCAACTGGGCATAAAACATTTGTAATAATGTTTTTACATTTCGTTCGGCCCATTCTCATGTTTTGTAATACATTAGGATCTTTTCCTATATGTTGAAAGAAACTAAGGATTTCTTTTGCAGTTTGATGCGAAATATTTTTATCAGCAATTAATGCCGCATACCGAATTTCTGCTGTTTTTTTTCGCTCATCAAACGACAAAAGTGAATCATTTATTATATTTATATTTTCATTCGTATTCTTTATTTCTGTTTCATGTTTTTTAGATATTTCCATATGTGTTTTGGATTCTGTGTGACGATAAATTTGCGATAAACCACCAACCATGGATTTATCACAGAATGAACAAAAAAATGAATTTTCATCGTGTGATACTTTGCGTAGCCATGGTTTAAATAATTCGATTTCCAACCATTTTTCTTTAAATTTAGTCTTTAAATTTATGTTAATTTTTTCGGATATTTTTTTATTTGAAATTGTATTTTCAATATTTAATGAAGATGAAGTATTTTCTTTAAGATTATTTTTATGACACGCAGAATCCGCATGTCTCAAAACATGTGTATTGCACGAAATATTTTTATTGCATATAATACAATGATACAAGCTCTCATCAAAAGATACTCTACGTATCCAACATTTAATTCGATCATCATTGAGCCAAGCATCTGAAAAGCTTCGCTTAGGTTTTTTTTTTGATTCATCACACATGTTTATGAAACAAAAAATAGGCAGAAATAAAGAATCAAAGAAGAGTGAATAAAAGAAAATAAAGATTAAACAAGATAAAGATATATAGCAATTTTAAATAATCAGAACTCACAAGCGGGATTGTGACAGTTTTCTGAACACCAAGATTTCACGACGCACGTATAAAAAAATACGTTTACTCGAGAGTACAAGGCGACAAGATAATTTGATGGAGATGCTACGAAAAAAATGATCGGCATAAAACAAATGAAACGACATGAAACAAATAAACAAGTGCCGAGTGTGCCTTATTCTCAGTCCATCAAAGCACGGCGACAAACGCAACATACGTCCCGCGCTAAACGTCAACATGTCTCGTAAGTAAATCATTATTTATAGAAAAATATTAAGAAACTTTAATCTTTTTAATTTTTATGTTATAATTTTTTTCAATTTTACAGGAGACATAAATGCTGAAATGGGGGCACTCGTTCTCCAGGATGTTCCCGATATGCAGTTGATGCAACAATTGTTGCATCAACTGCAAGGGTATATGCAGCTACAGCAGCAGCAGCAGCAGCAGCAGCAGCAGCAGCAGCAGCAGCAGCACCAGGGGCAGCACCAGGTGCAGCAGCAGCAGCAGCAGCAGCAGCAGCAGCAGCAGCAGCAGCAGCAGCAGGAAGTGCAGGCGCAGCAGCGAAATGGTATGTTATTTTTTATATTAAATTCTATTTTATTAAATTATATATATGTATATATATATATATATATATATATATATATATATATGTATATATATATGCATTATTATAATTTATTTATTATTTATGTTTATTATGTTTATTATGTTTATTATTTGTTATAATTTATTATTTTTTGTTTTTCAGAAAACAAACCAAAAAAAAGAGGAGGCGGGAAATCCCGTGTCCTGTGGTACGCCCGGCGGAACACGGGCATCAGGGGCGGCGCAAGCGCCCCAAATAGAGGAGGCCGAGGAGGCGGCCGAGGCAGGAGAGACGGCCGAAGCAGGGGAGGCGGCCGAGGCAGGGGAGGCGACCGAGGCAGGGGAGGCGGCCGAGGCAGGGGAGGCAATATCATAAATAATTATTATTATTATTAATTATCTTTTTTGTAAAAATAAATATTAAAAAATAATTCAGGGAATATTTATTTTTTCCTTTCCAAATATTTTCTTTATCCTTTTTTCCTTCTAGATAATATAATACAATACAATGTGGTACAATAGGGCTCCAGGCGAAGGTCCACGTAAAAGAAACCTAACGCGCCATTGGTGATACCTCGAGGGTGGTGTGGAAAATCGCCACTCATTTTTATTATTTTAAATATATACGTATATATATGTAAAAAAAAAGTCAAATATTTATATTAAAAATATTTATATTAAATATTATAGCTTTATAATATATTTTTACGTTTCATATATACATTTATATATACATATGTATATGTATATATATATTTATATATACATATGTATATATATGTATATTTACTAATTGTAAAAAATTTATAACATAAAGGAAAGCTGTAAGAGAAAAACGATCGAGCGCATATCGAGATATCGAGGAGCGAGCAGCGTCGCGCGTCGCGCATCGCCCGTCGCTTTCGTTGTCTGCTTGATAGGACGAAGACAGAATACAGTTTTCTGTCTCCTTCCTACCAAGCCGGAAACAGGCGACGCTGCTCGCTTCTCGATATCTCAATGCGTGCGACAGCATTAAATGTTTTTTCCTTACAGCTTTTTATATTATACACATTTTTTAACCGATAAATGTATTTTTTATCTGATAAATATTAATCTATTAAATATATTTAATATATTTAATATATTTTTAACTGATAAATATATTATACATTTATCAGTTGTATGAAAATATTGATATATTTTTTCATATGAAAAATTAAATGTCATAATTCTTATAAACGAATATATATATATATATATATATATATATATATATATACAGGGCGATCCTGAAAAACGTTATGTCTTTAAAATGACGTATTTCTGACACCATTCTAAGACAATTTTTCCTTTACCAAAATTTGATTTGAAGCGTAGTTTTTGAATTATGAGCAAAAATAGTTAGTAAATCACGCGTCGGGTACAGAAGGCAGGCAGGAGCGGCGCGGCGTGCCGCGAGCGCGGGCGCAGCTGACCGCCCGACGGGTGATTATCACCGCATGAGTCGCTAACTATTTTATCTTATAACATAAAATTATGCTTTAAATAAAATTTTGGTAAAGAAGAAAATGTCTTAGAATTACGTCAGAAATACGTGTTCCTTAAAATAACGTTATTTTAATAATGAAAAGTTGTTCCGGATCGCCGGCCGTCCGACGTTGCAATCAGCTGATTGCTACACGCGATGTGTGTATGGCGGAGTGTGTGCGTAAGAGAGAGAGAGAAAGAGAGAGAGAGAGAGGGAGGGTAGGAGGGACAGACATTCATACACACGCACGCACTTTTTTCTCGCTCTCTTTCTCTCTTTTACGCAACACTCATACACTCTCTCATTCAGTCTCTCACTCACACTCTCTCGGTCACTCACTCACTCACTCACCTGCTTACTCACTTGCTCACTCACCTTGTAGCAGCGTAGCGAATCTTCATGCTATGTATTGTTGTTATCTGCTGCACGGTTATGATTGCTAGAGATGCGCGACACATCGAAATTTTTTCGATTATTAATCTCACACTCGATTGACACAATACAGATTACACGATAACGAGTTTACTGTTTATTCACTCACTATTGATTTATCGATACCAAAAATTACTTTCAAAGAAACGCGAATGCAAACAACACATGACTCGACGCGAAGCGACGGACCGCGGAGACTGCGCGACCACAAGAGTTATGTTGCCAGAAACGCGACACGCGACATCTAACAAACGACTTGCGCGTGGCGCGTGATTGACGCGAGATAAGACGAACGATCGGCTAAAACCTTCGCATTGCGAATGCGGTAGAAAACATGAAACGTATAATGACATACTTAAAAAATTAATTATTTATTATAAATAATAACTATTTCTAATTATAATAAATAATTATTATTTATTAAATAATTATTAAAAATAATAAATAATAATTATTTATTATAATTAGAAATAGTTATTATTTATAATAAATAATTAATTTTTTAAGTATGTCATTATACGTTTCATGTTTTCTACCGCATTCGCAATGCGAAGGTTTTAGCCGATCGTTCGTCTTATCTCGCGTCACTCACGCGCCACGCGCAAGTCGTTTGTTAGATGTCGCGTGTCGCGTTTCTGGCAACATAACTCTTGTGGTCGCGCAGTCTCCGCGGTCCGTCGCTTCGCGTCGAGTCATGTGTTGTTTGCATTCGCGTTTCTTTGAAAGTAATTTTTGGTATCGATAAATCAATAGTGAGTGAATAAACAGTAAACTCGTTATCGTGTAATCTGTATTGTGTCAATCGAGTGTGAGATTAATAATCGAAAAAATTTCGATGTGTCGCGCATCTCTAGCAATCATAACCGTGCAGCAGATAACAACAATACATAGCATGAAGATTCGCTACGCTGCTACAAGGTGAGTGAGCAAGTGAGTAAGCAGGTGAGTGAGTGAGTGAGTGACCGAGAGAGTGTGAGTGAGAGACTGAATGAGAGAGTGTATGAGTGTTGCGTAAAAGAGAGAAAGAGAGCGAGAAAAAAGTGCGTGCGTGTGTATGAATGTCTGTCCCTCCTACCCTCCCTCTCTCTCTCTCTCTTTCTCTCTCTCTCTTACGCACACACTCCGCCATACACACATCGCGTGTAGCAATCAGCTGATTGCAACGTCGGACGGCCGGCGATCCGGAACAACTTTTCATTATTAAAATAACGTTATTTTAAGGAACACGTATTTCTGACGTAATTCTAAGACATTTTCTTCTTTACCAAAATTTTATTTAAAGCATAATTTTATGTTATAAGATAAAATAGTTAGCGACTCATGCGGTGATAATCACCCGTCGGGCGGTCAGCTGCGCCCGCGCTCGCGGCACGCCGCGCCGCTCCTGCCTGCCTTCTGTACCCGACGCGTGATTTACTAACTATTTTTGCTCATAATTCAAAAACTACGCTTCAAATCAAATTTTGGTAAAGGAAAAATTGTCTTAGAATGGTGTCAGGAATACGTCATTTTAAAGACATAATGTTTTTCAGGATCGCCCTGTATATATATACATATATTCATTTTTAAGAATTATACGATTTGATTTTTTAATATGAAAAATATATATTTTCTTACAATTAGCAAATATATAATATATTTATCAGTTATAAAAAATATCTAATATAACAAGTTGAACGAGAAAAACGTTTAACGCTATCGTACGTATTGAGATATCGAGACGCGAGCAGCGTCGCCCGTCTTTCGTTGCCAGCTTGGTTGGAAGGAGACAGAAAACTGTATTCTGTCCTCTTCTATTATCCGAAGCTAGCCGAAGCGCCGAGCTCACACGTACGCTTACGCGTACATGCCCGTTACCCCCTCCACTACGTGTTGCCCGTTGCTTGCGTCTCGGACTTGGCAGCTCTGCCCTGGATCTCGCGATCCAGGGTCGATAGCGGCGTCAATTCTGCGCGCAGGGGTGCGCGGATTAGCGGCCAATAGCGCCGCGACACGCGAGGTATTACTGCGCCCCGCGACAACGCCGTATCGGGGGCCGTAACGGCCCCGATAATTTAAAATTCCGAATCTCGGTGACCCTGTTATTCGCGGTCTTCCGGATGCTGGTCCTTCGTCCTCCGTCCTTGGAGGGTGGCGCCGATCCGGTCCGGTTACTCCGGCTCAAGACAGCTGTTTCTTGGCTGTTTTCCCTCCGTTATTTGAAGGGGGCGAAATCCACCCGCGACTCTGTTCCTCCGGCGTTGTCGTATCGGCTGTCGTAATGATTCCTCTTGGGCCTCTTCTGGTTTCCCTCCGGCGGTTTGCCCGACGTACAAAAATGATACAAAAAAAAAAATAATTAATACTAGCGCGAAAAAGGATAATGGCTCGTCTCTCCGGAGATTTCGCTACGGCTCTCGCAATCTTTTTCTGGCGCGGCCGCTCGGCTCGCGCCCCGTGAAGATTTCCGGGGCGGATGGACGCGCCTCGGGACGGCAACGTCACAATATACAGGGTGGCCCACATAACTCTTAACAGCTCAATATCTCGAAAACTATGCCATCGATTTTAAAGTTCTTGGTCTTAAATTGCATGGATCTGAAGGGCCTTTCTAACTACATAAACGTGAAGTGGCCCCCCCTTCCCCTTTAAGGGGGGGCGGGGGTAACTTTATAATTTTAAATGGAACCCCCTATAAAACGTTACATATTTAGATTCTACAGGAAAAAACAAGTAAATTTTGTCTGAAACATTTTTTTGTCAGATATTTCCATGATGAGATATAACAGTTTGAAGTTTCGACTTGTAGGTACTTACTAAGCGCTCGGAAATAGCGTTGTTGAATTATACGCGCTTGAGTTCTTTGCTTATTCGTGAAGAAATAAAATGTTCTTTAAATTAAATGTTCAAAATGTCCACCACGGACTTGTAAACATTTATGTACTCGAAACATCAAAGTTGTTCTAACATTTGTTAATATTTCGGGAGTCACTGAAGCGCAAGCGTCACGTATTCTTTGTTTCATATTCTCTTTTGTCGTCGGCGGTTCAAACATAACTTTGTCCTTTACATATCCCCATAAGAAGAAATCTAATGGTGTTAGATCGGGGGATCGAGGAGGCCATTGACGAGGTCCCCCACGACCTATCCATTTGTTCCCAAATTTTTCATTCAAAAATTGTCTGGTGATGATTGCAAAATGTGGAGGAGCGCCGTCTTGTTGAAACCACATTTCTCTTCTAATGTGTAGTAGCACATCTTCCAAAAGCGCAGGCAAATGATTTTTTAATAAATCACAATAACTTTCAGATGTTACAGTTTCTTCAAAAAAATAAGGTCCAATCACAAAATCTCCTATTATGCCACACCAAACATTTAAAGACCATCGATGTTGAAAGGGAACAGATCGCATCCAATGTGGGTTTTCAACGGCCCAATAATGCATATTATGTTTATTTACATGTCCTGAATTCATAAAAGTAGCCTCATCGGAAAAAAGTATTTTGCATAAAAAGTCATTTTCCATAACACCCTGCAGCCACTCACAAAGTGTTACGCGGTGATCGTAGTCTGCCATCGAAAGCTCTTGTGATAAAATCAAGTGATATGGATGATATTTTTGCCGTTTCAAAATTCGTTGAATTGAAGAACGACTGATATGTGATGTTTGTGCAAGTTTACGTTGACTAATATGAGGATTTAATGTAATTGCAGCAAGAATATTGACACTATTATTTTCATTAGTGACAGGTTTAGGTTTATTGCGAATTTTTTTACACAATTCACCGTGCTCACGAAGCCGCTTTTCTAAATTATAAAATGTTACATGAGATTTTTCGATCCCATAACGTTCAAAAAACATCACTGCTGCACGCCGATAATTTTTTTGGCATTCACCTAACACTAATAACATATTCACTTCTGTATCAAAAATAGCCATAATCACAATGTTACTGCTTGAATAACAGCTCTAAACTGAAAACGTTTTCATGGATAATTGAGTCAAACTCAAGAATTGTAAATATTATTATTTTTGTTTTTTCACGAATAAGCAAAGAACTCAAGCGCGTATAATTCAACAACGCTATTTCCGAGCGCTTCAAGTAAGTACCTACAAGTCGAAACTTCAAACTGTTATATCTCATCATGGAAATATCTGACAAAAAAATGTTTCAGACAAAATTTACTTGTTTTTTCCTGTAGAATCTAAATGTATAACGTTTTATAGGAGGTTCCATTTAAAATTATAAAGTTACCCCCGCCCCCCCTTAAAGGGGAAGGGGGGGCCACTTCACGTTTATGTAGTTAGAAAGGCCCTTCAGATCCATGCAATTTAAGACCAAGAACATTAAAATCGATGGCATAGTTTTCGAGATATTGAGCTGTTAAGAGTTATGTGGGCCACCCTGTATATACAGGGTGAGCCATTTTAATTAACGCACGCAATTATTTCGGAAACAAAGCATTTTAGAGAAAAATGTTTCAGACAAAAGTTTTATGGTTTCGAGGGGGCCATAAGATGGTATCATTGGTTTGACACTGAAGAGTCATTTGAAGGTCACGTGAAGGTCACTTCAATTTTTTTAAGTGGAACACCCTATATATTTTTGCACACTCTTGTAGCTTATCTCGAGAGCTTTCCAAAACACTATAATTAAGTACCTTTTCGTTAAGTACTTTTTGAGTTATGAGGCTTGAAATAATTTCTTAATTTTACATAAACCGTAAAATATCTTGTAAAATATTCATTTTTCGATTATCTTACCTTAATACTTTTACGTACAAAATAATGAGAGGAATCAATTGGTGTAAAGAAAACACATAGTTGTTTTTAAGAAAAAATATGGAATTGTTAATTGCAAATTACATATTTTTTCTTCAAAACAACTATGTGTTTTCTTTAGACCAATTGATTCCTCTCATTATTTTGTACGTAAAAGTATTAAGGTAAGATAATCGAAAAATGAAAATTTTACAAGATATTTTACGGTTTATGTAAAATTAAGAAATTATTTCAAGCCTCATCACTCAAAAAGTACTTAACAAAAAGGTACTTAATTATAGTGTTTTGGAAAGCTCTCGAGATAATCTACAAGAGTGTGCAAAAATATATAGGGTGTTCCATTTAAGAAAATTGAAGTGACCTTCACGTGACCTTCAAATGACTCTTCAGTGTCAAACCAATGATACCATCTTATGACCCCCTCGAAACCATAAAACTTTTGTCTGAAACATTTTTCTCTAAAATGCTTTGTTTCCGAAATAATTGCGTGCGTTAATTAAAATGGCTCACCCTGTATATAAGTCACCAAAACATTGCCAAAAGTATATCAAATGAGATCATTATGATTTTTCTATGACTTAAAAATGACTTTTAGGTGACGTCATAATGATGTCATTAGGTGCATCCAGAAGCACAACCGCTCACTGAGCGGCTAAGTAGCAATTGAATGTAATTGGTTTCTATCTTTGAATTCACCAATTACATTCGAGTGCTACTTAGCCGCTCAGTGAGCGGTTGCGCTTCTGGATGCACCCATTATGAGTTTCATGTTCTACCTGGGTACCCTAAAGGTACAATTTCATGCAGACGCTCAACGCTCATTTTTAGCGTCAAATCTGGTCACGTGACTACATTTGACGCTCTATCTGTGGAGGAGGCAATAGCGTCAAACAGCCAGCGTCCATGCTTGTTTGAGCGTTTGCGGAGTCTGTATCCGTATTATCGACTTGTTTATCACTTAGCGCATCTTTGATAGTATATGAAACAAACAATATAATATTCTGTAATAAAAATTCAGAGGGACGCGAAATATAGCCTAACCATGTTAGGACCACGAGCCTAACCACTGGATTGACTGAAATGAGCGTCGAGCGTCAAAGCTAAACACAGTTTAGCTTTTATCTCTCGACGCGGGAATTTAAAAATCTATCACGTGACCAGATTTGACGCTAAAAATGAGCGTCGAGCGTTTGCATGAAATTGTACCTTAAAGCGATTGAACCCGACAAGTCGAAAACGCTATTTGTTTCCTAGAAACTGTAATAGTAATATATTTCTCCCTATAAAACATAGCTTGCTATTGGATAGTGATAGTTTTTATTTATGAAAAAAATACTAATAATAACTTGTATGATATATGACATCGGTCCATTCGATTTGAAATGATATAAACTGCCAGTACCAGCTTCAGAAACTTGGCAATTGATGTAAATGTTTTCCGTTTTCTTGTTAGATAAAAAAACGAGGATTTTTAACGTGGTCCTTTCTTATGATAACATTAAAACGATATCTTATGATAATATCAAATTTATTATTTAAGAGTTGAATAAATTATGTAAATATCTCAATTGATAAATAAAATTACTAGATAAAATTATATATTTCATAATTATATTATGTAATATTACACTATCCCAGTCAGCAAAGTCTGTTCAAACAGATTTTGTCAATTTCTGCTACAAATTTTTGTCGACAGTAAGATTGCAGATTGTATAAAAAATTTGTTATATCAAATAATGATAACAGAATGTCAGCAGAAATGTTACAAAACCTGCTGACATAATTTGATAGCAGAAACTGAACAGGATTTGTTTAAAATTATCATAGCAGATTGGTGGCAGAAATCGAGCAAGATCTGCGCAACACAATTCGATAACAGATTGGTTGCAGAAACCGAGCAGGATCTGCGCAATGAAATTTGATATCAAATTCTCGGCAGATATCGAGTAGAGCCTGCTGATATAACTGACGGCAGATTGATGGCAGAAATTGAACAGGATCTGTGCGACGCAATTTGACAACAGATTGTCGGCAGAAACCGAGCAGGATCTGCGCACACAATCTCTGATAGCAGAATGACGGCAGAAACGGAACAGAGTTTGCATGATTCGATAGTTCCTTCACTTACCGCTACGTGAGCTGTACTTTCTCGTAATTTAATTTCTGTCAGAAATATATATAAAGTCGCGAATATGAATAAAAGACTAAGAATATAGTAATTATCATTTTAATTTCTATCACTTTAATTTCTGATATCTGATACAAGCAGATGAGATTCAGAATATTAAACTGATTGGAATAATTATTCATGTACTGCCTATTTGAGGCATAAAGCAAGAATTTAAGTTTAAATAAATTACATCTCCAGTTTTACAAGTTACATTTACTTTCATCATTTACTTTATGATTAATTTAATTAAATTAAATTAGTCCTTTGCTATATGAGATTTAACTACGATATAACATATATTACATTAACATATATTACGATATAACATATGACATATATGTCATTTTAGAAGAAAATTGTAATTAACTTGCCGATAATATTCTTATTTAGCACTTGTAATAATCAATTTTGTTGCATTTATATAATATTAATAAAAGTAAGCGCAAATCTTGTGCAGTTTCTGCTGTCAATTTGCCATCAGGTTGCATGCGCAGATTCTGCTCGGTTTCTGCTGGCAATCTAACATCAAATTGCATCGCACAGATCCTGCTCGGTTTCTGCCGACAGTTTGTTGACAGGTTATGTTTTACAGACTCTGTCGACAAAACAAAAGCTTAATGCGGACACAGATGGCTACGGTTCTGGTGTGGGATTCTGATCGAATTTGCTGCCAATCTGCTGCCAACCTGCTAACATTTTGCTTACTGGGTTGTTATCTATTATATCATTTATTATTAACTCATCATCATTTTCAATACAATAGTTTTCTTCATCACTGCTAATGTCACTATTACTGAAATCAATATTTTCATCAACATTTTCATTATTAGGAACTATATGCACTATTTCACTTAAACACATCACTTTATTATCATCTTCTTCCACATTATTATCACTTATTTGTCTATTATGCAAACATTTATAAGCTTTAAGAAGCCTTCTATTTTTCTGACTCACGGATAAATTTTTAAAATTTTTGCGTAATGACATTTTTTTATTATATATTATTAAAATATTAAAAAAATATTAATACTTCAAAAATATAAAAATTTATTAAAAAATAATATTAAAATCAAAAATGAGATTATATATACATATACCTCTATAATTTTTCAAATGTATAATGTTATTATATTTAATATTTGAAAAAATTTTTAAACTATTTAATACTTAACTTTACCCCTCTCTTCTATTTTTGTCAATTTCTTGACTCACACAAATCTCTTTTCTCCACAATATAATAAATAATCTCTCTGGTCCATTCACATGCGGTAGATTGATTATAGGTTATGTGGTTTTTGAGAAACATCTTGCGAAATGATTATTTACTGATAACATTTTCAAGAGAAATTAATGAGATATTTGAAAAGACCTCTTAAAGAGCTCTTCCTTCTAAGACTCTAGAGCCATCTATAAATAGATATAAAGAGCTTTTAAAAGACAGTTTGCAAATAGATACATTTATTGATATCATTTCCAAGAGAAATAAATGAGATTTTGAAAAATTCCTCTTAAAGACGTCTTTTCAAAGATATCTTGCAAAAAAGATAACTTATTGATATCATTTTCGAGAGAAATTAATGAAGTCTTCAGAAAGTCCTCTTAAAGACTTCTTCCTCTCAATAATGCTCACTGGGATGAAAGTTAAAAAAATAAATAATATTTATACGATTTTAATAGAAGTCGTATAAAATTATACATAATTATATATAACTTCTACATAATTGTATATATTTCTACATAATTTTATATTGTTATATATGATATTATACATAATAAATTATTTACCGGGTCATTAATCATAGTGGCTCTATTAATGTGAAATCACTTTACACAGAAAACATGACTGGTTGTTGTGTGTTGGGATGCAACAACAGTAGCGAAAAAGGCTTTTCGCTAAGACGATTTCCATCGGATGCAGAACGAAGGACATTATGGACAATAAAAATAGACCGGAAGAATTGGAAACCTTCTCCATACTCACACATTTGTGAAGTAACTATAAAATGTCAATTCATAAATTAAATGATAGATATTTATACAATTAATGTTATACGATGTTCTCTTTAGGTTCATTTTGCAGAAGATATGTGGGAAAAACCACGAATTGATGGGAAGAGGAAGTTAAAATATAATGCTGTGCCAACTATTTTTCCCACTATTCAAAAAGAAAAGTGCAAGATAAACTTTTATACAGTACGTTTACTTATTCTTTAAATTATATTGAATATAGAATGTATAAAAAAAATTGTTTTGTAATAGGTGAATCATTCCCAAGAACTTCACAAGACATCTATTGTGTCCAATACAGAAAGTTCAACAATACAGAGGTACAATGTGGAGGATACTCAAGAAATTGAAATTGGTATTCAAAATAATCCTAATGAATTAGGAGTGATGAATGATTCAAATTCTAATGTTACTGCAATAACATCCGAAATTAGTACAGATAAATCAATATCGGAGTCTGCTGTATTGCAAATAGAAGATTTAAAGAAAAAACTGAAAGCAGCAAATGAAAAACTTCAAATCGCAAACGTGGTCATTCGCAAAGTTGAAAAAACAAAAAAAAATTTACTGCAACAAGTAAGAAAATTAAAAAGCCAACGGAGACTATGTATTGAAAAGAATTTAGTAAAATCATCTGAAATACTACATAAAGTTTTTAATCATGATCAAATCGAATGGCTTCAAAAAGATTCTTCCACACGGAAAGTGTATAAATGGTCTGAAGACACTATTAAAAAAGCACAGAGACTTAAATTTAGTTGTACTAATAACGGTTACAAAGAACTTATAAAACAAAACATTCCTCTGCCCTCAACACGTACACTCAGAAGAAGCATTGAAACACTTAATTTTCAACCGGGGATATTTGATGACATATTTGTAGCTTTAAAAGATAAAGTATCACAATTTCAGGATGAAAGAGAAAAGGATTGCATGTTAGCCCTTGATGAAATCAGTCTTACTCCTGGTGAACAAATCGATACATCAACAAATTTTCCTATTGGATATGCTACCATTCCTAATAGTCGTGGTAAATCTATAACTGCATTTAGCGGACTCAATAGTTAATTATTATCTGTCATTGGAATATGCCATTAAATAGATAAGAGATCTAATAGAATAGCCCAATGGCAATAAGTACTTAACTATTGAGTCCACTGAATGCGGCCTATGTTTATGTGCATGAAATTTCATTTTTCTTTTTCTTAACTTAGGGTCAGTGTCACGTATATTGCCGTAGCGTCTTACGTCGTCTTACGTCATTTTACGTGAGAATAATGTTACGCGATACGTAAGCCACTATTACGGTAACGCAGAAAGAAAAACGTAACGAAACATAAGAATAGCACTTTCTTATATTTCGTTACGTTACATTTTTCTTTCTGCGTTGCCGTAATAGTAGCTTACATATCACGTAAAGACGCTACGGCAATGTACGTGTGCTGGCCCTTATCTTTAATACGACTTTTGCTTATTTCTTGCCTATTGTTTGCCTTTATTTCTTATTATAGGAGAAAAACCTTTAGCTATGCATGGTTTGGTGTTCATGCTTGGAGGTATTTTTACTCGATGGAAGCAAATAGTAGCTTTTCATTATACTCCTGATGGTTTTAATGGTGCATGTTTAAAACCTATTACCCAGACAGCACAGGACATCCTCTGGACATTCATTTTATGTCCATTTTACGTCCGCACGTCCATGAACATGAAATGAACGTCCATCGTACATCCGATTTGAGACATCCGTTAACGGCCAATATTTGGACGTCCACAAGATATCCGGTCTTGGAGGTCAAAGTTTCGCGTGAGCACGCAAGGATGTGTTAGTTCATTCGTTTACCGCTACGCGATGTGCGATGCGCTATCTTTCTCGTATTTAAGTTTTAGTTATGAGAATTATATAAAGTTTGCCAAAGGTAACAAATAAGATTAAAAATATACTGTTCAATTTAATTTCTGATCTAAATGCACGAGTTTCAGATATTAAATTGATTTTATAAGTCGGACAAGTAAATGTCCGGCGAATAAACGAAAATAATCCGTTCATTATCTATTTAAGATGTAAAGTGCAATATGCAAGTATGTTATAAATAAAATTTTTATATGAAATTTTTATATAAAATTTTATATATACAGGGTGTTGAAAAAAAGGGTCACATATTTTGATAGCAGGTAGTATTGATCAAAACAAGAAGAAAATGTCTAATTAACATGGGTCCTAAGACTAATATCTTCAAAGATACAAGCTATTTTGTTATTTGAGCTCTTTGTCATTTTCTTATTAGTTTTCTCATTTTCTTATTCTAATGCTGAGTCAGCATTAAAATTTTTTGTTTGTAAAAAAAGAGATTTTATTTTGTTATCATACATTCAGTTTCTTTACTTCAGTTTTTTTATGGAAGATAAATGATTACATTTCATATTAAAATAAAAATTGTTTCTTTATCTCTCTTTGTTTATTTTTTATTTTTTAAGGCACCTAGAAAAATGACATCCCCATTGTACCCCACTCTCCCCTACTCCTTTGTTCATTACATTCTAAAGATGACACGACTAATAAGAAAATGACAAAGAGCTCAAATAACAAAATAGCTTGTATCTTTGAAGATATTAGTCTTAGGACCCATGTTAATTAGACCTTTTCTTCTTGTTTTGATCAATACTACCTGCTATCAAAAAATGTGACCCTTTTTTTTCAACACCCTGTATATGCAATCAAAATGTTTCGCAAAACATTACAGAGACGTTTGCAAAATCTCTAGGAAATGTTTAAGCAACCTTTCATAAACGTATTTGTGACAAAATAGCGGACATTTACACGTATCTAAGACGTATATGAGACATTTTTGAGATCTTTTTTGTAACACTTTGCGAAGGTCTCTGAAAGGTATTTGTTGAATTTTGTGCTGTGTGGGTCTGTATCAAATATAAAACAGTTGAACAAAGCATCTGTATAAATTATTAAATAAAAATATTTATTTATGTTATTTACGATTATAGTTAGTTTTATTTATAATAAATAACATTACAAAATGCATTCGTACAAAAATATAAATTTTGAATTTGCCGCGTAGTCGTGGAGCGAAAATGGTAGAATTTTGTTACTAATTGCGGCACAGACTTTTATATAATATACTAGACTGCGAGCTCCTTATATACTAAGGTCCGAATTCATAGTCGTTTCTCAAATTTTAAGACTAGAGAATTTCTTAAATCTATCCTAATGCGACCATTTCATTGGTTGAATAGGATAGCTCAACGTAACGGACATAAATGTACCCAATTTTTATGTACAAAACTAGCGCATGCGCCAAATAAGCTGACATGGAATGTGGTTTTCTACTAGCATGACGTAATTTATGACGTCATAAGGTTTACTACAGCATCTCGTAGCGCTAAGTGAACCAACCGTAATGCTGTTACAAATGCTCTGCAGTACTTGTAGTGCTTACTGAACCGCAGCCTGTATATAAAGCCCCTTGCACAATGCTAGGCAACAGGCAATAGAAATAAGGAATAGAAACTATTCACCAATAAATACGCGGAACAGAAAATATTTGCCAATAGGAGCAAAGAATAGATACTATTTCTGTTCTTATTGCCTGTTGCCTAGCATTGTGCAAGAGGCTTAATATTCTTCATCAGCTTATTTGACGCATGCGCAGTATAGTACTTTTAGTACATACTTTTTCGGGACACGAATATAAGGCTAGTATATAAAGAGCTCGCAGTCTAGTATATTATATAGAAGTGTGAATTGCGGCCGTACTTTGGCCGTATTCCGAAATTGCTGCCAGTTTACTGCCAGCACTGAAAATATATAATATACGTAACGTACACTATAGAATTTGCAGTACTGGTAGTAATTTCGGAACACAGCCTTTGTATATCTAGTGACTTTAGATGTGACGGCGCTAGTGCGCTACCTAGTGTGACGTCGCACAAAGCGATTGGCTGCATGGTTTTGGCGCGATCCGAGGTGAGCGACAACGACCATCGGCAAGCAAGCAGTCACCATTCTTCCGTCGTGTTGTTAATGTAAGTACCTCGCAAGCTGTTCACGGTTATATACACGTGGTGGCTTATTTCGCATTGAGTCCTGTACCTTATGGTTGTGACTGTTTTCGTCGGGCGGTATTGTAATTATCTGCTACGAGTTTGACTTGAGGCTAGCGGTTTGATCTCGCGTGTCCGGCATTTGTTCCGGTGTTGCTGTGTACTTGAACAATATACGGTTCTCGTCTTGGTATTTTCTGAATCATTTATTTGTAAACCTGATATCTCGATTCCCAGGCATTCCGCTCCCGGCTTGTCCATTTCTTGACGGCGTGCATTTTAATTTGATCTTTAAGAGAGGATAGCATAAGAGCGTTTCGATTTGCTCTGAGAGAAAAATAAGAAGAAAAAGCATAAAAATTTCTCAACTGGTCAATTTCAAAAATTACGACGACACAAAATCGCGTTACTATCATGTCGATGTCATCGAAAAAGTTCTGTTCCCCGGAAGATGTAAAGAAGAGAAATTCAACTATTAACAAAGAGGAGTAAGTTTGACAGTCTTGCTTTTCCTTCCTTTTCATATAAATTGCTAGTTGATAGCGATGTCAAAATAATCGCATTTGATAAGAAGATAGATGAAAACGAGAAACTTGCGATAACATAAAATCATCGACTTATAGGCCGGTATTTATAGTCCGGTCTTATATTTAAGATCGTCTTTAGTTCATCTTCAGATAATCCATAGCCAATGAAATGATACATACAATATCTAAAGATGAACTTAGACGATCTTAAATATAAGAACGGACTATGAATACCGGCCATAAAATGGACTGAGTATTGCGATAGACAGATGAGTGCTAGCTATAGAGAGAGAGGTACTACATAGGAGGCCTATGTCTGTCTCTTTTGCTAGCATCTCATTGGTAATTTTCATCGATATATCGAAAAATCTACCAACGAGATGCTAGCAAGAGAGACAAAATAGGCCTCCTATATGGTAGTACCTCTCTCTTTATAGCTGGCGCTCACCTGTCTATCGCAATGCTCAGTCCATTTTATATGTCGATGCGTAAAATACAACTAATACAAATCAAAGTGAATGAGTGACACCCGATTGACCACGTCGCCAATTGACCAATTCAAAGTAGGACACTCTGATTGGTCAATCGTTACCCTAGGCACAGGTCGATATAATTTGCTGTGGTCAATCGCAACGTGGTCAAACGAGACGCTCCCGAATGAGTAGGTATAACTAAACTGAAAGTGATCAACTATTTGTAGCGAGATGCAGGAATATGAGAAGAGAATCTTGCAATGCGTTCTAACAGAGAAGATAACTCCAATCGACCTTAAAAATTGGCTGCATTTCCATTTGTTAAAGCCGGAATTTATTTCAAAAATTCACATGGTTATAGTATATAGTAAGATTTATCATTTTTTTTTCTTCCATATTGTTTTTTATTTGCTATGGTCCATATTCTGAATCCTTTTTTATTGATAAAAGTGCTTCTAAAAGTGGCTGATAAGTCTTCTGATTGGCTGTAAGCCACTTTTAGAGACACTTTTATCGATAAAAGAGGATTCAGAATATGGACCTATGTAATATTGTTACTTACACCATGGCATTTTGAAATAGGTGTCGATGAGGCTATAATTGTGATGAAGAACAAGAATGTCTATAGCTTTGGTTATTCAGATTCTGCTGCCGTACATACTGCAATTTACCCCAAAAAAATAAAAGAATTATGTGGGAAAAACATAAAAACCTTTGCTCACGGCGATTTTTTCATCCTGGCACTTACAGAAGAGGGAGAGGTATATCAAAAAGTTTAGATTCCTTGAATGTGCCTTGATAATATACATCTGAGTTTCTGGAAACACAAATTTTAACTTGCTTGAATGATAAGATTTAGGCCCTGCGCACAATAGGAAAAAAATTAAATATTAAATATTAAACATTAAATTTATAGAAAGAGAAAAACAGAAGAGAAGATTTCCTTTCTCTTTCTCTCGTTCTATAAATTTAATATTTAATATTTAATATTTTTCCTATTGTGCGTAGGGCCTTATATTAGGAAGTTTTATATCCTTCCTAAATCATGAATATTTCTTAGGGGATAATGGAAATTTTTACATATATGAAAGTATAGTTTCATGATATTTTAAAAGCATGTAAAAATCAAGCATAAAATAACATCAGACTTCATCATTAATCTCTTGTTAAATCTTTAGATGCTTTTATGTAACATTCTAAATATAAAGTAAGATTAAAAAAAATGAGATCAAAAATGTATTATAGCTATACTATCTTTGAAAGGTTTATTACTGGGAGTTCAGGAAACGTAATTTGGACGCTGGGAAACCGCACATACATATCATGTCGCCTACTCGAGTCGCTGGTTTAAGCAAGAAACGTGTCGTGGACATCGCATGTGGCAAAGGTCATTCTCTCGCTCTGACTAGCGATGGAAAGGTAAGCAAAAGATTATATAAACTGTGACAATGATAACGATGATGATCATTCTTATAGACTAAACGATTGTAATTTAGATATATGCTTGGGGAGAAAATAATTATGGGCAAGTTGGTAATGAAAACACAGCAATTTTTATTAGTGTGCCGTGGCAGGTCAAACATGAATTGGAGAATAAGAATGTTGTCCATATTGCGTGTGGTGCAACATTCAACATAGTTATAACTGACGAAAACAAAATATATGGTTGGGGCAATAAGGATAAAGACCAGATTTCAACCGTTCAGACACAAAAATATTACGTATATCCACGCGAAATTACCAATATCCCGAATAAAATAGGTGATTTCTTTTTATGTCTGAAATTTTATTTCTAAGAATGTTGTATTATCGAACATTCTCATGGTTGAGATGGAAATCGATTTCAGTTAAGGTGACCTGTGGATATCATCATACGTTGGCACTCACCAATAAAGGAGAGATCTATGCCTGGGGCAATAACGATTACGGACAAATCGGCGTTAGTACATGGCTAATTTATGGGACATACAATTTGTCTGATCCGATTATGGTAACTCATATGGATTATTGATGAAAAACTCTTAAATAATTGCCATGATGAGTAGGACGAGAAACAAATCAATAAGGAAAAACATGATCGACAGGTGAACGTGCCCGAGATGGGAAAGGTTTTGGATATCGCTGCTTTTGATGAGACGAGCATTGCCGTCGGCTATGATGGAACAATCTATGTATGGGGTAAATATTTTTATGAGAACTATTCTTACACCCCGCTTTCCATGAAGTTTTCGAGGATTCATGACTTGTTTGCGTACAATGGCTTGAGAATCACGCACAAACCATTGACTGTGTTTACGAATAATTACAAATATGTTGAAGAAATATTGAATATATTGGAATCTATAGGAGCAGCATTTGATGATCCGGTATGTTTTCTATTATTGCACTTTTTTACATTATAGAGCATAAAACTAAATATAAATAATACATATTTTCTTATATTAGTTTGATTGGTATAAAAGAATATATATATATATATATATATATATATATATATATATATCCAGTAAGTAAAATGTTAGCAGGTTGGCAGCAGCCCTGGCGAAAATAAGAAACTTTATAAAGCGTTAACAACCGTTGAGTGAGGGTTTTCTGAGAGTTTATATGCTTTTCAAACTTTGTAAGAGCACTTACATAACGCTGTTGGGTTTTGAATGCTTATCAAACGCTGCAGTGTTGCAATTTTTGTTCTACAAACTCTTTATATAATGTTACATGAAAGTTTTGCAATGCTGAGGTAACATTTTTCAGAGTACGTTCAGTAAACGTTGATACATCTTCGTGTACAGAGTTTACTCAGACTTTTCAAACGTTTACGTTTACGCTATAACGTACAAACGTCTTTTAAACGCTGCAGTGTTGCAATTTTTATTCTACAAACTCTTTACTAATCGTTTTTAAACTCTCGACGAACTTCCACAAACGTTCATGTAAACGCCAAACAAACGTCTCATTTTTGCCAGGGAGATTGGCAGCAAATTCGATCAGAATCCCACACCAGAACCGTAGCCATCTGTGTCCGCATTAAGCTTTTGTTTTGGCGACAGAGTCTGTAAAACATAACCTGTCAACAAACTGTCGGCAGAAACCGAGCAGGATCTGCGCGATGCAATTTGATGTTAGATTGCCAGCAGAAACCGAGCAGAATCTGCGCATGCAACCTGATGTCAAATTGACAGCAGAAACTGCACAAGATTTGCGCTTACTTTTATTAATATTATATAAATGCAACAAAATTGATTATTACAAGTGCTAAATAAGAATATTATCGGCAAGTTAATTACAATTTTCTTCTAAAATGACATATATGTCATATGTTATATCGTAATATATGTTAATGTAATATATGTTATATCGTAGTTATCTCATATAGCGAAGGACTAATTTAATTTAATTAAATTAATAATAAAGTAAATGATAAAAGTAAATGTAACTTGTAAAACTGGAGATGTAATTTATTTAGAATTAAATTCTTGCTTTATGCCTCAAATAGGCAGTACATGAATAATTTTCCATTTATCATATTGATTCCAATCAGTTTAATATTCTGAATCTCATCTGCTTGTATCAGATATCAGAAATTAAAGTGATAGAAATAGTTACTATATTTTTGATCTTTTATTAATAATCGCGACTTTATATATATTTCCGACAGAAATTAGATTACGAGAAAGTACAGCTCACGTAGCGGTAAGTGAAGGAACTATCGAATCGTGCAAACTCTGTTCCGTTTCTGCCGTCAATCTGCTATCAGAGATTGTGTGCGCAGATCCTGCTCGGTTTCTGCCGACAATCTGTTGTCAATTGCGTCGCACAGATCCTGTTCAATTTCTGCCATCAATCTGCCGTCAGTTATATCAGCAGGCTCTACTCGATTTCTGCCGATAATTTGACATCAAATTTCATTGCGCAGATCCTGCTCGGTTTCTGCAACCAATCTGATATCAAACTGCGTTGCGCAGATCTTGCTCTATTTCTGCCACCAATCTGCTATGATAATTTTAAACAAATCCTGTTCAGTTTCTGCTATCAAATTATGTCAGCAGGTTTTGTAACATTTCTGCTGACATTCTGTTATCATTATTTGATATAACAAATTTTTTATACAATCTGCAATCTTACTGTCGACAAAAATTTGTAGCAGAAATTGACAAAATCTGTTTGAACAGACTTTGTTGACTGGGATATATATGAGATTTGTAGATTTTTGTAGAAAAAGATTTGAAAATTTTTTTCTAGAAAAAATGTATTGCAATCGTTACTGATGGTTTTGGTTGAGACTTGCACTCACTCCAATCATATATTGAATTATAACATTAAGAGTGAAAAAATACGTAATTTCTATGATAATTTTTATATTAATCTGATATTATTAAATTATTTAATAATTCTTGTTCTTCAGTTGACAAGCGATTTTACCATACAAATCGAAGGACAACCTATTTACGTTCACAAGGCTATTCTTAAAATTCGTTGCGAATATTTCAAAAAGATGTTTCAACATGATTGGGCTGAAAATATTCAAAGGTAAATTTAGAAAAGAAAACTGGTACTTTTATAGAGAATTTCTCACAAGTTTAGTTATTTCATAATGTCGACGCATTATTATTCTGACAGTACATCGGATTCATCATCAGTGTTCACCGTATCGGATGAATTTTCTTACATCGTTTATAAAGCCTTTTTAAAATACTTATATACAGGCACAATCGATTTACCTTCGGAGAACGCATTAGGTAATTGAAGCTGCAAACGTAAACGTAACCTATCATGAACTTACAATTCAAACACTGCAATGACATTTTTTACAGAACTTATGGAATTGGCCGACATGTACTGGGAAACCAATCTTATAAATGATTTTATAAAAGATCGCAGTCAAATAATAAAAAAAGCCATCACTGTGTCAAATGTATCATTCTTCTACAATAAAGCGATCAAATACAATGCTGAGGTACGTATTACAGTTCAAGGTTAATCATTATTAATGTTGAAATTCATTAATCGCAATTTATTTTATACGTATATCATGTGAATTTTAGGAACTCGAGGAGTTCTGCTTCCAGTTTGCTTTGTGTCATATGACAGCTGACACATTATTGGAAGATATTAAGTTAGACATGAATATGCAGGCTAAGTTTATCCACAAAGCAGCGACACAAAGTCGCGATACTATCATGTCGATGTCGTCGAAAAAGTTCTGTTCTCCGGAAGATGTAGAGAAGAGAAACTCAACAATTAATAAAGAAGAGTAAGTTTGGCAGTTTTTTTTTCCTTTTTATACATAAATAGCTACTGAATGATAGTGAGATCGAATCGCATATGCCGGTAAAAAAATAGGTGAAAACAAGAAGCTTGCACTGACATGAAATACAACTAATACTAATACTAGTAAATCACAGTGTATGAGTAGGTAACTAAACTGAAAGTGATCAACTATTTGCAGCGAGATGCAGAAATATAAGAAAAGAACCTTGCAGTGCTTTCTAGCAGAGAGAATAATTTCAATGGATCTTAAATATTGGCCGTTTTTCCAAATGCTAAAGCCGGAATTTATCCTACAGATTCACATGGTTATGATATTTGGTAAGATTTATCTTTTTTTTTTCTCATATTGACTTTTTTGCTAAGTGATATTGCTACTTATATTATGACGTTTTGAAACAGATCAGCAGGGTGGCAATGCTATAATTGTGACAAAGGATAAGAATGTCTACAGTTTGGATTATTATTCAAAGATTGAAGGCAGACGTGCTATCTATCCCAAAAAAATAAAAGAATTATGTGGAAAAAACATAAAAACCTTTGTTCCCTTTGTTGAAAGGTACTTGAATTCTTCCATCCTGGCACTTACAGAAGAGGGAGAGGTATATCAAAAATATTATATTCCTTGAATGTGCCTTGATGGCATATCTGAATTTCTGGAAATAAATTTTAACTTGCTTTGAAAGATGAGATTGATGTTAGGAGGTTTTATATCCTCCTTAAATCGTAAACTTTTCTTCCTTCTTAGGCAACAAGTGGAAATGAAAATGTTTATATACATGTGTGGGAAATCATAATAAAATATGAGTAGATTAATTAATTAAGAATATATATTAAATAAATAAATTGTTTTGATTAATAGAAGTACAGATATTTGACCATAATATTTATTTCAACATGCAAATATTTTTAAAATTAAGACTATAGGATGTGAAAGATTGCAATGAGGTAATTTTTATTTTCTTAATTAGAGAAACAAAAGGAAAAAAACTTGAAAATATCCCTGATAAACAAGGAAAAACAGAGATTGCATCATTTTTAATTCTTTATATATTCAATATGGTATATTTGTAAAAATTAAAGCAATATACACACACATACTTATAGTTTCATAATATTTTAAAAATGTGAGAAAACGTTCATTTTTTTACTTCTATCAATATGGACAGTGAGTTTATATAATTTTATCCAATTGAAAAGCACTTAGGGTGGAATAGTATCAAACTTCATCATTAATCTTTTAAGTTTTTTCTACTAGTGCTTTCATAAACATGCTTTTTTAAACATTCTAAATTAGATTCTAAAAATCAAGTGAAAAATGTATTACTACTATGTTACTTTTGAAAGGTATATTACTGCGATTTCGGAGATGGAGAGATTATACCTGAAAAATCCACAATTACTCAAGTTGCCGGTTTAAGCGAGAAACGTGTCGTCGACATCGCGCGTGGATATTGTCATTGTCTTGCTTTGACTAGCGATGGAAAGGTAAAGCAAAATATTATTATAAACTGTCACAATGATAACGATAATGATTCTTATGAATTAAACGATTGTAATTTAGGTATATGCTTGGGGAGAGAATGATTTGGGGCAAGTTGGTATCAAAAACACAGCAATTTTTCTTAGTGTGCCGCGGCAGGTGAAACATGAATTGGAGAATAAGAATGTTGTCCATATTGCGTGTGGTTTATATTTTAACATAGTTATAACTGACGAAAACAAAATATATGGTTGGGGCGACAACGATAGCGGCCAGATTTCAACAGTTCGGTCGCAAAAGTATTATGCATATCCGCAAGAAATTACATTATCAGATGAAATAGGTAACTTTTTTTGTCTAAGATTTGATTTCTAAGAATGTCGCATTATCGAACATCCTTATAGTTGAGATGGAAATCGATGTTTCAGTTAAGGTGACCTGCGGATATTTTCATACGTTGGTGCTCACGAATAAAGGTGAGATCTATGCCTGGGGCGATAACTTAGACGGACAAATCGGCGTTAATAAAGATTATAGCGAATTGCAACGTCCTGGTCCGATTATGGTAACTCATGGATTATTGATGAAATCTTTTTAATAATTACCATGATGAGTGGGACAAGAAACAAAATAATAAGGAAAGATATGATCAACAGGTAAACGTGCCCGAGATGGGAAAGGTTTTGGATATCGCAGCTTTTAGTAATTTGAGCGTTGCTGTCGGCTATGATAGGATTATCTATATATGGGGTAACTTTTACGATCATACTTGCGGAATTAAGAACCCGTTTCCCACGAAGTTTTCGACAATTCAGGAAGTATTTGCGTACAGTTACTTGAAAGTCACGCACAAGCCATTGATTATGTTTATGAATATTGAAGAAGTATTGAATATATTGGAATCTGTAGGAGCAGCATTTGATAATCCGGTATGTTTCCTGTTATCGTTCTGCATATGTACTTTTTTGCATTATACAGAGTACGTAATAAATACCGGTAAAATATCGCGAAAACGAAACATTTTAGAAAAAAATGTTTCATACAACAGTTGTTGGGTTTTAATAAATGCATTAAATAGCAAAACTTATTTGACCTTGAGCGTAACCATGGAGGAACTCTCAAGGTCAACCTTAAAATTTTAAATGGAAACCTCCAATTTTTATTCAATATTCTTATAGCTTATCTCGAAAGCTTTCCAAAATACTATAATTAAGTTATTTTTCATTGAATACTTTTCGAGTTATGCGGCTTGAAGTAATTTCTTAATTTTACATAAATCATAAAATATCTAGTAAAATATTCATTTTTCAATTAGTTTACCTTAATACTTTTATGCACAAAATAATGTGAGGAATCAATTGGTGTAAAGAAAAAACAATTGTTTTGATGAAAAAATATGTAATTGTTAATTACAAATTACATATTTTTTCTTAGAAACAATTGTGTTTTCTTTACGCCAATTAATTCCTCACATTATTTTGTGTATAAAAGTATTAAGGTAAAATAATCGAAAAATGAATATTTTACTAGATATTTTATGATTTATGTAAAATTAAGAAATTATTTCAAGCTTTATAATTCGAAAAGTACTCAATGAAAATAACTTAATTATTGTGTTTTGGAAAGCTCTCGCAATAAGTTACAAAAATATTGAATAAAAATTGGAAGTTTCCACTTAAAATTTTAAAGTTGACCTTGAGAGCTCCTCCATGGTTACGCTCAAGGTCAAATAAGTTTTGCTATTTGATGCATTTGAAATGCATCAAATAGCAAAACTTATTTGACCTTATTATTTGATGCTATTTGATGCCTTTGAAACCCAACAATTCTTGTATGAAACTTTCTCTAAAATGTCTTGTTTTCGAGATATTTTGCCGGTGCAGTATTTTTTGAGTACCCTGTATAACATAAAACTAAATATATATAATACATATTTTCTCATATTAGTTTGGTTGGTATAAAAGAATATAAAAATTTATATTGAGATTTGTAGATTTTGTAAAAAAATGTTGAAAAGAGAAAAATTACGTATTTTTTATGATAATTTTTAATATTAGTCTGATATTATTAAATTATTTAATAATTTTTGTTCTTCAGTTGACGAGCGACTTTACCATACAAGTCGAAGGACGACCTATTTACGTTCACAAGGCTATTCTTAAAATTCGTTGCGAATATTTCAAAAAGATGTTTCAACATGATTGGGCTGAAAATATTCAAAGGTAAATTTAGAAAAGAAAACTGGTACTTTTATAGAGAATTTCTCACAAGTTTAGTTATTACATAATGTCGACGCATTATTATTCTGACAGTACATCGGATTCATCATCAGTGTTCACCGTATCGGATGAATTTTCTTACATCGTTTATAAAGCCTTTTTAAAATACTTATATACAGGCACAATCGATTTACCTTCGGAGAACGCATTAGGTAATTGAAGCTGTAAACGTAAACGTAACTTATCATGTTCTTACAATTCAAAAACTGCAATGGCATTTTTTACAGAACTTATGGAATTGGCCGACATGTATTGTGAAACCAATCTTATAAAAGATTGCAGTCAAATAATAAAGAAAGCCATCATTGTGTCAAATGTACTTTTCTTCTACATTAAAGCGATCGAATGCAATGCTAAGGTAAGCTCGAGATTAATCGCTGTTAATATTGCAATTCATAAATCACAATGTATTTATTTACGTGTGTACAATATATCATCGAATATCATGTGAATTTTAGGAACTTGAGGAGTTTTGTTTCCAGTTTGCTTTGCGTCACATGACAGATGTAGTACTATCGGAAGATTATATTAAATTAGATATAAATACAAAGGATAATTTTATGCGCAGAGCAGCTAAAGAAAATGCTTTCAGAATGTAATGCTTTTAAGAACGCAAATCTTTCGACATAAGATTTGAACCAAATCATCGATTGTTTCTTTATTTTTTTACGGGCACCAACACCATACGCATTCAATAATAAAGTAAACCATTTGTTCCAGTTACCATTTCATAGTGTAATATTACATAATTTAAATATGCAATATGTAATTTTATGTAATAAATTTATTTAATTTTATTTACCCTGGCGAAAATAATTATCGGAGCGTAAGTCGAATGTAAGGAAAGAGTAACAGAAGTGTAAACGAAGCTTCTAGGAGGCGTAAGTTGAAACAACGAAACATAAATGAAGCGTTAACACTTCGTTGTTTCAATTTACGTCTCCTAGAAGCTTCGTTTACACTTCCCAATAAGCAAAATGTAAGCAGTATGTCGACAGACTGGCAACAGATTTGATCAAACCATGTTAGCAGAATGACATCTACTGCGTCCTCATCCAGCTTATATTCTGCTGACAGAGCCTGCTCACAGAATCTGACAGCAGATTGATAGCAGAAATCCAGCAGGATCTGTTAACATGACTTGACGCTCGATTGGCGGCAAAAACCGAGCAGAATCTGTAAACATAATCTGATAACAGATTGTCGGCAGAAATCGAGCAGGATCTGCGCACGCAATCTGATGGCAAATTGACAGCAGAAACCGAACAAGATTTGGGCTTACTTATATTAATGTTGTATAAATGCAGTAAAATTGATTATTACAGGTGCTAAATAAAAGTATTTTCGGTGAGTTATCGGTTAATTACAATTTTTTCTGATATGACATAATGTATAATAATATATGTTATATCGTAATTATTCTCACATAACGAAGGACTAGTTCAATTTAATTAAATTAATAATAAAGTACAAGTAATTTAATTTATAAAACGAAATATAATTTATTTAGAATTAAATTCTTGCTTTATGCTTCAAATAGGCAGTAAATGAATAATTTACCATTTATCCTATTGATTCCAATCAGTTAATATTCTAAATCTCATCTGCTTGTATCAGATGTCAGAAATTAAAGTGATAGAAATAGTTACTATATTTTTGATCTTTTATTAATAATCGCGACTTTATACAGGGTGATTCTGAACAGACGTTTGTCTTTAAAAAGATAAATTGTCGAGTCTATTCTAAAACGATTTTCCCTTTACCAAAATTGTCTACGGGGCTTAGTTTTTAAATTACTAAATAAAATAGTTCGCGAATTACGGAACGAGTACAAGAGGTAGACAGGGACGGCGCAACTCACCGTCCGATACAGGCGATCATGTGGGGGGCGCGACGCGATCAGCTGATTGCTGAACACGATGGTTTTAAAAATATACCTTCTAACGAGCTATAATATTTCTTTTATGACTTGTCCGACCAGCATACTCTTACGATGCAAATCCATCACTGCCATTCTACATATATTTCCTCGTTCTTCTCTATCACAAATTCTTCTATTGTCTTTCTCTATCACAATTCTTATAATTCTTCTATCATCCATGATTGATTGTATTCAGGTAAAGCGTGCAAGATTACTTTTTGCATACTCTCCAACATCTATAAAATTATAACAAGACTTAAATCATTATATTACTATAAATTAATTTATATAATTCTTTAAATTTTTTTAAGTATTGTTTTTCTCTTTCAAATTGCAACAAAATAAGCATTATTTTTCTTTTATTTATAACAGTTAATCATCGTTGTAATATCGATTTGATTTCTCAAAAATTGATATTTTTATTTGTGTAATAGTTTGCTTCTAAAGAGAAAAAAAAATTATTTATTTCAGCCTTTTATTTATACTGTTACGTCCCTGGTTCGGGTCGCGGTCGAGTCCGTCGTGGAACGAGAAGAAGTCCGTTGTCAAGAGGTTGTTGACAGCGGCGGCTGTCATTTGAGTCTGGAGCCAGCTGTCAGGCTGTGTGGACGCGTTTCTCTTACGAGTCGATCCGTGTTATCATTATTGTGTATTTACGTTCTGAGTTACCGTTTGTGTGGTAATTGTGCAGTGCATTAAAGTTCATTAGTTTCCTTAAGTGCTTGTTTATTTAGCGCGTTCCGCGAGCGGCCGATCTCTTTACCGCGCGACTTCGATATCTATCGAAGTCCCCGCCCCGGGCGTAACAATACCTATTATTGTCATCAATATACCTCATGAATTCTTGTGATAGGAATATCGAAGATTTTGATCTGCTCCTTCATATTCTGACAAAAATCTTTCCACTTTGGCTTGGTCCATGTCATAATTGTTAAGCCAGGTTCTAATAAAGATGCAACACAAACTAAATGCGGTAACAATAGTGGATGAACTTCCAATTTTACGAGCTTGACGATAAATACAAACGAATTCCTCGATCATAAGTTGAAGAGAATCCGTGATCAGTGTAAAATGATCTTTTTTTGGTGAATATTATTAGTGCAACGATTTGAATCTCCAAATTTATTTTCGCTAAACAATCGGCTTCATGGAATAAAAGGACGACTCGGTTTTCCAAGTTGATTTCCACTTTTGCTGATTTCTAGAATGCAAAATTGTTTTCTTTATAACATTCATCACTTTATCACACATTTTATATAAAAATATTTGTAATATGTATTGAAAATTTATAAAATTTTATAAAATTTAATAAATTTTAAATATTTAATTTATAAAATTGATAAAATTTATTAAAACAATATAAATTTTTATTATTTAAAATCTGACCGTTTCAAACAATCCTTGATGACCCAGGAATTTTGATGCGTCCAAATCTCAGCAATGTCTGATATTGTTTTAAAATAGCGACAGCATAATTGTATCTTTTCATTAAGTCGACAGTTAATGGTAATGTCTTTAAAACAGGGTGATTTGATACGGACGTCATCAATTCATTTAGATGTGCTCTAAAATTTCAAAATTGCTATCAGAAAGTTGTTTCCAAGATTTCACACATAATATCAATAAGAATAAGATATAAAGAATGAATAAAATGTTAGTACAACCAATAGTGATAATTCATTATATTAATGAAATTTTATTTAACCCAAAACTAAGGTATAAAAAGTTATCAATATGTCTAATGCATCTTTTATCTTATTCTTATTACTTACTTGTGTCTTAACATATTTACACATTTTGATTTATATATTATTATAACATAAAAAGATTTTTGGCAATAGCTAAATTAATAAGAAAATTTTCTACAGCCGGTGCTGAGTTTTTCTCTTTAAATATCTCAATAGACGTTACCTTTCTGCCATCTGGAGCTTGAATTATTGCTAATAAAGTTAATTAATAATTTAAAAGATCTTTTGTTTTATCTCAGAAATAATTTGTGCCTCTAGTTTTGATTTTCGCATAGTTGAACCATAAATAAAGCTATTTCTTTGTAAGTTTTCGTCATTGTTAGACTTTCTGAAATAAGTAAAATAATGATTAGATAAATTATTAGAAAAAAATATTTAATAAAAAATTAGTTAAAAGGCTACAAGGACCAACGCAATGGTGGAAATATGCAAAAAATAATAAAACGGTTATTACAATAAAATAACCATATGAAAATGTTTATTTAATTTGAACATGACAAACGCCGCGTTTCAATCCAATTCGGATCCTTTTCAATGTCGACTAACAAAGAGAATAATAAACATTAAGATAAAATTAAAATTAACGGTCATAGGAGAAATGTAAATAAGTTTCGGAACAACGCAAAGTCAAAAAATCGGAAGCAAATATATGTACAATAACGGAAAATTTAAACCGTCAATCACAAAAAAGGAAAGAACGCATCGCATTAACGTATCGCCACAGAAAACCCGAAAGCTCGTACCGCATACCACCAGTATACCGTTAAAAACGAGATGATCCTCTCCAAAAAAACCGGAAGGAAAACCCACATACAGGTCCATGACCATTTCCAAAAGAAAAAACAGTCAAAGATGCATAAATCGATGACCAGTTGGAAACTTGATGGTCCAAATATGTGCGAGTAAAAGCTTAAAAATCTGACACTCTAAAAAAGAAAAACAAGACAGAGCAATAATTTAACAAACAATCCGGAAACTACTTAAGAGAAACATTCATATAAAGCAAGAGTAAAGTTAATATAATAAAATCACATACCGGTCTCTAAATTTGAAAGTGATCTCAAATCAAAAAATCGAACACAAAGGGAGAGCAAGTTAAGCACAACTTAACGTTCCAATCAACAGAGTCGAACTGAGGCACATGGGGATCACATATAGCACAGAACGCGAAACATCAAAAAGAGGGGGGGGAAGGGGGAGAGAGAGAGAAGGGAAAGGAAGGAGAGGAACAAAACGTCACAGAAGAAAAGAAGACAGAACGAAGGAAAAATTTCAAATAATTACTGCGAACATTTTTTTATAATGGGCAAATACATCTTATCCAAGAATTCGGTATCGCTCTGAATGTTAAGGCCATGGTTCTGACCAGAGATATGTAACATCTCAGCAATTAGCCTCTTTTTATATCTAGGTTCCTCCTCCAAATTGGAAACATTCTCCCAATCAAACTCATGTCCGTTCAATCTATGAAGAGACACAACTGAGAGAGAACCAGAAGATTTATTAATATCAGAACGATGTTCTTTAATTCTGGTCAGTAACTTCCTTTTAGTTTGCCCCACATATGAAGCATCACAGTCTAAACAACTAATTTTATAAATGACATTCGCGTGGTGGAATTTAGATACCGGATCCTTGTACAGTCTAATAAGGGATTTTAATTTGTTATTGACTGTATATGCCAATCTTCTGTTCGCATAACTCTTGATGTTGGAAACAAAACCTCTTGGAAAACTTGAGGAAAAAGGAATGGTGAAGAAAGGAATAAGAGAGGAGGAGGATTGAGTGAGAGCAGTTTCGTTATTGTTCACGTCAGAGATTAAAAACTTTAATCTTTGAGAAATAGTGTGAAAAATAAATTTAATAGGATAACCATTGCCTAATAGAGTCGAAATAATAAAAGAAAAATTCTCATTATGAAACCGTGGATGTGACAGTTTAAAAATTCTATCAGTCAATCCAATGATAACTCCTTTTTTATGTGACAGAGGATGGTGTGAGAAAAATGATAGAAATCTTCCTGAAAAAGTCGGTTTCCTATACCAATTAAATTCAATATAGTTATTGTTGATTATGATAGTTGTGTCCAGGAAATTTATACTGTTGTTGTTTGAATATTCAATGGTAAACCGTAGTCTATTGTGAAGCGAATTAAAAACCTGGAAAATATGTTGGATGTATTGTTTAGGAGCAGCAAGAACAATATCATCAACGTAGCGAACATAAAAGGGAAGGGAAACAGGAAGAGACGAAATTGCTCTGTCTTCCAAATCAGACATAATAATATTCGCTAAGATCGGGGAGAGAGGAGATCCCATGGGAGTGCCAAAAATCTGTTTATATATGACATTGTCAAATTGGAAGTAGGTGGAGTCCATAATAAGATTTAAAGCAATCAAAAATTCTTTATAAGGAATGTTGATGTTGTTTTTAATTAAATGCCATCTTTTAGCAATTCCTCCAATAACCAAATCTAATGGAACATTAGTGAAAAGACTCTCCACATCCAATGAGACCAAATCGTACCAATCATCTAAGAACACATTGTTAAGTCTTTTAATCAATTCAAAGCTATTCGCAATATGGCTATTCGGATTAGGTAAATTTTTGTCTAACATGTTGTGAAGGAAAGACGCTAGCGAATAAAGAGGGCTATTAATACAAGAGATGATGATACGTAACGGGCAATCTTTCTTATGGATCTTTGGCAGTCCGTAGGCACGCGGTAAGATCCCATCTGTACTCAATAGCGCTCTATAAGTACCGTTAGAGATGTAATCATTTTTACGCCAACGCTGTAACAACTCCCTCAACTGGGAGATGACTCTATTCGTCGGATCGCGGTTCACTACCATGTACGTGTTCCGGTCTGATAGGAGGTCATGCATCTTGTCAAAATATTCGGACTTATCAAGAGAAACAGTTACATTCCCCTTATCGGCTTTTGTGACAATGATGTCAGGATGGTCGGAAAGGAATTTTTTTGTAATTTTAGTTAAGGATAGCAAACGAGAGTCCAGATCTGAAAAATGAGGAGGGGATAATAGACACTTATTAAGAGTCTGGACTGACAAACATCTAATATTGTTAGCCGTTTCCCGATCCAAACTGGAGATATTATGTTCAATATTTTTAATGAAATCGAATACAAAATGTTGCGAATTAGGAAGGGAACGCAAACAAAATTTCTCTCCCAATTGTAAGAGGGATTGAACTTCCTGAGGAATATCGGTCTTGGACAAATTTACAAACCAATTGTTATTAACCGAATTAACAAGGGATAAATTATCTTTCATGTGAAAATTCTTGGGATTAACATGTACATTAAAAGGAGTATGAGAGGGAGGTTGAGGAGTGGGTGAGAAGGAAAATGTGGGAAGGGGGTGCTGTTCATGAGGGCAAGAACCTGTAAAAGATCTTAACTTTCGCTTGTAAGGATTCATGGGAGGATGGGGGGGGACGGAACAAAAATATTTGATAAGAGGTACGTTAGGACGAAGAAAATCCGGCTGTTTTTTAGCGATCCATTTTAGTTTGTTATTGATTCTCTTATTTTCCACAATATTAAAATGATTAAGAGAGGAACGTTGTCTCCTGATAAATTCATTAAGAATACGAACCGGGACCCGTCCAAACAGAATCTTAGAGCATCGCAGTACATTATGTATTTCATTATAATAAAAAAATATTTATTTATTTGTTATATTTATTTAAGAGAAATAAAAGTAATATTTAGAACTTTTTTTATTACCTTTTGCATGCGATGCTACAGTTCTTTCTCGAGCAGGAATGTTTACGAGCAAGTCATAGAAGTCTGTTCTTGATGATAATGAGCTATTATTGCAGCCTGCCACATAATGTGAATATCTCTATATGCAACAAAAATAATAATTATAAAACAATACAATATAATTATTATCTATTAATTATATAAATATAGTTACTAATTAATGCTATTAATTAGTAACTATAATAATAACAATAAATAAAAATAATCGATATTGATATTGACTTATGCAGTCCATTTAGAAATGAAATTGTTTATTTTATTTATATTTTCTTACTATTGAAGATAATTTTTATAAAATACATGCCTTTAATAATAACTTTTCTGTGTTTCATTAATGCAGAAAATGTTCTTATTCACTTAAGAAGTTGCTCTCAGCTATGATGATATACATATAATGATCTTTTTTTTTCAATAAAAGAGCAGTATAAATCAAAATCGTTTCTAATTCAAATGTTTTAATCAATCCTTTGACATTGGCACTAGCTGCAAATCGATAAGTACTCAAATCGTCAGAAACAAATGTTCCGTTTTCTCGAACACGATCCTTTTGTAAACACAGAAAGATATAATTGCAGAATCTCCATTTGTTTTCCTGTTCTTGCAATACATTTTACTAAGAACTCGTGACAGCACTTCATACCTTTGTAGATTAAATCCTTTGCAAAAGGAACCAATGCAAACTGTTTCACCTGAAATAATTTTGAAAACAAGATATGAAAATTCTTAACTGTATAATAAAATACTTCTTTTGATAAGAAAGATAGAAACTCTTATATAAATACCTACTTTTGGTAATTTATCCAAAGTCGAATACTTCACTGCAATATACAGGGTGACCCATTTTAACTTAGGCAGCCAAATAACTCGAAAAATAAGCAAGATAGAGAAAAATGTTTTAGACAAAAGTTGTATGGTTTCGAGGGGGCCATAAGATGGTATCATTGGTTTGACCTTGAAGAGTCATTTGAAGGTCACGTGAAGGTCACTTCAATTTTTTTAAATGGAATATCCTATATATTTTTGTACATTCTTGTAGCTTATTTCGAGAGCTTTCCAAAACACTATAATTAAGTACCTTTCCGTTAAGTACTTTTTGAGTTATGATGCTTGAAATAATTTCTTAATTTTACATAAACCGTAAAATATCTTGTAAAATATTCATTTTTCGATTATCTTACCTTAATACTTTTATGTACAAAATAATGAGAGGAATCAATTGGTGTAAAGAAAACACATAGTTGTTTTTAAGAAAAAATATGGAATTGTTAATTGCAAATTACATATTTTTTCTTCGAAACAACTATGTGTTTTCTTTACACCAATTGATTCCTCTCATTATTTTGTACATAAAACTATTAAGGTAAGGTAATCGAAAAATGAATATTTTACAAGATATTTTACGGTTTATGTAAAATTAAGAAATTATTTCAAGCCTCATAACTCAAAAAGTACTTAACGAAAATGTACTTAATTATAGTGTTTTGGAAAGCTCTCGAGATGAGCTACAAGAATATACAAAAATATATAGGATGTTCCATTTAAAAAAATTGAAGTGACCTTCACGTGACCTTCAAATGACTCTTCAAGGTCAAACCAATGATACCATCTTATGGCCCCCTCGAAACCATACAACTTTTGTCTAAAACATTTTTCTCTATCTTGCTTATTTTTCGAGTTATTTGGCTGCCTAAGTTAAAATGGGTCACCCTGTATATGTATATAAGAAGTGTAAATAATTTTCTGAAAATTTACATTTCTATGAAAAATAAATTTATGCGCAATTTAATTTTTTATTTTAAATTAATGGAACTTTTTACAGTTACCAATTATTTTATCAGGAGAAATATATGTTATGTCAATATTCTCTTACGATGTTACACTTTTTAAGTTTATCATCTAGATATGAAATTGAAGTATTTGCTTTTTTCGGCTCTGTATTTATTCTTGTTATCTGATATTGTTATCTTTGGAAACTAGATAAATATTCTTATAAAAGTCGAGCCTCTTCTATTTGAATAAAAAAATCTTCCGCTATTATTTCGTCATATCTACATAATCAATCGTTTTAAGATAGGAAAATCCAACATAAACATTTACGTATTTTATAAATTGTTATAATATATTTTTTATAAAATATAAATATTTATTACGATATTACTAATATTAAGGTATATTAAATATGTATAAACACTATATATCATCATTTCGTTTTAATGTTATCGCCTGATATATTGTAATGACATCAATAGAATCTAAACAATGTGGCATTTAAACTTGATACTCTTGAATCGAAAGCGTATCAATTTTAAAATAGCAAGATTAAACGCGAATCCATAAAGTATTAACAAACTTTATTGCCACTATTTCTTACCTAGATACAAAGTTATATGAATTGATTGTAAAATGGATTATATTCGTAAGATATATATTCTTCATATAAATTTCAACGGGTACGATCAATTTGTACGTTCAAAAATTTGTATTTATATTTTTAAAATATTATAGCTAATTTTTCGACTTTCGAATCGATGTGTCATAATAATAATAGATAACGCAAGCACCACTTCAAAAGTTTAAGCAAACAGGATGTATGATAATCGAATCTTGTTACATATATATATAAAATAAGTTTCGATTGCATTCTGTTTGCTTAAATTTTTACTTGTATATTAATAAATAAATTTGATAAAAATTTACGTATAGAACAAATTAATTTGTGAATATAAAATTTCTCTAATAGTAAGTTTTACACGTTTTTTAACATATATGAAATTACGATGTCAGTCCCTTGAGATTTCAGATTAATATCATTTCATAGATTAATATATGAAAAGATTTATATATTTATACATATATTATTTATATCTTTTTATATTAATTTAAAATGATAAATATCGAAAGACTGACATTATAATTCCATATATATATAGATCCTTTTGACATTCTTTTTATATTATGATATTATTCTCAATAATATTTATCGATAAAATATAATTAATCGCAGCACTCATTAAAAGTAATTTATTACCTTTATTAAAGGTAATTAAGAAAAACATCTTTTACTTTGCCTGTATTTAAATAGCACATCTGTATTTCGTTAAAGCTCATCAATGGTACAAATATGATTTATGTAACGATATGCGGTTTCTTATGTAAGTGGTAATGCATGTATGTTCGGTTCCATACATAATTTTTGTTTTGTTGTGTTTTTCCGCCTGTCGAAACGATCATTATCAAAGTGGGAGCTCGTGTCACGCAAAAAATGCAGAATCGCATGTCGAAATAACTTGACAAAAGCGCGAATAATTAAACGAGCGTAATAATTAGACAGTTTGTAAATTTTTTCTCTTCTTATCTCAAATATTTCATGGCTGCGATAATATTTAAATCGAAAGCAGTCGATAGGAATGGAAAATTTTGTTCGTGTAAATATTGACCGGATAATTACAAAAAATCTCGACGTGTTTTTTTGCGTCATTTATTAATGTTCATAAACCTTATCTTATTAAAAACTGGCATATTGCACAAGTAGATTAATATATTCATATGTTATATATTCATACATTCATTTATAGTGTGGTATTTTTTGACATTTTTGATTTAAATGAATGTGATATATCATGCATATAAGATATAGAATAACAATACATATTCGATGATTTACGTCTCTTGATAACTAATTATATAAAAATATATAACAGATTTATATAATTATAATTATATAAATCTGTTATATATTTTTATATAATTAGTATATAATTTATATAATTATAATTATATAAATCTGTTATATATTTTTATATAATTAGTTATCAAGAGACGTAAATCATCGAATATGGATCGTTATTCTATATCTTATATGCGTGATATATCACATTCATTTAAATCAAAAATGTCAAAAAATACCACACTATAAATGAATGTATGAATATACAGGGTGATTCAAAACAACCTGATGTCTTTGAAATATGATATTCTTGAACAAATTCTAAAACTATTTTTCCTCTTGAAAAAAATTTTTTTTAATTTTTTTGATATTTTATTCTTAAGAGTTACGTTATAACCCTCCTAGACGGTAATAATATTGTTAAATATTGTGTAGAAAAACTGCAATAATAATTTAATACACTTCAAAGGATCAAATATTGTGCAATAAAATTGACTGTCTGGGGAAAAAATTAAGCTTTGGACAAAATTTTTCAAGAGGAAAAATAGTCTTAGAATTCGTTCAAGAATATCATATTTCAAAGACATCAGGTTGTTTTGAATCACCCTGTATAACATATGAATATATTCTATCTACTTGTGCGATATGTCAGTTTTTAATGAGATAAGGTTCATGAACATTAATAAATGACGCAAAAAAACACGTCACGTGTACTTACGTGGAACTTTTAAAATAAAAAGACATGTGTAAAAATAAAAAACGTATATAAGCATATATATGGATAATACAATAATGCTACTTCAATTTTACTTTAAAGTTAGACTAACATAAGAGGGATAGAATGTGCGTTTTATGCCTATACTTTTTACTATTGCTAAACATTATTAATATGTTTTTGTGTAAACTTTTTTGCCATTCATATTAATATATCATATTTTTTAATTAACATATCATTTTTCAAAAAATTATTTTATTTTTAAATTCGAAAGAGATTTCGAAAGACAATCAAACATATCAAACACACACATACACACATCTATACATATCAATTAAGATATGTTAAGGCCAAATTTCTCGAGTTTACAAAATAAAATTGAAGCATCAATGAAAAATATCGATAATGCCTAACGATTATAAGAGCGATGAAAAAGTATAAGATCTGTTTCTTTTCACTTGCACTATTTTGCACACGTCCAATAGAATAAATATACGTGCATTAAAAAAAGAACTAACGGAAAAATAAAGAGAGTGCAAAAATAAAGAAATGAAAAAAGAAACGAATCTTTATCAACAAGAATTCCTTATATATGATTACCTTGTTGTGTTATAACATAATTTGACCATTAAATTGAAATTGATTACGCACCGAGATTTTTCTTCGCGAGACTTCTTCTCGACGGCGATGTTGCGTGCAAGAGGCAGCTTCTAGATCAGATAGAATCCGAATCTTTACACCGGATGTCGTGGCGTGTATAACGCACGACAGAGTATATAATGCTCGCCAGAAGCTCGCAACGTTAATCACCGCCCCGGCAAGAATTCAGTTCTTATCAGCCGCAGTATGCAGTATGTCGAAACGCGAATATATATGTATATCTTGATTTAATCGACGTGACTGTTTGCGTCGATGTCGTGCAAATGGGTCCCTCGTTTGCGAAATAATTTTTCGCAACGTAATTTTGTTGCATGTTACCGCACGTTCGGAAACATCATAATCAATTCGAATGATCGTGGTTGATGTTTTCGCGGAACGAATTTTTTATTCCGCGCTTCACGTATGATAATTACGTGTAATAGCGCAAAATTATCGTGCCGTGAGATGCAAGATGCAAGATGCAAGATGAGCCGAGCATCACGGAAACTGGAGATACAGATTTATCATTCTTCGTATGTGTCTAGATCGCGTATTTTTAAAATATAAAAATAAATAAACAAATATTTCGCGCAAGGTTTTGGGTCTTTAGAAAAAGTATTTACTCTCAGAAATATGACAAAGCCCAATCTCAGAGATATAATAAAGTTCCATTAATAAAAAAATTAAAATTGATAAAAATATCAAATATTTTCCTTTTCAATTTTATCCTATTTCTTATTCCTTTAGAATTTCTGAAAATCTGCAACGTTGAAATAACTTACATCTTCTATTGCTATGTGTTCAGACCACGTGCTTTGCGGTATCGCCGGGTATTTAACCGCAAAAAAATATTTAAATCCCATACAGCACAGAACATTGCAGTAATATTGCGGCAATATTGCAATGTTGCTGCAATGTTACAACAATATTAATAATATTGCTGCAATATTCTGTGCTGTATGGGATGTATGCAGATAAAAAAAGAATCTTTTACAACATAAACTTCATATAGACAGAAAAAAGTATATTGCAATTTACACTTGAAGGAGAATTATCGTCTCCTTCTATTTATCGATATAAATCTGTATTAAAAATCTGAATCTATCAAAAAAATCTGCTATCTTTCAAGTATTAATCTAATTTTCTTGTGGATATACGTAACTCTGATTTATTTGTATGTCACTTTTAGATAACATGATAGCAATATAATAGTGATAGAATATGTTTCTAGAATGCTTTTGCAGTGAATTTTTTTCTTGTTGTCTACTATTCGTGGTATTTATATATCATTGTCGATAGTTTTTATACAATAATACACATAACTTTGCGCGATATAACTGATAAATAATTGATAACTTCCACTATCTTACTTTTGAGAAGTTTAGATATAAGTAATTATCTAATAATTGTTGAAAATGCCAGCAAAATGTATAAACATACTAAATTCTGGATTATTTTATGAATACAATAATGTAATTCCGTGCTTTAATCTTGACTTTTAATTTAATTACGACATATTCCAAATTCTTTTTTCTAAAAATATCATTGCCCAGTAACATCATTATAGATACTAATTAATGTAGAAAATGTCATATAATTTATATTTCTAATTTAAATATTACAAGTTATTATAAATTATCATAAATTATTAAATATTTTTTTCAATTGAGATAATAATTCTAAGGAGTATAAAACGGTTAACAATTTTGGAAATATTTATTATTTACTTGATGCTACATAGAAGTAATATCTATTTAATAAATAACTATGATATAAGTAGTAATTAATTTATGTTTTATTTATTTCTCGTATTTAATACGCGATATGAAAATATCTAAAAATATTATAATATTTGAATTGCCCGCACAATTTAAATTTTATTAGAGGACGAAGAAAATCCCTATTCGATAGCCAACCTGTTTTCTTACTAGAAAGCACTCTTATTCCTGATTGGTCGATTAAATTCTATCTCACTTCGTGAAGGATTTTCGAACACATCCTGAAGAAAATGAAATAGTCGATTTCGGAACATGACATTCACGATGGGAAATAAACTAACGGAAATTCAAATTTAAACGAATCGTCACATGAATGAAAAAGTTATTGATATAAAAGTAATTTCTTCAAAAGCTAATGTGTTCCATTTCTTAAACATGAATAATTTATAATAATTCGTAATAATATATTTGGAATAATTATTAGGAATAGTATATGATATGATATGTGATACACATGACGCATAAATATAACCTCGATGTTTGTGATGCAAAAAAGTTTTGTCTCAAATAATTTAAAGCCGACGGCACACGGTACGATTTTTCGTACTGGATTTGATAAGATTTAGTAAAATACTAAAAATGCACCAATCAGAATGCAGCATTTCTAATATTTTACTAAATCTTATCAAATCCAGTACGAAAAATTGTACCGTGTGCCGTAGGCTTAAGATACGTTGAAGACACATTGTGAAAAAAAAAAATTATATATGCAAAGTACATCATCTCATATTATTTGTACAGTAAACTAACAATATGGACAAGCAGGATAATTTAGAAGAAATAGTTGATGGGCATTATAAGAGATTACATCAACTTAATGCGACCACAATATTTATAAAAGGTATGTTGATAGAATATATTATTTATTTTATATTATATCATTTCAACAATATAATAGTAATTTATAATTGCAAGATCATGTTTCATCTCTTATAGGTAAACACAATATAAAGGATGATCTTCAGAAAATACGTAATGAAGTATTGCAAATCTCATATGGCATTGATAATACGAGGAAAATTTTGGAGCAAATGAAGAAACAGAATACAGATTCTAAAGTAAGCTTGTTAAATTATTCACTCCTAAAGTTTTTTTAATTAAAGAATTGAAAGAAAGTTAGAACTTTATATTTATACGCAGGAATTATTGTCGTTGATTGACATTTTGAACAAAAGAATTTTACACCAGAAAGAAAATGTTCCATTGGAACTTATACAAGGTTATCAGAATGCTGATAAGCAAAAATGTATTCAAAATCAAATCTCTCCTGTTATAACAAAAAGTGCTATAAATTCAGCACATAAATTGATAGAGCAAAATATATCTGCAAATATGTACAATAGTGGTATTATTGAACAAGAAATAATAAAAGACTACTATTTATCAGCACAGAAGAATTTAATAACGTGCCTAAATATATGATTGGGAGACAAACTTTGGCGACAATTAATAGTTTGATAACTGATATAAATAATACGTTAATTACAAAGTATACAATCTTATCATTGGGGAAGGCCGCTGCCCAAAAGAGAGGGGAAATTAATCTATATCTACAATATAAAAAACAAGAGTTTGATATTAAAAGAGGAAAAGGTAAGTCCTCAATTTTAGCAATTTTTGCTAAGATATATTTTTTAATAATATGTTACAAATATAAAAAATACTATATATGTGTGTGTGTAATTTATATCAATATGATTTCCAGGATATTTATATTTCTTCACAGCTGAAGATTATTACAGACAAACCAAAAAAAAAATTGACAAGACTAAATTAAATTTAATAACTGTATTGCGCCATTGCAAACGTTTACGCGAATGCAGAACAAATAATGAACTGCGATATGTTGTAATTAATTAATATAATCTTTATTGTATATTGTATAGATATACAATAATTTCATAATCTTCTATCATTAATTAATAACTTTTGTGAATTAAATAATATTATCTTATGATAGAGACAAAGTTTTAATTTATTAGTATTATTATTAACATATATAAGCTGTTAAAAAATTAACATTTAGAACAGTATATAATCACTAAATTAAATGCAAATTAACATAGATAAAAAAAAATGTTTGCTATATTTATATTACATTGATTGTAATGGTATAAAGTTTGAAAGTTTAAGCACTTATTTGTGTAAATAATGAATCAATTTATTCTTCCATTTATATAATAATGTATACATATATATAACCTATTCTCTTATATCTTCTCTTGTATACATTAATATCAAAAGACAAAACAAAAAAGAGATAGTCAATTGTTTCTAGTTATCCAGTCAATTTGTTTCTCATTGAAGAAGCTGAATGATAGCACAAAAATTTGTTATTTCAAGAATATTGAGTTTGCCATGAAACAATATTTGAATATTTGTGTTCTTTTCAAGGAAAAGGTAATCTGCTCCATTTTTTCATTGCAACATTTGAAGTATTTTTTGCTGATCTATATATAATGTGTAAAATAAATTTAATATGTGTACATTAATTTTATTTTATATATTTCATATATCAAATATTTATAAAGGTGATGAAATTATATTAAGTTATATTAAATATTGTATGAATAAATTATGGATAAGAAGTTACATATTTATAGTTTCTTAGATGGATTTTTTAACAATGTTTTATGGTTTTTATATGTTTAATATATAAAACTCTGTTTGCAATTGACTTATAAAGATTATTATGAATGATTTGCAGTTATAAAATATGTTCAAAGCAGAATCAATTAGTACATTAAGTGATCATGAAGATGACATTGATGATTTGGATGGCTCTATTGTATGGTCCCAAGAAGAACCACTTTCTTCCAACGAAATATTAGAATTATCAACTCAAGATGAGAGAGAAAATAATTTTGCTTTCTGTCGATTGTGTGCTGGCCAAACTAGTAATCCAATATTTATCTATTCTAAACTCGGGGAATCAATGAAATTGGCGCATAAAATAAATACATGTCTAAGTATTAAGGTATATAAATATATATATAGAAAGATCTTCTATTTTTATAAATATTTATTATACATATATTTTGATTGTCATGCAATATATGTATTACATAAATTCTTATAAATACATGTATTACGATTCATATTGCAGATTAGAAAAACAGATCCATTACCAAAACAGCTTTGCTTGGCCTGTATCGAGAAAGTAAATTATTATGACAGGTTTGACACACAATGTATTAAAGCGGAGGAGATCCTTTTAACAATATTAAAGGAAAAACAATCTTTTAATGCTTCCAATCACAAAAATCAAATTTTATCTGACCGACAGTCCTGTCCCTTATGTATAGAAGGTTACATGAATACATGTGAAAACATGTCTCAGCATGTGAAAGATATAGAATTAGACGAGAACGATATAATCTTAGAAAGCAGCGACGAGGAAAGTATATTTAATAATGTAAATGTTGATAAGGAAAATGGAAATCGCTCTATTATGTTACAATGTCTAGGAAATAGGCAGAAATACTTGAAATGTGGCGCGTGCATGAATCTCTATCACACTAAGGAGACTCTAGATGGTCACAAGTGCAAGCCCAATGTGCAGAGCACGACGAAACCATACAAGTGTCTTACGTGCGACACAACGTTTAGTTTCGAGGAGCGTTTGAACTTCCACACGCAATTTCACAGAGGCGCAAAAGCGTTGTATTGTGAAATCTGCAAAATAACTTTCGGTAAAGAATTGAAGCTATTTTATCACTACAAGAGATATCATTCTAAAGATATTAGCATCTCGTGTCTGCAATGTGGAAAATTATTCGAGAATCAGGAGACGCTTCGTGTACACGTTTGCGTGGACGGTAAGAATCGGCCACATATTTGCGAGGTGTGTAACAAAGGCTTTTCCGATGGCTATACCTTGAAGCGTCATATAGTGACACATCTGCCCGAGAAGCCTTACAAGTGCTCGCAATGTTCGAAGAGTTTTACACAGAAGTCAAGATTGAATAAACATGTCGCGAGTCACTGCATCGTTATTGAAAACAATCAGACAGTTTGGAAATGCATTCAATGCGGCGAAGTATTTATCTCTTGCGATGACGCTGATGCTCATTACAAGATACACGAGGATAAGATTACATTGATCGAAAAACTATCGATATCGAAATTATATCACTGCGAATTCTGTAATAGTCACTTTACCGACGTGGACAATCTGAAGATTCATCAGAATCGACACGTTATTGAAAAACCATACACATGTAACGCGTGCGAAACTACGTATAAATCGTTTGCAGAGGCCATTTTACATTGGAAGGAACACCAGAGATTGTTCAAAGTCCTCGTCGTCTTTCTATGCGATGTTTGTAACAAGGACATGAAGGAATTATCTCTATTGTATAAACATAAGCAAAAGAGACACGATTATGCAGCCAGATTATCCGAATCCGGTGATGCAAAGTTCGTGTGCGAACTATGCGGAAATATATTCGACAGGAGCGAGGATATACAGGCTCACGGACGAGATCAATGTTCCAAATTTCCCTGTGATATCTGCGGCAATCTACTGCCCACGGCAAATTCGTTGAATGCTCATAAAAGGCGGCACAATGGACTGCGACCATACGTCTGTAATATCTGTGGAAAGAGTTACACTCAGTCCAGTCACATGTGGACTCACAAAAGATTCCACATGGGCGTCAAGCCTTACGCTTGCGAATATTGCGATCAGCGTTTCACGATAAAGCCGGATTTGGCGGATCACACCAGGAAGAAGCATACAAGGGAGAGACCGTTCAAGTGCGACGTCTGTAATAAGGCTTTTCTCACCGGATCCGTATTTTATCAGCATAGATTAATACACCGTGGTGATCGTAGATACAAATGCCACTACTGCGAGAAGGCCTTCACCAGAACAGAGGCTTTAAATAATCATATTAAAATACACACCGGGGAAAAGCCGCATGCGTGCGATGTGTGCGGCAGATGCTTCAGACAGAAAGGAGACATGAGGAAACATAGACGCACCCAACATAATTCAAAACAGGATACATCTTGAAACTTTTGTCGCATTTCAAATGCAGTGTGAATTATTTTTGTTACTTTTGTATTTTAATCATTACATCGATAAATAACAAATATGTATATAATAATCTATTTGTGCAACATGATCATATTATACTATTGTATAATGAATATAGAATCACACAAATTACATTAATTTATCTGTTTCATAATAAATAATAAAATATTTCACAAAGAGAAAAAGAGAGAGGAAGAATAAAAATTATAAAAAAATATTAAAATATTACATATGAGACATAGTATAAAATATAAAAAAAGAAAATATATATAAGTATCATAATAAATATAATATATTAATAAATATCATGAATATAGAATAATAAGTATCATAATAAATATAATATATAAAATATAAAAAAAAGAAAATATATATAAGTATCATAATAAATATAATATATTATGATGGCATATTAAAAAACAATAATTTATGTAATATAGGTACATTATAAAAGGTATACAATAATGCATTTATTTCTCACTTATTATTTATTTGTCTATATCGTGTATTATATATATCGCTTAATTTTTTCATTATGACTACAAATGTATAAAGAAACATGTATATAGAGAACAGTGAAGGAATTCGAGACTCCGTACGCAATTTTAAAGAGCCGCGATAACGCGCCTGACGAATGACAGGTGCGCGCGCGCGCGCGCGCATGCGCCCGCGTATCGTAGAACAGGTGATGTGTGCGCTACATGCCTAGAATGTCTTATGACCGTCGTCATCGTGCATCTAATCGTCGCGCACGATCTGCTGGACGGACGACCTGACACACTTGGCTGTGATAATCACCGAGTCCGTCGCGCTCGCGGAATACGCGCCGTGATGGTCGCCGAGACGACGATGGCGAGGTAGAATCGTGTTCCCGGGATCGCGGAGCTGATACTGGTACGTGGTGGCCTAGAGTAAGAACGTCATCGTTGATCCTTCGCGAGAGTAAGTCATGATCAACCTTCGTCGCGCGATCTTCCGAGTCGCTCAGGGAAATGTCCCCCGATGTGTCCCTGACCTGTGTATTTGAGCGCGACTTAATCTTAACGCGTTTTGACATATGCATGTAACGGGCGTACGCATGTGACGAGGGTGGGACGATGTAATTGTAAACAAAGAAGTGAGATGTGACCGAAAACGCGACGACGATTCGAGCGATTTTGTGTAAAATTTTTTACGAAATTTATGCGCAGCAGTTTGGCACGTTATTTAGGTTGAACCTGTGACCGAGAGTCTATCCTTTACCTCGTTATCGCGCTCTTTAATTTCGTCGATGTTTGCAAAAGGTTATATAAGATCTTGTCGTTTGTCGATGTTCCATGAAGTAGAGGAGAACCATGGCTTTCCCGCCTTTAGTCAGCTCAACACCTCCACCCTTGGACAACTTCGGAGAGTCCGACGAGGATGAATTCGGAGACTTCACAGCTGGCGGAATAGATGGTATTTATATAATAGAATACATTAATGAAACATTATACATACATATTAATAACGTGATATCAATATTGATTATCTTTCACATTATCACAGTTATCTTCTAATATATAGATTTGTTGTAGGCTTATCCGTTTCATCAGAGTCTCCACAAAAACTTATCACTCCGATACAAACACCAATAACATCACAGAATGTATCTCCTAGGATAAATGGTATTAATGAGTCATCAGTATTAGACAGTCGCTCTAAAATAAACAAAGCCTTGAAATGTGGGGTCATTGATGACCTATTGATTGTTGAGAAGGGAGAGGACAACGTGAGCCACATAAGATTGAAAGATAAAACAGATAATAGTAGCATATTGAAAACGATTTGGAAAATATTACTATAACAGAACACAATGTATTAGATGTACCTAGAAATGGCGATTTGCATAATGTTGAGACTAGTAATAGTATTGATCATGTTTGTACTCAGAATGTTTTAGTTAAAGAAAATTTTGTTGATACAGATGTAATTAGTAGCAACAATAGTAGTTTAGCTGATAGTGTAAAGACAGTCAGTGAGCAAGAGGGATCGTCAAGTGGTTTAGAGGCAAATGATGAAATAGAACCTGCGAGCTTGGATTTGGAGGATCCTACGAGTACGCCGGATATTTTGCAACAATTGGATGACGATTTTTACAATTACGAACAGTTCAAAGATTCCAGAGTGGAACGATACTGTTTGTGAGAAAAAGACAGATATGACTGTGGCAGTTTTGCAAACAGATTATGATAATACGCCTAATTCTATAGACACAAAATGTAATGTAACAGATGAAATAGAAAATACTTACACGCCATATATCGAGAATGATGTCTGTGTCAATCATATTAATGATAAATCTACTTTCATTCATAATGAAAGCACAATTTCCAATTTTGTTACCTCACAAGAACTTAATGTAGACAGTACTAATGTTTTTAATCAGCCAGATTGCGAATACAGTATTCAACCAAAATATATAGAGATGTACGATGTAATATCCAATGGTGAGACAAGCAAGTCGAAAACTTTAAATGATTCTTTCAATTTTGATTTTACCTTTGATGATGCTCTAAGAGAGAAATCAAATTTAGATTGTACATCCATATATGCCGAAGACATCTATGTTCAAAAATCTAATATGAAGAGCGACGAGAATTTTCCTAATGACGTTTGCGATACAGTCACTATAGAAAGTATTACACAATCAAAAGAGAACGAATATGTAGTTGTAGAGACAAAAAATCAAATTGTTCAAAAAACAGGTATGAATGGGACAATTGAGGAAATTTCTGCTTATAAAGAAAAAAGCTTGAGTAATGAAGAAATAAACAGACACATTCCGGAAGATGATTATGACGCACATAATCCAGATAATTCCGACTTTACGGAATTTATAGAGCATAAAGGTTTTGACAGTGTATTGGAATTGACAAGTAGTTACAATCCGATATCCATTAATAGTGATTAAATTCATGATTTGCATGCATTTTCTTCCGACACATCTATACAAAAATTTTCATCAATTGAAGAAGCTTCACTGCCATCTACTAATACATCCCTTGACTGCTTAAAAGATAAAGTTAATTTTACATGTACTGCGATCGAATGTGCCACATATAAAAGCGAAAATTCTGTAGTATACTTTAGCGATGGCGAATTTTATGATTTCCACTTACAAAATATGGAGCCAGTAGCAACCAGAGTACAAGAAAATAATTATTTTGGCTTTGAAAGCGCAGATAACGAAGACGATGATTTTTGTGATTTTACTAATTTTTCGAGTGCGACAATAGAATCGAAATTAAATGATGATGCTAAAGAAATGAAGGTACCTGAGGATAATGACGATTTCGGAGACTTCAGCAATTTCGAAACATCAATGAATGTAGTAGAGACATAGCAGTTTAGTTTGAAAGAATCTATATGTCGGATAGAAAACAAGAATGTGAGTTTAGGAATGTTTGTAATATAAGATAGTTGGTAGTTTATTAGAGAAATAAATGTATCGCTTTGGCTTAGATTTCGTGCAAGTTTTGTATTAAATATAAATAATATAACTTAACATATTTTCTGATATATTTCGATCAAAATGATTTCAGGCCGCGAATAAGATAGAAGATATAATAACAAATATGTTTCCAATAATTCCTGAACATCATGAAGTTGAATTAAAATCTTTAATAGATAAAACGGATAAAGTTTGGCAGAATGTGAAAAGTGTGGAAGAAACTAATGCTCTCACTTATCAATGGGCAAATAGCAGTAGTAACAATGTTCTTCTAAATGCTCTTGGTATCGATTCCCGAAACATCGTAAGTATGCATATGTTGCACGTATTTAAAACTGAAAATATTTCATACATTTATTCGACAACAAATATTTGAAATTAAAGCTTTTTGGGCCAAGATGGAATCCGAATATACCAAGGTTTGCTGCAAATCTCGGCTTTACTCCACTGGAGCCGATTAAAGCTACCGTTGAACCTCAGCACCAACCATCTGCATCCAACGTAAACAAGATGCAAGGCACGGCTTGTTCAGATGTAAGTTGAAGCTTTTATTTCAATAGGATACACGTGTGAGTACAATCTACGTGTTTATTAATAATTGTAACATTATATTAGGAAGTACCCGCCGCCCAATTTGATTGGAATAGTTCTGGTCTTGTAAACCCCCTAGATGCTAGTAAGTATTTATTGTACTCGTGTGTATATGTGTGTGGTAGTTAAATTATTACATTGAAAGAAAAAAAAAGATGTTATATCTCTTATATATTTTTCTGAATCTCAATACACTCACATATAGCGAAAGAGAAAGAAAATAATATCTTTTTTTTTTTTAAACAAGTATTTATTTTACACGTAAAAGCAATATATGTTGTTGTGATATAACATGTAAACACATAACATGTTGAGTTTTTTCTTAAATCTTGCAAAAAATAACACAATACAGGTGGTGGTGGGTTATCCGCTCTTCTACCTCTGGATTTGTTGTGTCCGTTTGATCCTCTATTAACACCTCATTGCTCCACACACTCCGAATCCTATCATCAGTCAGCTTGCTCAATGAACTCCGTTTATTACTGTAAGTGCTGAAGCTATATGTATGTGTTGTGATATGACGTATGCGTGCACGCTTATTTATAATTTTTATTTCAAATAAAAAATATCCTTTCCATATGCATTCATATATATGAAATATTCAGTAGATTTACGCTTATTTGCTTGATTTTGAATTTTATAGTATCTTCCGTAATTTTTCTGTATTTATAGTTAACCATATAATTAATTATTATATAGTTAATCATTGTTTATTATTATGCAGATCCACCGGAAACACAAGAATCAAGCAGTCAGCTTGTAAAGTCGCAAAATTGATCCGAATTTACTAATAGTTCGCTAAAACAGCAAAAATCGTCTCAGACGTCCAAGATAATAGAACCATTGCCAGGACCATGTACAGTAGAATGGAAAAAGTAAGTCGAACAAGATCTCGGAGCGAAGCAGAAAAGTAATCACCAGTCGCATAAAGCTTTGAGAAATGTTCCGCCGACCAACAATAAGTCGTTTCCGGTAAGCAATAATATTTCCAAGGTACATGATTATCATAGAAAGACATCGGTAGGTAGGAAAGAGAATACTCATGGTGCGGAACACGTGGTCATGGATCGGTATGGGCGACCGATGACCGTGCAAGCCGAGACCGCGAAGATTCTGAATCAGTTACCGGATCTGTCGTTCTTAAACGCGAGAACTCTGTTGTTCAATCGCGAGCAGAGGCAGATCGTGCCGGATCTGGGCGCAATGATAAATCGGAAGATGCCCGGCTGAGTAACATCGGTCTGAATGCGAGTTTGAAAGGGGCAAACGCGAGAGGAAACCTCCCGGAGAACCTGTTGCGAATTGGACGTTTCTAAATGACCCATACAATCAAAACGTACTTCTGCTACCTTTCAAACCTGTGTTCAGACCAACCTCTGATCCAACCTTGGTTCTTCCGCGTCTGAAAAGAATAACTAGACGCGTACGTGTGTACGTGTGAAACTCCTGTATTATTCATCTTTTCACTTGCTGCACCGAGCAATGGCACTTTGACATTCCGAACCATCATTGTTTTGTGATTCTATAGCGCTATTGAGAATTATTGTTATTGAATCCTTTTAAAGGAGCTTTTACTTCGTTATGCAATTATAATTTAATATTGCACTGATCGTTTCGGCATGTAAGTTTGTTCTGTTAGCTCAACGGTTGCATAATTCTCACTGGAGATAGCAACATTTAACGTCTCTAAATTAAATAGATTTAAGAATTCACATCTATTCGGCCATGTTCTAGTCTACAGTTCTTAACAAATAAGTTTTAGGTATCATATGTTAGGAGAAAGATTTTCGTTTAAAGAGGTTTATATTTTTAATGATAATTACGAGCAATGAAGAAGTCGAAAAAAATTATATTACACGTTTTTATCTCGAACGTTAAATTCATTTATTAACTCTTCTGAGATTACTCTTAGATGAGAGCAGACCTGAATATTAATCATATACATTCGAGATATTTCGCGTACTTTGTACGATATTTACTTATTACAATTTCAAGCAATCGTAAATATTTCCAGTCATAATATAGAGAAGAGAAAATACACATACACATACATATTTAACTCTATTCAAAATAAAAACTATATACTAAATCGTAAGTCAATTATCAATTAGATTGACGAGAAGATTGAATCTGTAATGAAATCGTCGAGTGATGTCGCATATATCAAATTCGCTTGATGCTTTTATTGCACATTTTGAATTTCTACTATGGAACGTGATGTACTTAATTATATGTAAATGTAAAGGCATTTGCATATTGATTATTAGGGCGAAATGATAAGCTAAAATAATATTACCATTATCGAATTCGTTATTTATTAATGATAATATTGTAATATATATTTTATGTAAAATATTGTGGATAACATTAACACATAGGCAATCTTTGACAATTGAATCGTTGTTACTTTTCTTAACCAAATTATATCTTGCAAAAGACCTCGATCTTTTCCCGATCCTTGAATTAACCATTTACAAAAGACACATATGTCGTATTTGATTTTATTAATTATATGAGGTAAAGAACGATAAACAATTCAATATTTTGAATATTCGTAGTTTTGATTTTACTAAATATAAGAGAAAAATTCGTTTAAAAGACCAACTAAATGATAGTTATTCTTTTTTTATTAAAATACTTTTATTAAAAAATTATTATTCATCATTCGATAACATATTTGGTTTTTTACTCATCATCAATATATGTATAAAAAAATATATATTATATTATATTTATATATATATATATATATATATATATATATATATATTGTATATATATATATATATACACACACGTATTAAACAGCAATAGCTATAATGTTTACGCAACACATACAATTAGAATAAAACATGTACTTAGAATATATAATTAATAATACAATTAAATATTTTTTTTAATATATTATTACATGCACACAAATTATTTCATATAATGCAATATAAATCTTTTTAAAACTTTCACAATTTTGTCTTAGACTAGATTTTTTAAATTCAATATATAATGATCTATACATATATTATAATTATAATACATTAATTATAATTGTGTCTTAGACTAGATTTTTAAAATTCAAATATATAATGATCTATACATATATTAAATACATGTATGTATATGTGTGTGTGTGTGTGTGCGCGCGCGCGCGCGCACAATTTGAAACAATAATACTCTGTATAAGTATAGAAATTTTTTTTAAAAACTATATATATGTATATAATTTGTAACAATTGCACCACCATTTCTTTAAATTATGAAAAAAAGCATAAACATATGATATTTTTCATCATTTAGAAAATAGATCCTCTTCAGATTCTTCTTCTTCTGAAATATTAAGGATCTGTTTTGATTTTATTGTATGAGACACATTTATATTATGTAATGTTAATTTGTTTCTACTAGTAGAAGGCTCAGGAATTATATCTTCGCTAGAAGGAGAATTTGTACATCTCTTAAAATTTATCTTACTACTCTTTGGTGTAGCTTTCCATTCACTTTTATAATCTACTTTGCGTTTTTTTGAATTAGATGATGCAGTACTCTGTACTTTCTTGCTCTCTGCATCTGATTTTTGACTTTCATCGTCAGTAGTTTCATCATATACTGACTTTGTTGTTTGTTTATTGCTATCTAAAGCCTTCTGAAGCTCTCTGATCTTTTTTTTCTTTGCATTCAGAAGTAAAAGAAATTTTGTGTAAAGATCCTTCTCCATTTTATCTTTTATATTTATCATTTCCTCTATATCTGTAGTTAGCTTTATATTGCTTTCATTCAAGCATTTGTTCTCTTTTTTCAATGTTAGTATCTCTTCTTGACATTTTTGATAAAGCTCTAATAATTGTTTCAAAGTGTCAGAAATAATTAATATATTTGAAAGAGGATATATTGCAATTTCTCCACGAGTAAGAATATTTTGCTGTTTCCATATAAATGTATCATCATGCAGAAAAAATTGTATGTCAGCATTTTTACCAGAAAATGCATGTCTAGTTTTCTCCAAGTATTTTTCAAAAGATTCATCTAAATGATCTAGAAAGAAATTGGCATTTTCTGTGTGCATCTATAAAATAAAAATAATTACATTATTAAGTATATATTTATTAAATATAGTAGAAGATAATTATCAAGAGTAATATTTTGTTTTAAAAATAAAAAATTTGTTCGAGTTTTTCAAAATTTTAGTATCTAGTTTTGTAATATGTACAAGTAATATACAATCGAATAAATAAATATTAATCAGATTATATACCTCTCCACTCAGTGGTATTGTGCATGGTCTTAACAATATTATTTTAAAATGCGTATCCTCCCATTCTGCATATAATGTAAAATTGGTTTTGTCCACTTGATTCACGAGCTGACTCACGCTCACGTTAATCATTTCAATAATTTAAAAAAGGTATATGTAATATAAATGAAAAACGAAGGAATTGCGCGAAAAACATTTGATGTATGATCTGATAAAATTTTTTAATAAATTTGATCCAGAGAGAAACCTGAGAGCGGCCACCTCGCTTTAACGAGCACATTGTCCTAATGCGCCGCCTGACAAAGTGGACGTCAACTACGTCCGTTCCGCTCGATAATGATACATGGTTCGTGTCCGAGCTATGGTTCATGTCCGAGCTATGGTTCATGTCCGAACTATTCACATGAGATGGACATGAGAGTTAGACAAGAGCCGATAATCTATCGTTCTGCTTTTGTCTCACCAACGATGGCAGACCACGCGGCGATAGGCATGAGGCGAGCTAGCGGTGATTTTATATCGCAAAGTTCATGTCTCCTTCCATCCCTCGTCGGCCCCGTTTCATCTTTCACGCTCTACATTTTACATAATTCGGATAGGATTTCGAGACGACTTCGGGCCCAATACATAGAGACAAATTTATTTATTTATTATAAGGACATTTATTAAAAATGTTTTTTAATAAAACCTTTTCTTTTTATTAAAATAATTATATCTGTATTTCATAAATGCTTGCAACTCTCATATTATTAATATTTTATTTTATATATTTTTTAAACAATTAATTATCTTACTTTGATGCATTTGCGTGTTAGTGTTAAACATGAAAAACAAAATGTAATACAACATGTAGCGTATCGTATGCTGTGAAAAGTTTTCTGGTAAAAAAATAAAATTTCAATAAGATTACTCACACGTATACGGCACAATACAGCATCCAATGCGCTAGATGTTGTATTACATTATGTTTTTCATGTTTTTATGATAAATATCATCCTGGCTCATGTCTTGATGAGATCGATAATTCGGATGATTAATTTTATGTAATCATTTTTTATGTAATCATGTTTAATTTTGAAAATAATAACAAAAAGATAGATAAACCAGTTTGTGAAACTATAATTCTTTGTATGATGACATACAAAATAACTTTACATTAACAATAAACAGATTCTTTAATCTTTTATTAATATATAAATTACGAATTACGTTTCAAAGTGTCGTGATTTCGCGACTATTTGATGCTATGAAACAAGTAATGCGCGACAACACGCTGATAATAATCAGTCAGCGTAGCGAGCTTTACAAGTGACGTTCGATTCTGCGGTGCTTCATTATCTGTGCATAACAGATCTCTTCTATTGTTTTAAATTTATATTTTTTTTAACGATCTGTAAGATTTGTGTATTTTGCAACACGTGTTATCGTTTCTTTTATAGAACACGACACATTATCTGTAAATATTTTGGCGTATACACGTACGTGCGTGTATGCTTTTATTGTGTCGGTTGTGTAATTTCTTTATTTTTTTATCACGTGTTGTGTATTTCTCTTTTATTTCTACTTTTAAGTTTTTTTAATTTTATTTTTATATTTTTTTGTTTTGCATTACAATAAACAATCACTATGTCGAGTCAGTGCCCTGTAGATAGTTATTATGATAAGTGCGTGTACAAAGAATGTAAGAATGGGAGATTTTCGCATGGGAAACGGCTATTCCGATTTCCAATGCAGAAGGATACAAGATGCAATACATGGATACGCAATACAGGTATGTTTTTGTGCAATAATTGTCATTATTTTATTAATTTTTTGCCTTTTCTGCTCCCAAATTAAATACATATTATTTGCTATTTTATTATTATAAAATAAAAATAAAAAAAAGACGACAGCAGTGAAATTCGAACTCGGGTCAGCGCCGTGACAAGCAGACTTTTTTTTTTTAATTGTTTATTAAAGACCAATAAATAGATACAAATTTTAATACTACATAAACAAAAGCAAATATATTAACATAAATCTTTTTAACAAGACTAATCGGCTACGCAGAGCTCTCGCTGTCATGTACAATAATTTATTGAAAATAAGTATGTGTAACTTATGGGTTAATGTTAGTATCGAGTAATATAGTCTACTCATTAAATCTATATAATGTTAGAATTACCAGTAAAAAATCAGGTCTAGTAATTATCGTTTACATCCTTGTCAGATAAGGCCAAATTATATTGGAGATATACAGGGTGTCCCATTTTAAATAATACGCTCAAATATCGACGAAACGGTGCGTTAAATAAAAAAATGTTTCAAACAAAAGTTATATGGCTTGAAGGGGGCCATCAGATGGTGGCAATGATTTGACCTTGGAGAGTCGTTTGAAGGTCACCTTCAATTTTTTAAACAGAACCCCTTATTTTTTATTACTTATTATTATAGCTTACCTCGAGAGCTTTCCAAAACACTATAATAAAGTATTTCTTCATTCAGTACTTTTCGAGTTATGAGGCTTGAAATAATTTCTTAATTTTACATAAACCATATAATATCTAGTAAAATATTTATTTTTCGATTATCTTACCTTAATACTTTTATGTACAAAATAATGAGAAGAATCAATTGGTGTAAAGAAAAAACATAGTTGTTTAAAAAAAAATATGTGAATTGCAAATTACATATTTTTTCTTCGAAACAACTATGTTTTTTCTTTACACCAATTGATTCCAATCATTATTTTGTACATAAAAGTATTAAGGTAAGATAATCGAAAAATGAATATTTTACTATTTTATGGTTATTTTATAGTTTATGTAAAATTAAGAAATTATTTCAAGCCTCGAACTCGAAAAGTGCTGAATGAAGAAATACTTTATTATAGTGTTTTGGGAAGCTCTCGAGATAAGCTACAAGAATATGCAATAAAAAATAGGGGATTCCGTTTAAGAAATTGACGGTGACCTTCACGTGACCTTCAAATGACTCTCCAAGGTCAAATCATTGCCACCATCTGATGGCCCCTTTCAAGCCATACAATTTTTGTTTGAAACTTTTTATTTAACACACCGTTTCGGAGATATTTGAGCGTATTATTTAAAATGGGATACCCTGTATATTTGAATTATTGCTGTTTATATTAGGAGGATATGTGATAGTTTTTTGGTTCTTTCGAGCAGACATCTTACGTGCACTGCCACGCACTATTACGAAGTAGCGCTTTATCGAATTGGTTATAACCGACACGCCCGACATAGAAAATTTTTTTTTACCAAACACTCGTTATACCAATTGCTATGTCAGCTTGAAGTAAACATGTAATCGTAATTTTCATAATGTTTTGTATTTTTGTTACAGGAAATACAAATTTGGAAAAATTGTCTGCCAATACCCTTAGAAAATTAGGATTGTGTGAAGATCATTTCTTTATTACATCATTTACAAACGCAACAAAAGGACGATTAAGAAAGGATGCTGTACCAATTGCGTATGAAAACGCTGGCTCAAATTCTGCAAACGAAAATGTTGAAGTAGGTGAAATGCAAAGAGATATTACAGAAGCACTTTCACCCAACGATGAAAATCTAATAATGAAGGAAAAACAAATATCTGAAGAATGCGCTCTACGGACATACAGGCCTGCAGCTTTAAATTTCGAAATATCTGCGGAAGAGGAAAACGTAATGGAATGGGTACATTTGGAGCCACTACATCAAGATATTGAATGTAAAAGCAGTGAAAGAAATGTTGAATGCGAAGATGATAGCATTCCAAGAAATAATAAAGAAAAAAGTGATCTAAAAGCAAAAAACAAAGCATTGAAAATTGAGAATTTGAATTTGCGGCAAAAAATTAAGCGCTTAGAATTTCGAATTCAAAGGATGACACAAACATGTAAATGTAAAAATTCAAAAAAGGAAGAAAAGAAAAAAGTGCTAAAAAATTTAATAAATGCACAAGAACTGCATCCTGTAGCAAAGACCATGATACATTTACAACTGCATACACCACGTACACAATATACTGAGGAAGAGAAAATACTTTCAAAACAATTATATTATTATTCAGCGTCAGCATTTTGCCGTTTAAAGAAAGCAGGTTGCAATTTCCCTGGACAAAGAACAATTAGAAGATGGGTAGAAGAATATAATATAAAACCAGGATTTTGTGATATTATATTTCAAAAATTGAAAGAAAAAATTGCACAAATTCCTGAGGAAGAAAGAGTGTGTGCCTTGAAATGGGACGAGATGTCTATTAAAAGCTATGAAGAATATTCCTCAAAATTAGACGAAATAGAAGGTCTTGTTGATCTAGGACCTTTGGGCAGACAAACAGAAAGAACGAAGTGCATTTTTGTCTTTTGCCTTGATAGCTTAAATGCACGTCATCCATGGCGACAACCATTGGCATATTTTCTTCCAGGTAAATGTATGAAATCACATGAAATAATTCACTTAGTTGAGATGTGTCTAGATAAATTGAATGACACGGGTGCGAATGTGAAACTTTTGACATGTGATCAAGGTACAAATAATCAAGCCACTTATAATCAACTAGGCGTTGATGTAGAAAATCCATATTTTATATATAATAATAAAAAATATTATACTTTATACGATTTTCCGCATTTAGTAAAAAGATTAGCGAGTTTTCTTAGAACACATGGCAATATATATTGCAAAGGAGAAATAATTGCATCATATTCTGATTTTGTGAAAACCTGGAGCATTGATAATGCGACAAAAGGAGGCTCTAATTTATTGTCCCATATTTCAAGGGCACACATTCATCCAAATTGTTTTGAAGCAATGAATGTAAAAAGAGCGTTTCAATTATTTAGCCATACATTCGCATGTGCAATTAAAATAGCCGGTGACTCAAAAGAATTAATTCAAATACATGGGAAGCGACAGCTGATTTTGCAGAGCATATGAACAGCGTAATTGATGCTTGCAACTCCTACAGTTTTAATGTCACATTCGGCGGAAAACGATCATTATCAAGGAAAAATCCAGATATTGAAGATCTATTGTCAAACTTTGTGCAGTGGTGTTCAGGATGGTCAAAATTTTCGGACAGAATATATCAAGTTCCTTGTTTCAAAGGTTTTATCATTACGACACAAGCAATTCTTGCTCTGTATAAAGAACTTGCAAGTAAAAATGAAGAATTTGAACTTGCAACAGGTTTATGCAACCAGGATTCAGTGGAACATTTATTTTCAAAACTTCGGCAACGAGGAGGATTTAATCCAAATCCAACTGCAAGAATGGTCCGACTATCAATTAGACATATATTATCCACTGGTTACATTCAGACAAGCGATAAAGGCAATGTGCAATGCTCTGAAAGTGAAGCTCTCATTAATAAACCGAATCAAGTTATTAAGACGGTTGAAAATTGTATGAGTGCAAATAATGTTGTTGTTGTTGATGATGTTGAAGACGATGTTGATGATGCCGATTTAGTAACAGAATTACTTGATAAACATTCAGACATTCTCGAGGAATATGATGTGGACATAAATAATGTAAGTATACTTAATAATTATGATGATATAACATATTTTGCAGGGTATGTCGCACGACGATGTATTGAGAAAAATAATTGTGAGAATTGTCGTACAACAATGTTAAAAACGCCAATGGAGGACCCAACGCCAAATGAAAGATACATTGAATACCGTGAATATCCCAACGCAGACGAGGATGCTCCAACAGTTACAAAATTAACTCGACCAACAACCCTCTTTATAAATATAATTAAAACACAGTTGATGAGCTTCAACCGTACGTGGCAACATCATTGGGCATCCACACAGATTCTTGAGAAGATTGCGAATGAAGGTATGTATGCAACGAATAAAATGCATGCCGGATGGTTTGATATAAATGATAAGTGTTACAATCACCGCATGCAAGCGTTAAAATTTTTAATGACAGTTAAAATATATTCCCGTACGCGATACAATAATCACGCTGCAAAGGCAGTGAATACATTTAAAAGAAAAATAAAAAACTTGTCAAATAAGTAAAGTTTTATAAAAAGATTAAAATATTATAAAATAAAGAAAATAAGTAACATAGAACGTACTTTAAATTTATATTGTAACTTACATAAAAGTACGAAAATTCCTTCATTTTTTATATTATTAGTATCTTAAAAATCGTTACATATATCTTAAAGATTGTTGTACTAATTAATTTAAAACTGATTTTTAATTTACTGACATTTTCTGTTCAATAACGGGAAAAAGAAATATGCAATTCCCAATGTCATGGAAGATCGCAATCACAGTTAAAATTATTGCATAAATGTCTGAGACTAGCAAATCTATCACGAAAAGACAAAAAAATAAAACAAAAAGTTATAATGCGAGCATGCCATGAAATTGGGAAATCATATTAAATGTCTTACTATTAATGATATCCTAAGATACGAATAATATAAATATTTTAAGGAAATGCATTTATGTTTGTCTCATTACTCGTTGGCACACGGTATTCATACATGAATATTCATATATAATTAAAGGGAAAGATGTAAATGAATATCGTGCAGATATAACAAATATGTAACAAATCACATAAAAATATATAACAGTGATTTTGAACAAATCACAATCAAAAGAGACGTCTATAAAAATACAATTAGTATAAACATATAATTACAGAAAAAGAGACGTAATATACACACTCATACAAGGAAATCTACATATAGATTTCCCCGTGATAAGATTTGCTAGTCTTTCATTTATGCAATTTTTTTAACTGTGAGTGCAATCTTAACGTCATGCTTAATAATGTCAACGAGAAAAAAATTTTTTTTTCTAAACTTTGAATTTAAATACACGTTCTATGTTACATACAATAAGAAATATGGATAAAATTATTAAATAATCATGGAGACTAAAATTAGTACACAGAAGAGACAGCTTACTATAAGAGATTAGAATCTCAAACTTAGAGTGATATTGCAAAAAAAGTCACTTACATGTGTTATGTACATATATGTTTAATTAAAAATTAAAATTTTTATGTATAAAAGTCTAAATAAAAAACGTTATACATGTTATTTGAAATGAAACTACTACCTGGTTTCGCGAATAACATCTATATGTATACTTCTATTTATTTGTCAATTTGTTTTTCATTTGGGTCGAATTATATTAATATATAATTACTTATTGGCGAAGCCAGATATTAGTATTATTTATTTACAACCTAATCTGTCCTTATTCCAAATATTTGTTCTATATTTTCCTTATTCCCATAATATTTTATCTTAATCGACACATATATTAAATTACCACAAATCTTTTCTCAGTTTAAACATCATATATCTTTTCTCAGTTTAAACATCATATATGACACATTAATATTTTTAACATGGATGTATCACATATATGACTGTCTTCGTATCTCAATCAGATAATTATAATATATTAAAATATTTGTGAAACATTAGTTTTCGTTAAACAATATAATTTATGTTCTAAAAGTAATAGAAAAATTAAAAAATTTATTAAATAAAGAAAAAGAAAAAATTAACACACTCTTTATATAATAACGTAGACTGTTGTTAAAAAAACGAGATATACTACATGCTCCTTACATTTAATATACATATAATACATTTATAACTGTGCACACAAATATGAGTTGGAAGACTGTCTCACTCGTTGCAAGACTCACGCAAGATGTAAGTAGAATTGTTTCTTTTTATATACTAAAATCTTGTATACTTAAAATATATATATATATTAAAATATAAAATATATATATATCTAATGGGCCACCCTATATATATATATATATATATATATATATATATATATATATATACATATATATACACAGGGTGGCCCATTTTAATCCATCCAGTCGAATATCTCGAAAACCAAGCCCGGGAGAGAAAAATGTTTCAGACAAAAGTTGTTTGGTTTCAAGGGGGCCTTAAGATGGTACCATTGGTTTGACCTTGCAGAGTCATTTGAAGGTCACGTGAAAGTCACCTCAATTTTTTTAAATAGCACCCCCTATTTTTTATTACATATTCTTGTAGCTGACCTCGAGAGCTTTCCAAAACACTATAATTAAGTACCTTTTCGTTAAGTACTTTTTGAGTTATGAGGCTTGAAATAATTTCTTAATTTTACATAAACCGTAAAATATCTTGTAAAATATTCATTTTTCGATTATCTTACCTTAATACTTTTACGTACAAAATAATGAGAGGAATCAATTGGTGTAAAGAAAACACATAGTTGTTTCGAAGAAAAAATATGTAATTTGCAATTAACAATTCCATATTTTTTCTTAAAAACAACTATGTGTTTTCTTTACACCAATTGATTCCTCTCATTATTTTGTACATAAAAGTATTAAGGTAAGATAATCGAAAAATGAATATTTTACAAAATATTTTACGGTTCATGTAAAATTAAGAAATTATTTCAAGCCTCATAACTCAAAAAGTACTTAACGAAAAGGTACTTAATTATAGTGTTTTGGAAAGCTCTCGAAATAAGCTACAAGAATGTGCAAAAATATATAGGGTGTTCCATTTAAAAAAATTGAAATGACTTTCACGTGACCTTCAAATGACTCTTCAAGGTCAAACCATTGGTACCATATTATGGCCCCCTCGAAACCATACAACCTTTGTCTGAAACATTTTTCTCTAAAATGCTTTGTTTCCGAAATAATTGCGTGCGTTAATTAAAATGGCTCACCCTGTATATACAGGGTGTCCTAGACCACCCGTACACCCCTTTTCTTTCAAAAACTAAGCATTTTAGAGAAAAAGAGCCCTCCTTTTTAGAGAATAAGCTACAAGAATATATATATATATATATATATATATATATATATATATATATATGTATATACATATAAAGTATGTAATCTTTGACCATAGAGAGGCAAGCGTTTGGCATTATACTTACACACCATTATATGAGCACTATATACAGGGTGACCCATTTTAACTTAGGCAGCCAAATAACTCGAAAAATAAGCAAGATAGAGAAAAATGTTTTAGACAAAAGTTGTATGGTTTCGAGGGGGCCATAAGATGGTATCATTGGTTTGACCTTGAAGAGTCATTTGAAGGTCACGTGAAGGTCACTTTAATTTTTTTAAATGGAACATCCTATATATTTTTGTACATTCTTGTAGCTCATCTCTAGAGCTTTCCAAAACACTATAATTAAGTACATTTTCGTTAAGTACTTTTTGAGTTATGAGGCTTGAAATAATTTCTTAATTTTACATAAACCGTAAAATATCTTGTAAAATATTCATTTTTCGATTACCTTACCTTAATAGTTTTATGTACAAAATAATGAGAGGAATCAATTGGTGTAAAGAAAACACATAGTTGTTTCGAAGAAAAAATATGTAATTTGCAATTAACAATTCCATATTTTTTCTTAAAAACAACTATGTGTTTTCTTTACACCAATTGATTCCTCTCATTATTTTGTACATAAAAGTATTAAGGTAAGATAATCGAAAAATGAATATTTTACAAGATATTTTACGGTTTATGTAAAATTAAGAAATTATTTCAAGCATCATAACTCAAAAAGTACTTAACGGAAAGGTACTTAATTATAGTGTTTTGGAAAGCTCTCGAAATAAGCTACAAGAATGTACAAAAATATATAGGGTATTCCATTTAAAAAAATTGAAGTGACCTTCACGTGACCTTCAAATGACTCTTCAAGGTCAAACCAATGATACCATCTTATGGCCCCCTCGAAACCATACAACTTTTGTCTAAAACATTTTTCTCTATCTTGCTTATTTTTCGAGTTATTTGGCTGCCTAAGTTAAAATGGGTCACCCTGTATAAAGTAAATAAATATGCACTATATATATTTTACTTTCATTACTATAATAATCGACACGTTCTAACGCGTTGTAACTTGTAACGGTCGTCACGGTCGACTGTTCTTACGCTGTTTTCTTGTTACGTATACATACATAAGCACCGGCAGCGCGACAGCTAGTATCTGTTCGCGCAACAAATATATAATAAAATAATTTTAAATATTACTCGATTTATGTCGTATTTAGTGTCATTTTAATCACAAAAATCTCATTAATTAATTAAAATTACATTAAAAATACAAATACGACATAAATTGGATAATTTTTAATAAAATATGTTGTCAAAAATTTGATTATTTATTTAATTAAAATTGACCGATTTATGTCGTGTTTGGTGTCATTTTAATCGTAAAAATTTCATTAATTCATTGCAATTATTTTCAAATCGAAAAAGTGCGAAATAAAAATTTTAATTTTTACGATATTTAAATCCCTAACAGTTGTTATAGATAAGGAAAGGTATCCGATCGAAGCGAGAAGGAGTAAGGAGCAAGCGAGATAACGAGACATGAAAGAGTTCCGAAGTCAGGCTCACTTTTTCTTATCTTCATATGTATACATTAGGGTGTCCTTTATTTCTACATGATAAAAAAAATTGATTTTTTTCGGTCTCACCCTCTAAAAAGTTTACAATTGGTATAAGAATCACACACAAAAAATTTCAGCCTTCTAGATTAATTACTTTCCGTGCCGACAAAGGCTTTAAGTCTGATAAAAAAAAACGTAATTAAAAAAAACATTAAAATTGAATTTTTTAATTTCTGTAGGCAAATAATGTTTTACAACCCCAAATAATTATTATATAATATATAATATACATATAATATATATATTTATAATATATAGAATAGATATTTAATAGAATAATAAGGCAAAAGAATTTGAGCTCTGTTTTAAAAAACAAAAATGCCAAAATAGCTAATAAATTTATATAACAGGTAGTAGGGTTATAAATTAATGATAAATAATTATCTAAATAGCAAAAAATATTTTTTAATAAACCAGAAACATAAATATAACTTTTAAAATTAGTAAGGTTCTTTTAAAGTATCCTTGTTTCAATTAAATTTGGATATAAACGTCTGTATTGTTGTACACAACGCAGAAGAAATTCCTGTTGCTCTGCATCTCTTACAACACGTCCATTATAATCTTGAATTAATTTCACTGCCCTTTCAGCGATATCATTTATTACTTTTAAGGATTTTATAACTTCTTTTCCATTTAGATAACTAACATTTGTGTTCCATGTAATTGGATCTTGGTTCAAAAAATCTGTATTGATTTTGAATTGTGAAAACAATTTTAAACTATTATGTGAAATGAACACATCTATAGTTTTCTCTAAAAGATAAAATAAAATTATTAGCTAAACATAAATTATATTTTAAATAGTTAGATTAGTTAGTTATTGGTGAGAATTTAATGTGACAATAAATTCAAAACCGAAACTGAAACATACCTGTAGAATTATGGTCAATATCTTTGGCAGGATTATGAAACGTTTTGTAGGATTAATAGTACCTTCATTTTGAAGCGATTTTACCATAAGTTTTTTGGTTTCAATTGATATATTATAGTATCATCAAAAAACGCTAAAGCTGCTGTTTCTTCGGATAAGTACTAAAGGTGACCGCATAATTTTTTTATTGCTGCCTTTGAAGTGTCTGGGTCGATTTTTTCATAGAATTTTAAGTTTTTTATAAAATTTAAATCTTGACATGGAGCTTTTTGTGGTAATGGGCAATGAAACCATGCTTGCACATAAAATCGGGTGATGAAAATACAAATATCACGCAGCAAATTTCTTTCGGCAGAAGAAATCGTATACTCTTTACGAAATAAATAAATTTTTAAACAATAAATTGCTCGACTCATCCATCGAGCTTGATGCATTGCACCAGGAGGATGAATTTTTAAATTGCTTTCTGAATCGCCATTAAGAAATATAATTACCAATTCAAGTAATTCATTATAATCATGTCTAAAATGTTTATTTTGCAACTTGCACTGAGTAAAATTGAGAATTCCTTCTTTTACATCTTTCAAAGCAGTATAACACTCACCGTCTTCTATGCCTGACACATAGTTAGTCTTATTAATCTTATTCCAGTTTTTCTGAAATTTCTTGAATAGTGGAATATCAGGGCTTGATGTTACCTGTGGAAGTTTACATTCGAAAACACTTCGGAGAATAAGTTCATAAATATGATGTCGACAAGGTAGATAAAGTAGATCTTTCTTAAATTTCTGTTCTATCAAAATCATTGCTCCATTTAATCGTCCTGTGTTAGAAGCTGTAGTGTCACAACATAAAGCTTCGAGAGTGTCTGAAAAGTCCCAATCTTCCAAAACATTACACACGGCCGTCGCTATTTCTTCACCTGTGGATCTTTCTAATTTTGGTACACCAAAGAGTTGTTCCATATTTTGACTACTTACAACTATTGGCAAACAGGCGAGTCTCTAACATTTAATGATGATAAAAGCTTTCCATCCCAATGAGCAACAACATAATTAGGTGATATTTCTTAAAATCTAGATTTAATGATTTCAGCACGCTCAGCTCTTAAAATCTGTCGACATCGATGGATTGAAGATCGATTTATTATTAAATCATCTGAATTATGCCCTAAAGCCTCCGCCACTGCATGCAGGACATACACCGAATCTCTCACACTTAATCGATATCTGTCTAAACTTCCAACGAGCTTAGGCGTAATAAAATTGATGCGACCTCTCTTTTTTTTAACTGCAGGTGGTGATAAAGATTCTGACTGTTCTGCATTGTTCAAATCTTGTTCGAAAACATTTGATTCTGACTGCTCTGCACTATTCGAATCTTGTTCGGAAATATTTGATTCTGTATCAAACTTATCAGATAATGACATTGACGCTGTTGTTGACTGAAGTGCTATCTGTTTTTCATACTGAATTTTTCTTTCTATTTCCTTGTTCTTACGTTCTTGTGATCTTTTTTCTACCATTGTTACTTTTTTATCAATCGATCCAAGACAGCCTATCCTTTCTCGCTGTCTTTGATTTATTAAAAATTGTTTATCTTCTTCAATTTTAATAATATTTAAAGCATCTAAATGTGCAATGTCAAATAAGTTATCCAAATTTTCCGTAAATTCTATTTCCTTTTGCCTATAAATTTCTCCATTTTTTTTGAATTTTTTTGTAAAGAACGCTATTTTTCATACAAGTTTATTAATTTAGACACGCAGTGTTGAAGAGCCCTGATAGGAATTCTTGCTTTTTCCCAAAAACTGACACATTCACGAACAGCTAAGTTTGCACTTTTACGTACATTTAATTTTACGCATCTTATATTATAAAATAATACTGAAAGCACTTGTCTATTTGATGGTAGTTTTGAACTAAGAATTTGAGTATTTATACTACCAACTAAAAATATGTTAGTATCACGTCGAAGAATTACAGCCATATTAATAAATTTAGTAAAAAATTTAACTTTGTTTATATGCACAACGTCCGTCAAGGAGTTGAACTTGTGCTTGACTGATTTAACACAAGTTTCAACATGTCAGCGCACGATCAACAAAAACACATCAAAAACAAAAAACTTGCGAAACAGTGCCTTCATCCAAATAAATTTTCATAACTATCACGACGTCAGAGACAAATTAATGATGAAAACTTTACAATTCTTTTTATGAAGTACATACATTTATGAAGTAAATACACTAACGTGGTGTGTTTATTGTGTATTGAATTAATTATTAAATTTACATCATACAACAATATAGAACGTCATACAATAATGTTGTTGTATTGATGCGGCAACAAATTCACTAAAAGTTACATTTCGATTTTCATATTATACTTGCCATTTGACATATTGTTTGGCGTAAATTGTGATTATTTTTTTTCACATTTTTTGTCATTCTAAATATGAGAAATATAAATTAAGTCTGATCAATCATTAGAAATTCAACGTTGATAAATTTCGTGAATTAATAATGTTTACGTACCTATAAAGTTTACGTACAGGTCTATACTATATATCACACTATTAGATCATATATATATATATATATATATATATATATATATACAGGGTGTTCAAAAAGTCCCGGACCGGTTGAATATTTCATAAACTATGCACTTTAGAAAGAAATGTTTCAGACAAAAGTTGTATGGCTTGAAGGGGGCCATAAGATGGCGTCATTGGTTTGACCTTGAAAAGTCATTTGAAGGTCACGTGAAGGTCACCTTCAATTTCTTAAATGGAACCCCCTATTTTTTGTTACTTATTCTTGTAGCTTATCTCGAGAGCTTTCCAAAACACTATAATAAAGTATTTCTTCATTGAGTACTTTTCGAGTTATGAGGCTTGAAATAATTTCTTAATTTTACATAAACCATAAAATATCTAGTAAAATATTCATTTTTCGATTATCTTACCTTAATACTTTTATGTACAAAATAATGAGAGGAATCAATTGGTGTAAAGAAAAAACATAGTTGTTTTTAAGAAAAAATATGGAATTGTTAATTACCAATTACATATTTTTTCTTTAAAACAACTATGTTTTTTCTTTACACCAAATGATTCCTCTCATTATTTTGTACATAAAAGTATTAAGGTGAGATAATCGAAAAATGAATATTTTACAAGATATTTTACGGTTTATGTAAAATTAAGAAATTATTTCAAGCCTCATAACTCAAAAAGTACTTAACGAAAAGGTACTTAATTATAGTGTTTTGGAAAGATCTCGAGATAAGCTACAAGAGTGTGCAAAAATATATAGGGTGTTCCATTTAAAAAAATTGAAGTGACCTTCACGTGACCTTCAAATGACTCTTCAGTGTCAAACCAATGATACCATCTTATGGCCCCCTCGAAACCATAAAACTTTTGTCTGAAACATTTTTCTCTAAAATGCTTTGTTTCCGAAATAATTGCGTGCGTTAATTAAAATGGCTCACCCTGTATATACATTTTAAACAGAGGGAGAGAGAAAGAGATACAATTTTATATATAGTTTTATGTACATGAGTGAATTATAGGAAAAAAATAAAAAGATTCTCGATAAGGAATACAAAATACTTTCATATTGATTTCATCAAGTGAAAAAGTTGTTAATTCGGACCATTCATTTCCAACAAAAATATTAAATAATTTAGACTCTACTGGATAATGAGGAAGATTACTTGGATTTATTAATATTCTTCCTTGCATAAAGGATTTTTCATTACATTTATAAATATTTGTAATCTGAAAAATATCATTATTTTTTAAGCAACAAAAACTATCGACCTCTTTTTTTAATGAAAGTTTGAATGTTTTATAAAAAATAGAATCATATACTAATTTCTTTTTATCTGACTTCATAGAATTATACTGAGCAAGTTGAGGTTTTGAAAAGTTATGTTGATCAAAGGATTTTTTATATTTAGCACGTTCCACTATTCTGTTATGTAACTGTTCCAGAGGCTTTTCTTCTTTTTTTAATTGTCTCTTAATTTGATATAAAAAGCTTTCAAAAGAGAAACTACTAAATGAATCTAAATGTCCGAATTTAACAACATCATCAGCTAAATGAATTAAATTGTGAACATTTGAAACACAAAAACTTTTCCATATAATATTTTTGAAGTTGAAACAAAATAAATTAACAAATTCTTAGCATATTCATTGTTGGTAATACAATCATTTTCATGACACAATATTCTAATAGCGCAATGTAAAGAATTGAAATGTAATACATAATTTTCCGGTATATAATTTTGAAGAATAACTGGTCCTACATATATATAATAGAAATAATCTTAGTTCCGTTGCTTTCCAACGTTCCAGTTCTTCTAAACTACGTGTCTTTCGTGCAAAGTCACTTGGTACCCATGCAGATATATTACATAAAACTTCTGAAATTTCAATAATATCTGTAGAACTAAATTTAATTGCTTTATTATTTCCATGCATAAAATAATGAAACATTCTTTTAACAACTCCCAGGCAAACTAAATGCATATAATCTAATGGAAATTGACTTACCATTCTTACATTTGCTCTTTCAAAAATTGATCTTCCTATATGATGTTCTTCATTTTCTTGATTAACAAAATTCTCATCTGTCCTCAGATTTGCAGATGCCATTTCCAGAAAAAGCATTCGATGATTAATATAATCACCTTCTTGCATACACTTTGAACAACCAAAATATGCATTGAATCTTTTAGTACACTTTACAAATGATCGAGCTGGAGAATCACAAATCACACATCGAATTGTCACTGTAAAATGTTTTTCATTAAACTTAAGTCCTTTTTCGTGTAAAGAAATGTACTCTTCAATCAAATCTTTTAGAAATTCATTAGGACAATCAGGTTTACTGTAGATACGTTCCAATAACAAATGGTTGAGCAATTCTAGGATATATTTCTCCTAACATTGGATAAAATTGGCTTTTTGAACTTTTTGTTAAAGGTAAACCATCTATGTTTATATTTATTTCTATATCCTTAGGTACTGTATTTAAGTGTACAGTTTTTAAAATATCTATTAAAGCATTTTCTAAGCCGTAATGAAAATATTTCCCAGGAGAAACTTCACGAGTAACAGTGTGCTTAGGCGTACTGAGCAATGTCCTGGGATCAAGTGGAAGATTTTCTAATTCATTTACGTCTTTAATATTTTTCAATAACTTCAATAATGCTTCAGTAGCTCGATGAGTAATATTATAATCGCATATCCATTGCTTTAATTGTTCTTTAAAATTAAAATCACTTCTATTTATTACATTCATACTATTGTTATCTATTATATCATTTATTATTAACTCATCATCATTTTCAATACAATAGTTTTCTTCATCACTGCTAATGTCACTATTACTGAAATCAATATTTTCATCAACATTTTCATTATTAGGAACTATATGCACTATTTCACTTAAACACATCACTTTATTATCATCTTCTTCCACATTATTATCACTTATTTGTCTATTATGCAAACATTTATAAGCTTTAAGAAGCCTTCTATTTTTCTGACTCACGGATAAATTTTTAAAATTTTTGCGTAATGACATTTTTTTATTATATATTATTAAAATATTAAAAAAATATTAATACTTCAAAAATATAAAAATTTATTAAAAAATAATATTAAAATCAAAAATGAGATTATATATACATATACCTCTATAATTTTTCAAATGTATAATGTTATTATATTTAATATTTGAAAAAATTTTTAAACTATTTAATACTTAACTTTACCCCTCTCTTCTATTTTTGTCAATTTCTTGACTCACACAAATCTCTTTTCTCCACAATATAATAAATAATCTCTCTGGTCCATTCACATGCGGTAGATTGATTATAGGTTATGTGGTTTTTGAGAAACATCTTGCGAAATGATTATTTACTGATAACATTTTCAAGAGAAATTAATGAGATATTTGAAGACCTCTTAAAGAGCTCTTCCTTCTAAGACTCTAGAGCCATCTATAAATAGATATAAAGAGCTTTTAAAAGACAGTTTGCAAATAGATACATTTATTGATATCATTTCCAAGAGAAATAAATGAGATTTTGAAAAATTCCTCTTAAAGACGTCTTTTCAAAGATATCTTGCAAAAAAGATAACTTATTGATATCATTTTCGAGAGAAATTAATGAAGTCTTCAGAAAGTCCTCTTAAAGACTTCTTCCTCTCAATAATGCTCACTGGGATGAAAGTTAAAAAAATAAATAATATTTATACGATTTTAATAGAAGTCGTATAAAATTATACATAATTATATATAACTTCTACATAATTGTATATATTTCTACATAATTTTATATTGTTATACAATATGATATTATACATAATAAATTATTTACCGGGTCATTAATCATAGTGGCTCTATTAATGTGAAATCACTTTACACAGAAAACATGACTGGTTGTTGTGTGTTGGGATGCAACAACAGTAGCGAAAAAGGCTTTTCGCTAAGACGATTTCCATCGGATGCAGAACGAAGGACATTATGGACAATAAAAATAGACCGGAAGAATTGGAAACCTTCTCCATACTCACACATTTGTGAAGTAACTATAAAATGTCAATTCATAAATTAAATGATAGATATTTATACAATTAATGTTATACGATGTTCTCTTTAGGTTCATTTTGCAGAAGATATGTGGGAAAAACCACGAATTGATGGGAAGAGGAAGTTAAAATATAATGCTGTGCCAACTATTTTTCCCACTATTCAAAAAGAAAAGTGCAAGATAAACTTTTATACAGTACGTTTACTTATTCTTTAAATTATATTGAATATAGAATGTATAAAAAAAATTGTTTTGTAATAGGTGAATCATTCCCAAGAACTTCACAAGACATCTATTGTGTCCAATACAGAAAGTTCAACAATACAGAGGTACAATGTGGAGGATACTCAAGAAATTGAAATTGGTATTCAAAATAATCCTAATGAATTAGGAGTGATGAATGATTCAAATTCTAATGTTACTGCAATAACATCCGAAATTAGTACAGATAAATCAATATCGGAGTCTGCTGTATTGCAAATAGAAGATTTAAAGAAAAAACTGAAAGCAGCAAATGAAAAACTTCAAATCGCAAACGTGGTCATTCGCAAAGTTGAAAAAACAAAGAAAAATTTACTGCAACAAGTAAGAAAATTAAAAAGCCAACGGAGACTATGTATTGAAAAGAATTTAGTAAAATCATCTGAAATACTACATAAAGTTTTTAATCATGATCAAATCGAATGGCTTCAAAAAGATTCTTCCACACGGAAAGTGTATAAATGGTCTGAAGACACTATTAAAAAAGCACAGAGACTTAAATTTAGTTGTACTAATAACGGTTACAAAGAACTTATAAAACAAAACATTCCTCTGCCCTCAACACGTACACTCAGAAGAAGCATTGAAACACTTAATTTTCAACCGGGGATATTTGATGACATATTTGTAGCTTTAAAAGATAAAGTATCACAATTTCAGGATGAAAGAGAAAAGGATTGCATGTTAGCCCTTGATGAAATCAGTCTTACTCCTGGTGAACAAATCGATACATCAACAAATTTTCCTATTGGATATGCTACCATTCCTAATAGTCGTGGTAAATCTATAACTGCATTTAGCGGACTCAATAGTTAATTATTATCTGTCATTGGAATATGCCATTAAATAGATAAGAGATCTAATAGAATAGCCCAATGGCAATAAGTACTTAACTATTGAGTCCACTGAATGCGGCCTATGTTTATGTGCATGAAATTTAATTTTTCTTTTTCTTAACTTAGGGTCAGTGTCACGTATATTGCCGTAGCGTCTTACGTCGTCTTACGTCATTTTACGTGAGAATAATGTTACGCGATACGTAAGCCACTATTACGGTAACGCAGAAAGAAAAACGTAACGAAACATAAGAATAGCACTTTCTTATATTTCGTTACGTTACATTTTTCTTTCTGCGTTGCCGTAATAGTAGCTTACATATCACGTAAAGACGCTACGGCAATGTACGTGTGCTGGCCCTTATCTTTAATACGACTTTTGCTTATTTCTTGCCTATTGTTTGCCTTTATTTCTTATTATAGGAGAAAAACCTTTAGCTATGCATGGTTTGGTGTTCATGCTTGGAGGTATTTTTACTCGATGGAAGCAAATAGTAGCTTTTCATTATACTCCTGATGGTTTTAATGGTGCATCTTTAAAACCTATTACCCAGACAGCACAGGACATCCTATGGACATTCATTTTATGTCCATTTTACGTCCGCACGTCCATGAACATGAAATGAACGTCCATCGTACATCCGATTTGAGACATCCGTTAACGGCCAATATTTGGACGTCCACAAGATATCCGGTCTTGGAGGTCAAAGTTTCGCGTGAGCACGCAAGGATGTGTTAGTTCATTCGTTTACCGCTACGCGATGTGCGATGCGCTATCTTTCTCGTATTTAAGTTTTAGTTATGAGAATTATATAAAGTTTGCAAAAGGTAACAAATAAGATTAAAAATATACTGTTCAATTTAATTTCTGATCTAAATGCACGAGTTTCAGATATTAAATTGATTTTATAAGTCGGACAAGTAAATGTCCGGCGAATAAACGAAAATAATCCGTTCATTATCTATTTAAGATGTAAAGTGCAATATGCAAGTATGTTATAAATAAAATTTTTATATGAAATTTTTATATAAAATTTTATATATACAGGGTGTTGAAAAAAAGGGTCACATATTTTGATAGCAGGTAGTATTGATCAAAACAAGAAGAAAATGTCTAATTAACATGGGTCCTAAGACTAATATCTTCAAAGATACAAGCTATTTTGTTATTTGAGCTCTTTGTCATTTTCTTATTAGTTTTCTCATTTTCTTATTCTAATGCTGAGTCAGCATTAAAATTTTTTGTTTGTAAAAAAAGAGATTTTATTTTGTTATCATACATTCAGTTTCTTTACTTCAGTTTTTTTATGGAAGATAAATGATTACATTTCATATTAAAATAAAAATTGTTTCTTTATCTCTCTTTGTTTATTTTTTATTTTTTAAGGCACCTAGAAAAATGACATCCCCATTGTACCCCACTCTCCCCTACTCCTTTGTTCATTACATTCTAAAGATGACACGACTAATAAGAAAATGACAAAGAGCTCAAATAACAAAATAGCTTGTATCTTTGAAGATATTAGTCTTAGGACCCATGTTAATTAGACCTTTTCTTCTTGTTTTGATCAATACTACCTGCTATCAAAAAATGTGACCCTTTTTTTTCAACACCCTGTATATGCAATCAAAATGTTTCGCAAAACATTACAGAGACGTTTGCAAAATCTCTAGGAAATGTTTAAGCAACCTTTCATAAACGTATTTGTGACAAAATAGCGGACATTTACACGTATCTAAGACGTATATGAGACATTTTTGAGATCTTTTTTGTAACACTTTGCGAAGGTCTCTGAAAGGTATTTGTTGAATTTTGTGCTGTGTGGGTCTGTATCAAATATAAAACAGTTGAACAAAGCATCTGTATAAATTATTAAATAAAAATATTTATTTATGTTATTTACGATTATAGTTAGTTTTATTTATAATAAATAACATTACAAAATGCATTCGTACAAAAATATAAATTTTGAATTTGCCGCGTAGTCGTGGAGCGAAAATGGTAGAATTTTGTTACTAATTGCGGCACAGACTTTTATATAATATACTAGACTGCGAGCTCCTTATATACTAAGGTCCGAATTCATAGTCGTTTCTCAAATTTTAAGACTAGAGAATTTCTTAAATCTATCCTAATGCGACCATTTCATTGGTTGAATAGGATAGCTCAACGTAACGGACATAAATGTACCCAATTTTTATGTACAAAACTAGCGCATGCGCCAAATAAGCTGACATGGAATGTGGTTTTCTACTAGCATGACGTAATTTATGACGTCATAAGGTTTACTACAGCATCTCGTAGCGCTAAGTGAACCAACCGTAATGCTGTTACAAATGCTCTGCAGTACTTGTAGTGCTTACTGAACCGCAGCCTGTATATAAAGCCCCTTGCACAATGCTAGGCAACAGGCAATAGAAATAAGGAATAGAAACTATTCACCAATAAATACGCGGAACAGAAAATATTTGCCAATAGGAGCAAAGAATAGATACTATTTCTGTTCTTATTGCCTGTTGCCTAGCATTGTGCAAGAGGCTTAATATTCTTCATCAGCTTATTTGACGCATGCGCAGTATAGTACTTTTAGTACATACTTTTTCGGGACACGAATATAAGGCTAGTATATAAAGAGCTCGCAGTCTAGTATATTATATAGAAGTGTGAATTGCGGCCGTACTTTGGCCGTATTCCGAAATTGCTGCCAGTTTACTGCCAGCACTGAAAATATATAATATACGTAACGTACACTATAGAATTTGCAGTACTGGTAGTAATTTCGGAACACAGCCTTTGTATATCTAGTGACTTTAGATGTGACGGCGCTAGTGCGCTACCTAGTGTGACGTCGCACAAAGCGATTGGCTGCATGGTTTTGGCGCGATCCGAGGTGAGCGACAACGACCATCGGCAAGCAAGCAGTCACCATTCTTCCGTCGTGTTGTTAATGTAAGTACCTCGCAAGCTGTTCACGGTTATATACACGTGGTGGCTTATTTCGCATTGAGTCCTGTACCTTATGGTTGTGACTGTTTTCGTCGGGCGGTATTGTAATTATCTGCTACGAGTTTGACTTGAGGCTAGCGGTTTGATCTCGCGTGTCCGGCATTTGTTCCGGTGTTGCTGTGTACTTGAACAATATACGGTTCTCGTCTTGGTATTTTCTGAATCATTTATTTGTAAACCTGATATCTCGATTCCCAGGCATTCCGCTCCCGGCTTGTCCATTTCTTGACGGCGTGCATTTTAATTTGATCTTTAAGAGAGGATAGCATAAGAGCGTTTCGATTTGCTCTGAGAGAAAAATAAGAAGAAAAAGCATAAAAATTTCTCAACTGGTCAATTTCAAAAATTACGACGACACAAAATCGCGTTACTATCATGTCGATGTCATCGAAAAAGTTCTGTTCCCCGGAAGATGTAAAGAAGAGAAATTCAACTATTAACAAAGAGGAGTAAGTTTGACAGTCTTGCTTTTCCTTCCTTTTCATATAAATTGCTAGTTGATAGCGATGTCAAAATAATCGCATTTGATAAGAAGATAGATGAAAACGAGAAACTTGCGATAACATAAAATCATCGACTTATAGGCCGGTATTTATAGTCCGGTCTTATATTTAAGATCGTCTTTAGTTCATCTTCAGATAATCCATAGCCAATGAAATGATACATACAATATCTAAAGATGAACTTAGACGATCTTAAATATAAGAACGGACTATGAATACCGGCCATAAAATGGACTGAGTATTGCGATAGACAGATGAGTGCTAGCTATAGAGAGAGAGGTACTACATAGGAGGCCTATGTCTGTCTCTTTTGCTAGCATCTCATTGGTAATTTTCATCGATATATCGAAAAATCTACCAACGAGATGCTAGCAAGAGAGACAAAATAGGCCTCCTATATGGTAGTACCTCTCTCTTTATAGCTGGCGCTCACCTGTCTATCGCAATGCTCAGTCCATTTTATATGTCGATGCGTAAAATACAACTAATACAAATCAAAGTGAATGAGTGACACCCGATTGACCACGTCGCCAATTGACCAATTCAAAGTAGGACACTCTGATTGGTCAATCGTTACCCTAGGCACAGGTCGATATAATTTGCTGTGGTCAATCGCAACGTGGTCAAACGAGACGCTCCCGAATGAGTAGGTATAACTAAACTGAAAGTGATCAACTATTTGTAGCGAGATGCAGGAATATGAGAAGAGAATCTTGCAATGCGTTCTAACAGAGAAGATAACTCCAATCGACCTTAAAAATTGGCTGCATTTCCATTTGTTAAAGCCGGAATTTATTTCAAAAATTCACATGGTTATAGTATATAGTAAGATTTATCATTTTTTTTTCTTCCATATTGTTTTTTATTTGCTATGGTCCATATTCTGAATCCTTTTTTATTGATAAAAGTGCTTCTAAAAGTGGCTGATAAGTCTTCTGATTGGCTGTAAGCCACTTTTAGAGACACTTTTATCGATAAAAGAGGATTCAGAATATGGACCTATGTAATATTGTTACTTACACCATGGCATTTTGAAATAGGTGTCGATGAGGCTATAATTGTGATGAAGAACAAGAATGTCTATAGCTTTGGTTATTCAGATTCTGCTGCCGTACATACTGCAATTTACCCCAAAAAAATAAAAGAATTATGTGGGAAAAACATAAAAACCTTTGCTCACGGCGATTTTTTCATCCTGGCACTTACAGAAGAGGGAGAGGTATATCAAAAAGTTTAGATTCCTTGAATGTGCCTTGATAATATACATCTGAGTTTCTGGAAACACAAATTTTAACTTGCTTGAATGATAAGATTTAGGCCCTGCGCACAATAGGAAAAAAATTAAATATTAAATATTAAACATTAAATGTATAGAAAGAGAAAAACAGAAGAGAAGATTTCCTTTCTCTTTCTCTCGTTCTATAAATTTAATATTTAATATTTAATATTTTTCCTATTGTGCGTAGGGCCTTATATTAGGAAGTTTTATATCCTTCCTAAATCATGAATATTTCTTAGGGGATAATGGAAATTTTTACATATATGAAAGTATAGTTTCATGATATTTTAAAAGCATGTAAAAATCAAGCATAAAATAACATCAGACTTCATCATTAATCTCTTGTTAAATCTTTAGATGCTTTTATGTAACATTCTAAATATAAAGTAAGATTAAAAAAAATGAGATCAAAAATGTATTATAGCTATACTATCTTTGAAAGGTTTATTACTGGGAGTTCAGGAAACGTAATTTGGACGCTGGGAAACCGCACATACATATCATGTCGCCTACTCGAGTCGCTGGTTTAAGCAAGAAACGTGTCGTGGACATCGCATGTGGCAAAGGTCATTCTCTCGCTCTGACTAGCGATGGAAAGGTAAGCAAAAGATTATATAAACTGTGACAATGATAACGATGATGATCATTCTTATAGACTAAACGATTGTAATTTAGATATATGCTTGGGGAGAAAATAATTATGGGCAAGTTGGTAATGAAAACACAGCAATTTTTATTAGTGTGCCGTGGCAGGTCAAACATGAATTGGAGAATAAGAATGTTGTCCATATTGCGTGTGGTGCAACATTCAACATAGTTATAACTGACGAAAACAAAATATATGGTTGGGGCAATAAGGATAAAGACCAGATTTCAACCGTTCAGACACAAAAATATTACGTATATCCACGCGAAATTACCAATATCCCGAATAAAATAGGTGATTTCTTTTTGTCTGAAATTTTATTTCTAAGAATGTTGTATTATCGAACATTCTCATGGTTGAGATGGAAATCGATTTCAGTTAAGGTGACCTGTGGATATCATCATACGTTGGCACTCACCAATAAAGGAGAGATCTATGCCTGGGGCAATAACAACAGAGGACAAATCGGCGTTAGTACATGGCTAATTTATGGGACATACAATTTGTCTGATCCGATTATGGTAACTCATATGGATTATTGATGAAAAACTCTTAAATAATTGCCATGATGAGTAGGACGAGAAACAAATCAATAAGGAAAAACATGATCGACAGGTGAACGTGCCCGAGATGGGAAAGGTTTTGGATATCGCTGCTTTTGATAAGACGAGCGTTGCCGTCGGCTATGATGGAACAATCTATGTATGGGGTAAATATTTTTATGCGCACTATTCTTACACCCCGCTTTCCATGAAGTTTTCGAGGATTCATGACTTGTTTGCGTACAATGGCTTGAGAATCACGCACAAACCATTGACTGTGTTTACGAATAATTACAAATATGTTGAAGAAATATTGAATATATTGGAATCTGTAGGAGCAGCATTTGATGATCCGGTATGTTTTCTATTATTGCACTTTTTTACATTATAGAGCATAAAACTAAATATAAATAATACATATTTTCTTATATTAGTTTGATTGGTATAAAAGAATATATATATATATATATATATATATATATATATATATATATATCCAGTAAGTAAAATGTTAGCAGGTTGGCAGCAGATTGGCAGCAAATTCGATCAGAATCCCACACCAGAACCGTAGCCATCTGTGTCCGCATTAAGCTTTTGTTTTGGCGACAGAGTCTGTAAAACATAACCTGTCAACAAACTGTCGGCAGAAACCGAGCAGGATCTGCGCGATGCAATTTGATGTTAGATTGCCAGCAGAAACCGAGCAGAATCTGCGCATGCAACCTGATGGCAAATTGACAGCAGAAACTGCACAAGATTTGCGCTTACTTTTATTAATATTATATAAATGCAACAAAATTGATTATTACAAGTGCTAAATAAGAATATTATCGGCAAGTTAATTACAATTTTCTTCTAAAATGACATATATGTCATATGTTATATCGTAATATATGTTAATGTAATATATGTTATATCGTAGTTATCTCATATAGCGAAGGACTAATTTAATTTAATTAAATTAATAATAAAGTAAATGATAAAAGTAAATGTAACTTGTAAAACTGGAGATGTAATTTATTTAGAATTAAATTCTTGCTTTATGCCTCAAATAGGCAGTACATGAATAATTTTCCATTTATCATATTGATTCCAATCAGTTTAATATTCTGAATCTCATCTGCTTGTATCAGATATCAGAAATTAAAGTGATAGAAATAGTTACTATATTTTTGATCTTTTATTAATAATCGCGACTTTATATATATTTCCGACAGAAATTAGATTACGAGAAAGTACAGCTCACGTAGCGGTAAGTGAAGGAACTATCGAATCGTGCAAACTCTGTTCCGTTTCTGCCGTCAATCTGCTATCAGAGATTGTGTGCGCAGATCCTGCTCGGTTTCTGCCGACAATCTGTTGTCAAATTGCGTCGCACAGATCCTGTTCAATTTCTGCCATCAATCTGCCGTCAGTTATATCAGCAGGCTCTACTCGATTTCTGCCGATAATTTGACATCAAATTTCATTGCGCAGATCCTGCTCGGTTTCTGCAACCAATCTGATATCAAACTGCGTTGCGCAGATCTTGCTCTATTTCTGCCACCAATCTGCTATGATAATTTTAAACAAATCCTGTTCAGTTTCTGCTATCAAATTATGTCAGCAGGTTTTGTAACATTTCTGCTGACATTCTGTTATCATTATTTGATATAACAAATTTTTTATACAATCTGCAATCTTACTGTCGACAAAAATTTGTAGCAGAAATTGACAAAATCTGTTTGAACAGACTTTGTTGACTGGGATATATATGAGATTTGTAGATTTTTGTAGAAAAAGATTTGAAAATTTTTTTCTAGAAAAAATGTATTGCAATCGTTACTGATGGTTTTGGTTGAGACTTGCACTCACTCCAATCATATATTGAATTATAACATTAAGAGTGAAAAAATACGTAATTTCTATGATAATTTTTATATTAATCTGATATTATTAAATTATTTAATAATTCTTGTTCTTCAGTTGACAAGCGATTTTACCATACAAATCGAAGGACAACCTATTTACGTTCACAAGGCTATTCTTAAAATTCGTTGCGAATATTTCAAAAAGATGTTTCAACATGATTGGGCTGAAAATATTCAAAGGTAAATTTAGAAAAGAAAACTGGTACTTTTATAGAGAATTTCTCACAAGTTTAGTTATTTCATAATGTCGACGCATTATTATTCTGACAGTACATCGGATTCATCATCAGTGTTCACCGTATCGGATGAATTTTCTTACATCGTTTATAAAGCCTTTTTAAAATACTTATATACAGGCACAATCGATTTACCTTCGGAGAACGCATTAGGTAATTGAAGCTGCAAACGTAAACGTAACCTATCATGAACTTACAATTCAAACACTGCAATGACATTTTTTACAGAACTTATGGAATTGGCCGACATGTACTGGGAAACCAATCTTATAAATGATTTTATAAAAGATCGCAGTCAAATAATAAAAAAAGCCATCACTGTGTCAAATGTATCATTCTTCTACAATAAAGCGATCAAATACAATGCTGAGGTACGTATTACAGTTCAAGGTTAATCATTATTAATGTTGAAATTCATTAATCGCAATTTATTTTATACGTATATCATGTGAATTTTAGGAACTCGAGGAGTTCTGCTTCCAGTTTGCTTTGTGTCATATGACAGCTGACACATTATTGGAAGATATTAAGTTAGACATGAATATGCAGGCTAAGTTTATCCACAAAGCAGCGACACAAAGTCGCGATACTATCATGTCGATGTCGTCGAAAAAGTTCTGTTCTCCGGAAGATGTAGAGAAGAGAAACTCAACAATTAATAAAGAAGAGTAAGTTCGGCAGTTTTTTTTCCTTTTTATACATAAATAGCTACTGAATGATAGTGAGATCGAATCGCATATGCCGGTAAAAAAATAGGTGAAAACAAGAAGCTTGCACTGACATAAAATACAACTAATACTAATACTAGTAAATCACAGTGTATGAGTAGGTAACTAAACTGAAAGTGATCAACTATTTGCAGCGAGATGCAGAAATATAAGAAAAGAACCTTGCAGTGCTTTCTAGCAGAGAGAATAATTTCAATGGATCTTAAATATTGGCCGTTTTTCCAAATGCTAAAGCCGGAATTTATCCTACAGATTCACATGGTTATGATATTTGGTAAGATTTATCTTTTTTTTTCTCATATTGACTTTTTTGCTAAGTGATATTGCTACTTATATTATGACGTTTTGAAACAGATCAGCAGGGTGGCAATGCTATAATTGTGACAAAGGATAAGAATGTCTACAGTTTGGATTATTATTCAAAGATTGAAGGCAGACGTGCTATCTATCCCAAAAAAATAAAAGAATTATGTGAAAAAAACATAAAAACCTTTGTTCCCTTTGTTGAAAGGTACTTGAATTCTTCCATCCTGGCACTTACAGAAGAGGGAGAGGTATATCAAAAATATTATATTCCTTGAATGTGCCTTGATGGCATATCTGAATTTCTGGAAATAAATTTTAACTTGCTTTGAAAGATGAGATTGATGTTAGGAGGTTTTATATCCTCCTTAAATCGTAAACTTTTCTTCCTTCTTAGGCAACAAGTGGAAATGAAAATGTTTATATACATGTGTGGGAAATCATAATAAAATATGAGTAGATTAATTAATTAAGAATATATATTAAATAAATAAATTGTTTTGATTAATAGAAGTACAGATATTTGACCATAATATTTATTTCAACATGCAAATATTTTTAAAATTAAGACTATAGGATGTGAAAGATTGCAATGAGGTAATTTTTATTTTCTTAATTAGAGAAACAAAAGGAAAAAAACTTGAAAATATCCCTGATAAACAAGGAAAAACAGAGATTGCATCATTTTTAATTCTTTATATATTCAATATGGTATATTTGTAAAAATTAAAGCAATATACACACACATACTTATAGTTTCATAATATTTTAAAAATGTGAGAAAACGTTCATTTTTTTACTTCTATCAATATGGACAGTGGGTTTATATAATTTTATCCAATTGAAAAGCACTTAGGGTGGAATAGTATCAAACTTCATCATTAATCTTTTAAGTTTTTTCTACTAGTGCTTTCATAAACATGCTTTTTTAAACATTCTAAATTAGATTCTAAAAATCAAGTGAAAAATGTATTACTACTATGTTACTTTTGAAAGGTATATTACTGCGATTTCGGAGATGAAGAGATTATACCTGAAAAATCCACAATTACTCAAGTTGCCGGTTTAAGCGAGAAACGTGTCGTCGACATCGCGCGTGGATATTGTCATTGTCTTGCTTTGACTAGCGATGGAAAGGTAAAGCAAAATATTATTATAAACTGTCACAATGATAACGATAATGATTCTTATGAATTAAACGATTGTAATTTAGGTATATGCTTGGGGAGAGAATGATTTGGGGCAAGTTGGTATCAAAAACACAGCAATTTTTCTTAGTGTGCCGCGGCAGGTGAAACATGAATTGGAGAATAAGAATGTTGTCCATATTGCGTGTGGTTTATATTTTAACATAGTTATAACTGACGAAAACAAAATATATGGTTGGGGCGACAACGATAGGGGCCAGATTTCAACAGTTCGGTCGCAAAAGTATTATGCATATCCGCAAGAAATTACATTATCAGATGAAATAGGTAACTTTTTTTGTCTAAGATTTGATTTCTAAGAATGTCGCATTATCGAACATCCTTATAGTTGAGATGGAAATCGATGTTTCAGTTAAGGTGACCTGCGGATATTTTCATACGTTGGTGCTCACGAATAAAGGTGAGATCTATGCCTGGGGCAATAACATAGACGGACAAATCGGCGTTAATAAAGATTATAGCGAATTGCAACGTCCTGGTCCGATTATGGTAACTCATGGATTATTGATGAAATCTTTTTAATAATTACCATGATGAGTGGGACAAGAAACAAAATAATAAGGAAAGATATGATCAACAGGTAAACGTGCCCGAGATGGGAAAGGTTTTGGATATCGCAGCTTTTGGTAATTTGAGCGTTGCTGTCGGGTATGATAGGATTATCTATATATGGGGTAACTTTTACGATCATACTTGCGGAATTAAGAACCCGTTTCCCACGAAGTTTTCGACAATTCAGGAAGTATTTGCGTACAGTTACTTGAAAGTCACGCACAAGCCATTGATTATGTTTATGAATATTGAAGAAGTATTGAATATATTGGAATCTGTAGGAGCAGCATTTGATAATCCGGTATGTTTCCTGTTATCGTTCTGCATATGTACTTTTTTGCATTATACAGAGTACGTAATAAATACCGGTAAAATATCGCGAAAACGAAACATTTTAGAAAAAAATGTTTCATACAACAGTTGTTGGGTTTTAATAAATGCATTAAATAGCAAAACTTATTTGACCTTGAGCGTAACCATGGAGGAACTCTCAAGGTCAACCTTAAAATTTTTAATGGAAACCTCCAATTTTTATTCAATATTCTTATAGCTTATCTCGAAAGCTTTCCAAAATACTATAATTAAGTTATTTTTCATTGAATACTTTTCGAGTTATGCGGCTTGAAGTAATTTCTTAATTTTACATAAATCATAAAATATCTAGTAAAATATTCATTTTTCAATTAGTTTACCTTAATACTTTTATGCACAAAATAATGTGAGGAATCAATTGGTGTAAAGAAAAAACAATTGTTTTGATGAAAAAATATGTAATTGTTAATTACAAATTACATATTTTTTCTTAGAAACAATTGTGTTTTCTTTACGCCAATTAATTCCTCACATTATTTTGTGTATAAAAGTATTAAGGTAAAATAATCGAAAAATGAATATTTTACTAGATATTTTATGATTTATGTAAAATTAAGAAATTATTTCAAGCTTTATAATTCGAAAAGTACTCAATGAAAATAACTTAATTATTGTGTTTTGGAAAGCTCTCGCAATAAGTTACAAAAATATTGAATAAAAATTGGAAGTTTCCACTTAAAATTTTAAAGTTGACCTTGAGAGCTCCTCCATGGTTACGCTCAAGGTCAAATAAGTTTTGCTATTTGATGCATTTGAAATGCTTCAAATAGCAAAACTTATTTGACCTTATTATTTGATGCTATTTGATGCCTTTGAAACCCAACAATTCTTGTATGAAACTTTTTCTCTAAAATGTCTTGTTTTCGAGATATTTTGCAGGTGCAGTATTTTTTGAGTACCCTGTATAACATAAAACTAAATATATATAATACATATTTTCTCATATTAGTTTGGTTGGTATAAAAGAATATAAAAATTTATATTGAGATTTGTAGATTTTGTAAAAAAATGTTGAAAAGAGAAAAATTACGTATTTTTTATGATAATTTTTAATATTAGTCTGATATTATTAAATTATTTAATAATTTTTGTTCTTCAGTTGACGAGCGACTTTACCATACAAGTCGAAGGACGACCTATTTACGTTCACAAGGCTATTCTTAAAATTCGTTGCGAATATTTCAAAAAGATGTTTCAACATGATAGGGCTGAAAATATTCAAAGGTAAATTTAGAAAAGAAAACTGGTACTTTTATAGAGAATTTCTCACAAGTTTAGTTATTACATAATGTCGACGCATTATTATTCTGACAGTACATCGGATTCATCATCAGTGTTCACCGTATCGGATGAATTTTCTTACATCGTTTATAAAGCCTTTTTAAAATACTTATATACAGGCACAATCGATTTACCTTCGGAGAACGCATTAGGTAATTGAAGCTGTAAACGTAAACGTAACTTATCATGTTCTTACAATTCAAAAACTGCAATGACATTTTTTACAGAACTTATGGAATTGGCCGACATGTATTGTGAAACCAATCTTATAAAAGATTGCAGTCAAATAATAAAGAAAGCCATCATTGTGTCAAATGTACTTTTCTTCTACATTAAAGCGATCGAATGCAATGCTAAGGTAAGCTCGAGATTAATCGCTGTTAATATTGCAATTCATAAATCACAATGTATTTATTTACGTGTGTACAATATATCATCGAATATCATGTGAATTTTAGGAACTTGAGGAGTTTTGTTTCCAGTTTGCTTTGCGTCACATGACAGATGTAGTACTATCGGAAGATTATATTAAATTAGATATAAATACAAAGGATAATTTTATGCGCAGAGCAGCTAAAGAAAATGCTTTCAGAATGTAATGCTTTTAAGAGCGCAAATCTTTCGACATAAGATTTGAACCAAATCATCGATTGTTTCTTTATTTTTTTACGGGCACCAACACCATACGCATTCAATAATAAAGTAAACCATTTGTTCCAGTTACCATTTCATAGTGTAATATTATGTATAAGAATCTCTTGTCTGGTTCCGCGCGCCTCGCTGTTGTCTCTTGATTCGGTTGCTTTGGTATATAGCCGACGATTATATCTAAAATAATTGCTACAACGTGGATGTAAAATATTAAGTAATTTTTAATATATGCTCATCAACAATTATCTCACCATATGTGATATCATAAACAAGACATGACTGACTTCAATGTTTGAGATATAATATAAAGGAATATAATAAATTCTTGATTACAATACTTTTTGCTGTTAGATAAAAATACATAAAGTAACGTAAAAAATAACACTCGTATTTTAAGATAAATTATATAAAAGAATAGTAATTTAAAACAAGAATCAATACTCTGTATAAAACCATAAGATTAATAACGTGTGATGCTATATCCTCTAACAAATCAAAAGAATATCAGAATTGAGATCTATTATTACTAAAAATATTGACATTAATAAAATAAGATCACAAATATAAAGTAGTCATAATGCACAGAGTAAATAAGTAAAAAACGAGTTTCGTTATATACTAAAGAACGTAAAATAAAGTAGGAACTATCGTTCTTTGTACTTGTAAATTATCAGTCATATAATAATCTATAGTATCTGCTTATTGCACTAAAATCTTAATCTTTGGTAACTAAAAAATGCTGCAAGTTATTAATTAGAATTAAGCTAGAGTGAGTCTTCCGACTCTTTCTTCCCATTCCACTGAAGAGGCGGGGGGAAGATTCGTCACACCAAATGGCGTCGGATGTGAGAGAACTCGGACGTTACTCACGCAGATAATAATGAGAGAATCGAACTGGGATTCTGTTACCTCGTTGTTGAAATGCGGATGAGTCGAACTGGGACTCGTACACCTCGCCCCACAACGGGGGTCGTCGGCAAGGCTCAGTGAGAGAGAGAGTCGAGCGAGGACTCTGTCACCTTACGGCAGGGCTCAGTGAGAGAGAGAGAGTCGAGCGAAGACTCTGTCACCTTACGGCATGGCTCACTGAGAGAGAGAGAGAGAGTCGAGCGAGGACTCTGTCACCTTACGGCATGGGTGGGCGAGAGAAAACCTTACGAGAATCGACAAGATTCTCTATCACCTTTCGGCTTGCCCTTCGGAGGTGTCTGACTAGAGACGGTAATCTCCGAGCTTTTGTCCCCAATTGGACGAAGGTCGACCTTCCCGATTCGGCGTAGCACAATAATTATACAATGTTAGAGCGCAGTATCTACGGACGCGAAACGGACAAAGCGCACAGGCACACGCCGTCCCCTCCATCTCGAACAAAGGGGCACGCGCCACGCACGCCCTCCGACCTCTTAGGAAAAAAAAGGAAAGTAAAAGCGCTGTTTTATCACGAGTAGCGCGTACGTCCCATACGGGCCTCTCGCGGCCTTCAGATCCCTCTAACTGGGACTCATATCGGTAACACAGTTTCCTTAACATTTCCGCCCGCCTTCGACAGGAGTTCTGTCGAACGAACAGCTTCAGGATCTGTGGGCAAAATACATAACTTGGTTATGGGTCGTTTATAAGTAGATGTGGCCGTCTTCACGGTAACAACTCTTGTCAACCCGTCAGGTCCTGGATGGAGATGCGTTACTCGAGCGAGGGGCCATTTTCCTGGCGGATAGCGTTCATCGGTGATGAGGACCATAGTTCCTTCCTTGATATCGTTTGAAGGATGATGCCACTTTGACACTGCTTGGTAGCGCTGTAGACACTCCGAGGACCATCTTGTCCAAAAATGGTCTACCTTTTGTCTAAGCAACTGCCATCTTGAAAGTCTTGAAGTTTTCTCATCTGATAGAGCAGGTTCTGGAATCGCAGTGGGCGCTTCCCCAATTAGAAAATGCCCAGGAGTCAGAGCGCTATAGTCAGATGCGTCGTCTGATAGTGGGCATAATGGTCTGGAGTTTAAGACCGCTTCTATCTGAACTGTGATGGTCGTCATTTCCTCGTATGTCAATACGGTCTCCTTAAGCACTCGTTGCAAGTGATATTTGGTGGACTTTACGGCCGCCTCCCACTTTCCTCCGAAGTGAGGGGCCGAGGGAGGATTGAATCTCCATGTGGTGTGGTCGTTAGCGAGCAGGGAAGCAAGATGTCGTAGCTCCTTGGAGGATGTTTGAAATTGTCGTCTTAACTCCGCATCAGCTCCCACAAAATTCGTTCCACAGTCACTTTGCAATGAGGCGCATATTCCTCTTCTGCCCGTGAATCTTTTGTAGGCGGCAATGAAGGCATCAGTCGTGTAGTCCGTGACTACTTCTATGTGAACGGCTGATGTAGCGAGGCATACGAATATAGCCAGATAGCCTTTGTATGTTCGTGCCGCCCGCCCTTTCCAAGTCTTCAAGGTGACTGGACCTGCATAATCAAGGCCTGAGTTGTAAAAGGGCCGAGCCGGGGCCACTCGCGCTGTTGGTAGCTGGCCCATTAACTGTTGCGCTCGGATCCCTCGATAGCGAGCACACCGCCCGCATTTCAGAATCTGAGATCTCACCGGCGCCCTTCCGCCGACGATCCAGAACGAACTTCGTATGAAGGCTAAAGTGACTTGTGTACCCCCATGGAGCATTCTCCTGTGAGCATCATCTATAACCAGCTTGCTGAGGGGCGATCTTCTTGGCAAGATATACGGATGCTTGGCCTCCGAATCGATTCGGGCATTATGAAGACGCCCTCCGACTCGAAGCAGTCCTTCTCGATCCAGGAATGGGGTGAGTCGTACTATAGGGTTTGATTTCGGTAGCTGCTCTCCCTTAGAGATGATTCCGATCTCATAGCCAAACCAAGCTCGTTGTACTATTTGTATCCAGAAATTGCGACTTTGCTCGAGCTCCTTTGGTGTTAGTGGATGTTCGATTGGCGATGAATGCGGCACTCTACGTAGGCACGAGATGAACCTGCGGCAGAGTGTAGTGACTCGTATCAGCTTCGTGAGAGTGGAATACTTGTCCAGCAATTCCCAGTAGGCACTTGGTCGAATGACAGCAACGAAGACATTTCCTGGTCGTTGTTCCAAATTAAAGTCTTGAGCCAGTGCAGGTTCAGACCTGAGTGAAGGCCAGGATGATTTTGAGTGTGACAGCCAGCTAGGTCCGTTCCACCACAATTCATGTTGAGCTAAGTTTTCTGGCGTTAATCCTCGAGAGGCGCAGTCCGCCGGATTCTCTTTCCCAGGTACGTAGCGCCATGTCGCATTTGGCAGAAGGTCGTGTACTGCAGAAACGCGGTTATGGACAAAGTCTTTCCAGCGAGCTGGATGGGCGGTAAGCCAAGTGAGAGTGACAGAGGAGTCCGTCCAACAAGTCACCGGCGCCTCTGCTAGATCAAGAGCTTTAAGAGTCTTTGTTAGTAAACGTGCCAACAGAAGAGCGGCAGTAAGTTCAAGACGGGGGATGGAGAGTCGCTTGATTGGCGCAATCTTTGTCTTAGAACATATTAGTCGCGTTGAAAACTTGCCGTAGTCGTCAGGAACTCTCACGTAAGTCACCGCTGCCATCGCCAGTTGTGATGCGTCCGAAAATCCGTGTATCTCAATCGGAATATTGGTACGAACGCTGCCGAGCCACCGTGGTATTGATACTTGGTTGAGCTGCTGCAACTGCTGTCGAAAGTTCGTCCATCGTAGTTGTATCTCTGGTGGTAGAGGATCGTCCCAACCCGTTTTAGTCAACCAGAGTTCCTGCAAAATCATCTTTGCTCGTATTAGAATCGGCGCAATTAATCCTAGCGGATCAAACAATCTCGCTATCTCAGACGATACTACCCTTTTCGATAGCACAAGGGCGTTGGATGAAGGTGTGGCTAAAAAGTGAAAGGTATCGGTTTCTGGTTTCCAAACTAGACCTAAGATCTTACATAGAGTAGGCTCGATTTCGACAGTGGATAGCGATGTTTCACCATTCTTAGGCAAAACTTCTAAACAATTACTGTTCCATTTTTGTAACGGAAACCTGCCTGCTTCACAGAGTAGTATGAGCTGTTGAACAATTTCCTTCGCCTCTGGAATCGTTTCTGCTCCGCCGAAAATGTCGTCGACATATCTTCCTTTGGTCAAGGGAACTATGGCCTTTGGAAAACGGCGACCCTCGTCTGTTACCAATTGTTGAACCGTGCGTAACGCGAGAAATGGAGCGCAGTTGAGACCATAGGTTACAGTCGTAAGTCGATAGGCAGAAGGGTGGCCATCTTGTCCCCACCACAATATCCTTTGCAAATCCCAGTCTTGTTGGTGAACTGCAATCTGTCGAAACATTTTTTCTATGTCGGTTGAAAAGAGAATCCGGTGTGTCCTTGTCCACAGGAGAATCTCTGATATATCCGTCTGAAGCTTAGCGCCTGCGTGCAGAATGTCGTTGAGAGATACACCATTACTAGTGCGACTGGATGCATTAAAGACTACTCTCAGCTTGGTGGTGCGGCTGCTTTCCCGAAGCACTCCAAGATGAGGCAGATAGTATACGGGAGATGTTTGGTGATCGAATGTATCAGCTGCTACCATGTGACCCAGGTTTTTGTATTCCTCAATGAAATCACTGTATAGTTGCTGTAATCTATTGTTGGATTTGAATTTTTGTAACAATCTGTTGAGGCTGTTGAGTGCTCTCGCTCTAGAATCCCCCAAGAGCGCAGGCTCTGACTTCAGCGGAAGGCGAACTACGTATCTTCCCGTCGTATCTCTCGAATATGTAGACAAAAAATGTCGCTCGCATTCTTCTTCTTCTTTGTTCAGTTTAGAAGTTTTGGCAGCTGGAAGCTCCTCTTGTGTCCAGAATCTGGCAATGAGCTCTTGTAGCTCATGATCCAGTATGCAATGATGGGCTGGAGCTGGTGAAACTATTTCGTCCGTTGAGATCGTTCCGGAGAGGACCCATCCGAAGATGGTTTGTTGCGCGATAGGTGTTAATGCCTCACCACGTATTAAACCTGGCAGAATCACCGAGCCGTAGTTGTCTGATCCAATAATAATATGGATGAGTCCGGAGCAGGCAAAGTCGGGGTCGGCAAGTTGCAGTCCTGTTATGTGAGGCCATGTATGAGATACAGTGTCATAAGGCGGCAACTTCGTCGTCAGTCGCGGTAATACGTATGCATCAATAATGCAGCTAGTAGTTGTATCGTGTATGGAGTGTAAATGAATCGAGACAATTCCTCTCGTACGGCCTGAGTATGTGCCACCAATGCCGAGAAGCGGTATGGTTGCTGCGGTTCGCTTGAGCTGTGCACGTTGCACTAGTTCTTCCGATATGAAGGATAGTTCCGACCCTTGGTCAATTAATAGACGCACCGCATGGAGCTCACCGTTCCTTTTCTGTAATAAAGCTCTACTTGTTGCAAGCAATGTGAGCCCTCGAGATGGAAATACTTGCCCGGTCTGATGCGCACATACTCCTGGTAGTCACTTTGAGGAAGGTTGCAATTGTTCAGCTGATTGTGCAGCTTCATTCGTCGTTTGTGCATTTGTGGAATGTTTTGAGGATGTTTTGTTAGCGTCGTGTATCGAAGTATGATGCTTCTTCCCGCACTTTAAGCATCGTTTGGTGGAGATGCATTTACTGGCCGCATGAAAACCGAGACAGTTGAAACATCGTCGTTGCTTTAAGATGATGTCTCTCCGTTGCTGAACGGATTTAGTCTGATAGCGCTCGCATTTTGCAAGGTGATGCGAGGATCCACACAGCGGGCACGTTGGAGTGCTTGAAATAGAGGAGGAGGTAGCGACGTGAGCAGCTATCTTAGAACGCAGCTTACCTGAGGAGCTGGCTGAATAATCTTTATTCGACCCAGAGGTTGAGGCATGTAAATTAAGGTTTTCCATTGCCCTTGTTCTTGCAACAAGAAACTCCTCGAATTGGGCGTACGTCGGATAAATCGTGGATGATCCGAGTTTTACTTCCCATGCCTCTCGAGTATCGGGATCAAGCAATCTCACCAGCAAATGCAGCAGTAGCGGGTCCCAATGGTGTACGGCGCATCCTAGGGCACGGATCGCGCCCATGGCCTCCGATATCGTCGTCAGAAGTGCTCTTAATCCTTGTGCAGACTTTGTTTTGAGCGGTTTCAGATTAGTGAGTCTGTCTAGCTGGGCGGATACCAGAAATCGCTTATTCTCATACCTCGACAGCAATAAGGTCCACGCGATTTCGAAGTTATCACCTGAAACAGGCAAATTGCAAACTAGACGTGCTGCCTCTCCAGTAATGCACGTCTTCAAATAGTGCATTTTTTCCACAGCTGACAGATCCGTGTTGTCTCGTATCAGGGCTGTGAATAAATCGTGGAACGACCTCCAAGATTGGTAGTCTCCAGTGAAATTCGGAAGTTTGATCCGAGGTAAGGCACTGCGAGGCATCAACGATGTGGACGCTCCGTGCTCTGACAGTGTGGGTCTTGAATGCCGATCTAGAGTGTCGAACTCGTCTCGTTGAGTGAGGAGCTTGGCGCGAGAGTAGACATAAAAGGCATGACATCGCTCGTAAACTCGTTCTCTGAGGTACGGCCGTTCGCTCAAGGCATCGCTCTCCGAGAGACAAATGTTTTCATGCTCTTCTTGAAACTTTGCCCAGTTTTGTTCGAGCATATCTAATCGTGTGATAATCAACTGGCGAGTCACGCGTGAGACATCGGTATCATCGGACTCAGCTGACTCTTGAATAAGGGTGAATCGGCTCCGTTGCAGAGCGATCCTTGCGTCTAAGCTAGACATCTTTAATGGCGCGCAAATCCGGCTCGAAGGACCAAAAATAATGTATAAGAATCTCTTGTCTGGTTCCGCGCGCCTCGCTGTTGTCTCTTGATTCGGTTGCTTTGGTATATAGCCGACGATTATATCTAAAATAATTGCTACAACGTGGATGTAAAATATTAAGTAATTTTTAATATATGCTCATCAACAATTATCTCACCATATGTGATATCATAAACAAGACATGACTGACTTCAATGTTTGAGATATAATATAAAGGAATATAATAAATTCTTGATTACAATACTTTTTGCTGTTAGATAAAAATACATAAAGTAACGTAAAAAATAACACTCGTATTTTAAGATAAATTATATAAAAGAATAGTAATTTAAAACAAGAATCAATACTCTGTATAAAACCATAAGATTAATAACGTGTGATGCTATATCCTCTAACAAATCAAAAGAATATCAGAATTGAGATCTATTATTACTAAAAATATTGACATTAATAAAATAAGATCACAAATATAAAGTAGTCATAATGCACAGAGTAAATAAGTAAAAAACGAGTTTCGTTATATACTAAAGAACGTAAAATAAAGTAGGAACTATCGTTCTTTGTACTTGTAAATTATCAGTCATATAATAATCTATAGTATCTGCTTATTGCACTAAAATCTTAATCTTTGGTAACTAAAAAATGCTGCAAGTTATTAATTAGAATTAAGCTAGAGTGAGTCTTCCGACTCTTTCTTCCCATTCCACTGAAGAGGCGGGGGGAAGATTCGTCACACCAAATGGCGTCGGATGTGAGAGAACTCGGACGTTACTCACGCAGATAATAATGAGAGAATCGAACTGGGATTCTGTTACCTCGTTGTTGAAATGCGGATGAGTCGAACTGGGACTCGTACACCTCGCCCCACAACGGGGGTCGTCGGCAAGGCTCAGTGAGAGAGAGAGTCGAGCGAGGACTCTGTCACCTTACGGCAGGGCTCAGTGAGAGAGAGAGAGTCGAGCGAAGACTCTGTCACCTTACGGCATGGCTCACTGAGAGAGAGAGAGAGAGTCGAGCGAGGACTCTGTCACCTTACGGCATGGGTGGGCGAGAGAAAACCTTACGAGAATCGACAAGATTCTCTATCACCTTTCGGCTTGCCCTTCGGAGGTGTCTGACTAGAGACGGTAATCTCCGAGCTTTTGTCCCCAATTGGACGAAGGTCGACCTTCCCGATTCGGCGTAGCACAATAATTATACAATGTTAGAGCGCAGTATCTACGGACGCGAAACGGACAAAGCGCACAGGCACACGCCGTCCCCTCCATCTCGAACAAAGGGGCACGCGCCACGCACGCCCTCCGACCTCTTAGGAAAAAAAAGGAAAGTAAAAGCGCTGTTTTATCACGAGTAGCGCGTACGTCCCATACGGGCCTCTCGCGGCCTTCAGATCCCTCTAACTGGGACTCATATCGGTAACACAGTTTCCTTAACATATTACATAATTTAAATATGCAATATGTAATTTTATGTAATAAATTTATTTAATTTTATTTACCCTGGCGAAAATAATTATCGGAGCGTAAGTCGAATGTAAGGAAAGAGTAACAGAAGTGTAAACGAAGCTTCTAGGAGGCGTAAGTTGAAACAACGAAACATAAATGAAGCGTTAACACTTCGTTGTTTCAATTTACGCCTCCTAGAAGCTTCGTTTACACTTCCCAATAAGCAAAATGTAAGCAGTATGTCGACAGACTGGCAACAGATTTGATCAAACCATGTTAGCAGAATGACATCTACTGCGTCCTCATCCAGCTTATATTCTGCTGACAGAGCCTGCTCACAGAATCTGACAGCAGATTGATAGCAGAAATCCAGCAGGATCTGTTAACATGACTTGACGCTCGATTGGCGGCAAAAACCGAGCAGAATCTGTAAACATAATCTGATAACAGATTGTCGGCAGAAATCGAGCAGGATCTGCGCACGCAATCTGATGGCAAATTGACAGCAGAAACCGAACAAGATTTGGGCTTACTTATATTAATGTTGTATAAATGCAGTAAAATTGATTATTACAGGTGCTAAATAAAAGTATTTTCGGTGAGTTATCGGTTAATTACAATTTTTTCTGATATGACATAATGTATAATAATATATGTTATATCGTAATTATTCTCACATAACGAAGGACTAGTTCAATTTAATTAAATTAATAATAAAGTAAAAGTAATTTAATTTATAAAACGAAATATAATTTATTTAGAATTAAATTCTTGCTTTATGCTTCAAATAGGCAGTAAATGAATAATTTACCATTTATCCTATTGATTCCAATCAGTTAATATTCTAAATCTCATCTGCTTGTATCAGATGTCAGAAATTAAAGTGATAGAAATAGTTACTATATTTTTGATCTTTTATTAATAATCGCGACTTTATACATATATACTTTTGACAGAGATTTGATTGCGAGAAAGTATATCACATAGCGGTAAACGAAGGAACTATCGAATCATGCAAACTCTGTTCTGCTTCTGCCGTCAATCTGCTATCAGATATTGTGTGCGCAAATCCTGCTCGGTTTCTACAGGTAATCTGACATCAAATTTCGCCGCACAGATCCTGTTCAATTTCTGCCATCAATGTGCCGTCAATTATATCAACAAGTTCTGCTAGTTTTCTGTTGATAATCTGTTGTCCAGTTATGTGAACAGATTTTGTTATATTTCTGTTGACATTCTGCCGACATTATATGATATATCAGAACCTGCATCAATTCTGTAATCTTTCTGTCGAAACAAAAATTTGTAACAGATTACCTGACAAGATCTGCTTTAGCAGACTTGGCTATTGGGGTAACCTTGAAAATTGCACATACGATAATAAAATGTTAACACGCATCAGGATACATATTACAAATAATACAGTTTATATGTAATTATGAATATTCACCTGGATTATTTTTCTTCAATAATACAAAGCAATTATATAACAACCCACACAGAAAATAATATCTATTAGATATCTATTAGATATTCTCAATGGGCATTAGGGATATCCACGAATATATAGGAAACATTTATTAGACGTGCTTTAGATATCCAGATGTCCGCCATTCGAGATCTCATAAATATTTATAGGATATCTACATAAATATGCACTAGATATTCATACAATATTTAGTGGATATTTCTGTAGATATCCATTGCATGTATATTGGATATTCATCAGATTTCTGCGTGGATATTTATTCAATGTTCCATAAATATCTACAGGATATGTAAACCAATATCCTGTAAATATCTATACAATATTCAGTGGATATTTATTATATATAGATATATTTATTACGTATATATTGATATTTATTTTTGAATGGATATTGATTTAATGTTCTGTATATAGATACCATATATAACGGAATTTAAAAAAAATTAACCGTCTGAGGGTTAATTATATGGAGCTCTGGAGCTCCTCGCAAAAGCTAGAGAACATGCGGCTATAATAGTCTGCGCTCTTTGACCGATAAGCCGTGACTCGTGGGACCTGTGCTGCGGCCTTATATACTGTCTTAGATGGATCCCACTTTCGGGTTAGGCGTTTTTCTTTTCGCCACCTAGCGGCGAGGCGTGAAGCTCGTGGAAGTATATGAATATCCATTGGTTATCTTTGGTAGATTTTCAGTAGATATGGATATGTGGATTTTATATGGATGTCCAATGGATATCCTTGATCGATTTTCAGTGGACATGGATATGTAGACATTATATGGATGTCTAATGGATATCCTTGGTAGATGTTCAGTGGACATGGATATGTGGACAATATATGGATGTTCAATGGATATCTTTGGTAGATTTTCAGTAGATATAGATATGTGGATTTTATATGGATGTCCAGTGGATATCTTTGATAGATTTTCAGTAGATATGGATATAGGGATTTTATATGGATATTCAATGGATATCATCATTGGTTATTCAGGAGATATAAACATTTTAGACATCTTTTAGATATCTATTGGTTATCCATAGTGGATATGGACATTAAATGGATATGTAGATATCCAGTAGATATCCATTAGATATTTTCTTCTGTGTGGGAATATAAAAAGAAATGACCACAATAATTGTGTTACGTCCGGCGGACTCCACGATTCTTTTCTTTCCTCGAAATTATACGATAAACATTGGTCAATTCTTACTCGTAGATATCTGAGATAGAGAATAATAAATGGAATCTGACATTAAGCGGATGACCAGTCGCTGTCAACTCAAATTTTTTACTATAAAATCAAATAGTCGTATATGGTTATAGTTGGTACGTCCGGTGAAATGTAAAACCACTTGCGCTCAAACGATCCTTATCAAGTACCACGTCAACAATAGGCATATGATACTTGTCTCTTAGAGTAAGAAACAATAAATAAAAGTAATACTAAGGGTAACCAGTAGCTATAACCTAAGATTTTTTAAAACAAAATTGTAGTTACAGCTGTCACGTAAAAATCCAAGTGCTTCGCATGTTTATAATGGTCCATATGAAACTTTTCTATTTGACAATTTAGACAAAAAGCATACTGGATCTTGGAAAAATTATCAAAAAGAAAACTAAACAATCTTTGAGACGACACATACATATGTTTGACTCACGAGCAAATTCTCATGAACAGTAAATTAGTCATCCTACTCCCATTCTACTAGATAAATCTAAGTCTCGAGCCAAAGAGCTCAACCAATTAAAAATCTCAAGAAACCCCTCTCCTTCCAAAAACTTCCTTGTCCCTAAGAAGGGAGTAATTGAAATTGTCTCATTCGTTCAAAAAGATCCCTACTATCCAGTAAGGAGGAGGAGCAATGATTTTAAAATACGCGAGCACAAGTTGCAGCGGGGGGATTCATTCATTCATTCATTAGCACTCTTTTTCTTAGTCACAGTCGAGATTCAGTTATAGTTAAATATAGAATTTTGAGAATTCAGTCTTAATCTGATTCAAATTATATAGCCTCGGGGATCCTTTCTTGTGTCACGCAATTGAATTATTAATCCGCTTTATGTCTTAGCGAAAATGTCTTATTAAGATTTAATTGTGCATTATGTGTAAGTGGATATTTATTAAAAATCTTCTGGTGGACATCTCCATTAGCCAGCTCTTCATGCTATAATGGCGAAGACTTCAGCCATTGCAATTTTATCAAAGCATTCACTCATGTGATGTCAACGAGTAGTGAGTAAAATTGAGTAATTTTTATTTCCTCTCTTTCACATATCTTATTATTTCACCATTTAAATTGAAACATTTCATCTTTTATTTATTAACTTCTTGTTTTTCTCTCTGAAAGATGGTTCTCGATTAACTCCTTGATTCTTATTTCCCTTTAATTGTTCTTTATGATTTATTCAGCGCGAATTAGTATCGTTTTCTAACTTTATACCTCGTTTCAGCCTTTCCTTGTATATATTTAACTCTCCCTATTTCTATTTTTCCCATTCACTTTTCTTTAATTTCTCATCTCCTTTATATTATTATTGTTATTATTATTATTATTATTATTTTCTTTACGTTATTTTTCTTTATATTATCATTACTTTTTGAAGAAACCGTTAAAGTAGATGAATGATTTTTGAGCTCAGACTTGGCGAATCTCTTATCTTAATTTTATTACTGTATTTTAATTTAGACCTGTGTTTCAGCGAATTTAGAAAATTTTAATTCTAATTACAACACATATGCGCAAGCGACGAATACTATACTTCCTTTAATGAGTAAGCGTTATTCATATTCTTATTACACATTCGGTTTTTATTTTTGTTTTATTTCTTATATTATATTAAATATATATATATTGTAATAACCAGTCAGAACTTGATTCTTAACGTAAATTCCTCCCTGTATATTCTGACTGATGACCTCCGAACGATTGTAACACCCGCTGGAATATATACATACACACAGATACCCACACACACCTAGTTATAAGCGCTACCATGTATTTTTCATTCTTTCTTTATCTTTTTAAATATTATATTGTATTTTTAATTTAATATATAATTTAATTATTTAACCCGTTCTCTTCCCTAAATCCTGAGATCGCACTAGGTCCCATCCCGCGTAACATGGATTAAATTCCTTTACCGAAAAGGGACCACCGAACGAATAGGCTTAAAAACGCAGCGTTATAGAGACCTTCGGTCGCTGACCTGTGTCAGGCCCTTCACATTACGGCCCATCCATTCCAGGGTCTGGACGTAACAATTGGATAATCACTATAATACACACGTGAATAAATAAAGAGCAGCACTCATACATATATACTCTCTATATAAGTGGCGCTGAAATAAAAACATATGAATTATAAACACAAAGCATATAGCGCGCATATTTAATTTGAAATTTTGTTATTAATCAATTTTCCTTAAAAAACGACTTATTAGTAATGTTTTAAAATAATTAAAATTATTAAAAATAAAATAAAAGTAATGAATAAAATAATTAGTAAAAGAAAAAAGTTATATTTTATATATATATATATATATTATTATGTTTTATATATATTATTTTATATATTTATATATATTATAGTATATTAAATTGCGAATAAGAGAAATAAAAAATATAGTAATAAAAGTTAGTATAATATTAAAAAAAAGAATAATTAAAATTGTCATTTATTAAAAAAATGAAATTAAACAATTTATATAACTAATTTTTATTATGTATTATACAGGGTGAGCCATTTTAATTAACGCACGCAATTATTTCGGAAACAAAGCATTTTAGAGAAAAATGTTTCAGACAAAAGTTTTATGGTTTCGAGGGGGCCATAAGATGGTATCATTGGTTTGACACTGAAGAGTCATTTGAAGGTCACGTGAAGGTCACTTCAATTTTTTTAAATGGAACACCCTATATATTTTTGCACACTCTTGTAGCTTATCTCGAGAGCTTTCCAAAAGAATTGGAAATTGCAAATTACATATTTTTTCTTCAAAACAACTATGTGTTTTCTTTACACCAGTTGATTCCTCTCATTATTTTGTACGTAAAAGTATTAAGGTAAGATAATCGAAAAATGAATATTTTACAAGATATTTTACGGTTTATGTAAAATTAAGAAATTATTTCAAGCCTCATAACTCAAAAAGTACTTAACGAAAAGGTACTTAATTATAGTGTTTTGGAAAGCTCTCGAGATAAGCTACAAGAGTGTGCAAAAATATATAGGGTGTTCCATTTAAAAAAATTGAAGTGACCTTCACGTGACCTTCAAATGACTCTTCAGTGTCAAACCAATGATACCATCTTATGGCCCCCTCGAAACCATAAAACTTTTGTCTGAAACATTTTTCTCTAAAATGCTTTGTTTCCGAAATAATTGCGTGCGTTAATTAAAATGGCTTACCCTGTATATACATTTTAAACAGAGGGAGAGAGAAAGAGATACAATTTTATATATAGTTTTATGTACATGAGTGAATTATAGGAAAAAAATAAAAAGATTCTCGATAAGGAATACAAAATACTTTCATATTGATTTCATCAAGTGAAAAAGTTGTTAATTCGGACCATTCATTTCCAACAAAAATATTAAATAATTTAGACTCTACTGGATAATGAGGAAGATTACTTGGATTTATTAATATTCTTCCTTGCATAAAGGATTTTTCATTACATTTATAAATATTTGTAATCTGAAAAATATCATTATTTTTTAAGCAACAAAAACTATCGACCTCTTTTTTTGATGAAAGTTTGAATGTTTTATAAAAAATAGAATCATATACTAATTTCTTTTTATCTGACTTCATAGAATTATACTGAGCAAGTTGAGGTTTTGAAAAGTTATGTTGATCAAACGATTTTTTATATTTAGCACGTTCCACTATTCTGTTATGTAACTGTTCCAGAGGCTTTTCTCCTTTTTTTAATTGTCTCTTAATTTGATATAAAAAGCTTTCAAAAGAGAAACTACTAAATGAATCTAAATGTCCGAATTTAACAACATCATCAGCTAAATGAATTAAATTGTGAACATTTGAAACACAAAAATCTTTTCCATATAATATTTTTGAAGTTGAAACAAAATAAATTAACAAATTCTTAGCATATTCATTGTTGGTAATACAATCATTTTCATGACACAATATTCTAATAGCGCAATGTAAAGAATTGAAATGTAATACATAATTTTCCGGTATATAATTTTGAAGAATAACTGGTCCTACATATATATAATAGAAATAATCTTAGTTCCGTTGCTTTCCAACGTTCCAGTTCTTCTAAACTACGTGTCTTTCGTGCAAAGTCACTTGGTACCCATGCAGATATATTACATAAAACTTCTGAAATTTCAATAATATCTGTAGAACTAAATTTAATTGCTTTATTATTTCCATGCATAAAATAATGAAACATTCTTTTAACAACTCCCAGGCAAACTAAATGCATATAATCTAATGGAAATTGACTTACCATTCTTACATTTGCTCTTTCAAAAATTGATCTTCCTATATGATGTTCTTCATTTTCTTGATTAACAAAATTCTCATCTGTCCTCAGATTTGCAGATGCCATTTCCAGAAAAAGCATTCGATGATTAATATAATCACCTTCTTGCATACACTTTGAACAACCAAAATATGCATTGAATCCTTTAGTACACTTTACAAATGATCGAGCTGGAGAATCACAAATCACACATCGAATTGTCACTGTAAAATGTTTTTCATTAAACTTAAGTCCTTTTTCGTGTAAAGAAATGTACTCTTCAATCAAATCTTTTAGAAATTCATTAGGACAATCAGGTTTACTGTAGATACGTTCCAATAACAAATGGTTGAGCAATTCTAGGATATATTTCTCCTAATATTGGATAAAATTGGCTTTTTGAACTTTTTGTTAAAGGTAAACCATCTATGTTTATATTTATTTCTATATCCTTAGGTACTGTATTTAAGTGTACAGTTTTTAAAATATCTATTAAAGCATTTTCTAAGCCGTAATGAAAATATTTCCCAGGAGAAACTTCACGAGTAACAGTCCCAGACAGCACAAAAAGGCCAAAAGATGTCTTAAAGACGTCTAGAGGACTTTAAGACATCTTTAAGTTGTCTTTTAGATGTCTTTTGGACATGTGTGCTGTCTGGGGTGTGCTTAGGCGTACTGAGCAATGTCCTGGGATCAAGTGGAAGATCTTCTAATTCATTTACGTCTTTAATATTTTTAATAACTTCAATAATGCTTCAGTAGCTCGATGAGTAATATTATAATCGCATATCCATTGCTTTAGCCTCGATCACTAACTTATGTGAAATTGTGGAAAGCAACAGAATATCGAGAACTGCTTTTATATACAGGACCTGTAGTTTTTAAAAATTTTCTTCGTAGAGATATATATGATCATTTTGTAACTTTACATGTAGCTATTAGAGTATTATGTTCCAATAAATTACAGGATTTATTTAATTATTGTCAAGAATTATTAGAACATTTCGTTACAGCATTTGCATTAATTTATGGTACACATAACGTTTCTTACAATGTACATGGTCTTATTCATCTTGTAAAGGATGTAAAAAAATTTGGTCCACTAGATAATTTTAGTGCGTTTAAATATGAAAATTATTTACAAACGTTAAAGAAACTATTAAAAAAATATGATAAACCTTTACAACAAATTGTAAGAAGATATTTTGAACATGAAAAAAATAAAGTAGCAGAAAAACTTATGACAAAAGAAACTAATCATTTTACAGTAGATTTGAAATCTATTCATACATTTGGTCCATTAATACATGGCTGTTGCAATCCACAATATAAAATAATAAGAAAAGAAAATATGACTTTACGTATAGATGTACAAGCTGATAGTTGTTGCGCATTAACTGATGGAACTATTGTGTTAATAGAAAACATAGCACATAATAAAGATCTAAATGTAGATGTAATTATAGGTCGAAAATTTTTATACAAGGAAGATTTTTACAACATTCCATGTTCCTCATCGTTATTACAAATATTTAGTGTACATAGTTTAGGTCAATTACAAATGTGGCCAATAAAAAATATTGATACAAAATATGTTAAATTACCACTATTAGAAAATAAATATGTAGTACTTCCATTGTTACATTAATAAATTGAATTAAAAAAAAAAATATATATATATATATATATATATATATATATATATATATATATAGATTTTAGTTATTGTAATTAGATAATGTATATTTAATATTTTAATATACTAATTTAACACTTATATATATTTTGTATGTTTAAACGGTATATTGTATATTAAATATATTTCTAAAATATATTTAATATATCTATTACTGCTAGTTTGGAGCTATGGAACAGTATGCCATAGTAGAGTTCATCGATGGACTGCAAATGATACCCTCTTCTTGGATAACCAAAAATAATAAATATGCATATTGGCCTACTTTTACATCAAACGAAAAATTTAGAAAAGCTGTGCAAAAATGTATTTCAAAGATGGACGATTGGCCGCAACATGAAATAAAAAGGATTTTAGCAACTGCAAGTAAGTACATACAAAAAGTAAATTAAATAATTATATTAATATACATAAATAATACGTTAATATAGATAATTAATTGTATTCTTATTTTGTTGCTCATTCAATATTCTTCAATATTAAAATAGTATTAAATATAGTATATGTTTGTAGCATAACTTATAGACAATTTTTCAAAAAATATTTTTACAAACTTATAATACTTACACTTTAGAGTATAATTGTTAAAGTAAAATATATAATTAACAAGCATTTTTTTTATTTAAAAATATAAAAATTTTTAATTTTATATTTACTATTTGTTATATATAATTTTATTTTTTTAAGGTACATATGAAAAAGGAATTAAAAAATTAAAAAAAGCAGAATTTATATCAGATTTAAATTCTGAAAGTGAAGATAATGATACTTTAAAAAGGAGTAGAAAATATAGAGCCAAGACTGTTATAAGTAGTGAAGAAAGTTTGAGTGAAGAGGAAAAACGTGTTCGTGTACCATCGTATCCAAAGGTTCCACACAAAAAAAATCTTGATAAACAGTCGTATGAAAATTCAACAATTAAAATGCCATTGAAAAGTTAGTAAAAAGATTTATAGCGTATATTAATATAGTAAAAATATTTATAATATATATACATTACAATAATAATTTTACTTATCATTTATATAGATAAAAATGTATCAAAACTGACCGAATATGAAGATAACAATTCAAATATTAACCTAAACAAAACAAATGTAGAAACATTTTCTTCAATAAATAAAAATACAGGTAATCGATAAAAATATGTATAATAATTTTTACAACAATAATTTTTATAATAATTTTATTTTTAGTATCGCGCTTTCAGTAATTTTATATTTTTAGTATATTCAGTAAATTATTATATTTCAGTATTATTAAAATAGTTATAAACTAATTTCATTTTAATATTTCACATTTTTTGTTTTTTTATTCTTATAGGACGTGATTTTAATCAGAATTATGTCAAAGAAAAAGAGTTCAGCTCTGAAACTTATGAAACTGATTCTACAATTTGTAAGTATTAATTTGTATTATTTTGTAATGTAAATTTCCATGTATTCTATATCACATTTGTATGTATTATATATATTTTGTTTTAAAACATATTTTTTATTATTTTATAATATATTATATACTATTTACAGCAACAACAGATTTTCAACGATATGTTGTACGAAAATTATTGGATATAGACTTCAAAATATCAACAGTACATGAGGAAGAGAAAAATATAAACACTAAATTAGATAGTATACAAAATCAAATCCAAACTTTTGTATTAGATGATGGAGTGAAAAACAAAGATGTTGAAGTAGATTACATGGAATTCTTTCCGTTACAAACATTAGAAGAGCTAGAAAAATTTGAACAACAATTAGTTGAGAATAAAATAAATCGTAAAGCATTGGTATGCGTATTTTGAAAAATAATCTTTAAAAATAATTGAATCGAAAAAATTACTTATTTATATTTTTAATTTCATTTATAATTATAATTATTTTATTTATTTATAAAAAAATTTATTATTTATTTCATTTTTAGATTACACAAGTGGCACGAATAGGTGGAACGGATGTTAAATCACTTACATTTAACATCTTACGTAGACTTCTGAGTGATTCAGTTGGAAGTTTATATAGCTACATTGGCGGAAAGAAAAAACGTTCATTTTTCGATTTATATTTACGAAAAATTATATTTGGTAAATACAATTTCTATTTATTATTTATAATATTTAAACTACTAAAATAAGTACTTGAGATATTTTTCTGCACATAAAAAATATTGTTAACAAATTCAATTATTTTTTAAAGATTATTTAATTACATCAAATTGGATTTTTCAAAATTATTAAATATTTATTTATATACATATTTATGTATTACTGTATTTATTAATGTTTTATCATGTTTTTTACTCATTCTTATAATCTTACTTTGCTTTTTCAGTTTAGAGAATATTTTATTTTTTGTTAATATCTATTTTTAAATATTTTACTAAATATTTTTTAATACTATTACCTTTTAACATATATTATAGGTGCTGTACGAATCTATTTTCCTGAGACTACCGAACAGAAGATATCAGAACCAATTAAATCCTGGTTAAGGCATGCAAGTGAGCGTAGCATGAAGAAAAAAAAGTATGCATGATATTTTTTATTTATTTTATTGAATAATAAAATAATATTATATATTATTTAAAGTTTTAAATTTGCTAAAAAGTTTTGCTTAAAAATTCTAGCATGGATAAGAGAGCAGATACAGTTTCTACACAAGAAGATGAGGACCAAGCAGAAGAGATGACTTTAAATGAATTAACTGGTCCAAATATCTAAGAATAACGTCTATGGTCCAGATATTTGAGTCGTTGAAGAAACGATTGCTGGCTTTGAAAAAATTTGATATTTAATACACGAAGGCTTGATGACCGAGGTTATGTCCAACATTTCGTCCATCGATGGTGTCGATTATATCTTGACAAAAAAGCAAAAAGCAGTAGCTAAACTCGCGCTAGTAGTAAGCTTACTAGGCAGTAAACTTGGGCTGCGATCCGAAATGCGCTCACAGTGCTGAAAGCATCGCTCTGTCCTCGTTTGATATTCGTTATGAAACAAAGACAGATGATGCTTACAGCGCTGTGAGTGCATTTTGGACCGCAGCCTTGGTGGTAGTAAATTTATTAACCAACGCAAGTTCTGCTTATCTGCTTTCTGCGTTTCTGCCAAAATGTGAATTCATCTTTATTCTTTTATATTCTATAAGAATATAAAAAACTAATGTAAAATGAGATTTCCTATTACTTTAAAATGCAAGTATTTTTATTTTATTTTATAGATATAGGTTCAGTTATTTTATAATAGCTATCGATTCAGTTATTTTATAATAGATATAGGTTCAGTTATTTTTCAATATTTTCTCAAATTAAAATAATATCTAATGCGAACAAATTTATAAGTTTTACATAATGCTTCATTATCAGTGCAAATGTTTGTTAGTTACTCAAAATTATTATATTTTGAAATATTATATTTTGTTATATTTAACATTCATTATATATTCTATATATATTAATATGTTATAATATATATAACATATCTTATATAAATTATATTTATAGTGTATCAAAATTTAATTTTAATTATTCATTAAATTGCAGAATGTTTATTTCATTAAAAAGAATTTTGTTTTTATATGTTTCAACAAATTATATATGTGCATACGGAAAATATGCTCTTATATATACGTATATATGTGCGAAAATAAAATTAAAATTAGTTAAACAGAATTCATGTATGTGTAAGTCTAAATTTATCCTTAAATTATCCTATAAAGTACCTCAATAACATATTCAGGATGTATTATGGACGTTTAAAAAATTACAACGTCTTATGGATATCTTATGGACATTCTTAGGACTTTGAAGTAGGATGTCCTGAGGATATTTTTAGGCATAGCATGAGGCGCTCATTTGCTATTCCTCAGGACATCCTGAAAAAGTATGAGGAATATAACAGGATATCCTCTGCACATCCCGCAAAGAAAAGAGGATGTCCTTAGGATATCCAGAAGATATCCATGTGCTGTCTGGGTATTTATTTATCATAAAATTTTGCGAGCCATCTTTATATATATATGTGTGTCGTCACGCACATATAAAGACGTCTCGCAAAATTTTATGATAAACATTTTCAGTGTGAAATAATTTTTTTTCTCATATGATCAATTATTCGAATTCATAACCTCAATATAGTTAGCAGACAAATTCAATATTTCGCATTTTCTATTATTGCATTCGTTTGGGAATCATTTGGGCAAGTTTAGGAAAGCATTTTCATAGTTTGGGAAATAATAGTTTATTTATAATTAATAAAAATAAGTTCGGCGTATAGTTAGCAGAAATAATTTAAAAAAAATTTTTTTTTTTTTTAATCAACGTAGAATTATTTGGGAAACACTTCTGTAACGGTCCCATAGTTTGGGAAATAATAATTTCAATGTAATGAATAAATAAAAATTTCACGATCATATAGTTAGCAGTCAAATTTGATATTATCTATTATCTATTAAACCAATCGCTTGGGAATCGTTTGGGCACATTTAGGAATAGATTCTCATAGTTTAGGAAATAATAGTTTATTTATAATTAATTAAAATAAATTGAGTGTATAGTTAGCAGACATAAATATTTAAAAAAAAATTTTTTTTTTAATTAACACGAAATTATTTGGGAAATATGTCTGTAATGTTTTTAACGTTTGGGAAATAATTATTTCATCTGAAAATCGGTAAATATGTCGATAAAAGGAGCCCGCCTCGACCTCCGGGAACATAGCCGGGCAACTTCGACTTTTTTAATTTTTTTTTTTTTTAATTGTTTGTTGGTTAATTTCTTACAAGCATGGAGCTGACACACACACACACACACACACACACACGGCCGGGGGGTGCAAGGGAGGCCTTCGGCCCCCCTCCCGCACCCACCCGTCCCCCTCGCTTCCTGTGAAAAGTTGCAAAATGGAACCTCGCTTCGCGTGGAAAGTTGCATCCTACCGTAGGCACCCCTACCGGCGGGGTGGGTGCAGGAGGGTGCAACTTTCCACGCGAGGCAAGGTTTCACTTTGCAACTTTCCACGCGAAGCGAGGTTCCACTTTGCAACTTTTCACGCGAAGCGAGAGGGACGGGGTGGGCGCGGGAAGGGGGCCGAAAGCCCCCCTTGCACCCCCCCCGTGTGTATGTGTGTGTGTCAGCTCCATGCTTGTAAGAAATTAACCAACAAACAATTAAAAAAAAAAAAATTAAAAAAGTCGAAGTTGCCCGGCTATGTTCCCGGAGCCCTGGCGAAAATAAGAAACTTTATAAAGCGTTAACAACCGTTGAGTGAGGGTTTTCTGAGAGTTTATATGCTTTTCAAACTTTGTGAGAGCACTTACATAACGCTGTTGGGTTTTGAATGCTTATCAAACGCTGCAGTGTTGCAATTTTTGTTCTACAAACTCTTTATATAATGTTACATGAAAGTTTTGCAATGCTGAGGTAACATTTTTCAGAGTACGTTCAGTAAACGTTGATACATCTTCGTGTACAGAGTTTACTCAGACTTTTCAAACGTTTACGTTTACGCTATAACGTACAAACGTCTTTTAAACGCTGCAGTGTTGCAATTTTTGTTCTACAAACTCTTTACTAATCGTTTTTAAACTCTCGACGAACTTCCACAAACGTTCATGTAAACGCCAAACAAACGTCTCATTTTTGCCAGGGAGATCGAGGCGGGCTCCTTTCATCGACATATTTACCGATTTTCAGATGAAATAATTATTTCCCAAACGTTAAAAACATTACAGACATATTTCTCAAATAATTTCACGTTAATTAAAAAAAAATTTTTTTTTTTAATATTTATGTCTGCTAATTATAGTTAGCAGAAATAAATATTTAAAAAAATTTTTTTTTTATGTCTTATATTATATTTATGTCTGTATTATATTTATGTCTGCTAACTATAGTTAGCAGTTAATTTAAAAAAAAAATTTTTTTTTAATTATCGTGAAATTATTTGAGAAATATGTCTGTAATTTTTTAACGTTTGGGAAATAATTATTTCATCTGAAAATCGGTAAATATGTCGATGAAAGGAGCCCGCCTCGACCTCCCTGGCAAAAATGAGACGTTTGTTTGGCGTTTACATGAACGTTTGTGGAAGTTCGTCGAGAGTTTAAAAACGATTAGTAAAGAGTTTGTAGAACAAAAATTGCAACACTGCAGCGTTTAAAAGACGTTTGTACGTTATAGCATAAACGTAAACGTTTGAAAAGTCTGAGTAAACTCTGTACACGAAGATGTATCAACGTTTACTGAACGTACTCTGAAAAATGTTACCTCAGCATCGCAAAACTTTCATGTAACGTTATATAAAGAGTTTGTAGAACAAAAATTGCAACACTGCAGCGTTTGATAAGCATTCAAAACCCAACAGCGTTATGTAAGTGCTCTCACAAAGTTTGAAAAGCATATAAACTCTCAGAAAACCCTCACTCAACGGTTGTTAACGCTTTATAAAGTTTCTTATTTTCGCCAGGGCTACACCAGATGATATATTTATAGAATTTATTAAAGCACATTGCAGCTTAACAATATTCCAGAACATGAAAAAAATTTAAGAAGGAAAATGATCATGGATGCTATATCTACATCATTACCAAAAATGTAATTTTTAGGGTTCAAGTACAATGAAAAATATAAGGAATAGGAACAGGGAATAACCTAAGAAAGAAAGAGAAAAAGAAATATCTTTTTCTCTCTTTCTTTTCTACATTATTCCCTGTTCCTATTCCTTATATTTTTCATTGTGCTTAATCCCTTACAAATTTTATTATTTGTTAAATGTTCTAATGTCGTACTAATTGTGTAATAAATATTCTCATATCAATTATATCAAATGCGTGTTCAATATATCTTTCCATACTTCTAATTATATATTTTTTTTAAATAACCTGTAAACATTTCAATATTTCAGATTGGCAGGCATTATTGCAGGATATCCTGGACATTTTGTGGCGTATTGTAAACGATTTTCTGGATTATGGGAACAACACACTTAAAGTCAGTACACATGAGAAATTTTAGTATTTACCATAAGCAAATCGACCAATCACAGGACGGCGTCCATTTTATATAGCTACCGGCTAACTTCACAATATAAAAAATTTAATTAAATTCGTTTAATTTTAATTTAAAAAATTTAATTAAAATTAAACGAATGACTCACAAACCTTTTTAATTATACTTCAAAACTCTTCATACGAAATACAAACGATTCATAAGGAGAATTTTTAATATTTAGTTATGTTGGCTAACTACATACTGTAAAAATGATTAATTTTTTATAATTATTCTAATTACTCACAAACGTTTTTAATCACACTTCAAACATCTTCATACGAAATACAAACGATTCCATAAGGAGATTTTTGGTTGGCTGAAAAATTTCCGGCTAACTTAATACGAATGTATGTAAGACCGTGGTATAGACTTATTTTGAGGTTATATTTGCTGCACATCGAGTTCGTGCATGTGATCAGTTGCTAACAGAAGTTTAACTAAGGTTTAATTAATCTATCCTCATTGTACAATGGAAAAACGAATAGTATATAAAACTAAGTTTAAGGATCAAGAAACGTTTCATTAAACTTTAATAAAACTATGTTTACGGATCAAGGATCGTTTTATTAAACTTTAGTTTAAGCTGTTATTGAAAAACCGGCCCTTATTAGTCTTCTTAAAATTTCATTGTAGACGCCGCATAACTGACTATATGGGCGGAACCTTAGGCCAGGTCTACAATAGGCAATTTAAGCCTTAAGAGATTGACCAATCACAGTCAAGTATGAAGAGAATACTCGACTGTGATTGGTCAATTTCTTAAGGCTTAAATTACCCGTTATAGATTGGGACTTAGCATTTAACGGAGGCTTTTAATGTATATTAAATTCATAATTCTCTGCACCATCTTTGATAAAATTATTTTTTTTTACTTTTATATATTATTATATCTTTAAAAAAATTTATTTGAAAGCTAGGCAACTCAATGAAAAGCTGTAAACTGCACTCTCATTTGACCTCATCAGTACAGCACATTTCATTGGTCGTCTAATATATATTATTACAATGATTATACATATATATAAGGTGCTTTCCATTTACATCAAAACTCAGATAAATCTCACTTCTGTCTTTCTTTAACATGAATGTTGAAGAAAGACAAAAGTGAGATTTATCTGAGTTTTGATGTAAATGGAAAGCACCTATTATTTACAACGATTTATTTTGTTTTAATGCCGCAGCAATTACTTCTTATGAGACCTTATTTTCAATTTTTTAGCAAAATATTTTATTATTAATAAAAATATACAAAGACCTCTTTATTTTATCAACTAACTGTAATGAAATATAACTGAGAAATTACAAGAAAAAAATAAAAACTTATTTGTTTACACGTGACACTGTCAGAGAAGAATGCGATAATACTTATTTGTTACTTATTAAACACAAACAAAGCCAATGCACGATATCATTTGACAACAGTAGCGGTATTAGCTTTAGTAGCCTCTGTAGAAGTACTTTCGAGAAATTTTGCTTCATTTACATCAGTAGTGTTCACTAAGTATCGCATAGTCACATTTGACTTTATTTTAAAACACAAACCAACATAAATTTTTGTTTTAACATGTTTATACTCCTCCTTGTCAAAAACCTTGAAATACTGTTTATCAATAATTTGTTTAAGAGCATCTTGTGATCTTTCTGTTTCATTTTCTTTGCAATATTTCCATTCAAATATGGCTCCAACTGTTCTAAGAATTATAAGCATGTCAAATTCATGTTTTCTTCCTCGCTTTTCCTTGGAGATCTTTTGACAGACTGCTCTGTTAGCTTGTGCACTGAAAATTGTACTATTATATGCCAAATAAAAAAGAATATGATGTAACTCTGACTCATTATATGGAATTGTCGCACCGTCTGAAAAGAGGGCTGAAACTGCATTAACGAGTTCACGAAATGGTCTTTCTTTACTTTTCTCAGTTTCCTCTTCATCATTTGCCATTAATAGCAAATTCCCCAGTGCTTGTATGTATTTTTCTATATTTTTAGGCTCGAGTTTATACTTTGTACTAAACATCGATTCACTGTAACATTTACGTTCGATTACGCTCTTTATCTCCCAATTTGGTATCTTCAGACTTACAATGTGCGCATTCTTTTCAACTGCATTCAACAAACCATTATCCCACAGAAGCTGTAAGAAGTAATTCACTTGCGAGGTTTCTAATTCATTCTGTGAATCACAGATTGTCTTTTTCAGTTCCAAAATATTATCAACTGTTGGCTCAGCTAGTTCTATTTGAATGTTCTCATCTTCAAGAAGTTTCTCGATTGGCTTTTGTATCTGAGATTTCACAAACAAGTTTCCTAAAATATCCACAAAGCCTGACCTGGCCCAATAGCTATCAAACATTTTTCTTTTTTCTCTAACACTATTTTGCAAATAATTTATGACAGACCAGCTATTGTAAATTCTTGTTTCTTCACTATTTAATATTTGGTATCCATCGTACCACTTTTCGACACCATCAGAATCCTTCACTGCTTGAAATTCACTTTTCTCAAATAGACTATCTACTTCCTGTACTGTAAATCCATATACTCCAGAAAAATCATCTTCTTGCAAGAATAGAACATTACCATGATTGCGTAATTCCCAGGAAAATGCTCCAGATAAACGAACAGAGGAATTAAGTAATGCATGCGCCACAATTGTTTGATCCTTTAAGCTTGCTGACATCAGATGGCTAATAGAATTTAACAGGTATCGCAGGAGTTTATCATCCATGTTCTCTGTAACAGCTTTCATAATGGGCGCGTCGGTCTCGTCTATGAGAATAACAACTTTTTTGTTGAAGTGAGAATACAATATTTCAGACAAGAATCGCAATCCGTATTGTACATTAGTTTGGGACAGTTCTTTCAGTCTATTATGGTTATAATAGTTCAGAAATATTTCGATATCTTCTATTTTCTTATCTTTAAAACTGCAAGAACCATCAGCAGCTTTTTCAAGAAGGTAAGAATGCTGCTGGAATGCTTGACAAAGAGCTTCCTTCAGTGATTCTAAAATGTCTCCCTTTGTTTCACCTCCTACATCTTTAAGACTCATAAATATCACGGGGTACTGACCACAATGTTCCTTAACGAACTCTGGATGCTCAAAACCTAGCTGCAAATTCATAAACAGCTTGTAATTATCACCATCTTCTGGATTTGAAATTGGCTTTGCATCTTCATTTACTGTTATCTTCAAAAAGTTCTCGAGCATATTCATAAATGTAGTTTTTCCGAAACGGCTCGGGGCTGTTATCCGAATCACAGATGCTCCATATTCAAAGAAACTTTTTATATACTTGCTCTTATCCACAAATGTAAGTTTTGTTTTGACGATCTTAAAATCCGTTGTAGAGAGATCAGCTATATCTGATTCCTTTGGTATCTGTAAACAAAATCAGATAGGCCCCATTAATTTTGCTAATCACACTCAAGATATGCATGAAATATATACCAGCAGTAAAGAGAAGAAGGTCGCAATACCAACAGAACGTGCGAAAGCGCAAGCGAGTACAGATGCAGCCATAGCAGAAAACATGCAAAGAAGGCGAAAAAGAAATTACTTTAGCATATGTCGATCAATAAATTTAACTAATTCTTACCTTGTGGAAGTTGCCTGGCTTATTCTTTGTTCCGTATTTTGTATGATCGACATCACAATTGATAGAGAATTCAGGTACAGTAACACTTCCAATTTTAGCATCGTTAGTTTTAGGTTTGTCATCATCCCTGTTGACAGATCCATCCTCCGTATTCATTCTTCGTCTTTGTCTTTTTTTGTCTGGTTCACCCATAAATTGTCTATAACAGAGATATTACCAATGAATAAATAAATTAATAAACATTAATGGCATTATAGCGAATTTTATTGAATTAATACATATAATAAGTATATTGTAAGGGGATGAAAGATAGCTGCGGTTTCCGAGATAGAAACCACGCCGTCAGGTAATGGGCGAGCCGGGAGGGGAATGCCTGATGATAGAGATTTCGGGATAAATAAATACAATAAATGACCCGGAGAATACCGAGATAGAGAACGCTCGGCCAGTTTACCGATGGCTACAGGCCAAACTCGCGACGAGAACAACAATACTGTCCGAGGAACGACCACAATCATAAGGCTTAGATCGGGAAAAATGCGCAATAGCCACCACGTGCAAAGTAACGGCCTCGTGCTCACTGTACGACGGCCGGAAAAAGACTCTCGCCGGTAGTCGTGGTCGCTCATCTCGGGTCGCGCCAAAAACTCTCACAGCCAATCGTCTTGCGCCACGTCAATCACCGTGGCGCACTAGCGCCATCGCAACCGCACGTCAGGGCATCGATCATGTAATTTTGAGCGAAATTTTTCACTTTTCACTTTTTACTCAATGATTTCACGTGAATTTTTCACGAATCACTTTCGATTATATAGCTAAATGAAAAGTGAAATAGCGTATATATACGCTCAATTTATTAATTAATTATAAATAAACTATTATTTCCTAAACTATGAGAATCTATTCCTAAATGTGCCCAAACGATTCCCAAGCGATTGGTTTAATAGATAATAGGGAATATCAAATTTGTCTGCTAACTATGTATGATCGTTTCAGAGAGAGCATCTTTTTTTTTACATAACCAATTTTTCTTCAACTAATTTAAAGTGTCATATATAAGTGCAATTATGGATTGCGAATAAAAAAATGTTCATTATACGGAAACGGAACGGACGCTCCTTGCTCAATTAATTTCAGAAGAAAAAGTAATTGAAAATAAAAAAACAGGAGCAGCAGATTTGAAACAATATTTACATACATATATTTACATATTTACACTAGTAATATTAGTAATTTTGTAATCTATAGGTTTTAGTCTCCCCCTTTGGTAATTTCACTTTTCATTTAGCTATATAATCGCAAAGTGATTCGTGAAAAATTCACGTGAAATCATTGAGTAAAAAGTGAAAAGTGAAAAATTTCGCTCAAAATTACATGATCGATGCCCTGACGTGCGGTTGCGATGGCGCTAGTGCGCCACGGTCAGTGACGTGGCGCAAGACGATTGGCTGTGAGAGTTTTTGGCGCGACCCGAGATGAGCGACCACGACTACCGGCGAGAGTCTTTTTCCGGCCGTCGTACAGTGAGCACGAGGCCGTTACTTTGCACGTGGTGGCTATTGCGCATTTTTCCCGATCTAAGCCTTATGATTGTGGTCGTTCCTCGGACAGTATTGTTGTTCTCGTCGCGAGTTTGGCCTGTAGCCATCGGTAAACTGGCCGAGCGTTCTCTATCTCGGTATTCTCCGGGTCATTTATTGTATTTATTTATCCCGAAATCTCTATCATCAGGCATTCCCCTCCTGGCTCGCCCATTACCTAACGGCGTGGTTTCTATCTCGGAAACCGCAGCTATCTTTCATCCCCTTACAATATACTTATTATATGTATTAATTCAATAAAATTCGCTATAATGCCATTAATGTTTATTAATTTATTTATTCATTGGTAATATCTCTGTTATAGACAATTTATGGATGAACCAGACAAAAAAAGACAAAGACGAAGAATGAATACGGAGGATGGATCTGTCAACAGGGATGATGACAAACCTAAAACTAACGATGCTAAAATTGGAAGTGTTACTGTACCTGAATTCTCTATCAATTGTGATGTCGATCATACGGAAACAAAATACGGAACAAAGAATAAGCCAGGCAACTTCCACAAGGTAAGAATTAGTTAAATTTATTGATCGACATATGCTAAAGTAATTTCTTTTTCGCCTTCTTTGCATGTTTTCTGCTATGGCTGCATCTGTACTCGCTTGCGCTTTCGCACGTTCTGTTGGTATTGCGACCTTCTTCTCTTTACTGCTGGTATATATTTCATGCATATCTTGAGTGTGATTAGCAAAATTAATGGGGCCTATCTGATTTTGTTTACAGATACCAAAGGAATCAGATATAGCTGATCTCTCTACAACGGATTTTAAGATCGTCAAAACAAAACTTACATTTGTGGATAAGAGCAAGTATATAAAAAGTTTCTTTGAATATGGAGCATCTGTGATTCGGATAACAGCCCCGAGCCGTTTCGGAAAAACTACATTTATGAATATGCTCGAGAACTTTTTGAAGATAACAGTAAATGAAGATGCAAAGCCAATTTCAAATCCAGAAGATGGTGATAATTACAAGCTGTTTATGAATTTGCAGCTAGGTTTTGAGCATCCAGAGTTCGTTAAGGAACATTGTGGTCAGTACCCCGTGATATTTATGAGTCTTAAAGATGTAGGAGGTGAAACAAAGGGAGACATTTTAGAATCGCTGAAGATAGCTCTTTGTCGGGCATTCCAGCGGCATTCTTACCTTCTTGATATAGTTGCTGATGGTTCTTGCAGTTTTAAAGATAAGAAAATACAAGATATCGAAATATTTCTGAACTATTATAACCGTAATAGGCTGAAAGAACTATCCCAATCTGATGTAGAGGACGGATTGCGATTCTTGTCTGAAATCTTGTATTCTCACTTCAACAAAAAAGTTGTTATTCTCATAGACGAGACCGACGCGCCCATTATGACAGCTATTAGGGAGAACATGGATGATAAACTCCTGCGATACCTGATAAATTGTATTAGCAATCTGATGTCGGCAAGCTTAAAGGATCAAAAAATTGTGGCGCGTGCATTACTTAATTCCTGTGTTCGTTTATCTGGAGTATTTTCCTGGAAATTACGCAATCATTGTAATGTTCTATTCTTGCAAAAACATAATTTTTCTGGATTATATGGATTTACAGCACAGGAAGTAGATAGTCTATTTGAGAAAAGTGAATTTCAAGCAGTGAAGGATTCTGATGGTGTCGAAAAGTGGTACGATGGATACCAAATATTAAATAGTGAAGAAACAAGAATTTACAATAGCTGGTCTGTCATAAATTATTTGCAAAATAGTGTTACAGAAAAGAGAAAAATGTTCGATAGCTATTGGGTCAGGAAAGGCTTTGTGGATATTTTGGGAAACTTGTTTGTGAAATCTGAGATACAAAAGCCAATCGAGAAACTTCTTGAAGATGAGAACATTCAAATAGAACTAGCTGAGCCAACAGTTGATAATATTTTGGAACTGAAAAAGACAATCTCTGATTCACCGAATAAATTAGATACCTCGCAAGTGAATTTCTTCTTACAGCTTTTGTGGGATGATGGTTTGTTGAATGCAGTTGAAAAGAATGCGAACATTGTAAGTCTGAAGATACCAAATTGGGAGATAAAGAGCGTAATCGAACGTAAATGTTACAGTCAAAGGATGTTTTGTAAGAAGTATAAACTCGAGCCTGAAAATATAGAAAAATACATACAATCACTGAGGAATTTGCTATTAATGGCAAATGATGAAGAGGAAACTGAAAAAAGTAAAGAAAAACCATTTCGTAAACTCGTTAATGCAGTTTCAGGCCTCTTTTCAGACAGTGCGGCAATTCCATGTAATGAGTCAGAGTTACATCGCATTCTTTTTTATTTGGCATATAATAGTACAATTTTCAGTGCACAAGCTAACAGAGCGGTCTGTCAAAAAATCTCCAAGGAAAAGCGAGGAAGAAAACACGAATTTGACATGCTTGTAATTCTTAAAACAGTTGGAGCCATATTTGAATGGAAATATTGCAAAGAAAATGAAACAGAAAGATCACAAGATGCTCTTAAACAAATTATTGATAAACAGTATTTCAAGGTTTTTGACAAGGAGGAGTATAAACATGTTAAAACAAAAATTTATGTTGGTTTGTGTTTTAAGATAAAGTCAAATGTGACTATGCGATACTTAGTGAACACTACTGATGTAAATGAAGCAAAATTTCTCGAAAGTACTTCTACAGAGGCTACTAAAGCTAATACCGCTACTGTTGTCAAATGATATCGTGCATTGGCTTTGTTTGTGTTTAATAAGTAACAAATAAGTATTGTCGCATTCTTCTCTGACAGAGTCACGTGTAAACAAATAAGTTTTTATTTTTTTCTTGTAATTTCTTAGTTATATTTCATTACAGTTAGTTGATAAAATAAAGAGGACTTTGTATATTTTTATTGATAATAAAATATTTTGCTAGAAAATTGAAAATAAGGTCTCATAAGAAGTAATTGCTGCGGCATTAAAAGAAAATAAATCGTTGTAAGTAATACATATGTACAATCGTTGTAATAATATATATTAGACAACCAATGAAATGTGCTGATGAGGTCAAATGAGGGTGCAGTTTACAGCTTTTAATTGAGTTGCCTAGCTTTCAAATAAATTTTTTCAAAGTTATATAATAATATATAAAAGTAAAAAAAAATAATCTGTGGTTAAATCAAATCTACATATCTTTAACCTACACGTGTCAAATAATATCTATATGCTTAATCATTTTTACGAAGACTTAAAATTACGAAGACATTAAAAAAAAAGGTTTTTATTATCTTTATAAATAATATTTTTTATGTAAAATAAATCGAAACATGAATTTTGATGATTTTTCTTATGTATAACTAAAAATAAATATTAGTTTCTTTTATAATAATCACTAACAAGGGAACCTCGCGAACCCGAAAATTCTGATCATAATGAAACTTTTCACATATGTAGAGGGGGTAAACAGATGAATTTAGAAATTTTCAGTTGGGGCCCAAAAACGATTCTAAGGGGTGAAACCACCCCTCAGATAGAGCGGTTTATCGGTTTTTTCTATATATCACGAAAATTACTGGAGATATCAAAAAATGTTTAATACAAAAGTTTTATGGCAAAAATGGCTCTATTCAATGACATTAATAAAATTTAAAAAAAAAATTTTTTTTCTAAAATTTTATTAATCTAGTTAAATAGAGGTGTTTTTACTATAAAACTTTTGTATTAAACATTTTTTGATATCTCCGAAGGCCCCCCTTGCACCCCCCTGTGAGTGAGTGTGTGTGTGTGTGTGTGTGTGTGTGTGTGTGTGTGTGTGTCAGCTCCATGCTTGTCGTAAGAAATTAACCAATCATATTCGATTACTATTTCACATTCAACTGTGATTGATCAATTCCTTAAGGCTTATTCCTATTGTAGATTCGGCCTTAATGTAAAAGTTTATTTTTCGTTTTTTAAGCAAATAATGAACCAACAAACGTTATAATTAGGCCAACAATCATCTCCAAACGATTCCGCATCGATTGAACCGCTTTTTAAACGAAAATGAGATTTCGCCGGCTAACTTCACGTTGATTTTTATTTTTTTGTTTAAAAAAAAATATAAACCAACAAACGTTGAAATTAGGCCAACAATCACCGACAAACGACCAACAAAGGATAAAAAAAAAAAATTAAAAAAGTCGAAGTTGCCCGGCTAAGTTCCCGGAGGTGGTCTATGCGTATATTATAGGTCTGTTCTTTATAGCTGAACTGGCTGCATTAGACTGCACTAGTTCAGAGGTTATCTTTTTCCTCCCAATGTGATTGAAAAAGGATAATTTCTGAACTAGTGCAGCCCAGTGCAGCCAGTTCAGCTATAAAGAACAGACCATGGACCTAAGAAGATATGGATGCCCACACAACATTATGTCGTCTTAAAGAAGTCTTAAAGACGTCATGAAATTTCTAAAGACGTCTTAAGAAGTTATCAGAATTACATCTTTATGACGTCTTTAAGACGTCTTATGTCCCGATTTAAGATATCTGTCGGGCATTGTTTTAAGACGTCTCACTCAAGACGTCCCAATCAAGACATAATTAAATGTCTCACTCAGGATGTTATAAAGACGTCTCAGACATTTCAATTAAGACGACTTTTAGACGTGCGTAATTCGGTCGGTAAAATAGCTGCATTGATTTATTGATTTATTCTATAATAAATAATAAAACTCATCTTAAGTTCATTTCTTTATTATATTTTGAATATTTATACATATTTTTATGAACACTATATGCTCCTAATAAATAATTTACGATTACTTTTTAAATTATATCTTATATGATATAGAGAGAGGAGAATATTACAAGAGAATTATGTATTAAATAAAATACGAATTTAAATGAAGTAATAAAGAATAGAATATGAATGTAAATATATCATAATAAAGAAATACATAAAAATATACTTTAATTTCTAATAGAAATAAACTACTTTAATATTTTTCAAAATGTTTGTGATAAATAAAAAATGATTTTTACTCTATTCATTTATGTGTATAGCATATATATGCTGTGTATATACATACATACTATAATACAAGATTGAAATCTTATGATCTGTACAATCTAAATCATATTATTTTAGTCATTTTTATCAAGGACCTATAGCTTACTATTCTGCTGAATTTACTTCCAAAATTGAATAATTGCTAGCTTAAATCTAATTAAGTTAAACTCTAGTCTAGCTAAAATGATTTAGCTTAAAAGAAAATGGATAGAATTTTTTCTTACAGGATTTCTCTGAGAGCAAAAATTGCAGATCCATAATTTTGCACGATAGTCTACTTGATATAATGGATTTAAAATAGCTCTGCATGTTAAGCCGACGGCACACGGTACGATTTTTCGTACTGGATTTGATAAGATTTAGTAAAATACTAAAAATGCACCAATCAGAATGCAGCATTTCTAATATTTTACTAAATCTTATCAAATCCAGTACGAAAAATTGTACCGTGTGCCGTAGGCTTAAATCTTGTACATAAAACTGGATCATATTGAATTGGCGGAAGATCTACTCGTTCCTTAATTGGTTGATACAAAGTTTTCAATGGTACAACTAGTCTAGTAGCATCAATACGCGATGATGACCATCAAGCATTCCATTGCGCACATCGTCACAATCTTCATTTTGTTGAATAAAATCTTCATATGTCATAGTGCTGTAAAAAAATATACAAAAGATAATTGAAATAGATAAGTGAAATATGATTTAAGATATACATTTACATATATTAAAAAACATATTAATTTCAATGTTTTCTCATTTTCAACACTAAAAATGTTATGCAGCAACATTATACAGCCCTATTGTTTTTTAAATAATATCGTATGGAATTTTCAATAATTTACCAACCTTTTTCTTCTTGTTTCTTAAATAGTTGAGGCGATCTCCCGCATGTCGTAACCATTCTTGGATGGTCTTTTTAATATCGTGCATATTACTTTTTTCGTCGTCCGAAACGTATGCTGAAAAACGATTTGTTACATAATTATTAAAATATTTTGTGCTTTAATTCCAATAGTTAGAATAGGGTAGTCATGAAGTAAAGTATAGCTATAAACGTTTGCAACTTTTGGAAAGAATATAAAAATTTTGATCCGTAAAAAATTGGAAAGAGTATAAAGTGTAGAAGAATATTTGAACGAAATTTGAAGTAAGATCTTATTAATAATTCTGAAGAAAAATTTAAAGTTAAAAGTGCACGTTACATCTAAGCATATATTAGATACTATCTCGAATACTGATGTTCGAATACATTAAAGGTGCAACTATTTTTAAACAATATTACATAAAAAGGAGAAATAAAAATATATCTTAAAGAAATAATAATTACCCATAATAACTGTGACAAAACTTGTGTCCTTAATTGCCGTTGATCCTTTTTGGCCTGTCCATGATAATTTGCGGCACAATTCATCCGATAATGTGTATTTTATAATATTCCTTGTCTTGTGAACGAAAGTGTTTCCTCCAATTTTTGCAATTTTCCTTTTCTATAACAGAATGTTACAAAAATGTTTAATAATATTTTCAATTTAAGCCGCTTGAAGAAAAAGGAAACATGAATTTAATATATTTTAAGAGCTTCTTTCAAAATTACTAAGCGACAAAAGGCAGCAAAAATTGTAATAAAATTTAAAAGAATGTTATATATTACGCTTTAAGTAAATTTAAGTAAATATTTTATACTATATATCTAAATTTGCGCACTAATAACCGCGTGTCTTTTGATATTTATTTGCCTTTTTACCCCTTAGTAATTTATTATTATGTTGAGCCTATTATTTTCATTATTTTATTTTTCAAAATTGTTTTTATTATATGATTAAATAAATAAATAAATAAATAAATAAATAAATATATATATATATATATATATATATATATATATATACGGGGTGTGTCAGACCACCCGTATCAGCCGAATATCTCGAAAACCGAGAACGGCAGACAAAAATGTTTCCTATAAAAGTTATAGGGTTTCAAATAATGCACAGTAATATTAGCACGACCTTGAATAGCGTTGTCAAAATCATGTGAAGGTCACCTTCAATTTCTTAAATGGAACCATTTATTTTTCATTGCGTTATTATTCTTGTAGCTTATCTCGAGAGCTTTCCAAAACACTATAATTAAGTACCTTTTCGTTAAGTACTTTTTGAGTTATGAGGCTTGAAATAATTTCTTAATTTTACATAAACCGTAAAATATCTTGTAAAATATTCATTTTTCGATTATCTTACCTTAATACTTTTACGTACAAAATAATGAGAGGAATCAACTGGTGTAAAAAAAGACACATAGTTGTTTTTAAGAAAAAATATGGAATTGTTAATTGCAAATTACATATTTTTTCTTCAAAACAACTATGTGTCTTTTTTTACACCAGTTGATTCCTCTCATTATTTTGTACGTAAAAGTATTAAGGTAAGATAATCGAAAAATGAATATTTTACAAGATATTTTACGGTTTATGTAAAATTAAGAAATTATTTCAAGCCTCATAACTCAAAAAGTACTTAACGAAAAGGTACTTAATTATAGTGTTTTGGAAAGCTCTCGAGATAAGCTACAAGAATAATAACGCAATGAAAAATAAATGGTTCCATTTAAGAAATTGAAGGTGACCTTCACATGATTTTGACAACGCTATTCAAGGTCGTGCTAATATTACTGTGCATTATTTGAAACCCTATAACTTTTATAGGAAACATTTTTGTCTGCCGTTCTCGGTTTTCGAGATATTCGGCTGATACGGGTGGTCTGACACACCCCGTATATATATATATATATATATATATATATATATATATATTTATTTATTTATTTATTTATTTATTTATTTAATCATATAATAAAAACAATTTTGAAAAATAAAATAATGAAAATAATAGGCTCAACATAATAATAAATTACTAAGGGGTAAAAAGGCAAATAAATATCAAAAGACACGCGGTTATTAGTGCGCAAATTTAGATATATAGTATAAAATATTTACTTAAATTTACTTAAAGCGTAATATATAACATTCTTTTAAATTTTATTACAATTTTTGCTGCCTTTTGTCGCTTAGTAATTTTGAAAGAAGCTCTTAAAATATATTAAATTCATGTTTCCTTTTTCTTCAAGCGGCTTAAATTGAAAATATTATTAAACATTTTTGTAACATTCTGTTATAGAAAAGGAAAATTGCAAAAATTGGAGGAAACACTTTCGTTCACAAGACAAGGAATATTATAAAATACACATTATCGGATGAATTGTGCCGCAAATTATCATGGACAGGCCAAAAAGGATCAACGGCAATTAAGGACACAAGTTTTGTCACAGTTATTATGGGTAATTATTATTTCTTTAAGATATATTTTTATTTCTCCTTTTTATGTAATATTGTTTAAAAATAGTTGCACCTTTAATGTATTCGAACATCAGTATTCGAGATAGTATCTAATATATGCTTAGATGTAACGTGCACTTTTAACTTTAAATTTTTCTTCAGAATTATTAATAAGATCTTACTTCAAATTTCGTTCAAATATTCTTCTACACTTTATACTCTTTCCAATTTTTTACGGATCAAAATTTTTATATTCTTTCCAAAAGTTGCAAACGTTTATAGCTATACTTTACTTCATGACTACCCTATTCTAACTATTGGAATTAAAGCACAAAATATTTTAATAATTATGTAACAAATCGTTTTTCAGCATACGTTTCGGACGACGAAAAAAGTAATATGCACGATATTAAAAAGACCATCCAAGAATGGTTACGACATGCGGGAGATCGCCTCAACTATTTAAGAAACAAGAAGAAAAAGGTTGGTAAATTATTGAAAATTCCATACGATATTATTTAAAAAACAATAGGGCTGTATAATGTTGCTGCATAACATTTTTAGTGTTGAAAATGAGAAAACATTGAAATTAATATGTTTTTTAATATATGTAAATGTATATCTTAAATCATATTTCACTTATCTATTTCAATTATCTTTTGTATATTTTTTTACAGCACTATGACATATGAAGATTTTATTCAACAAAATGAAGATTGTGACGATGTGCGCAATGGAATGCTTGGTCATCATCGCGTATTGATGCTACTAGACTAGTTGTACCATTGAAAACTTTGTATCAACCAATTAAGGAACGAGTAGATCTTCCGCCAATTCAATATGATCCAGTTTTATGTACAAGATTTAAGCCTACGGCACACGGTACAATTTTTCGTACTGGATTTGATAAGATTTAGTAAAATATTAGAAATGCTGCATTCTGATTGGTGCATTTTTAGTATTTTACTAAATCTTATCAAATCCAGTACGAAAAATCGTACCGTGTGCCGTCGGCTTAACATGCAGAGCTATTTTAAATCCATTATATCAAGTAGACTATCGTGCAAAATTATGGATCTGCAATTTTTGCTCTCAGAGAAATCCTGTAAGAAAAAATTCTATCCATTTTCTTTTAAGCTAAATCATTTTAGCTAGACTAGAGTTTAACTTAATTAGATTTAAGCTAGCAATTATTCAATTTTGGAAGTAAATTCAGCAGAATAGTAAGCTATAGGTCCTTGATAAAAATGACTAAAATAATATGATTTAGATTGTACAGATCATAAGATTTCAATCTTGTATTATAGTATGTATGTATATACACAGCATATATATGCTATACACATAAATGAATAGAGTAAAAATCATTTTTTATTTATCACAAACATTTTGAAAAATATTAAAGTAGTTTATTTCTATTAGAAATTAAAGTATATTTTTATGTATTTCTTTATTATGATATATTTACATTCATATTCTATTCTTTATTACTTCATTTAAATTCGTATTTTATTTAATACATAATTCTCTTGTAATATTCTCCTCTCTCTATATCATATAAGATATAATTTAAAAAGTAATCGTAAATTATTTATTAGGAGCATATAGTGTTCATAAAAATATGTATAAATATTCAAAATATAATAAAGAAATGAACTTAAGATGAGTTTTATTATTTATTATAGAATAAATCAATAAATCAATGCAGCTATTTTACCGACCGAATTACGCACGTCTAAAAGTCGTCTTAATTGAAATGTCTGAGACGTCTTTATAACATCCTGAGTGAGACATTTAATTATGTCTTGATTGGGACGTCTTGAGTGAGACGTCTTAAAACAATGCCCGACAGATATCTTAAATCGGGACATAAGACGTCTTAAAGACGTCATAAAGATGTAATTCTGATAACTTCTTAAGACGTCTTTAGAAATTTCATGACGTCTTTAAGACTTCTTTAAGACGACATAATGTTGTGTGGGATGATATTATTAATAATTCTCTGTCGAAATATTTTATGTATTACTACATATACACGTAGAATTTTAAATTATAGAGGGATCACCTAAAAGCGGGCCACCTCTCAGTCTTTTCTCTGTAGCTACCCACACAACATTATGTCGTCTTAAAGATGTCTTAAAGACGTCATGAAATTTCTAAAGACGTCTTAAGAAGTTATCAGAATTACATCTTTATGACGTCTTTAAGACGTCTTATGTCCCGATTTAAGATATCTATCGGGCATTGTTTTAAGACGTCTCACTCAAGACGTCCCAATCAAGATATAATTAAATGTCTCACTCAGGATGTTATAAAGACGTCTCAGACATTTCAATTAAGACGACTTTTAGACGTGTGTAATTCGGTCGGTAAAATAGCTGCATTGATTTATTGATTTATTCTATAATAAATAACAAAACTCATCTTAAGTTCATTTCTTTATTATATTTTGAATATTTATACATATTTTTATGAACACTATATGCTCCTAATAAATAATTTACGATTACTTTTTAAATTATATCTTATATGATATAGAGAGGAGAATATTACAAGAGAATTATGTATTAAATAAAATACGAATTTAAATGAAGTAATAAAGAATAGAATATGAATGTAAATATATCATAATAAAGAAATACATAAAAATATACTTTAATTTCTAATAGAAATAAACTACTTTAATATTTTTCAAAATGTTTGTGATAAATAAAAAATGATTTTTACTCTATTCATTTATGTGTATAGCATATATATGCTGTGTATATACATACATACTATAATACAAGATTGAAATCTTATGATCTGTACAATCTAAATCATATTATTTTAGTCATTTTTATCAAGGACCTATAGCTTACTATTCTGCTGAATTTACTTCCAAAATTGAACAATTGCTAGCTTAAATCTAATTAAGTTAAACTCTAGTCTAGCTAAAATGATTTAGTTTAAAAGAAAATGGATAGAATTTTTTCTTACAGGATTTCTCTGAGAGCAAAAATTGCAGATCCATAATTTTGCACGATAGTCTACTTGATATAATGGATTTAAAATAGCTCTGCATGTAAATCTTGTACATAAAACTGGATCATATTGAATTGGCGGAAGATCTACTCGTTCCTTAATTGGTTGATACAAAGTTTTCAATGGTACAACTAGTCTAGTAGCATCAATACGCGATGATGACCAAGCATTCCATTGCGCACATCGTCACAATCTTCATTTTGTTGAATAAAATCTTCATATGTCATAGTGCTGTAAAAAAATATACAAAAGATAATTAATATTTTTTTTTACAATATAGAATTTAATTTTTTACACACACACACACACACAAAATTAAATATATAAGTGAAATATGATTTAAGATATACATTTACATATATTAAAAAACATATATTAATTTCAATGTTTTCTCATTTTCAACACTAAAAATGTTATGCAGCAACATTATACAGCCCTATTGTTTTTTAAATAATATCGTATGGAATTTTCAATAATTTACCAACCTTTTTCTTCTTGTTTCTTAAATAGTTGAGGCGATCTCCCGCATGTCGTAACCATTCTTGGATGGTATTTTTAATATCGTGCATATTACTTTTTTCGTCGTCCGAAACGTATGCTGAAAAACGATTTGTTACATAATTATTAAAATATTTTGTGCTTTAATTCCAATAGTTAGAATAGGGTAGTCATGAAGTAAAGTATAGCTATAAACGTTTGCAACTTTTGGAAAGAATATAAAAATTTTGATCCGTAAAAAATTGGAAAGAGTATAAAGTGTAGAAGAATATTTGAACGAAATTTGAAGTAAGATCTTATTAATAATTCTGAAGAAAAATTTAAAGTTAAAAGTGCACGTTACATCTAAGCATATGTTAGATACTATCTCGAATAATACTGATGTTCGAATACATTAAAGGTGCAACTATTTTTAAACAATATTACATAAAAAGGAGAAATAAAAATATATCTTAAAGAAATAATAATTACCCATAATAACTGTGACAAAACTTGTGTCCTTAATTGCCGTTGATCCTTTTTGGCCTGTCCATGATAATTTGCGGCACAATTCATCCGATAATGTGTATTTTATAATATTCCTTGTCTTGTGAACGAAAGTGTTTCCTCCAATTTTTGCAATTTTCCTTTTCTATAACAGAATGTTACAAAAATGTTTAATAATATTTTCAATTTAAGCCGCTTGAAGAAAAAGGAAACATGAATTTAATATATTTTAAGAGCTTCTTTCAAAATTACTAAGCGACAAAAGGCAGCAAAAATTGTAATAAAATTTAAAAGAATGTTATATATTACGCTTTAAGTAAATTTAAGTAAATATTTTATACTATATATCTAAATTTGCGCACTAATAACCGCGTGTCTTTTGATTTTTATTTGCCTTTTTACCCCTTAGTAATTTATTATTATGTTGAGCCTATTATTTTCATTATTTTATTTTTCACAATTGTTTTTATTATATGAATAAATAAATAAAAAAATAAATAAATAAATAAATATATATATATATATATATATATATATATATACGGGGTGTGTCAGACCACCCGTATCAGCCGAATATCTCGAAAACCGAGAACGGCAGACAAAAATGTTTCCTATAAAAGTTATAGGGTTTCAAATAATGCACAGTAATATTAGTACGACCTTGAATAGTGTTGTCAAGATCATGTGAAGGTTGTCCTTCAATTTCTTAAATGGAACCATTTATTTTTCATTGCGTTATTATTCTTGTAGCTTATCTCGAGAGCTTTCCAAAACACTATAATTAAGTTAGTTTTCATTAAGTACTTGTAGAGTTATGAGGCTTAAAACCGTTTCTTAATTTTATATAAACCGTAAAATATCTTATTTTGTACATAAAAGTATTAAGGTGAGGTAATCGTAAAATATTCATTTTTCGATTACCTCACCTTAATACTTTTATGTACAAAATAATGAGAGGAATTAATTAGTGTGACACCCAGTATATTCAATATCTAGATTTTGTCTTCTACTTTTATCTCTACAAAAGAATTTTTGTTGTTGATTGAATTATAGAAATATACATTTATTTCACATTTAAAAATAGAGAGAAGAAGAAAAAAGAAATGGACGCAAAAACAGAAAAGTACTCACTAATTGTTTCCGAATCTCTCTGTCCTTTTGGAGATCCGTGTCAAATTTGAAAAATTTGTCAACTGTTGATAGCGGAAATTCCGGCAATAATTGGACTTCGTCATTATTATATATTGTATTAGCTGGTCCTGCGTTATTTATTAAATTTATTATTATCTCCAACTGTCTCGTATTCTTTTGTATGAGATTTTTAATAATTTTTTGTTCGATACGACACGCATCTGTATAAGATAAAAAAGAAAAATATTTATTTCTCTTTATAAGTATCATTAAAATTATCTGTTTAGTTATTTTACACAAGTACATACATACGAAATTAAGTACATATAACATATTGCTATTATAAGTACAATATAACGATATAATTAAGAAGGAAGAATAAAGAATAAAGTTTAATACATACCATAGCATTTTTCCAACTGATTGCCGTTGGCATTGAAAGTTGTCATGTCATCACCGTCAAGCACATTATCGGGGCTAATCATATTGTCACCAATATCATCATCATTATTATTATCATCAGGCACATTGTCATTATTAAGCCTATTACCATCATCACGCACATTAGCATTACCGCAAGACACGTAATCACCTACTAAACTTTCGTTCAACCATTCCTCATCAGTAATGTCAACATCTGTAAATATAAAGTCTGTGAGTTCATTTTGTTAGTTATACTGTTCATCACAGTGTTATTAAATTTCATTCATTGTAAACTATTTTATATAATTTTCACTTAACGCACAACCACAATCACAATCGCACTCGATGAAAGATGAGAAGAAAGGAGCATCTCAGATAAAGTTTTCATTTATCTTATGATAGCAGTCATTTGTCATAAGTTGCTAGTGTATTCGCTAGCTGTAATACACTAGCAACTTATGACAAATGACTGCTATCATAAGATAAATGAAAACTTTATCTGAGATGCTCCTTTCTTCTTTCAGTTAAAAAGAATGTCAAAAAATATATATTGATATATGAAATATGAGACCTAAAAGTATCAATAAGTTTTAAATATATCATGTGTTTTATACAAATAACAACTTACCTATAAAAACTAGTTTTATTTGGGGTATTATTGAATACTTGAAGAATTGTGATCTGCGTAAATGATACATAAATTGTGGACACAAGGAAAAATTTTCTGCCAATCTAAAGCTAGTTGGATCATCTTTTGCATATTCTCCGAATTTTTGATACTGCAATAATAAGATTTTACACCTCAAAATAGATAAAATATATATTTATGTGTAAATCTATATGTATAAATATATTAAGTTTAAGCTTTATATTAAGTGTAATTGGGCACAATTTTAATGATAGAAACTACTAACAAGTCTAATCAGAATATGATCAACCCATCTTCAAACATTTGGACCATCATCACTTTCTGCTCGAAATACAGTTAAACGTGACATAAAAACAGCTGTTGCTTCCTCAAATTCTATGCTTACATGATGCAAAGATGATGATTCATCTGCCCAACTAATAATTAAAGATATCCCTATAACATCATAAATATTTATGATATATTATTATTTATGATATTATAAATATTTATGATATACATATAATGTATAATAAAAAATATATTTACTTTCTTGCAATAGTAGTAACTCTAATTCGCCTTTGTCCATTACTATGTTAATATTGGATAATGAATTGAATACAGCCTCTTCCACTTTGCGGAATTGGGGCTGTATGTTAATTTGCAACTTCAAAGAATAATGCTGTTGTTGTAGATGGTGTCAATGAACAAAATTTCCACTGACAAGTAAGCCTACTTCTTGTAGTACTCCAACACTTGATCCTTTCTCCCACTGACATACAAAAGATCCAATTGCTCCAGGAACTTTAATTTTCTGAGATGTTTTTTCTTCTAAGATTGCATTGAATGCTATTTTCAAATCACCCTTGGCATCTGTAGCAAATATTCGTTGAAAAGTTTGTTTGAATAATGAAGAATTAAATGAATCCCCCATCATCATATGACCACCAGTAGAGTTGCAATATTGTCGCCTTTCTAATAAACCAGTTTGGTGTCAAGAGCACAAAAATAAATATCTATTATAAATATCTATTATGGCCATTAGTTGCAGCACGTGATGCAAGGGTATCATAATGCTTAATTGCCTTTTTATGCTTAGCATTATCTTTTTGAATATTATGATGTGATCTGATTGGTTGTCATAAATCATCAGTTACAACTTGGCCAGGTCCTTGAGAACATGGTCCGCCAACAAATAGCATAATCCTTAAATACATTGATAGCATTATATGTAGGATTACAATGAAAAACATAACATATATACATCATATTACAACATATAAATACCTAGCATCAGTATTTGCATAACTAGCTTCTAAGAGATCCGTGGCGACTGCTAATGCCACAATTGTAGATCGCAATGAACGTTTCTCTGGCCCAACAGACCATGGATCACGTTGCAGTTCTCCTAAAAGATCTGTCGAACTGTCTCATATCACACTTATGTACTGGTTACAAAAAGCGATTAGCAGCTGGCAATAGTTACGCACCAGGTCCTCTTGGTTGATTTGGATTTTGTCCAGGAATTAGTCTACCTATACCTATCAAAATGTAATGTGAATAAAATGCAATAAAGTAATCATGAAGAACAATGACTAATATAGTAAATATAACTTGGGACTTATTCTATTCGTACCTAACATATCTTGAACTTGTTTTGGTTGAAGATCCTTTGTGCTTCTAATTCATGAACTTGAATCATTTTGCCAAATGTGATAAGACCAATAAGAGCATTGAGTGAAAGCAGAGACAATGACATTTGTAATGAATCTTTAAGTGCCTCTAATTCTTCATCATCCAGACATATGTATCCGCAAAAAGTAAAAATATTGATGGCAAACATTGGGCACGCTAAATAATACATATAAATACATACAATTGGACTGAGATACAATAATATTTAAAGTAATATATAAGTAACATATATGTATATATATATATATATATATATATATATATATATCATAAATTTATATATAATAAAAACTATAATAAATCATGTAATGTCAATAAATGATAATAAAAAAAATGTTCGAAAAGAATCAAATCTTAAAAAAAGTAAAATCAAAAATATTTGTTTCATAATATAACTATTCAACATATATAACACATATATAACACTATTATTCAAATAAATGCATACATTTTGATCATTTAAATATATTTCCTTTTTGTTTCTTATTTCGAAGAATTTCCTCATAAATTCTTTTTGCAAAGTTTTTTTCTCATAATTATTAATATAACTCACAATATGTGTATTATAATGTAACTTAAAAAAAATAATATATAATGATAACACAAATTTAGAATTTATTGAAATATAAAAATATCTTTACAATATTTTTATGAATACTATATGCTCCTAATAAATAATTTGATTTTTTAAATTATCTTATATGATATAGACAGAAAATTACAAGAGAATTATGCATTAAATAAAATACGAATTTAAATGAAGTATAAAGAATAATAAAGAATATGAATGTAAATACATCGTAATAAAGAAACACATTAAAATATATTTTAATTTCTAATAGAAATAAACTACTTTAATATTTTTCAAAATGTTTCTTGTGATAAATAAAAAATGATTTTTGTTCTATTCATTTATAATACCTTATTACTTACCACGATAGTCTATTTGATATAATGGATTTAAAATAGCTCTGCATGTAGATCTTGTACATAAAACTGGATCATATTGAATTGGCGGAAGATCTACTTGTTCCTTAATTGGTTGATACAAAGTTTTCAATAGTACAACTAGTCTAGTAGTATCAATACGCGATGATGGCCAAGCATTCCATTTATGGAACGCACACCGTCACAATCTTGTTGAATAAAATTTTGTTGAATAAAATCTTCATATGTTGTCATAATGCTGCAAAAAAAATATACAAAAGATAATTAATATATTTTTTTACAATATAGAGTTTAATTTTTTTACACATACATACATATACATATATATATATAACGTAGCATAAAGTTGTAAGCGAAATGAACCAAATCCATTTCCTACTATGGCCATGTTCCAAAATTCACTGCCAGCGCTGAAAATATATAATATACGTAACGTGAACTAAAGATTTTCAGCGCTGGCAGTGAATTTTGGAACACGCCCTAAGCCCATTCTACAATGGCAATAACAAGGCTGTAGGAGTAAAGAATAAACTGTTTCTAATGAAGTAAAGACAAGAAGTAACGAAATAGAAATTCTCATTAGTACTCTAAGGTAATAGTAGTACAAAATGAGAATTGTCTATTTCATTACTTCTTCTTCTTTACTTCACTAAAAACGATTTAATCTCTACTCCTACAGTCTTGTTACTGCCATTGTAGAATGAGCTCTATGTATGTTCTACGGCGGACGCGCAATAAGAATTAAGAACGCAGAATTCTTCCGTGACTGCGTATGCGAGACCACCGTAGAACGCACGAAATCCATAGGAAATGGATTTGGTTATTTCGCTTACATCTTACAACCTTATGCTATGGCCATTGCAGACCCGGCTTTAAATATCATTAATTCTTACCTGTGCAAAGCACTGCTCAACTTTGGTAAATGGAATAATTTATTTTCCAACTCGACCCCGTCTAATGCCTGGCTGGCCTGGCACCGCGGCCATCTTAAAAATGGCGTCTTAAAGTAAATGTTCTTAAAAACATCAGAAAGACGTCTATTGGTCAGGTCTTAAAGACGTCATAAGAAAGGCATGTTTAAGACGTTTAAAAAAATACGTCTTAAATTGAATGTCTTACAGACGTTAGAAAGACGTCTATTGGTCAGGTCTTAAAGGCGTCATAAGAAAGGCATGTTTAAGACGTTTAAAAAAATACGTCTTAAATTGAATGTCTTAAAAACATCAGAAAGACGTCAATTGGTCAAGTCTTAAAGGCGTCATAAGAAAGGCATCTTTAAGACGTTTAAAAAAATACGTCTTAAATTGAATGTCTTAAAAACATCAGAAAGACGTCAATTGGACAAGTCTTAAAGGCGTCATAAGAAAGACATGTTTAAGACGTCTTCAAGACATGCATGTTGTGTGGGTATACTCCTTCTACAACTTATATCTTTATTATTCTCTTTTATATCTTTATTATTCTTATCTTTTTAGAGAAAGCTTGAATACTCATTTTTTGTATTCAATTCATCATACTGATTGAGTTTTATCGAATAAAATTTTAAAAGCTTTAGAAATAGCCAATTAATACATTTGACAAATTGTACGGCATGTGAAATATTTATGTACAATTACTTCATTTTTCTCTGTAAATATACTTTGCAAGAACTCTAATATTCCTTCTTTCCTTCATTAATATGATTATTCACAAGACAATTTTTCAAATAATTCTATATTTATCAAATTATGTTAAATTAATGAAGATTAACTATATTCAAAAATAGGGAAAAATAGAATAAAATGTGCATACATAATAGAATTATTGGTTCAAACACTTTTCATTTTATTTTTCTTACATTTATCATACATAAGATTCGGGAAATTCGAATGTGATATCCCGTCCAGTCAATTGCTTGTACACTGAAGCAAAAGTATCAACCTGTGAAAAGACATTGAAATATAGTTAACCGTTGTACAATAGAATGATATCATATAAATACAGTCGTGTACAAAAAGGAGAATAAATAAACCTTGTGTTCGATGTTTGTCTGCTCATTTTTATCAAGATGAACTTTAATAAGCTGCGATCCATCAAGTTTCACTCTGATACGCTTGCCAACGATTTCTACAGGATACACTAAATCCTCCAATATTGCATCATAGACAGAAGTCAAAGTGCGGCTAAACAAAGATTATATAATGTTAATGCACACATATATAGAAATTTATAGACAATTTTTTATGACATGTTAATTGTTCTCTTTTATTCTCTTACCTTCTGGGACGTTTCTGCTTATTCTTGGTGCGAGTTTTCCTTGTTGGTTTGGGCAAGATTTTACGTTCGCCAATAAACATTACATGTTTTCCAGAAAACTTTTTCTCCAATTCACGTACTAGCCTTGTTTGAATTTTCTGGAATGCTTTTAACTTTGGCATTGGCACATATATAATGATTGACTGTAAAAAAACAAAATTGTTATGGCTTTCTTGAGAAATATATTTATAGCAAGATATGTATATCCAAATATACAAAAAATCACTTTAAGCAAAATACTGAAACTATGTTTGCAAAGTAAAAAAAATTTTTTCTTACATATCTTTGTATACTTGAGCATGAAAAGATCAAGTTTGCAGTTTTGATAGAAAAATAAAAGCATATTGAAAGAGATATTGTATATAATATACAAGCTACATGAATTAATAAAAATTTACCTTCTTGTTGTTCGTTTCAATTTCTTTTGCTTTAGTGATGTAGAGTTCCCTCAATTGCGACTTGAGATCGCTATTCATTTCCAATTCGAGAAGAGCTTGAGAAACGCTAATCTCGAACTGGTCGGGCTCAGCCCCACCGCTTTTAATTATCTTTGCATTCGTTGTTAACATCTGAAAAGATTTTGGGGTTAAGACATTATTGTAACATCTAAAAATCTTGAAGCTTAACAGAGTCTATAATCACAATATGCGATTTAAATTACTATATATTTATATATTACAGTATTTTACACTCAAATATTATATTTTATTCATATTTATGAAAAAACGCGCATACCTTGCTCGTCTCTTCCTCTTTACGGATTTTCGTCTCTACACGTCTTTAGAACCACGAGGTTCAATCTTACTAGGATCAATATTACCAGAGATATTACCATCGGAGAGAAGCATGAGTCCCTGAAAGTGATATGCCCTCTGACATTAAACACGTGGACATGAACTACAAAACCAAAGTCCACGAATATTCTCAGAGAGTAACATATAATGTGTTTCTGGTTCTGTTCTGTGCTATGTGCACGAAATGCCATAAATTTTTATCTCTAAGAGAGAGATTTTTATCTCTGAGAGAGAGAGAGAGAGAGAGAGGTCACAAAATTTATTTATATTAAAAATTTAATTAAATTAAACTAAAAATTTATGGCATTTCGTGCACATAGCACGGAACACAACCAGAAATTGTGCACATTATATGTTACCCACTGAAAACATTCATGGATATTGGCTTCCTAGTTCATGTTCACGTTTTTATGTTTACAGAGATCGTGTCGTCTTCAGAGATCATTTAAATGCGTGCTGTGAGTCTGTCACTTTTTTCCTCTGTTCATATCTGACTCATCAGTTTTTTGACAATACAATCGATATGTCAATTGGTTGACGTATTGGACAAAAATATATCAATTCTATAGACAATTGTTTTTGTTTGCACATTTGTGTATTACAATAGTATGCTGTGTATGACCGTTTATTTCGTAACAAAATTTCCATTATACATCACTGATACAAGATTTGTTGCCAAGCTATTAAAATTTACAAGAGTAATAAATTCATCTTTGTCTTGCAATATTTATGAGTCTCTTGTTCGACCTCTTTCATGCGCATATCTATTATGCAAAGAAACCCATAGATAACTATCTACTAACCCATAGATAATTTTGTGAGTTTTTGGTATTCCAGGTAATAAAAAAAAAAGATTTGATTATAGCATATAAATTATTGCATTATTTGTAGCTTGAAGAGTTTATAAATATTATTTATAATATTATTCTTCGTGTAAGAAGAGCTGAGTTAAGTTTTGCATAATATATGTTTGTATGCTTTAAGAGATATTTTTTTTAACTTTGAAAGATGGTATTTGCTATTTGTAATTTTGTCCGCAGGAGATATCTCAAATTTGCATTAATGTCGACAATGTCTGCATCAACGTCTATGGACGAGCGTATGTTAAAGGGAATAAGAAAAGTGATACCGAACCTGATCAATACCAAGTACAAAGGTCAAGATGGTAGAATTGGAATTTTTGGCGGAAGTACCGAATATACAGGAGCACCATACTTTGCAGCTATGAGTGCGTTGAGAACTGGCGCTGATCTTGTTCACATATTCTGTGCAAAGGATGCCAGCATTCCTATTAAATCATTTAGTCCAGAGCCGATAGTTCATCCTGTGTTGGATCAGTATGATGCAATAAAGCATATAAAACCTTGGCTCGATCGGCTACATGTTGTCCTGATTGGACCTGGGCTTGGCAGAGATGAAAAAATATTCAAAATGATTGTTGAATTGGTATCAATTTGCCGAGAAATGAGAAAACCATTGATTATCGATGCAGATGGGCTGTTTTTAGTTAGTCAAAAGCCAGAAATCATAAAGGATTATCCAGGAGTTATTCTGACACCCAATGCGATGGAGTTTAGTCGTTTAGTTAAAGCAGTACTGGACAGATCCATTCCGCCTACTCCTCTAGTCAAAGTTTCTGATGTCAAGCATGTGGCAGAAGCTCTTGGAAAGAATGTAATAATTCTGCATAAGGGAGCAAAAGATGTGATTGTAGATGGTCATAAAGGTACAGAAACTGTGTCATGTGGATTGGCTGGTTCTGGAAGAAGATGTGGTGGACAGGGAGACCTCTTGGCTGGTTCTTTGACCGTCTTCTGGTGGTGGGCTATCTCTGCAGGAACCAGCGAATGCGCTTTGTCACCCTCGATCGTAGCATGTTATGCTGCATCAAGATTAGTTCGAGAATGCAATGCATCAGCCTTTAAATTACGCCAAAGAGGAATGTTGACATCAGATATGTTGGAACAGATACAGCCAGTTTTTAACAAAATCTTTGAAACTCATTGCAACAAGTAAATTATATTATATTAAATTATATTATTATCTTCTCTTTTAATTATATTGTTTATATAAAATACTGTTTTTGTTGGATAAAGTAATATTTATTTTACATTAAATAAAACAAAGAGATAATTCTGTATGTAAATATATTAATGATTATTGGTGCTACTATAATGGATTTTAGAACTTATTCATTTAATGGAAGAGGTCGAACTCGAAGCACTGATTCCTGAAGCATATATTTTTGTAACACTATGTATATAAGCTTTAAAAAAACTTTGATTATATATTACAAATTGGAATATATACATTTAAAGTACTGGTTTCCCAGAGCGAAATAGATTCAAATATATATGTTAATATGCTATATATGCATTTTTATGTAATTTTGTAATTTGATACTTTTTGAAGGCTTATATAAATAAATATTTTTATCAAATAAAAAATATAGTTTATTAATATTATCAAACGATTTTCTTTAGACGAAATATGTTTACATTATTTCCTAATTACATTGAATCATGATTATAATAATTAATATTTCCTGAAAGAAAGATCTATAAAAGATGTATAGCAAAATAATTGTAAAGATAACAGATAGAATAGAGTGAATAATATGTTTTAATATATCTATTTTAAAATTGTGTTGCATTGTTTTAGTTATATAATATATACTTAAAATGCTTAAATTACGTATCTTGTTATGTTAATGTATTATAAATATACATTTTTGTCTTTTCTATATGATGTAAATAATTAATTTAAAGGGTTATATTTACATATAAAAGCAAAATAATTACAAATAAATAATTAGAGACACGTATCTCTTTACATAAATCCTGAAAAAAAAGAAAGTCTTTGTTATATTTTATCAATAATTTTTCGCTTGTCCATCATAATTTCACATGAGATTGCAGTGAAGAAATTGTGAAAATTTAATTCTCACTTATCAGAATTTCTATACAAATATAGCATTTCCTAACATGACAATGCGATATGCAGGGTAATTTTTATTTTTTTATATTCTCTGCAAATATTTCCTACTTCCTTAAAAAAGAATTATAGGAACATTATTAATTTATTCTTGTTTACGTATATTCAATATTTCTTTTTGCCAAAAATCTTCGATTGATTATCACTATAATGTTTATATCATCTATTTTAAGTTACGATCTCAAATACGGTCTTATTCAAAAATTTTCATTCTCATTTTGTTCAGTCGCTATAATGATATATACAGGGTGTTTCTTAATAAATGCGAAAAGTTTTAGGAGATGATTCTCTGTCGAAAATTAAGGAGGGTTTTTCATATAAACATATACTCCTACATCCCTCCCTGGAGTTACTTCTTCAAAAATAGAGGTAAAAATTAGGTTTTTATTTTTTTCTCAAATTTGGAACAAGTTAAAGAAATGAAATTAGGTGGATAACTCTTTAACTTGTTCCAAATTGGAGAAAAAATAAAAACCTAATTTTTACCCCCATTTTTGGAGGAGTTTAACTCCACAGGGAGGGATGTAGGAGTATATATTTATATAAAAAATCCCCCTTAATTTTCGACAAAAAGAATCATCTCTTAAAATTTTTCGCACTTGTTAAGAAACACCCTGTATATTATAGTGATATACTATATGCTAAGTTGAATAATTAAGAAGCGAAACAGTCGAGAGACATTGTCCTACAGGTACCAGAATCATCTTATTATACTACACTTATATACATATAACAAGAGGATCTTTTTAATTCTAACTTACAAATCGACAGGATGAGATATCATAACGTTGACGTGAAGTACAAGTATAAAAACAAAGACATGTTGAGGTATTGGCATACCTACACGATCTTTTGGCAATAAATATCCCACATGTGTATATATATATATATATATATATATATATATATATATATATATGTATACACATACACACTATGCGTCTCCGAATTGAAAAAAGATCTTTGTAATGGAGACAAATTTTTCCTGGCGTGTCAACAATTTGACGCAAATCACATTAGTTGATTATAGCTAGATTACAATCGATAGACTACGAGTAGAATGTTAATACGGATGTATGATTTCCGCGGACTAAAATCGTCGGTGGCATATCTCTCGTAAGCGTTTCCAACCAGGCCATATATAACGGCGCCGAAACTGCGCCTTTTCTTGGCATTGGTAAAGACCTACCGAGCATAAAGATATTTTTAGAAAATTATCAATAGCGATGTAAAAAGGAATAATAATGCAATAGCTGCACGTAACATGCACATATGAGTTATATGTTTTATAAGCAATCCATTTGTAGCAGAATGTGATCTAAAATATCTGACAGGTAGCTTCAAGAATTTGTATTTAATTTATATATTTTTTCTTAAATATTATTCTTAAATATTATTTTCATATTAATTAAAATTAATTTTTATATAAATAAAATTTACGAAATCACAAAAGTTATTGCGTACAAATATGTACATGTAATTTTGTAGCAAAGATAAAGCTTGATATTTTATTATACTCACATGACTATCAAGGTGGACTCATTCGAGTTCTCCAACAATAATTCTCGCAATCTCAATTGTCGATACGTTTTATCCCGTAGATTCTGAAGCTCGAAATCGGTAACGTAACATTCTGGAAATAATAATAATTAGCAGTTCATCGAACGTTAAAAGTAATTGATTTCATTAAAGCAAAAACTGTGACGATAACTTACCTGAATTGTCAGAAGTATCATTCTTTCGGAAGTCGGATATTAGTTTGTCGAAGAAAGACAAAGTTTCCTGTTTTGGTTCGACGCTAATATCATCTACCATCTTTAAACTGCTGTATTTTATTCGAGCCTTGCACATTATTTCGTCCATTCTACGCAATAATTTCAATAATATAAGTAATAATATATTAATCAGTATAAATAAATACAATCTTAGAATAAGATTTATTTATTTTTTATATCTATTTATTTTTATTTATTTTTTAATTTTTAACTTTTGTCTGTGTGACATTATTTATTCAATTATTATTTCTTCGATAAATTGTTAAAGAAGTTTATACACTTTATTATGGAATATTTTATGTTTTTATTCTTTACTTACTCTTTTTCTTGCGCATTGATATCCTGTTTGTGATTGGCAAGAGCGAATATTCTTATCTTGCAGGTCTCCCAATTAGAGCGAGTACTAATTATGTACGGCAGAAGAATCGTTAGACCTATTAAATGATCATTTCATCATTTATAGATAAATTGAAAATTTCAACGCGAGATCTATATATGAATGATTTTGACACATTTAATTATCATGGACACATATTACAACCGTCTGTTGAAATTTAATTTTTATAAATTACCTCCATCATCGTACAACCACCATACATCAATCGTTCCTTTCTTATGTTTCTTCTGGAAAATTGTTACATTTTCTGGTATAGAAGCCATGCCGTTGCGTTTCTCACTAAAATGATAATAAGTAATTAATTGTATATTAATAGCAAACAAAGACGATCTAATTTTCGATAATTTTGATATTATAAATTTTGTTTTCAGAATACAAGTTTTTGATTGGCAAAAAAATATTTTTTAATTTTGAAAATTAAAGAATTGCGACAAAAATTAAATTTTAACCATATAAATGAACAAATAAATTTTATTTTCTAGTTAATTTTAAGTCATATTATTAGAAACTTGATTTACTGAAAAATTTAATAATGAAAAAATGGGTTTTAATAACGATTTCATCAAATTTTTGTTAGGAAAAATTGATTTTAAATTTGACAAGAAAAGCTTTCACCAACAATTAATGTGATAAAGACCACGTTATACACTGCTATACTTACAATAATTTATCGGTAGCATATTTTTTCTTCAGTTTTAAGTTTTCTCGAATGCAATGTATTGGTGAATCTCTGATCATATGTATTACGTCGGTATGTGAGACAAATGGAGTGCCTGTGGAACAACATTAGTTAAAAAATACACGCTTATCGCAAAATATTGAAAAAATCGTTCGTAAAATCTTTTTAATTACAATTTTGTGATTATGATACATTTTTATCGAATTGAACTAATCTGAGTAGATTTTCACAGGATAAAATGATTATCTGTGTCGATAATAAAATGACGAGATTTTGATTGTAATTAACGATAGATTATAAATATCGAGATCGATGCAATTTTCTTCTGCTTAATATGGTATCGATTTTTACCTATTGTAGGCACGCTCTGTACCCTGGGAATCTGCGTGCTCATCGAGAGATCGCTGTCGGCGTGCATCAGTGTGTTCCCTGCTAAATCGTAGCTACTCTGTGCAAGAACTCCGTGTTCATCGTGTTCACCATTCCCATTCGTCATAGTAGAGCAGTCCAGACCTTCGGCGATTCTCAAAATTGCCACAGCCAATTTGTGATCGAAAGCGTTGCTAGAAAAGGGGAAAAACGTGCGTCAAATTTTCAAACATCAGCAGCTCATTTTCGGCCCGCAATTTTGGAATAATTTTAAAGTAAGCAATATAACACAGTCTTACTGAAGAATGTTGAAGTATTCCTGCAGATCTTTGTAATTGCATGTCGACCAATGAGTCTTGTAACCCATGAGGACCACGTTGGGGGCTAATTTGCCGACCCCAGTGGCCTGCATCAACGCAGCCGCGCCTCGTTCCAGACTTAAATCCTCCACCACATGATAGAACGATTTTATACGTTGTTGATGAAGCCAAGAATAACCGCTCCTTAAACGCGCCGAGCGTAACCGATACGAAAGTCGTGTCTAAAATCACGAATTTCGAAACTTTAGCACATAAGCGACGACAGAAATAATAAGCATAAAATTGTATTGTAACTACCGAATAGACTTCGCCGGAAATTAGCAGAGAATGATTCTTCGTGATGAGATTCGCTAGTTGTAATAATGCGGGTCTCGCACCAGGAGGACCGGTAAGCGCCAGGATCTGAGGAGCGTAATTCTTCACGTGCTCGTCGATGGAGTTCAATCTAGAAATTATCATAAATCATAGAGAAAAGTATCGCTTTAAGTTTCCCAATAAATAAAAAAAAAAAACGATGATAGTAGAGCAAAAAATATTCATAATTCTTATCCGATTAATCTACTAGTTTATTATGATGAGAAATCTGATTCATCTCAAACGGAAAATGTTATGCTTTTTTTCAATGATACCTGTAAACGATGGAAAGTGCAGTTTTATAAGTTTGCGCTTGTGTGCTGCTACCCCAATTCACATCCGGCTTACGATAAACTACTATCAGATACAGCGCAAAGATGACGACAAAAGTAATGAGTGAAGTCACCCAGTCGATAAGGAACATGATTGCCACGCAAAGAATGAATCCGCACAAAGATAACCAGGTATTGTAGTACTGTAAAAAAAGAGATTAATAAAATTGCATATATATACACATACAAATTTCTATCTTATGCCTAATAAATGATTTCTTAATATCTTTTCAAATTTATTTCTAGCAAATATTAATTAATAATAATATATAAAAATTAAAGTTTATGTGAATAGAATATGATGTAAAATTTCTTTTTTCTAATTTAAATGCACATCATACAAGAATATCCAAATATTAATGGTATTAGAATTAAATATCTGGATACTTTTTTATATTGTTTGATTAAGTCAGTTCGATTAAGTTCGATTTCATACTTACTTTAAAAGTAGGTCGCCATCCGAGTGGACGGACTAGTGCTGCGTGAAAAGTGCAGAAATTGATTAAAGCGTAAGATGCTAAGTAAAAGTTCGAGATCAGCGGTGCGACTACGTTGAGATTGGCTGAAAGGAAAAAAATAATTGAAAATTCTTAGGATATAAAATTAACAGCAATAAAAATTTGCGATAACTCTTTCTAATTAAGTTCTTGATGTATATCGAAATAGATTACAAAATACATTACCAATTAAGAGAAAAACAGCCGCGACAACAAATGTGAGAACGTATCCTCGATATGGTTCCCTAGATTTCCCGTATCCTTTACTGAAATAGAACAACCAGGGATAAATTCGATCTTGACCTAGAGCTTGAATGAGTCTTGGCACCGACAATAAATTCGTTAGCGCCGTCGACAGAGTTGCTGCAAAGCATCCTGCATAAATCAGCGGACCCCAAATAGACATTAATTGCATGACCTGAAAAAATACACATGACAAAAACGTGAAAGAATAATAACAGATTTGTTCAATAAAACATTATATATCTAACAGTTATATTAGTATCTTGCAACCTCCTGGCAAAAATTTCAGAATTATTCTCTTTTGTAATAATTTTATAAATAATAAACATTACAAATCTGCCTCGTTTGCAGTTGCAAAATTAAATAATTTTGTTTGATATTAAATTATATATTTTCATAACAATTAAAAAGTATACTAATCAAAGAATGCAGGTCACAAATTATCTGTATTCTTTAAATTAATTTACAAAAAGATTATTAATTTTAATATAATATCCAAACTTTAAAATACATCTAACATTTAATTTTGGATCTCTTAAAACAAGAATTATCAAATTAAATTATTAAATTTGATTTTGGAAAAAAAGAGAGAAAGAGAGTTTTTGCGGTATTTTCTGGTAAAAAAATCTATTAAAGAAAGAGACTATAATAGTTTTGACATACACTATTACTTTTATAAAATCTTACCGAGTAACTATTATGCAATCCATAAGTGCAGTTGTACCCGGCAACGCATTCCACGGTAGTATTGTTAACGAAACCACCTGCATCTCTAGCAGCCGCCGCACCGGCAAAGAAGACGAAAGTTACATAACTAAACATGGAGATCAACAGGGCAAGAAGAGTTCCACTGGGTATACTGCTCGCTGGATCCTTCAGATCGCCGGAAATATTGGCACCCGCTTGAATGCCGGTGACTGATGGAAAGAAAATAGCAAATACCGAAAAGAAGGTATGATTGCTGTTCTCAGAGTATCGATAGTCCGACCACAAATTGTCCATAAATACTTCCGCTAAACATCATATATTCTTTATTATAGATAAATCCGTTTCATCACATAACGTATTATTATTATTGCTTTATCTCTCAATTATATTTGGCTTTATACCTACCTGAAAACCCCATGAAACCTTTCGCTTTTTGCTTTTCATCTTGCGGTCCCATAATGGTTCCAATCAAAAAATCAAAGATCGCACTCAAAATGACAGCTATCAGGAAATTTTGGGCCTAAACGAAAGCGCAAAATCACTTATTAAAACAAGTGTTGTTCTTTATATTCGAATCTTTTACATTTTTGTTTTTTTTTTAATTTTATAAAATTTTAAAAATTCATGATTTATTTTTATATTTTTCAAAAATTTTAATGTAATACCTTTGACTCCCATTCCATGCCGACTGCACAGATAAGAATCATGACAATAAGCGCTATTATACCGACGATTCTAATGTCATTGACGCTGTTATCTATGATTTTCAAATCGTATGACTTCAGTAAATCGTTTAGGGAATCGCAGAAACCGATCGTGTTCATCGAAGCTGCTACAGAATTCGCGCATGCAAATACGATACCAACCGATGCACCAAACTCCGGTCCAAGAGAACGAGATATGATAAAATATATTCCACCTATAAATAAATTGATTTTATTCTTAAAATACACACTTAAACAACGAACATTAAAATTTTTTTTTATAAAAGTATGGAATATTTTTAAAAATTATTTAACCTCTATATATTTTGCATTATATAATTTTCATATATAAAAAGTTTATTATAACATCATCTTATAGGCTACGAATTAAATTTTTTTTAAAGTGGCAAGCATTTGAAATTAATTGAAAACAGGGAATTTTACCAAGATTGTTAGTGTGTTTAAAATAAATAATAATTATTCGTCTAAATATAGAATTTTTTATCTCTGATTTTTTATCTTTTCTATCTGCATTATTCTTCTGTCATATAAAATGAGATTTAACAGTCAAGAAATACAACAAGATTAACATACGAAAGTATAATTATATCTTGTTTATTCAAGACAAAATGCGGGTTAATTTGGAGATAAATAATTCTAAGAACTTCACTTTAAAAGAGAATTTGAAAAAGAAAAGATGTTTAAGGAGGATCAGTTATATCAAAAGTTAATAAATCTAATACAAAATTAATCTGGATTAAAATAAAAAGATATATCCTCTGTAAAATATAATTTAATTTCAAAATCATAAAATATATCAAACAAACCTTTTTATAGTGATGCGAGTTTTAACTGTACGACACAAAAAAATCGGGAAAATAAAAATTTTAATTCTACAGGGCAAATCTTTAACTCACAAATTAATTATTAATTTTATACATTTTAAAATGCTAAAAGTACTTTGCGCAATGAATCTCGAAAATATGGTTATTAGATTTATTAACTTTTAATGACATGATTCGTTGAGTTTCTCCTGAGACCCGTATATAAATCGCGGTGATGTGCGCGATGCCACTCCTAAAAAAGAATTACAGAATACGTTACTGTAACACACCTCCTTTTACTTCCCCATTAGTGCTAATTGCGCTGAGGCTAAGCGTCGTAATGACGCAGACGATCGCCGATATCCCGATAATAACGATGCTATATAGAATACCGGCCTGGGCGACTACCCAGGAAAGTCGCAGAAACAGCATTACGCCCCATATGTTCAGCAGGCACGGTATGAGGACGCCTTGGATCCATCCTAATTTTATTCCGACATGACCCTGCTGACCGGCGACGCTCCCGACCTGCCCGGTCTCGACGGCATTGGCGTCCTGAAAGCGATATTTATTTAGAAACACGATCTGCATCGTGCAATTCGAGTTGCGTAGAAGATCGAATTACACATACAAAATTGTATTAAATAAATTAAACATGATTTATTGTCAGTATTATTCATATGTATGCAACAACATTTCGAAAAGTAATCCAATTAATTTGGATTGTATGTGCTTTAAAGTAATCAGACCTTCCCTCTCTTTTGGGATTACAATGCGTTGATATATTCGAAAAAATATAGCATAGTATATAGACGTATATAGTTATACATGACTGGAAAATGTTAAAAAGAATGTTTTTCGTTCCACTTACGAAATCAACATCCGTATCGGAAAGATAATGCTTTATTACACAAGTTTTTCTTTTCCTTCTTTATTCCACATTTTTTATCTATTATATTATGCTACAATTAGGTTTGCAATTTTGCCGCCGTTCTTCAGTATGCAACAAAATGTGCCATCAAATTTTTAATATTTTTTCTTTATTTTTTTCAGGTCCTTTATCTTTGCACAATAATATTATCAGTAGCATAGTAAATATTATTAGTAGCAATTTCGAGAGAGTTGTGATGAAAAATTTTAATGGATATAAAATGAGGCGATTACATATTTCTATTTTTTCAAATCTCAGATCTGTCGATATCAAGTTATTATTGAGCTATTTATTTTTTTTATTGACAACATGTAAAAAAATTTTATCTCAGATTTGCTGATCTCAAGTAGTATATATTATTTGGCTATCTACTTTTATATCGATAATATGTGGGAAAATTTTATATACAACATAATTGTGTATAAAATACGTAGAAGAAAGGAATGCATGCTTCTTTTAATAAGCTATCATTGAAAAAATTTCATTGAAAAGGATTATAACAATGTACAAAATTGATTAATCTTTCAAATCCTTAGATGCGTATAAGAAACTCTACATCTTCGTGATACTTTTTCTAATCCCCCCTAGACGGATGTTTACTGCTGTGTAAACTTAATAAACTTGTTTCGTCTTGGTTTTGTTATCTCTACGACTTCGATCGTCTTCGAAATGGAGCAGAGAAATTAGAACACGCAACTCTTATCAGCCATGAAAACTTGTGTAATATATTATTAATTCTACGTATAAGTTTTTTAAAAATTATCGTGTGTTATAAATAACTTTACTAAAACTTTGCCTTAATATTTTTATTATATTTTAACATTTCTTCAATAAAACAAAAGTTTTACTTGAAAATTCGATTGTAAATATGATATGAAGTCAAGAAATGTGATATCAATTTTGACGCATACTTTTTTTTTAGATTTAGAAGATAAACAATTTGTAATTTGTACATAATATTGCACATATGATTTAATAATGACGCAACAAAAAAATAAACATTCTAAGTGAATAGCGAAATATATTTTTTAAACCGAGAAAATCGATAAATATTCAAATCTACTTGACTGATAAGTCTTAGCAATGTCGTTTAAATTATGATAGGAGTTTAAAGCTACCTTGAAAAAGTTAATGTAAAAGTTTTCCATTGAAAACTTCTATATTCGTGTTAGAGTATTTTAAATATATGTAAGTTCTCTCACTTTTATGAGGTTTCCTTCATGCAGAGTGCTCAGAGATGGTCTTTTCGCGCGACGACTTAATCTGTAAAAAAGATTGTTGATATATATTTTGACGTATTAAAATTGCATCAATTCAATTTATTCAAAATTGAATAAATCCTTTTTAGATAAATGTATGAAAAACATAAACGTTATTTATTTCTTAATATGCAGAATAGGGATGTACAAAAAGTTAATGGTTTCCCAATATTTCGTTTAAAATAAATAAAATGCTGGAAATCATTACGTTCTCGTGCCAAAACGAATAAACTGAAATTTCCCTAGAGCAAATTAATTAAACATTAAAAGCTTTTCTCTTTCCTTCAATTAAATTTACGTAGCAATAATTAAGAAATATATGTATAGAATATAAACATCATAATAAAGAATTATCGTTTAATTATTATAAAGAATACAACGTTTAATTTTCAAGCTATTGGTTTCGATGTGTACGATCATAATTTAATGATTCAATTTCGAAACTGCTAATTTTTTTATATTAATTTACAAACATAAATTTTAATTTAATTAATTCATACCTATAATGATCCAATCGTGGAACCACGTCCCACAATCCGCTCATGTTTAACGTCATTGTAGATCTCTTATTATTTTGCAATTGTCCAATCATATCCTCTTCCGGTGCCTTGCCCTGAAAGTGGCCTTCCATTTCGCCGTATCTGAAAAGAGCATTTGACAAGCTTGTTTATTTCCCAGTTATTCTCTCTATGTAAGTTATTATCCTCTTGTATGGATAGTTAAAACTAAGAAGGTAATACACAATCCTAATGCAACTGCAAAGTAACGAAGCTTGCAAAGAAAACTGCTACATAGAAATAATTTATTTCGTTTGTGCGAGAGACTTTATGTACACGTAAATATATAAACTGTTCAAAGTATAATTATAATGCTTATATGCATGACGCGTAATTCTGAAAATTAATATTGGACAATATTCAAAGAGCGACGTGTGATTCAATATCGGCTCTCTTGTCGAGCGATAACTGAAATCGGAGACAATTAAGGTCATATATGGAAGTCTTTTTCGCAGAAAATATTAAGAATATTTGCAATCAATCAATCAATCAGATGGCGATCAGATACTCGTGATACATATATGGCTGTTACATTTTAATTAATTAATTTATATTGTTATATTATTCATACTATTGATCGATCATACAACTCATCTTTCACATGACACAACGTTCCCTGAGTTTTACGCAGAATCTATTGAAACAAAACAGGTCATTGTCAGAAAGAAGTTATAATAAATTAATGTTTTAAAGACTGTGACATGTTTATGCAGCGGATGCACAAAGGACACTATTATCATTATTTTCTTACGCTTTTCGTATAAGTTTATAAATGACAGATAATTGTATTTTGCGACATGCAAATTTTCGAGCAAATATTTGGCCACATTCCCAAACTTCAATAAATACGGTTCAACATTTTGTAAGTCCAATGATTTGGAATGTCGCGATATATGCATACTATGCGATTTTCTACGATGACGCACTTGAAAAAGTTATAGCAATGTCTAACAGAATGATTAACATAATATGATAATATATTAGTTCAAAATACTCATTTAAAAATATTAATTTTTTATATCTGAAATTAATATAATATATGGAATAAATTATTATTTAGAATAAAAACTCTAACGCGAGCAATTATGTTTCTAATCTTAGTGCAAATGTACCAAGATTTTTCTAGTAATTAGTACGCAATCAATAAATTACGCATTAGTAAAACAGAACGCAATCAATAAATTACGCGTTTGTCATGTTCTCGATTGCATTGCGATCGATACTTTTTACAAGGTCGAGCACTGGACCGAGTAATTTAATAAAGGGAGGTTTCTAAAAGAATCTATCGAAGAGACGCACCTCATTGTTTGTTGACGTCAAGCACTCGTCTACACGATAAATGTGAAATAATGTAATAGGCTAATCTGGGAAAATATGTCATTCAGAGAAAAAAACTTCACTTTTTGATGAAATTGTTGTAGAAATTGTTTTAGAAATAATTGTTTCAAAAATAATTTACAAAAAAATAGAATTCTATATTTTTGTAAGTTTTTCAAAATTCGATGTCATACTTTAGAGAATTGATAATTTTTTAAAAAATAGCAGAATATACATACATATATATATATATTCTATGAAAAAAACCATGTTATCCTACAAAAAATGTCTTTATAGATTTTAATAAAATTAAAATCGATTTTATCTTAAGGAATTTTTATTTCACATAGTTATATAGAATTTAAAAAAGAAAGAAGAAAATTTGATAGGTTTAAACCATCTTTATGTCATTTACCGGGTTCTTTTTACGAGAAAAAGGGATAAAAGGATATTGTATAAAGAGATGAAAGGAAAAGGCCTAAAAAAGATGGAAAAGCGAATTTCTCTGTAACGGGATAAAACGAATGTAACTATTCTAAAAAAGAATTCGTACAATTTTTGTCCTGTGCGTCGTTTTCGCGATTCGATTGCCAATGTGCATAATTATAAATCGATGAAATGGAAAACATGGTCAACGTGCACCGTAACTCGAAATCGATGAGGAGTGCCTGCGGCGAAGCACGGTTGATTTGCATCGGATTTACCATCGCTTCCGGTCTGTAAAATGCATCAATGTGCGATGCCAAAACAAATAAATCCGCGAAAATCTCGGCTCTTGATGCTGCGCTGCCTAAAACTGCTTCTCTCGCCTTTTCAATCTATTCGCGATTTGATTTTTCACTCATCGATCTATCTCGACAATATTGGGGTGACCGTGAACGTGCCCCTTGACAGTTCTTCCCCTTATCACTCGATTCCAGAAGATAAGACAGCCATCGATTTATCTCATTTGCGCGACAAGCTAGCAGACAATCGATCAAAATGATACGTCAGTCTTGCATCCTTTCTTCACATGATTAGATCAATTCATCGAGAAATAAAGCTGCGATAATACGTTTTCACGTGTACGAGTATGTGTTGATTTTGACATATTTTTTCGGTAATAAATTTTTTGGGATATTATTTCTTTAAATATAGAAAATATTTATATGCTTTGTTCCATTTTTTCTTGGCAAATGACATAAGAAAATGCATCATATTTTATTCAATCTTAGTTTTTTGTTGTTATTAAATTGTTGATTATGTTTGAAAAAATAAAATTATGTTAAAAAAAAATAAATATGTAATAAATAATAAAAATGTATTAAAAATGTGATTTAAAAATTTATAAGTTTAAAGAGATTACATTTGTATTTTACAAAATAATTGTGTGTGCATATGTTTTAAAACATATCGTATCTATAAAATTGTGTCTTACGTAATTATTATAATATGCATTGCATTCGAAAACTTGATATTATTTACGAATCACATATATGTTCATACAATACGTATATGTTCTTTTAATTAATTCAATTATTTTTTAAATATATTCAAAAATCTCTCTCTAGTAAAAAAAGTTATTATTTTATTTCTTCAGAGCTTTCTCTCTTTCTCTCTCTCATTAATCCTTCAGATATGATAAAAATGTATTTATTCAAATAAAATTTGTGCGTGCAACGATTAATGATAAAAGTCAACTTTAAACACATATATACTATAATTACTTATTCTAATAGATAGAATTGTACTTTATATAAGAAAAATATATTGTAAGAAAATCACAATTCATGTTTAAAAATGAATATATAGTCATTGAAAAATTATATAAATTTCAAGCGAATTACAATAAAATATAAATTATTTTTGAACTGTTTGTTCCGATATACATGGCAAATAATCCAAATTTGTATATAAATTATATATATAGTTTAATTAAGCTTAAATTAACGTATACAATGTCATTTAATATCACATGTACAGTATTTAAATAATCATTTAAAATTTGATTACTAAAATCGATTTAAAATTTGATAAAATTTTTTTATTACGATAAATAAAATTGTTGATTCAATAAATTTGTCTCCGAATACGTCCGAGTGGAATAAATGATTTTATCTTTTGCGTGTCAAAAATTTATCTCTATAATTTATAATGAAAAATTTATCAACTTTATCAATCAAAAATTTATATCTCAATTTATATCTATAATTTATTAAATTTCTAATTTACTAAACTTTCTTCTCAATATAAGTATTAAATAATCTATATTTCGTTTTAAAGAAATTCAAATAAAATCTCTCATTAAGAATACTCTGATTTACATGATCTGTTACATCTGGAATAAGATAACATCGAAAGTATACAATTAAGTTTAAACTAACAATGAGTTTACTTTGAAACAAATGATAATAGTGCCGCAAATTATGAACAAGACATATCTCATACTTAAGTCATTAAATAATAAGCAGAAGAAGAGAAAAGAAAAGAGAAGGAGAGTAAAATAGTAGTTATCAAAGTTTAATCAATAAATAAAATTAGATATTAGACCAAAGTCTATTTTTTAAATATTTCTATAGCAATACAAATAATTTGGCTTTTATTTAGATTTACCTATTTAGATAAATAAATCTAAATAGATGAATTTAAATAAAAACTAAATTATTTGTATTGCTATAGAAATATTTAAAAATTAAGGCAAATACAAAAATTGTATAAATAAATTTAATATACTAATATGTTTTGTTTGTGTGACGTATAGATTATTTTAAAATATTATTTTTAAAACGTACATTTTTGAAGTAGAAATAGGTTTAATATTTAACAAAAATCGAAAGCTTATAACTTTCTAAATAATGTATAAATATCTTAATAAAATACATGTAAATTAACTTACAATTACTTAAGAATAAATATAATTCGTAATTTAATAAAATTAATAAGCTCAAGAATTATCTATTAATTAATTGTGTGCTTTCGACGAAAACAAATTGAATAAAGGTATAAATTCCTAAGTAAATGGGCTCGAGAGATCAGCAGAAAATCTACACGATCCACTTGTTGATCACATTTCACGAGACGCCATAATCGAACGATTACGAAATAACTATTGATATAAGGACGAAATAAAAAGTTGATGATGAAATCACAGGAGAAAATTTTTTATCAAAACTCACGACGCAAGATCCGGTTGGAAGATCATGAGATAGAAATTCAGTGATCACACACACGCGATCCGAGATGCGCGAAACGATCCACGAGGATCTAATACGAAGCACTGAGCGTCGCGAAAACTTGAACCCCTCGTGGATCAAAATCCCTCGAGTATAGACATTAAAAGGAAGGAAGCATGCGTCGAATTTCCCTTTCCACGGCCGTTCACGCGCACCCACATACTCGCTCACGCATACACACGCGCAATTCCATACGCGAGTGAATTATGCGATATAATTCCTCTCTAAAAAAGGCGTACAAAGTCGAATCTTGAATATATTGCAGTCATTGTTGTCTCTTTTCCATGATTAATCGTTTCGATTTTTGTTATATTTGGAGCATTGAGAGACTGTCATCGCGAGTCGCAAAGATTAATAGTTTGACAGTTGTTGAGAGGAACGAAAAATTATAATTAAAATTATAATTAAAAATTATAAGTAATTATATATATATACATATGAATATAAATAAATAAAATATAAATAAAAATATAATAAAAATATATAAAAAAATATAAATATAAAATATAAATAAATAAAATAAAAGGCGCGTTTGTAGTGTCTCATGTTTCAAAAGAGAATTGAATTTATATTGAACTCTTGATTATTAAATTTTACCTGGTACAGCTTACTCTTGCCTATTTGTTGATATAACAAGACTGACAGCACGCTCGAAACACTGTGTAGTGTTGCTTCGTGAAGAGTCGAATGTGATTTGACTTGCTTTTGCAAATTTGTGGAAGTTTATTTTTAAAAAAAGGAGGAATTTTTCCCACTCCACACGAAAGTAGTTTTGTAATTATTAGAAAGTTTTGGAAAAGGGAGTTCTATGTTTCATGGCAAAGAAAGACGTTTGATAAATGATCAAACATATGGGTCAAAAAAAGGAGGAATTTGGAAATTTTTGGAAAATCTCATTGAAATATTTATAAAATTTATGGCTCGAAAGTAATAGAATTATATTATTCAAGGAATTGAAGAAAAAGGAGATATTTCCAAAACGAACTTTGTTTTGTCTTCTTTTATCTTTTTGTGAATTAGGTCCATTATTCTAAGTCATAAAAAGAATTATAGAAATATATGGATGTTTATTTTCACGGACAACAATGTCTACAAACTGTCTTTTTGTCAAGGTAGTTCATTAATCTTTAACGTTAAATCTTTTAAGACAAATATATGTAATTAAGTTTTGATGTAAAATTCCATTAAATTAAATGCAAAGTTAAATAAAGGATAATTATTTGTTGACTATTTTCACATAAATAAATAAGAAAATTTATTAATATTTTTATCGATATTTCGAATAAAAATCCTACTCTCGGATTTAAAGAACAAATCAGTCTTAAGATTCAGTTTTAAGATCAGTCCTAAATCAGTCTTCAGAATTTTTCAACATGTCAATATCAAATGAGCCATGTGAGAATTCTTTATTAAAGCTATATGATTTCATGATGTTTGAAGGGTTAATCGTTACGAAGTCGTACGCGCGTTCGCAAGCACGCGAAAACGTGCGGGCGTTTCGGCTTGCGTGGGCGGCTGCGTGCGCGTTTCGTAAACTTCAACCCTCGACGATAGAGAACGAAGAAAGAAGGGGGAAAAAAGAGGGAATAAAAAGAAAAGAATGCGCTTTCGAGAGAAACGAGCGATTTTCATCGCGCTTCGTGGAATGCCGCGAACGGAGTATCCACACGAAATGAAAGACGAGAAAATCATCGCGGTGATTCACTCCACATTTCGAAATCTTTTGCGCGGAGAGAAGCACTTTACGTGCGTACACATGCGCGGATACGCGTATTTATGAAAGACGCGAAGAGGGAAAGAGAGGCAGAAAGCTTGCGAGCACAATGAGACTTAAAAAAAAATTTCGTGGAAGCGATAGGTCGAGAGATCTCTTATACACGCGTTTAATTAAAAAGACGCATCTGCGAGCGTACGAGAGGAAGGATACGTTAAAAATCGGATCGACTCACCTCGGCATGTCACCGTTTTAAATTCACTTAAGAATCACACAAGGAGAGTTTCGATATCAATGACAAGTCACTTGAAATCTTTCCACACTCCAGAGACTTAGCTAATTCTCTCTAATTTCAGAAAAAAGGAAAAAGAAGAAAAACACCAAATTTTATTTTACAGAAAAGTCATTCCCGACGAAGCGAAATCGCGACGAGATCTAGAACTGTCATCGCGCGAGTCGCCGAAAGGATGGCCGTATGATCGAATTCCGCGAGCGACTACCACCTTTTTCAGTGGTTCCGGCATTTATATAGACGGCGCGGAACTGTCAACGTGCGCCGAGTATGACTTCACATTTTACGTTGACGAGCAAGATACGCGTATGCACTTGACTCGAAAATGTCACTACCGGTAGGAAGCACAGATCCGTTGAGAGATTATCCGATCGAGTTATTGTTTGCCATTGTCATTACTAATGAGCGACGCTGCTGGTCGCGGTGATGCGCTCTTTTTTTTTCACGTGTGTAAAATAACAACTCGGTTTTACCGTTGCCACTCTACTGGCGAAGAATTTCAACTAACTTGTTTAAAACCGTAAGCATAGACAGAAAAAACGCATATCACGGATGTAGTGGGGGAACTATATCTAATTCTTTAGAAATTTCTTTATTCACATTTAATGTCTTGACTACTTATCTCGTATTGAGATAACATTCTTATTCATATCGTTTTTATCATCTCGTTATGACAACGTAAATAATTTCTGTTTGCTACACATACGAAGTGTTGTTTATTTTATATACATTTATATTTCTCTAAAATTGCTTTTCGATATTAAATGTAACTTTAGCGGTAAATAACGGATTATTGTATTAAAAAAATTGGATGTGAACTCACATTCATCTTCTAAATTGGCTTTTTGCTTAATTAATTATTGGCTCTCGTCTAATTAATTGACTTAACTAAACTAATTTCAAAATAAAAGATATGTGTGTGTGTGTGTCGCGTGCATGTGTTGCATATGCGTAATGTGTACGCGCGCGCGCGTGTATAAATTTGCATTTGCAATATCTAAAAAAGAATGCATTATGATTCTTAAATTTAGATTTCCAAGATATAAAAAAAAGAATTTATAGTAAATTCTCTTAGTTTCTTTTAAGTAAAGGAGAGTTGTTAGAAGCAATTTATACTCTCATTGTCAGTCGATTTGTGAATATCATTATTTAACGTGCCGCATCACTATAAAAAAGAATGGAATTTATCGGTATACACGTCGTATTCTCTTATCTGGAATTAACATTCATTTTTCTGTTCAACAAGTGGTTAATCGATTAAGAAATGATAAGTAGTTAAATCAATAATCGTCTCGCGGTTTTGCTCTATGGACGATCTTAGATACTTTTAATATATCTACTCTGATTCATGTTTCATTCGTTCAAATTTATTAGTGAAAAAAATGTATAAATTTGTTTATTTACAATATAATTTAAACAATAAATGTAATATCGAGTGCTAGAAAATAAACTTGATTTTGTGCATACGAGCCACACATATCTAATACACTTATCTCTCTCTCTTTTCAAAACCAATAACGGATATACATCTTATTTCAAGAACAAAAAGATGTGATTAAGAAAACAGATGCAGAACATATGCATCACTAATAATGTTGAGTAACACTATTGTTATCCAAAGTAAAATAAATCGCCTATAATAATAAAAAGATGTAGGATTTTTCCAGTTAATCCATTCAACTAACGACTATGTTTAACTTGGTAGTATTTTTAGTCTAAAACACACATGCATATACATTGCTCTTTTTTCATCTCTATAAAATCTCTGTTAAAATAAACTGGTATATAATTATTTTAATAGCAAGCGTGCGAAAACTTATGAGACCCAACACTGAGGAGTTTATTAAAATAGACGAACACATTTGTGTATCCATGTGTATATCTATGCATGACGTGAAAAGTATCAAATAAAACAATGCAAATGGTGTCATGGTACTTGCAGTATTCTGTTACGTTAACGACAAGTTTACTGTAAGGTGTGTGCGACTGATAATCAGATCCACGGCCGTGCGCGATGACGAAATGATATAAACTATAGATGCGCTTTGTTTTAACGTCCTTTTAACGAGTTTAACGTTATAGCGCGAATGCTGCGGAAGTGCTGATTTCTTTAATAGGAACAGGTGAGCTTAGCACGCTAGCTTTTACGTAAATCATTTGCTGTTCGATATGACTTGCGTCATAAAGGAAAAGCAAATTACGAAATGAAAAACTTTTACATCTTTTGCTTCTCTCAAAGAACTTGAGACAATTGTACGGTGAGATTTAAAAGTAATTAAATTGAAAATAATTTAAAGACTTGTTATTTTTTATTTAATTATAATGCATATATATTTATGCATATATATCACACACATATATCGAATATAAATATATCATTTTCCGATAAATTACTTAGAAATTATATTACTTAGAAATAGACAAAAATATATTTGTTAAATTTGCATAAAAAGCATGCAATTTAATTTCCAAATGCTTAGGTTTAATAATGATTTTGTATTCTAAAGTGAGTTAGGAATTTTCGAACAATTTTTTTCGTGTAAATAGAAACAAATTGATTGCGCTCGTCAGCTGTCGGAAGAAGATATTACGTGGATACATGACATAAATCTGTCATGCAAATAATGAAGAGTACAATGGCTGTCGGCATGCAATTGATTCATGCTACTTAATTATTTATGTAATTAATGAATGGAGTTTGTGAAGTGTGTTGCTCAAAATTAAAAATATGATAATGATAAATATAATCAGAAATAATTGGACGAGATTCTGTGATAAGTTCAGCAAAAACAATATATAATGTACACATGATGTTGAAAAAAAGGCAACAAATATTTATTGTTTATATCTTATATATTTATAAGAATATATATTATATATTTATAATATATTTATAAAATTTTGCGTTTTTTAATTAAGTAAGATTGCAATTTAATTAGCAACATTTACTCTCGATTATACAAGTAATGTCAACATTGGAGAAGTCAATTTAAAAATTTTATTATAAAACCGACAATATACGCTTTTGTGCAAATTTTCCTTATCTTAAAAGAAGTATATTTTAATTTTAAAGTTAAACTAATATATGATGCAAGCCATTAGAGTCATTCGTTAGTTACCAGGTAAAAAATGGAAAAATTTAACGGTAGCACAATATTCCTTTATGTAAATATATACATATATATATGCATACACACACACACACATGTGTATGTGTATATATATATGTATATATTTAATAAATATTTATTAAATTTTAAAAAATTACTTAATCGCAAAATTATCTAATCGTGATTTTAATTAATCTTTTTATATTAATCTGTCTTTGTTAATAACACATTTTATCGTAAAAATAAATAAATTATTAAATAAATATGCATATTTAAAATTCTTATGGAAGCTAACACACACGTTAGTGCAAGTTTCATTAGATATCAGAAGAATTTGAAGAATCATAACACGATGTTATTGTTTGTCGATGATAATTCAATCTAAAGTTTTGCCGTGATAGATCAGGGCCAAGGAAAACATGCCGCAGATTTTCTCCTTCTAACAAGAGATTAAATTCGTCATATCTTATGTATATCAACAAAGTTGGCAGAAATTTTTATCCAATAAACAAGAGCATTATTTACCGATGTTTCGCAAAAGTGCGAATTTATCGAAAAAAGAAATAAAAATAAAAATTCTCTCTCTCTAATAAAGATGAAAGATCTAGACATATCAGACTTTTATAAAAGCTAGCAACGAGCATGCAAATTTAATACAAATTATTTTGATAACGAAATTATTTTAAACTTTTCGCATGCTGCTTTTTCGTAAAATTAATTTTTAATACTTTATCCATATATCATTCTCAGATCCTCGCTTTTCTTATTTCTGTATTCCAAATATCGATATCTGTAATCACCTCCGCTAATTGAATTACATTTTGCTTAACTGCGCTTATATGTTCATGCATATAATTACATCGTAGAATTTCGATGCTTATATCGATTGTGTGCCGTTTAATTATCGTATTTATCATCTTACAGTGTTGTCAGATACGATGACGTATGCTCAAATACTTTACCGGATTGAACTGATTCGATAAAATGTTACTGGCTAAAACCATGTCGATTCTGGTCGGGTAAATCCCTTACTGCTGCCTCGACTGATCTTAATTCTATTCATGTATTTTCAGATATTAATCTTAATGCACTAGCCGGCACGACGGTCAATTTCATCATCATACGGTTTCTAATAATTTAATTTAATTGCGCGTAAATGACGCCTAGTGCAATTGTGAGTATATTATACATGTAATTTCCGCGTATTGTAAGAACGCATCAAGTATTATTGTCGTCTTATTATTTTTGTAAGAAAGAAAAAAATATATAAAATACGACGTAGTAAAATAATTGTCCTGCAAGGCTAGCAAAGCTTATTAAAAAAATGCAATTAAATACGCACTTTAAAACTTTTCTATAAGTGCTGGAAAATTGTTGATAATATCGTATAAAAAAAACGAAAAAATGACTATGGAAATATTACACTGGCGAAATAATATGCATAATGAAGATAATATTTAGAACTTAAGAAACGCGCAGAAAGAGAGAGAGAGACACAAGACAGGGGGTGTGCAAGGCATCTTAAAAATATCTCAAATTGGATATGAGATCAGCGTCTTTTCAAGAACAGTTGTAATTACTTGGAAGACCAGTTAATGGAGTTTGAGGAGCATTTCATTTCGCATATTTCATGCGGGTAATGTAATTCCGAAAATACAATTACACGTGTACGGAGGGGTTGAGCTGTGTCAAAGGGAATGAGAAGAATCTGACAAATGGCCAATACTTAAAATTCCAGTACGCAGCTGGCGCGATACAAATATTGGCTGGCGAATAGATGGAAGCTATACATCTCGAAGATATATGATTCATCACGACGTTCCAAAATACAAATGCTTCAAAACCGCGGTCGCGTGGCGAGAATTTGACTTACGTTCGCCGAAAGATACCACGATGATTCACGAGATGTCCATCGAATCTCGGGAGCATTCGGTAAATTCTGTCACTCAAGGATCTTGTTATGAAATATAGATTTTCTGAAGCTTGGATTTATTTTAAACTTATATACATCACGGATGATATATATTTATACCGGGCCTGCCTAATCTTGTTGCCATCAATCGCGACGTGATTCTTAGCTTAAGAATGTGCAGTGAAGTGTTTCACTCCTGTTTTGTATAATTTGTATGAAGCGGTCTTTTGTTATTTAAACAAGGCTAAAACTTTTCAATGCTGCAGCAACAGACAAATATGTGAAAGATTCAATGAGACTAACTCTTATGCATTATTCATTCAATTTTCAACTTTTAACGAATAAGGTGCAAGCGCAGCCATTATATTAATTGGAAAAGAATGTGAAAACATTTTTATAAATTTTAAGAAAATAAATTGTACGGTGCAATATCAGTACTTTGTTTCCGCTGTAATAAGTTCCCGGTTTTTGAACTTGTAAAAGAAAAGGGAAAAAGAAAAAGGGAATGCAGTGGTCGATCGATGTATCGATCTGTCGATCGTAAAAGTCGATCACACTTTAATAAAGGTTGGGCAGGCTTGACTGATACGAAAAGATTTTGGAACTTGAAATATAAGTCGAGAATGATGCAACTAATTCATCTATCATCATCCGTTGAAATTCTTCGCGTCAAAAATGTTGCGAAGCAAACTTTGTAGAAAAGAAATATTATCGCTATTTTCTCCCTCTCTCTTAACTAATTCATCAACCGATTATATCTCTAGCTTTAATAGAATCTTCTAATTCTTCAGTGAAATTTGATCCAAAATTAAAGCATTAAAACATTCTCTGGCTATGTTTTGAGTGACTACACAAATTTCGTGTTAAACTATAAATCCAAAATTTTTCTAAATTTCTGTGTAATTTGTCGTTCATCGCGCAATTGCGGGGGAAAATCGCATAAGATGCTGCTCAAAATCATTTGAGAATTTAAAGTACAAGCGTGCTCTGAGTAGACACGTGATCTACCGGGAAGGCCAGTTATAGCTCGCGTGGCATCGGAAATGCGCGGAAATCCGAATTAACGACACAGTTGCGAAATCGCGTCACACTCCGTTTGTTTCCGTGTGTGTATGTGTATTGAGATCAAAGATTTTTCACCGTGATTAATTGCGCAATAACTATAATTTATATGATAAAATATTACAAGAGTATCAGTTTAACAAGTCATCATCTTATGAGAAAAAATATAAATACAAAAGTGGTTGTAAGATATAAATCAAATGTTAAAAATCAATAGGCAGAAAAAAACCACAGCGCAAAGGTAACAGTACGCAAAAAGCAAAAAATAATGACAACTAATAATGTCACAATCAAAATTATATTAAAGGAAGAACAAACGTTTCGATCCGATTCTGGACCATTTTCAATGTCTCGCAAATTACAATAAAATAAGTATCAAACAAAAAAATCGCACAAAAGGTGATGTCAAAATCAAGAAAGAGCAGATGATCATATCAATGTGTTACAAAAAAGCGGGAAACGCAGAAATCGCAAAAAGAGTGGTAACATTATAAACCGCACGCAATATTATAAATTTACAAATAAAATTCGAAAATAAATCTCGTAATAACGACGGAATGACAAGCCGCTCACCTATGTTATAGAAGCGCAGAGAACGTGGTTGCAAAAAAGGTAAGCAGGCAATCACGTGAAGGAAGCGTGTCCAATGAATCTCCTGCGTGATGTAGAGGAAAGGCCCAAATATGTGGCTCCAAATGTTAAATGGTAAAATCGAAAGTCCAGAAAAGAATAGCAATAATAAATACCCTATGTTATAGAAGCGCAGAGAACATGGTTGCAAAAAAAGGTAAGCAGGCAATCATGTGAAGGAAGCGTGTGGAGTTAACATAGACATGTCGTCGAAGTCAGTTCGCTCTTTTCGAGCTCCTGTATCTTTGCATTTTTCCGACTTTCCTATATATTATTTTCTACCGTTTAGGGTATTTATTATTGCTATTCTTTTCTGGACTTTCGATTTTACCATTTAACATTTGGAGCCACATATTTGGGCCTTTCCTCTACATCATCGCAGGAGGTTCATTGCACACGCTTCCTTCACGTGATTGCCTGCTTTTGGCACCTTTTTTTGCAATCACGTTTTCTGCGCTTCTATAACATAGGTAAGCGGCATGTCATTCCGTCGTTATTGCGAGATTTATTTTCGAATTTTATTTGTAAATTTATATTATTGCGTGCGGTTTATACCGTTACCACTCTTTTTGCGATTTCTGCGTTTCCCGCTTTTTTGTAACACATTGATATGATCTGTTCTTTTTTGATTTTGACATCATCTTTTGTGCGATTTTTTTGTTTGATACTTATTTTATTGTAATTTGCGAGACATTGAAAATGATCCAGAACCGGATCAGAAACGTTTGTCCTTCCTTTAATATAATTTTGATTGTGACATTATTAGTTGTCATTATTTTTTGCTTTTTGCGTACTGTTACCTTTGCGCTGTGGTTTTTTCTGCCTATTGATTTTTATCATCATCTTATGTAGGAAAAATTTCTTAATTTTTAAAGAACAGAATGACTCTATTAACAGATTTACTTCCACTTGCAAAACGTTTGTTAATTATGCTAATTATGTTAAAATTGCTAATATTTGTGTACGTATATTAGTAAAATTCACAAATAGTTTCCATGTCTGTGTAAAATCAAATATGATGAAAAAAATACGAGAATGTTGCATCAATTATATAAAATTTGAAATAATTATGGCATTGTGGCAATTATTAATTCTTTTACACGTACAATTCTGTTAAAAAATATGAGTGTTAAAATATTAGCAAAATTTCTGATTACATCTCAAGGAAAAACACATAATTGAACAAAATTTGTTCACATATCGATCCTACCTCGTGCACTATATTGCCATAATTACGTCGCCTTAATCCAAGCTAAATTGCCTACCCCGCAATTACTAAGTCGATAAGCTGCAAAGCCAACGGGAGAATAAATGAAAATGTAATTAATAATAAAACATTTAAACTATCTGAAGCGATTGAAAAGTTTCGCGGCCAATATGACGATTCAATTATTGCAACAGTATTTTATCGATAATTAGCAAAAAATTATACGTAAAGTATCGCGTTGCACAAGATTGCATGCATATTAAAAATCTGTATTTATAGAAAACATTTCCTATGTATTGTGATTTGCGAGCAGGAAGTCGATGATATAATGAATTCTTGCCTTATCTTTTGTATCGTTGTCACAGCAAGCATGCAGCTCATTCGCTTTACATTACATCACATCTGTAACAATTAACAGCGTTACGTCGTTTCCATGCAATTTGAATTTACCCTTATTTGTGTTGAAGATTATTTTCTTGCGATAATGAAATCATAATCCATTACTATAACAAACGCGATTCTGTGAATAAAAAGTTGATTATTTTACGTAAATTTTAATTACTTCCCGTTCACACAATTTTTCTTAAACATTACTAGCTTTTGTCGCAACGAAAACACGAAACAATAGAAATAATTCTGACGTGTATTCTAAAAAAGTCAAAATTTTACTTTCAGTCTCTCATCTTAATATTGTGAGAAATAATATTTCACAAGATTGTATAGAAGCTATTGTGCAATTATCTTTTTTTTGCATCTTTTTGTACACTTTGATATATCAATCGTGATATGAAAATTTGCAATTATAATTAATGATACATTAAATTAGGGAAATCCCTATCGAAAGGTTAAAAAATTATTATTAAAATTATATTGTTGCATTGCATTAAAAGAATTTGCTTTCAAAAAAGCGAATCTCGTTTATACAGTGTGTATAATTTATACAAAAACTAAAAATATTTATATTTCCTTGAAAACGTCACATATGCACGCATACACATTAACTTTCAATTTGTAAAAGCATAAAGTATTGCTATATGACATGATTGCAATTGGACAGGAAGTGCGAGTAAACGTTCACGAATCTCTTCAAGTTTGTGGCGTACATATGGCCGAGATATACTTATATTTTATACGTTCTCGAGGGGATTCTAAATAAAGCAGGCGGAATTCATCAGGTCAGTTCCTTCGTTCACGGTCTACCAGATAGTAACGTTCCTCATTTACAATAATGTATGAATACTTATGCCCATATAACATACATTCTCTTAAATAACAAGTATTGTACGAAACAAATAAGGCATTTTCTACAATGTAGACTTAGCTAGACATATAATAAAAAAAGAGAAAAACATGGACATTTACGGGCAGTATTTTAATTCTCGCTTGGTAGAAGAAATGCATTTGACATTTAACGCTATTGTTCGTTATATGTTGAAATAAACCTAACATTTTATGTGGGTGTGTATGTGTGTGTGTGTGTATGGGTGTGTCTGCATGATATATATGCGACAATTTTATACATTTTTCAAGAAATTCTAAATAAATAAATATAATATGTAAACAACATTTATCGAATTTTTATAAAATAATATAATACAATAATTAATATACATTAATTAATTAGGAAAAATTATTAATTAATATACATTAAGAGGATTAATTAATATGCTTTATAATTATAGTATTGAGAGGTAGCTCTCTCTCTCAATATTATAATTATAGCTCTGGTACACACTAGTATTATTTTTCAATATTATCCTGGAAATTAAAACACCATTTATAGAGTATAATTTCTAAATGTAAGACTGCTAATCAATATATTTAATTGAAGGCATATGAAGGAGATGAGTAGCAACCGTAAAATAAAATTCAATTAAACGTATAAGTATTAATTAATTCCGGTCGAATAACGAATCGATTATATATGTATCTGGTTTAATCATATTCAATGACTGGTTCAATACTGTTTGACGAAATAATGAATTATATAATGACATTCTCTCTTGCTATATACATACATATATCTCTCTTCATTAGTTTTTGTGTTGATTTGCCTCGTTTCTCGAGGGTAATTATTTATCGCTCATGCAATCGACATGTCATGTATTATTCCAAATGGCGTGCCTGATATTTCTCTGAATGTAACGCGTCTCTCGAGGTTGCAACTCATTAACTAAAATGCGTAGATAATGCGTAGATAAACGAAGATAATGCAGCCTATTAGCACTCAATTTGTCATGCTGCTAATATTAGCAATTTTGCTACTATACATATAGTCTAATTCCAATGACGTAGAACATATTAGGAAAGAATCGTTCGTCTTTTTTTTTTGAAATCTTGTGTCTTTTTTTATTTTTATATTCCGTCGAAAATAAATGTGTGTGATAATAAAATAAAAAATAAATAAAAGTGTCAGAATTTATTCATGCACATATGTTAATATCATATTTTTCTTTAAGAAAAAATGTAGAACACAACTAAAATTTTTTCTCTCTGGTCTCTGTTTACCAGAAATATATGTACTCTGCAATAGCACATGACGAACATTCTTTCAAACTGATAAGTCAAAGCTCTCTGTGTCAATCCCTCGACTTTTATTACGCTAATAGATGTTTTCTTGATTTCGGCAAATGACTTTATTATCCCACTACAATACTATTGACGATGGTTTAACTTAAATGTCGTCAGCTTCGTCGTTACCGGCTTTAATACTCGGATTTGTTTCTTTGTCGCAAATATCGATTGTTATCTCACGAATGTCGAGTCCATTCCTTACCTTTATGGGGAACCATCATGGAAAATAACATACGAAATCTGGCTTTATCTTAATTTGCTTTAAAAGCTCATTTATAAAATAAATAAAATGATATATAGAGATATTAATCTCTAGATTTAGGATTTGTTTCTTTGTCGCAAATATCGATTGTTATCTCACGAATACCGAGTCCATTCCTTACCTTTATGGGGAACCATCATGGAAAATAACATACGAAATCTGGCTTTATCTTAATTTGCTTCAAAAGCTCATTTATAAAATAAATAAAATGATATATAGAGATATTAATCTCTAGATTTAAAGTCCCTACAACGATTTGACAACACTTTGCGTGATCCACGTGTGAACAACTTGCCTGCGATTTCGTCTTAAATGAAATCATAACTATACAATCCACCTAGACATTATCCTGAATTCGCGTATGATTGAGCGGAAATTGGATCCACTGCGTTCTCTAAAGCGCTTATCATCGTTGACCTCGAGCACGTGTATTAATCTAAATTATTATATCTCGAGGAAAATCCGTAATAAACCGTGAGAAGGTAGCAAGACAGTTCCGAGGAGGAGGTACACGTGCTCGAGGTACGGACTCGTGTGAAAAATCGATTGACACACCTACGGTTAAATAACAAAAGGGGTAATCTTTTCAATGAGGCCAAGTGCCATTCCGCCCCTTGCTTAGCTCTTCACCATGGTTGGTGGATGGATATTGCGATCGATTCCACGAACTTCTGTAATTGATGTCCCCAATAGGCAATAAATATTCGTGCTTTTATCGTTGCTGTCTGAAATTCTGTGAAACGATAACGCGACGTTAATTTACTATAGGCTCTTCTTTTTCTCGAAGGACCATATTGACTCTCATATGGACGTGAAATATGCCTAATTAAAATTTTATACAACTGCAATTCATATTCTCAGATAGAAAGGTCGCAATCGCAACATCTCATCTATTTTTTTATTATATTATCTTTATCGATTGTAAATATTTTTACGCTTCACAAAATATGAGAATCCTATACTTATCTATTATATCTAATATATACTTTTTTCTTATCGAAAGATAATATTCTACTTCAGAAAATTCGAAGAAAAAATACGAGAAGAAGCCAATTTAACTCAAACAAAATAAGTAAAAGAATGCTCGTAATTCATTCGAAACTGTCATACCAGACAATGCAGAGGAAAAAAAATAATTTGTCAAAGAGCTGCTACAACTACGGACGCATAGTCATCGGTCAGGTGATCGATTTTGTATTCTGGTTCCGAGAAATTTTCATATGCGACTGGAAAAATCGAGCCTTGACACATAAGTCTTCGTTTCTTATTTTCTGTAAACAATGCTGACATAGGCGCGAACAAGCCCGGACATCTCGAGATACAACAGCCACGATCCAGTTAAAGCCAGTCGGATCCAGCCGATCTGGTAGACCACCTGGAATGTCACACGGTTTCGAATTCTAAAGCATCTCATCCTCGCTTATACGAAATACCAAGGATAACGGACTAAATACGCTTGAAATAAAGAAATAAAGAAAAATTTTAATCTCGAAAAACAATATAAAGAAAAATGCAAACCTTTCCACATCCATGAGAATAATAATAAGAATTATGTTAAATATGTATAATGAATAATATTTTACATATTTTAATTTATAATCAGCCATTTTTCTTTAATCATCTTTTTCGGTCCAATATTTTTGATCGGTTATATTCTAAACATTTCTTTAGTCTTTCCCTTTTAATTATTAAAATAATTATGTATATAATATTTTTGTTATATAGAAATGAAATATTATGAAATAATGTCTAAAAGACTAAAATTAAGATCATCATTCTCACATTTTTTATAATTCATTAAAAAATATTCTTAGAAGATATCTAATAAGATATATAATATTCCTAATAAAAAGATCAATTAAAGACTATAATATAAATGCGGAAACAAAATTTTTAATTAATTTAATTCACACACATTTAATGTAAATGTCCTGATACAATCAATGCTTCGATATTGATCTATTTCAATTTACTTCGAGTGCTTCATGGGATATTCTTTTCGTATCTCTTGCATGCGTCATATCCTTGATTTCTTTTACACACTTTAAGAAAAGAGGCGTGGAAGGTTTTCAACGTCACAAGAAGTACACCGAATGGGGCCAAACTCTGCTACGAAGAAAGAATTATAGCCGATCGATAGCAACACGTGGTTCAGGCGTGTGTAGTAATGTTTACCATAGGAATAAAAAAGACGAAACCTAATCCCGTATAAGACTTTGGCAATTGTCAGAAATACTGCTTGCAAACATTTGCGCATTGCGCCACGTTATGTTACACGTGTAAAAATTATATTATTACTCTATATGTATAATGTTATAATTCGATATTTTTCTCCGCAACTTTTTACGCTCTAAAATATTTCATTCGGAATTAAGAGAGAGAGTCTTAACAATAATCGTAACAAATGATTCAAAATTTATGATTAAAAAATTTTAAAAATTTGTAATATGTTATACATATTTATTGTTTCTTGTCATAGAATCTTAATTGATTTAATATCAATTTATAATTTGGTGTCTGAAGACCGAATATTATTTTAGCTTTTCGAAAAATATAAATTACATTATTCGCGAAAAACTGAGATATATATTTTAACAATGAAAAGGAGTTATTTTGCCACTTTAACAAAGTTAAATAATGCTACACTAATTTCATCTCTCGCATTAGCGATTCTATATATAAACGCCGAATGTACACCACGTATTATCATCTTCTTCTACGTTTTTATGCCCTTTCTCGTATCTGCAATAAATGCCAACTCGTATTTAGAATGTATATTATCGCAGTTAAAAATAATATGTTAACTGCACACGTTTTATTGACAAACATTAAAGTACGGAAGTATATATACGTTAGATTCTCTCTCTTTCTCTCTCGCTCTCTCTCCTTCCAGATATATAACAGTCAATTCTACAATATATAAAAAATAAGAAAAATAAGATAATATTTTGATAAACATATGATAAATTGATATACTTTTTATGCAACACATATACATATAAGAATATAAATACACACACACACACAATAAAAAAATATTGATAGATGAACTGGAATAATAAAGTGGATGAAAAAAATACCGATATTAATAAAAATATATTGATCAAAACATATACCGTAAACAAAACATGTTTACATATTATATGTTCTTTGAGGAAATACATTCTGAAATAAAAATAATCTTTCAATAAGAAGAGTGCCAAAAAATAGCTCGCATGTTCATATTTGCGATATTTATTTTTTCCAATATGTACAATGATTGAATTGCATTTTCTAATCTAGTAATTATAAACTTTATATTAAACTGTTTATCTTATTTCATTTTGATATATTAATTATATATATATATGATATAATTTAAATATATATGTTGCATAAATTAAAATACTTATCTAAAAGCTACGCAGAGTTATTAAAAAATATACTATAAAAAAATATAAATTTAATATAATTATAAATTTTTGGTTAATAGCATAATTGCAAATGTTTCTGCGATTTATATGTGAAAATAAATCGTAGAAATATTGAAGAAATACTTTTCTTGCTTTTTCTCATGCATTTCAATATTTTTTATCCAAACATAATATTTCAATAATAGTTTTCTTCTCTAGAAAGAAGAAATAATGAGACTTTCATGTTTGAAAAATCTTTTCGACATTTTTCTTTTCAAATATAATCAATGAGCTGTAACGTAATCTTCATTATCTGCAACATATGCAATTTTTTATCAAATCATATAAAAACTTCATAGTTATTAATAGTAAAATATTAATCCATAGTTAAAGTAATCTTTCAATATCAAATTTAATAGTAAAAAATGATTGTCAAGGAACCATCTTTGTTTAATAATCTGACATTCTGATTTAATAAATAAGATACATTTTATCTAAATATTATCATTATATATAATAATATGCAATAAATTGCACAAGCACATATTAATATTCCAGATTATAAATGAAATTATTTATTATACATGGCTATTACGGATTGATATTATTTACAAAAATTAAAAATTTATAGTACTCTTTAGGATAATTCACAAGAATTTTGATTAAAAAAAATAGAAATGTAGAATCTTTCCTCTTATTATAAATTAATATAGATGATTTAATTCTCGATTAGATAACCTTTGTATAAAATAATTTATTCGTGTTACCTCAAGTCTGACGTATTCGATATATTATATCCAATGTATACATGATGAAATCATAATAAATGCTTATAATTTGAATCTACTACTTGATTACTTAATGTTTGTAACTTTCGTAAAGTTTGTATTAAATCTAAATGAAAAATCATAATAATAATAATATTTTCTTATACATTTTCACTGTTAAATCACAATCATACAACAGATTAAATTTATTCACTTAAAAAGTTGTCGCTTTCATCAAAAAACTCTTTTATAAACTTCATAAAATGATCTGTATAATATTTTTCAGAAGTTTGCATTATATACGTACGTGAAAATCTCAAGACTTTATATATTCATGTATTTTTATATATATATGTATATGTGTGTACGCGTGTGTATACATGTATAAAATAAAACGTTTCCTAGTTAGACATTTTATTATTAAGATGTAAGAATTAAACCAACATATATAACAAATTTATCGATTGATTATATTTTGTATATATTCGAAGACATAAGCTTATATAGCTTCCAAAGTTTTTGACTTAGCTTGGTAAATATTTCTCTTATACACAAAATTGATATAATTCTGACATTTTTTCTACATAATATTATATTTATTATTATATATATTTTATGTATATATAATCGTGGTCCAAGATATGTATATTCTCAAAGATCGGCTATAAGATAATAAATATTACTTTTAAGATCCTTTTGTAATATGTCCTTTGATTTTAGATATAACATGATGTTAGCTATAATTTTTTTTTCATATTTCTATAATTCTAAAAACCCATCAATGTTATATTGGAACTATTTACTATTTTCTACTTTGACATCGTTAAAATTGCAGTTGCATATAACATCATAGATACAGCCGTCATAAACATAATTAACAATAATAGCTATTATTATTCCGCTATAATTATCATTATATTATTCATACATAATTCGTCATTTAATGTAAAAGACATAAAATACACCTCTGTAAATTTGACATTCGACATTCCATCATGCTAGACATTATCTGTGATGTGTGTTCTTATAATATTAAAAAATTGTATCATCGTGTTCCTTTTGAAGACATACACAGTGATTGATCATGATTGATCAGTGATTGAAAAAACGTACGATATGGATACGTATAGACCTAAATACGCTATCCATAAAAGATATCCATAAAGGATACCCATCTAATAAATCAAATATTTGTATAATAAAATTATAACTGTCTTTATAAAGAATTTTCAGCATCTTTTACGTAAAATTAATATAAATAAATCTAATTAATAGAACAAATCGATAAATAAAATTCATAGATCATCAAAATTCGTTGCTTAATAATTTACTTATATTCAGAAAACACATCAAAATCGATTCTACTGTTTACTTCAATTACTACGAAGGATCATAATCCAAGTAAAGGACTTCTCTTATAAAGATATAGTGACTAATGTATAATTATGTACTAACTACTTTAAATACACACTTGGTACATTGCACTTGTGGACGGACATTTGTTTCCAGTCCGTACAATTAGGCTTACAAAAAAACACTGGTATTTCTTGGCCTAAAAATTAATGTGATTAACGATTATTTATATGTATAAATAAAATCTCTCAAGTAGATCAATTAACACAATTGTCGAAATAATCGTTGACACTCTACATATTTACAATTATAGAGAGCAACATATACATACATACAAATCACGAATTGAAACATACTCTGTACATTAACAACAATAATAACAATAATAACAAAACATATCTATTCGTATAACGAAAATCAAAATCAAATCAGCGCTTGCGATGTCTGAATATTATTATGGTAAGAAATAATTGTTGTGTTATCGAGAATGATTATTATATAAGCAATCATGTCATATATATACGCGCACGATTTTTCGCGCTTGTATTATTTTAAAATATTTCCAAATTTTCTATCAATATGTTTGATCGTAACTATTATTAGAAAATAAGAAAAATAATTAATCTCAATATTAAAGTTTCAATCAAACTTATTTTTCCTTTAGTTTTTGGTTTTCAATATTCCACAAACATTGTGAATCACATACAATTTTAATATTAACATAAAACTTTATCATCGTCTTAGGAATATCCAAAAAATATAGCCATTACTTAAGAAACCTGAAAAAGGTTTCTCTTTGAACATTGAATAGTCAAATCAAAGATTCTTTGTTTTTACAATAGTTTGATAAAACGTATACAATCCACAAGTTCAATACTAAATACATTTATATTACTTCACATAAATTCACACGAATGACTATAAAAATCTCTGTTTGTTGACAAAAACAGAGATATTTTTGAATGTTCCTAAAATTTGCGGAATTTTCGACAAAATCAATGAAACGCGAATTCCACTGATGTTAATAAACTTACAAGTAATCCATACATATCACAAATTAATTTCACTTCGCTACTTTAATTTATTCGTAACATTTAGCTCTTCGTAAGTTCAGTTTGTCGCTACACACATAACAGTCAGTATTCTAATAAAATACACATCCACCCTGTTTTATATATTCTATATATGTCGTCACTATTTCGTTTTATAGCTTACGCGCATTTGACAAAGTCCTCTTTTCTTCCTTTCTCGAGAGCCTTCGAGATGTCTCTGACCTTAGGATGTCTTTGACCTTAAATTAGGCGACATTTGGCATATCTTGATACTTATTTCAATTAGCGGTAAATTCGTGCATTTTCTTTAACTAGCGCGAGTTTTTTCACACAGTAGAACCTTTCGACTTCGCATATGTGCACACATTACCCGCTAATGAGACATTTTAACTGAAATCCAGTTTCACGGGTATCCTCGTGTATATTTCACGTTGATTCCAGCACGCCGCCGGCGAGTTTTGTCGCGTACAGATTTAGTGCCTTTGAAAAAGAAAATTCTATTTCAGATTACAGCGCGACAACGTAATGAGAATTCTGTAGTCATACATATAGATTAACTCATTTTCTGGCAACTAATGTATATATGCTAAAGGTAACGAGAGAATACTTAATTTTAAGTAAACTGTGCACCTATCGATTATTCAGAGTTTTTAATTAACATCATTTTTGCGCTTATGTCAATTTTTCAAAGGTATAATAGTAGAGGTGATTATATTTTTCTTTCTATAAAATTCCTGTACAGAATTTTTTATCCAATTAGATATATAATCTATCCAATTTTTTTAATAGAAACATTTTTCTTTTCTTTTTTATTATATATTTTTATAAAATGGAGTATTAAATAATATTTTTTATACTTATTTTTAAGAGGAACAATTTTTAAAAACAATAACTTTATGATTTTTATTTTAAAAAATTTCTAATTTTAGAGATGTAAATGGAAAAAAAATAATTTTTTTTTATAAAATATGATTTTTTGTGGAAAAAAGCAAGTTTTTTTTTCAAAATTTTGTTTTTTTCCAGATATTCATTATCTTTATATTTTGACTATATTACAAGTTAATTTTTTAATTATTTTTTAGATAGAACTAATCATCATTATTATAAATGTAAATTAAACTTCAATTGGTTATATATAATTACGTAATTACGTTATATATAATTACGTATAATTGGTTATACGTAATTACTCTACTTTTAATAAACTCTCTAAAAACAAATTAATCTTGATTGAATTTATTATATAGACACATAACTTGTAATTTTTAAAAATGTACTTTGATCACTATTTTAATATAATAAAAGAAACTGAAGTTCTTATAATTTAAAATTAATCTTTTTCGAGAGTAAATTTAATAAATTAATGAGATTTTTGCCATTAAAATATACCAAACACAACATAATTAGGATGATTGAATGCATAATGAAAATGTTTCTTATGCATCTAATTGAGAATTATTTAAAACACATCATGTTTGATGTAATTTGCCGCAAAAGTTTCATTAATTTGTTAAAATTATTTTCGAGAAAAGATAAATTAAAAATATAAGAATTTTATTTTTTTATTATATTAACAAAAAAATATGAAGAAAAATAATATTATATTAAACAAAATAATAAAAAAAACCTAAATGATTTATTTTCAATTAAGAAAAAATGTAAAATGTTTCTTCATTGTTTGTTTTCTAAAAGATTTTAACAAAAAACGGAAAAAATGGTTTTTTACATCTCTATTTGCATTCTAAGTTGGAGCTATTGTAAATAGACTCGAACATGAACAATCACCTTGTATATAAAAGCGTATTGCTCCTTGGTTTGAACTGCACCGGCACGATCTCTCCTGATGGTGTAAACGACCCTCGGAACATCCACGGTCCTCGTAATCTCGTATTGTCTAATTCCTAGGTCGAGGGCTATTAGCGTGCCGGTACGTCCCGTACCGGGACTGCAATGGACCACGATGGGTCCGGGGCCGCCACGCTGGAGTGCTCTCGCTTCGAGGAGTACCGCTATTAGGCCTGCGCCGTCAGATTGGACGCCACTCACTGGCCATAGGTACCAAATATGAAATACCTCTCGGAACGTATTGTTCTCCAGATTCTGCAATTTCATTAATTTCTTTATAAAAGTAGCCGTTGAATATTTGCAGCCATGTTACCATTAAAGTTACTTGGATTACTATCATTTATATATAAATCTCTTACGATATTATATCCTAAACTTTTCTCGAAAAATGCTATCTATGATATTTAATCAATTGAATATGAAATAATTAAGGCGATATCGATTTTATTGGTATTATCGAGACACATCAAAGAATGATCGAGCTTCAAACAATAGTTCTATTCGTACAGTTAAGAATAAATTTTTACCTTTAGGTGAAGCGTGGAGATGGCATATTTCTCTTTGGTTTCCCGCTTCTTTAGGGTAACTTGGTAGTCACCGTAAAGTCGGTGACAGTCGGTCACCTCTGACGGTGGAATGTATTCCGTACATTTTTCCACTCCGTTCTCAATGAGATCAGTCAACATGATGATTACCTTGCACTGCTGCTCCCAGATCATTCGCCAAAAGTCGGTAACCGTCGACTCTATTGGCGCTTGGCACGCGATATAATACTTTGTGGCGTTTTTAGGTCCCTGAAACACCGATGCGTCTTTAATTCGCATTCCACATTGAAATTTACAGATATCTCGGACACTTTCTAATCTTGAAATAAACGCTCATTTTGTACACCATGTTTGGAGATAGAAAGTGGATTCACTAATTTATTAATTTCAATTGATTCATTTAATTTTACTCATATTATTAATATACACTAGATTACTCATAAAAATGCCCAATAAAAATTTGTGCGTATTAAATCTGAAAATAAATAAATAATGCAATTCAATTTGCATTTTTTAGCTTGACGCTTTTAGAGACTAATATTTATTATTAATTACTATCGCAATTAATTCAATCGTGTGAAATGCACGCACGCATTCGTGTATTTTTGCTCTCTCCTTCGTGTCTTAATTAATAAGCTCTCTAAGAATGTGAATCTGTATCTTATTTCAATTTCCCTGGCATAATTTATCTTAACGCATCTTCTACTTTTCATCTGTTTACGGATAATTGTCGAGTCGCTCGCGACATGTTTCATTTAGATGCGCAATCGTGTTTTCGGGAGAGGTATTACACAATCTTATTAAATGTCGAGCGAAATTAATTGCACGTCAGACGGCATTCCATTTGGTGCTCACGCTGCGTAATTACGTACACAATACACGTTACGTGCATATACAAAGTGGAAGCATTGCGAATACCGGGTCGATTGTACCCGCGATATGAAGCAACCACGGGTGGTAGCGATTCCGATAAATGTATTTATCGATCAGTCAATTTGTTCCTAATGGAAGTCTCGTCTATTTCCGTCGAGTTTCACGTGAGGAAGAGAATCTTAAAAAAATATCGTCGACGCAATATAAGCGAGCTTATTGTTTAGCTTTGGAACGTTAGACACATTAAAAAGAAAATACGTTTTTTTATATATATTTTGAATTTATTTTTCGAATTTCTGTATTTCTTTTGGAAATGAAAATATTTATTATCTCTCCATTAAATCAAAGTTACAACAATTGCTGTGTGTTTGCGAATGTATTCGATAATTATTATATAAACTGCGTTACGAGACAATATATATACATGTAACGCATTCGCAATATCTCTTCACTATTTATGCAACTCCGAATGAAATTCCAAATACAGGTATTTATTCTGATTACTACTGATTGTTACAGATTGCTATTGTTCGCATTTTATGCCTTATGCAATTTTATGAATTATGTAATCGTAATACTCTCTTTCATTGATTCTCTGAAAACTTTGAAATAAAGATAAAACATTATTGAAAAAATAAAAAATAAAAAACAAAAATAAAAATAAAAAATAAAAAAATAAAACAAAAGACCTAAAAAGAATAGTCTTTTACATATTATAATTAAAAAATTTTTAAATTTGTTTATTTTTTATTTTTAGGCACTAATGTAAATTATTTTAAATTATTCTAAAGTTTAGCATATTAAGTTTAGTATCTTATTTTAAATTATTCTGAAGTTTAGCGATATTAATGTCACTTTAAACGAAACATCATTCATAATTTTGTACAAAATTGTGTCGCAATTTATTACTTAATTTGAAAAAATTTCTTTGTGTATATTGTCATTATTTTTTAATTTGTTGTATATATTATATATTTTCACTAATATATGTATTATTTTCAATAATGAAAGAGATTAATAAACATGTTAAAAAAATTTCATTTTTTTAATCTCTCGCAAAACCTACTTCTAAATACACTTGTTATCTTTTCGCTGTTCAGAGATTTCTGATTCCCTTAAAATGCACGAACGGCACACACATTCCCGAACAAATGCATTCTAACATATGCAAACGATTAACCTTTGTGCCTCTTTGACCCCGTTTTATAGAACTGTTGCGATTAAAAGGCGAACTAGTTATTTCGCGAACAATTCCTGACGCTTCCGCGTCTGGGTTCCCAGTAGTTTACACGCGATACAATGCACTCACTTTCCCGGCGCGACGTGTTACGCAACATTCCTTTCCCACGCGCTGCGCAAAAACACTTTGCTAGTTTTTAACATGTTGGCATTCACTGTATCGTGGCTGACATAATCCAATCTCGCGTACAAATGCTATTAATGACATCGAAAAAATAATTACGTATAAAGTTCTCTTCTGGCGCGCGTGTTTTATAAAAACGTGTTTTATCTCTCGCTTGCCGTCGCTGTCGCTGTCGATTAAAAAATTAACTCACGTTACGTGAAAATAACGGAAATTCACAAATGAAATCTTTAACAGCCGTGTGCGCAACGGCAAGAGGATTTTTTTATGAACCGCGCGATGGGACTTTGTCGAGTTGGAGTTTCGCTTCTATTTTCAATCTCCATTTTTTCATATTTACGGATTCAAAGAGATGTCGATAGATTTAATTTATATAGGAATTAAACTTTTAATTTTCTGTGTCTCAAATATAGACAGTATAATAATTTTTTATTTAGAGATTTAAAGGAAGGGCTTTTGGTAAAAAATTAATCGATTAGTTTAAGAAAAAGTAATTTGAGATTGTTTAAAGTAGATGTTAGACTGAAAATTGAGGAAAGTAGAAGAAAAATCTCGACTCTGGAGCATACTCGGAAAATCAGTTTCAATCAAGAGATCTTACCCGCACGTAACTGGCGTTGATGTACTCAGTCGAGGCATCATTGTTTAGCTTCTGTAACTGCACCCTCGTCTCCGGAAGTGGTATCACGTTCGCGTATCTATTCTTCACTTCCGCTCCCGGGGGCAACTCGTCTATCTTTCCTGAAACTTGGGGTATACCCGCGAACTCCTCGTTGATTGCATTAACGTCGTTACAGAAAGATGAAAGCCCGGCGAAGTTCAGGGGATGAGAGGGAATGGCGCTCTGAAATAAGGAGATATCTTTTGTAGAGACTTTGCTCGCTCCTCTTTCCAAAGAGGAAAAAACGTAGCCACGCTTCCTTGATCAAACGCTACGAGGAGAGATCACTCGATATCGATCATGAAAAATATTTACAATTCATTTTATTCTGTAGAAAAATATTTAGAGTTCATTTTGTGTTTCCATTCAATTAAAATTTAATTGAATGGAAAAATACGTATAACAAAAATTGTGAGGCAACTTTAATAAATTGTGATAAATCTGCGATCACAAATTTAAAGCCAGAATAATTTTAGAATAATTTTAGACAGAATTATTTTAGATATTGATAATCAAAATATATGTATCATAATTATTGTATTTTATATATAACTTTGTACTTATAATGTTAATAAATATTAATAAAATAATATTAATAAAAATTATAAACACTTTCTATGCTAAATAATTTTTTGCATAATTAAAAGACAGATGTAATTATTATTATATGCCATTAAATTAATGAATCTTTCAGGGGTCCTCCGCGATTTTAGAGCGATATTGGAATTTTGCCGCAGAAGGACCTTTGAAAGGAGGGGTGTGTCGATAAATTAATGATTTCAAGATAATAATTTATCGATACATATCATTTTATAGTATGAATATTAACTACATGTAAATCTAGCTATGTTTGTTGAGGACAGAGTTTAAAGTTTGCTAGCAGATAGAATTTGCGCAGAATCTGTTACGAATTCAATAATGTTGGCAGAAATTCAAATCAAGCAATCATGTCTTGGCAATGGAAAACTAATGATAATTTACTGTGACAGAAACTAGAATTAGTTATCTTAATCTCCTCTATAAGATAATCGAATCTATCAGTAAATATTTCTATTATATAGCTATTTAGATATGAGCAGTATATTATTCCTTAACAATTCTTTTACCTGAAAGCGTCTTATATAGATCTATACTTTCGTAACACGTAATAGCTATAAAAAAGAAAATTAATATTGTAGTTTAATGAAAAATATGTAATCATGCATTAAAAAAAATTATCTGTTTAAAAAAAATATGTATATATGTATATTATATTCGATTAATATAATAAAATATATTCTATCAATTTTTTTCTTTATCATATATCAGTATATTTTTTAAATAAAAAATTGACATATCTTTTGTATATTTTTTAATCAAATATATTCCATAGAAATAAATATTCCATAGAAATATCTTTAAATAATCTCTAAAAAATATCTCTGACAAACCCCATAGCATATTATAATCAATAAATATAGAATTGTATTCCTATGAATGGCACGATGCAAAAAGTTGTCGTGAATTTTTTCTCAAACTCACCGAATCCTCGAAGGTCGGGTTGCCGTAGCTTCTCTTGGAGGATCTTACCGCACCCTTGCGTCTTACACTGTTGTACGCCGAAACGCTGTCGAGACTGTAAGCGTCCAAGGATACCGGTCGACACCGTTCTCCGTAGTTGAACCTCGTTTGCCTCTTTCTCATTATGAACTGGAAATGATTACAGTTAAGATTAGCGATCGTTACATTCCAGCTAAACGAATGCTTGAAGCCCATCTAGCAATTTTACTGCGCTCGCAACTTCGTACTTCTCCGTAATAGTTCTAACCGAATTCTACGAATACTCACGATATCTCGAAACGCGATGGCGGTCAACTTAGTGGCCATGCATTGAGCCGAAAACTGAAATTTGCGCCAGCGTGCAAAATATATTTAAACAAACGATAAAAGTGTGTCGCGAATTTTTATTAATCCTCGAATTTAATGAATATATTGTACAAGATATATCTATGTCTTTCTTTTTTATTCTAATTGTAATTTATACTTACTTATTTGATATTCAATCTCTTATAAAATATAATTAAATCATAAAAGAATCAATCATTTTAAATAAGCGATCTTGTATGTAATTCGTATTTTTCTTATTAATTTATAGAAGAAAAAATAATATGATTTGTGTATAGACAAGTGCAAATCATAATGTCGTTGTGATCAATTGTAACAATTGAATAAGCGATCTTGCATATAATTCGTATATTTTTTATTAACTATAGAAGAAAAAATAATATGATTTATGCATAGACAAGTGCAAATCATAATGTCGTTGTGATCAATTGTAACAATTGATCACAATTGTAGCTGTAAATCATGCTTGTTACGATTGACACCATCGGTATTATCAATTATGTCATATCTGAAGAGAAACGGTGAAAATCTGACGGTCAGCGAAATAATAAGTTTCGTGAAATACATGACAGGTGGGGGAGGACTATTTCAACATCGTCATTCGCATGCAAAACAAACACGCTCGTAAGAAACGACACGACGTAGTAGCGCTGATGAAGCGTGGAACGTCGATTACTGGCCAATCTAATCAGTCATTCAAGGCTGGATAACCACATGCGCGAACAACATTTTATTCCTTCTGGAAAAAAGTCATGTCAGCCAATCCTTTTATCGTTAATTATGTATTATCACGATGCCATAAATATATTTTATGTTTCACGGTAATCCCCTCTTGTACGATCCCGCATTCAAAGAGTTCTCTTCGTAATAAATCGCGAATTACAATATTCTTTGTCGTTATTGGAAATCATCATTTTATTTTGCATATTTTTATTTCTAATTTCTATTCCAGATCGATTCCATTGTTATAAATATGAATTTGTAAAAAAATATAATTCCTTATATATTTTTTATTTTTAGTGTAACAAATTTTTTTAACGCTAAATTACTTAACGAAGTTAGCTAGTTGATTCATTACGAAAGATTGTTTTTCCAACAACGAGAATTTTTATTTCTAATATTCCAGATATCGCATCGATTCGATTGTTATAAATATAAATTTGTAAAAAAAATATATAATTCCCTACATATTTTTCATTTTTAGTGTAACAAATTTTTTTTACGCTAAATTACTAGCTTAAACGAAATTAGCTGGTCGATTCATTACGAAAGATTGTTTTTCCAACAACGAGAATATACAGTTTTGAAAATGAAACGATACCGTTAGATTGCCTGGCACGACGTAGTAATTTTCTTTCGCTTCCTTATTAATTGATTCGTTAAGTTTCGTTAGTTTAGATTCTGCTCGACGTTCTATGACTATATTACACGTTCATTAAAATTAATTGTTATACGCTATGCGAGCACTGTATTAATATTACTGATGAAAATGTTACGCAAAGCGGTTGATCTCGCGGTAACGTTATCACAGAAATAATAATGAAAAATGATGTCATTAAAGTATAAAAATATGCTGTAGCAGTGTAAAGTGTATGTAACACGAGCAAGCGTGTATTACAAGTGTTATTTTTCGCGATCAATTTTTGCAAAAATCCGTAAAGTTCTCCCAGTGTTTACGTAAATAAAATATCAATTACAGGAATACAATTTATATAAGTTTTTTGCTTTCTCGTGAAATGATTAACTTGGATTCAATGTAAATGGTGTATATATACAATATAAATAGAAATGAGGTGTCAACATAAACGTGATAAAAAAAAACGAAAAAAATTGTATAATAAGCCGCAATTATCTCGTAAAAATAGAAAAAAAAAACAGTCTCTCGTGTAAAACATTATGCATGCATCGAGTACTATCATATCATTCGCGTGACGAAGAAAAGAACATTATCTTTCACCTTCCAGACAATACACACATAGACATATTAACATAAATTATTACGTACGTTAAAAGAAAATTATGGACAGGTGGACGGAGACATCGACATGTAATCTCGCGAATAGAGATTTATCGCCATGTAAGCGCGACGCAGCAGGCTACGTCAACGAGCATAGATTTTCGCGGACCTGCGCAGCTGTATCTTGAAACATTAGTATTTCCTATTTCGATCCTTCGGTAACATGCTACGTGACGCGTAAACACGGCACAAAAAACACGCATGCATTCACATTCAGAATTCTAAGATGAGACAGAGAAAGTCGCCCATATACCAACGATTTAAGCTTTCGAGATTTCTCTCGCAATTATGCCTCGCAGAAATGTCAATCAAAAATTGAATCGCTCTTTTCTACGTTACATGCAAATGTAAAGTATGAAGTATCCTTATTTTATGAAAGATAATAATTCGATCGTCACGTCAATTCGATAGAAACGTCAATCAATATATTCGTGGAAAGTTAACAATACAATAGATATCTCTATTTTCGAGGCTTTTAAAAATGAATGAGTGAAATGCTCTTACCAAGAGTCCGGCTAGAAGCACGAGACAAATGAAGGCCACAGAAGAGACTACGACGACAGCTATTGCGTTTCCGGAATCCGCTTCCGGTACCAGAAGAAACTTGTGTATCTGAAAGGAATCAATGATCTGAGGAAATTTAATAAAGCAGCTCCATCGATTATACATTATGTCCGACTAAATATGATTTCCATAACTTTTATACATGACGCAACATCGATCAATCATGATGTAACAGAGAAGGAGCGCTTCGTAGAGAAACATATTGAACGATGACCGAGAATTACTCCCGAGTTGATGAAAGATTCTCTCGCTTGATTAACGGGAATGTTAAATTTTAACGAGCATAAAAGTTATAATAGACTTTCGCTGATGTTCGATGGGATTAACACAGTTACTGTGCATCTTCTAATCCGCGCTCGTCCTCCGCCGTTTTCAACTTACTCTCATTGGGAAGGGCGACACCTTGTATAAACTTGGTAGAATCTTCGTCATGGCCGCGTCAAATTTGCCATTCTCATCAACGACGTAAACCAGAATCGAAGTTAGGGAACTCTCTATGGGTATTACAGACGAATTTGCCAGCTCGGAACAAGGATTTTGATGAATGATGATTTGCTTCGCCAATACAGGTCTGCAAAACGAAATATTGCATATGTAACAAATGTTAAATATATTGGTTGAACTTTTCATTTTTTCAGATATAATTTTTTTTAAATATAATATTTAAATATAATATTTATTAAATATATTTTTTATATATTTTTATATTTTTTAAATATAATATTTAAATATAATATTTTATTTCTTTTAAATATAATAATAAATTTTAAATATAATATTTCATTTAAAATTTTCAGCTTTGATATAAATAAAATAACATTGTTTATCTGCAAAAATATGTGTCATTTTATTAAAATCAATTTCCATATTCTTTATAAATTTGAAATGTAAATTTGTAATTTTGAATGTACAATTTATCATTGCTTTAATTGATTGCCAGATGTTTACATTTATAAAATAATACTGGCATTATAATGCATATATTATTTATATAAGCAAAAGAGAGATTTATCTATCATTAACAAATGACGATAACAAATTATCGATTACGCGGACATTCGATTCAAATCATCGATATCTAAATATGATGCAAATTAAAATTTTTAATAATCAAGGTATCCTATAAATCATAAGTAAATACACATTCAATTACGCGGTATAAGGATTATTTAATAATAGATTTGAAAAGAAAAATCGCGATGCTTGGAATAAGAGAAATTCCTCGAAACACTTACTTCGTTAAGTCCATGCCTTTTGTGAGAAGATCCGCGAGCGCCTGCCTCAAGTCCGGCAGGCGAGGACAGACTTCGCGCAGAGTACCCTCGATGACAATTTTAACCAGCGACGTGATCTCGTCCGACGATAGGATCTGGATATTTTCCGTCGTCTCTTCGTCAGGCACGTTTTCCGTGGAAGATGTACTCCAGGGAACTCTGCCTCTTGTTTCCACGGTGCTGGCGGCAAACAGAATTGAAGGGCCCTTCGTGGCGTTCGTCGTGACACCTGAATTCGATGGAAGTTCCACTGCGCCTGGAGCCGACGTTTCAGTGACGTTCGTGTCGAAACTTGAGTCCTTGGACTCTGAAGGATCCTCGGTAACGCCGGAGGTTCCTGCGATATCAGCGCCTGCGGTGGCGCTCATGAGATCGATAACGCTTACAGTAATTTCGGGGTACTTCGTAGACTCCGTGCGATTGCCTTGGTCCTCAAAAGCGCTCTGAGTAACTGGAGTAACTGGAGAATCTCTGGCTTTGACAGTTTCGTTGTTACTCTGGACGATTGATACTTGATCCGTCGTTGACGTATCTTCGGTGGTCATCGGCAGTTCAGAGGATTCTTCAGACTTCGTCGTGGTGATCGTCTCATCCGTCGAATTATTGGATAAATCTTGAATCGTCGTGGTATTCGAAGGCATTGTATGTTCTTCAAAGGTCCGTCCTTCGAGGCTTCTCTCGATTGTGTTATTCGCCAAAGAAACTGGCTCCGTAAGACTAACGAATTCGAGTTCGACGGGCGTAGTCGTCGGAATTCGTAACTCGTCGGGGTTTAACGTGGTAGATTCGGTGGTTTGATTAACGTTCGAGGAAGACTGCGGAGGAAGGAAGGTAATGTTTGCCTTCGTTGTCGATTCTGTGAAATTTTCAGGAACCGTCGTGACGACTGTTGTGCTAATCTCCACTTCTGATGCCATCGAAGATGTAGACTTGTTCACTTCTGTCGCGACGTCTTTATCTAAAGGAACCATTGTGGATTCGGTAACGACGAAGGTTGACCGTATCATCATAGCTTCCTCCGGTTCCATCTGAATATCTGTGTTCAGAGGAATCGTTTTTGATGTATTCGACATTTTCGTGGAACCCAAAGTTGATGACTCCGTCGTTTCGCCGGAATGTGTCTTCACTTCTTTGCTGTCCGGAGTCAAGCTAACTTCCGTTATTCCGTTTCCGGTTACATCATAACCCTCGCCTCTAATTGCAGTCGCTTTCTCTTTTACATCTGACACATCATTGTCGTTTGGTCCCGAACTTGTCACCTTCTCGTCTTTACTTATACTGTTGTTAAATCCTTCTGAAAAAGTTTCGTTCGTTGGTCCAACAATCGCTGAAACAATTGGAATCACTGTCACTGAGGACAGAGTTTCCGTGGAATTTGCAGACTTGTTAATATTTTTCTTATCCAGTTTCTGTTGCTGAAGAATGCTATTTTCGATCACAACCGAAGGTTCCGTGACGACAAACTTCTTTTCGGATTCACCTCTCCCAATCGTGTTTTCATAAGCCGATGTTTCCTCGGTAACGCCTTCATTTTCCAATTTCAAATTTACTTCTGTTGTCATCTGTAACGATTCTCTACTGGATTTCAGGTAAGGATAGGGTTTCTGATCTATTCTTTCCGTGCTGGAACTATTATGCAAACTCTGAGTGACCGATGATACTTCGACTGTTTCGTCGATTTTTGTCGGGTCTGTAGATTTTACTTCTATGCTGGAGAATTCGTTAACTCTGGAAAAACCAATAGTTCGACCCTGTGGAACAGGACTAGAAACGGTTTCACCAATGAATGAAACATGCCCTGTAAGTTGGATGCTCTGAGTCGTTGTTTCGGATAATTTTACTTGACTCTCAGGTTTCCCTATCAATTTCCGTTCTTCCGTACCATCTGTACTCTCGATGGTCGTATTGATAGCGGGGGAGTTTTGTTCGTGGTGGTTTTCATTTCCAGCGCCAGTCTCTTCTTCTCTCTTGATATAAACGGCTGCTTCCTGATTGTCCAATCCATTAAAGTGCGAATCGTTTTGTGCGGTATCGTTTGTGGATACGATCCTCAATGTCGGTTGACGACTCACATTTTTAACGACTTCTACCTCTTCTTTCAGACCATTTTTGCCGCGCGATTCAGTAGCGTCGATGGAATGATTGTCTGAGCTGGCTTTAAGGTCCTTCTCTGATAAAGTTTTGTAAACATGATTGTAATTAACGTCCGTATCGTTAATTAGTGATACGGCTTCTTCGTGTTCCTTTTCATCGATTTTTTCCAAATCAAGTACCTCGGATGCCGTTGTCCCTAAATCGTTCGCATTTTTTTTGGATCCTGAAAAATCTTTATACTGAATATCGCTTATCGTAGTCAATTCTCGATCATGACTATCTAGTTCATGATCCTCTATCTTCAAATCAGCCGAGATTATATCTTTGTTCTTCCTCGATTCATCTTTCGAAACAATCTCTTTGTCAGACTTTATAACTTTATCCTTTTTTTCGTCGAATCTGATACCTTCGGTTGATTTTAAATACATCGAGGAGAGATCTTCTCCAGTAGATTTAACAGTTGTTATTTCTTGTTTATTTGCAGTTACATTTCTTTTCTCTTCCGAAGTTTTCGTAAGATTCGTGCTTAATTTCTCGTCGATAATTTTTCCTTCCGTGCTTGGAGAGATGGTTGCATCGGGTATTCCTTTATGATTTGAAAATTCTTGAAGTGTGACGTTCTCAGAGTTCTCCTTACTATCTTGCTTTGAATCGTTGAAAGCCAACTTCGTGGTCGTTACAATCAGTTCGTTCGTGCTGGAGAGCTTAAGAGCATCTTCAGAGATAACTTTCGTGCTGGTGCTCTTCCCGGAGCTATCAGCGGCGACTTCTTCATATCTCGACTTTTTGTTCCCATCTGACGATGACGAATCCTCGGACTCGTCGTTTGATTTTATCGAATTGCGCGACACATTGCTTTTTTCTATGTCCTTACTCACATCGTTACCGTTGTCATGTGGCCCAGCTTCCTCAGTTTTTCGATTCGCCAAATTGATATTACGTCCATCGTTTTCCGCGATCGATTGATTCTGGTAGATCGAAGAGGTTCTTGTTAAGATCGTCGTGGCTTCTTGGGGAGTCGATGCTTTTTGGGAGAGATCAGATTTCTCTGACACAGCGGACGCTTCCGTAACTTCCGCGACCACATTGCCAAAGAGCAGCAGAAAGGTTCCTGAATAACATAGTTATTTTAATATAAAAATTATATTTCGTTTCGCTTTAATTTCCCAATTAAAAAAACGATTACTTTAAATTTGTAATCATTTTTTTACTCTAATTGTATATCTATACTCCTGGACAAAATTAACGCATAATTTTTTCTTCACTTTTTCTTTAAAATTTAAATATTAACTTTTAAAGAAAAAGTGAAAAAAAAATTATGCGTTTTTTTCGTCCAGGGGAGTATATTATATTAATTATTTTACTTTATCACGATTATATAATTATATTAGAACTTTACAAAACATTTATACTTTGAAAATATTTACAGGAAAATTCCATTAACAAATTGCCTCCGACGCTTGTCTATCTTTCCTTACCTCGCGTAATTCTTAATGATACATTTGACAACACAAAATGGTGTTTTATGGTAATGACCCCCGCAATAAGCGCGTTCGCTGACGCACGAAAACAGAAGTCAACAACAACGACAACTGGTTTCGAGCGAGACGTGCAAATAAAAATGTGACGAGCGTAGATGAGGCGTTTAATGGATCGAAAAACCGGTTGTCCGTGGAATTGCCGGTGGGTTCTTTCGTAGTTATTCACACGGGTCCCTACGATACAATTTTACGAGAAATTGAAAGCTCGAGTGGCAAGGATGCGTTTGAATATTAAGTAGACCTCGGAATTATTCAGGCTTCCAACGTGTCCTCGTCTTTTGCTGATCTACGTCGATACGATGACTATTCTTCGAAGGAGAGCGTCGAGATAAATATTTGTTTTATTAAAGCGCAAAGCGAGAATTTTCCACCTGACTTCGATACTTTCGATGCATTTGCGTTTGCGATTAAAGACGGGCGTTAAGGATTTACAGCGAAATATCGATTTTCTATAAAAACTGTATTGTTTCGCACAGGTAAATCTCCATTTTATTTGTTATTTTTTAGACTCGCATTTTTTATATTTAAAATCTTTGTCTTTCCATTTTTTACATTCTACTGTATATCGCAGAAAAATTATATTAAAGAAACAAAAATAAAATAATTTGATATATTTGCGGCCTCTTTCACATAAAAGCGTGTAATAAAGTTAAAGCAGAAATTTAATTAATTAATTACGAACTTATTTGTTAAGTTTTTTAATAGTAGATGTTTCCTAACTCTTCCATTTTACACACACAACACTTTTAACATAATTACTGAGAACTTTTCACATTCTTGTCTATATAATTACAACGAGTCTTGCTCAATGATATATCTAAGTGAGAAGTTAGTTAACTAGGTTTTAATGTCTATAAAATGACACGTATGCGTATATGATTGTTGATCTTTCCATTATTATAATGCAACATTTTCATTATTATAATGCAGTAAAAAAAGAACAATATATTTAAAAAGAATAATATATGTTATTTAAATTCTTTGACTCACACAGTTGACAAATACTTATATTCACATTTAATTACTTGGAGGCATTAAAATAATTGCTCACATTATTATTTGTTGCGTCAGCAACTGCTAAGACATTCTTATCTCACAAATATTCTAGCTAATTAACTTAAATTTATGACGTTTCTTTCATCATCAAACTTAATTCATCGACTAAAACTCACGAAGATTCTTTTAGAAAGATAAGTCAATATTTTTTTCATATAAATAAATATGTGAGGGATTTTTATTCTATATCTGTGGATGTTTATTTTAGATTTCTCTAGACTAGTCGATATATTTGAAGGATTAAATTTAGATCGAGACATGTTTATCGGCAACATTTGCTATTAATGAAAGGAGGACGAACCGATGGATTGTGCGATAGCACAAGCCGGGTTAGCAGATTTTGTTGTTAAGCTGCGAGTTACAGTTAACTTGCAGGCGGGCACGCTGCAGTAAAGCTAACAGTACTTGGTGCAGTCACCTCGATTGGCAGGCTTTACATCACGAGTTCACAATGCAACAGGATGCAGCCGAGAGATGCTCGTCCATTCTCTTTGACGACGGCAAAATGCCGCCGTAATGCGCCCGCGCAATACGACACGAAATAAAAAATTGCGCGCATAATTCGCTTAGTACTCTGCTTCTTTTTTCCGGAATAATATACGTTACTCCGGATGCGACCTGTATTTCTCTTGCGCATTCATGAAAAATAAAGGAGAAGGTTTGCGGAAGGAAATGGCGTCTTTTGACGACTAAAACTCACCTATGCATCCCAATATGAAGATAGACGTTCTTCCGCGAGTCATCTCTGGCTGTCAGACCTCCTCGCTCGTTCTGCAACAAATATTATTGCAATATTATTTTACATTGCATTTGCGTATTATTCGTTCCATATAAATAGAAATATATGTATAATATAACGGACGTTATAAATATGCTCCTGGGCAAAATTAACGCATAATTTTTTTTCACTTTTTCTTTAAAAGCTGATATTTAAATTTTTAAAATTTAGAAAAAAATTTTAAAGAAAAAGTGAAAAAAAATTATGCGTTAATTTTGATCAGGAGTATATTTATTCAAAACATTATAATTATATATTTTCTTGCAATTGTCAAATATTACTCTCATGATGTAAATCGTTGAATGCAATATGTGTGTGTATAAGATTGAACATAAACAAAATTTTCCAAAATTTTATATATTTATAAAACCATAAATTGTAATAATATTTTTGGGCAAAGATTGATAATGATATTTGCTTTTTATACATATATAGCTATTACATTTATAAAAATAGTTTTATTAAGATATAAAATTATGAGAAACATATTTAAAAATTCTTAGCAATGATACACGCAATCAAAATTATAATAAAAAAGATTCTATTAATTATAATAAAAAATATTCTTATATAGATATTTTATTTTGTGAAATGGAATGTTATAAAGTAGTATCAGTATGCGCATGATGTATGCGCTGTTGATTAAAATTCAAGAGAAAGATGTCGATCAAGAGCTTGGAAATGGATACAATTCGCTGTATAATCAGGCGCAATTTTCAACATTGTAAGGATGACCTCGTTTACGAGTCTGCTTACCTTAGGGAGTACAACATAAAACTCCAGACCGCAATGCAGCGCGCAAGCTTTATTAAAAGTTTTCATCTCGCGTTTGCAACGATGTTGTATGAAGATATAGTATTTCGGTCAAGGATATAGATCTTTCAATATTCTTCTGGGTTTACGTTCAAACAGTTAAATATCAATTCAAATTCAATTTCTCGTGAAAGAAGTAATAGAAGTTGAAAAATAAGTTTATATACAATATATGTGTACAATATATGTTATCCACATAACGTATTAATTATACAATATAAATTATATACAATTTATGCAATGTAAGAGAGGCAAGTATATTTATCGAAAAAATTTCACAATAATAAAATTTGGATATTTAATCGATAATAAAATATTGCGCTAAAATCTAAAATTGTAATTATCTAATTTTTATAATATATAGGTTGAGATATATTCCGCTATTCAACGCCTCGTTTGCTGCACGAACGCATTCGTTGTAACAGTATGCAGGTATTGAACACATATCTGACTTTAATTGTAGAAAGTAATCGTAGAAAGTACAATTATATATCTCTATTATATATCTCTGTTCTCTGCAAATATATTGAAGGAGTACGCATCAATTATAAAAGAAATTACTAAAAGAAAATTAATATTACATCGAATTAATCGTACAAATCTGTGAGATTATATTAAAGCTGTAAAGAAGTTGGTCAACAATTTATACGATAAAATGATTAATAATCAAGAAAACGAAAAAATCTTTAATTTAAATATACTTGAAAAGTCTCGATTACTTTATCAAATATTTTAAAATAAATATTTTATGTAAAATCCTTTCTTTATCTAGAATTCTATTTTACATCGTAACCTGCAATGTTATGTCGTGTTAATTTAAAATTGTAAGAAAACTGCGTAAAATGTATATAAAAATTTTGCTTCTACTTATTTTATTATCCACTGTGAATCGTGTAAAATATATCATTATTTCGTTCAACGAGCGAAAATTGCTCTAATAAACTGGGCTATATCTTTGCCTCATGAAACCATATTCCATTTTATCTTGTTTCAGGGTACCTCGTGTGGTGAGAGAGCTTGTACCGCATTTCCTTATTAATTCAGGAGCGAAGCACCTGGGAAAGTGTGTCCAAAGCATTCATTAAATCTCATAGGTAACTTTGTGGCGGGTGTGTCAAGAATATTTCACATAAGCGACGCATCGTAAAACGGTGCTGAAAGTTGTAATATCACTGCATGAATGAAGGCGTAATATATACGAGACCCGATGTTTCATGATAGAATCTGTCTACTCGAGCAATTAACGATGCGTGCAATTAACTAGCGTATCGCATCTTACGCGTCTCGAGAAAATGCATGTCTTAATTATATGTCTTTAATTACACCGTACGCACGTTGCATGGGAAAATAGTTGCATGATGCGTCAGCACGCATTATCTTAGCTAGAGCAGACAAGCGTGTGTCTGTAATGTAATTACATTCCGATCAAATTAATTATATCGTTTAACTAATCAGCAGAAATGTGAAATTTGGTTGCTTTTATCATTATTTAAATCACTTTACGTATCTTGAATATGATGTTTACTTCGGAAGCTTCAACTTTAGATTTCTTTCTTTTATACTTGCTTTTACAAAAATAACAGTTTAACGGAAAAATTTCCTTGTGTTCTTTAATAAATAGCTAAATATACAGACTAGCATAAATTATTATCGTTTAAGACCGAAAAGAACGTTGTAAAAGGACGTAGAGGAGATTGAAATTTAAAAAAAGAAAAACTAACAAAAACCGCTGTCGTGTTCCTCTCTCAAAGAAAATTATATTGCGTAGAAGAAAATGTGGAAAAAGAAAATCGTGTCGCTCTTATGCAGGGGAAAAAACCAATATTCTACACTTTATATTTTGTAAAATAAACGAGATAATATGAGATAAATATTCTATAAAGTACACGTAAATATAGAGAATAAATTTGACGCGCATGAGAGATGAGGTTAATGAAGAATTTCGAAAGTTTCCGCGCAATTAATTAACGCATGAAAGGATCACATCATCAAATGCGAACGACATCAAAGTACGACACGTACTTTGCGCTCTTAGTCATGCGAACGCAACATACGTGTATGTATGAGATTCGTACGCTACATCATCCTATCTACGATGTAGCCTGCAGGGATCATCGTTCAGCCGCAGCAGCGGTACCAAAGGAGGTCGACCTCAAGGCTCGTCAATTAGATTAGTACAAGTTAGGCTGTCGCCCCGAGGAGCACGAGGTTCTCTCTTCGCAGTTTCTCTCTTCGTGCAATAATTTCGTACATAATCACTCGTATATCGAATATTTCTGTGTGTATTGGAAAATAGGGGTATCGGTTTTGTCAAATGCTAATTCTGGATGTTTGTCTGGACCTTCGGATCCTACTGTTTATCGTGACCCAAATAGATCAAATATCGAACGTTGAGTTTGTACGATTATTGTAACCCAACGAACCCTGTTATATATGCGCGTTTGAATATCGGTAAATGGATATCTGTTCATATTTTGTGTTGTACATAGGGAATTGTAAAATCAGACTATTAGCTTTAAAAATCCAGCAAATATATTTGTTTTCAGAAAAATTATTTATGATATTTTTGTATCTAAGAAATATCGATTACATATTGTTGAAAAATTGTTAAATGAATGAATTGTCATGATTGTGGCTTAAAGGGAATGATAATATTTCATATAATTTATAACAAGATAAATTATTATAACAAAATTATTATAACAAGATTTTTATTTCATTTCATGTAATAAAAATCTTGTTATAATAATATATATAATGAAAAAAGCAGTATATGTATATTTAAAGCAATAAATAATGCAACGAGATAATGACTTGTGTGCAAAAAGTACTGATATCAATCAATATTACTAAATTAAAAAAATTTTTTAAACTTTAAATTAAAACTATTTTAAATTATAAATAGTAGCAACTTTTGTTTTCTATTAATTGCATTATGATGAATACCGTCACTCTTTCGGCTTACGTTGCTGCTAGATTAGCCCGTCGTAAGCGTACAATGGATGATGGTTCAGTAGCAGTCCCTGGGCAAAAAGCGGGATACATAAAGGATGCATTTTCCAGCGCCGATCTTGCATCCTTTGTCTCCGTTGATTGAAGCGCTTTTCCGTTTTTCGTCACGAAAAATCTTTTTTCGTCGCGAATTGGGCCACGCTATTCACGTTTCTCCGGAACGTGAAACGTATCGGGAGGTAGTAGAAAGTTTGCTATAATTCTTTTAAATGCCGAGCTGTATGAATCACGGTAGCGATTTATTCTCCGTATCGCACAAAACGCATCTATCGCAATATTTTTTTCAAATTGAATAAATCTGTTGATGTAATAAATATACATATAAGTTGTGTTTTTAAATTTCAAATTGTTTTTATATTTTTTATACATTCATAAAATGGTAAAAAAACTAGAAAAAATACGCTCAGAAAAATGATTCAGATACAGGGAATTTCTTCGATATAATTAACGCGATTTTTATTTATTATTATATTTATCTATTTATTTCTTAATTTAGAAAATGGAAATTTAATTATTAAGATACATAACGCAGGATTTAATATTTGCCTCAGGTTTTATATGCAATATATGTACATGCATATAAGATTAAATCGCGAACGAAGGTTAAACCCTTCGGCTTAGATGTGGAGGTTTCCATAGGTGAAAAGAGCGACGGAGAAAAACGCTGTACTTTCTCTCAGCTGCACGATATGTTGCGAAAAGCAGCGAAAATGCCAAGAGCTATGTATATCGGCGTTGAACTGATCTATCGTCATCGCTGAAACACATTTCTCGACGATCTAACGTATAAACTACTTCCCGTCTCGTCTTCCTGTTCTTCCAGATGCAATGTCTCCCAGGTGTATACACATACATGAGTCTGCGGATTCGCGTTGCTCAACTTCCTTCATTTACATGCTAACAGAACTACTAGTGACTCGCGGCTAGTTAAGGATTCATCGTTGCATAAAGGAATACTCGGATGTAATTTGTCCGTGTAAATTTTTCCAGCGTGTACTTTCTCTCGGAAACTCGTGGATGTCGATCGTAAATTTGCGTAAGGATCGTGTTTTAATTTCGCGAAACTCTGACGTAACATCGATTGTCACAAGGTTTGACACGGACCAAGTTTTTCAATCATTTTCATCAATTTTTCTATCCGCAAACACTCTGCATTCTGCATTTATTTAATAAAGAAATATGATTTTCGCAAGGAAAAACAGGAGAAACTCGTATCTCGAGTATGTTTCTTCATATGCCATTGCGGCATCCTTATAAACGCATATTTTTCTTGAGAGCCATAACGAAACTCATAAACATCGTCCTAGATAGTAAAATTCAAAGATTTTCAAATCTACCAGTAATCTTTCGTAAAGTACGAAAAGTCCACGACGAGAAGTTCCGCTTTTAACGACATTCGATGTAACTTCAAGAAACATTAAATTTTCTTCCTCTTATCCGTGACACTCGTAAGTTTAAATAAGAGATTCCCTTTATAAAAGGAACTTCAGTTTCGAGACGAATATACGATTTGCATTTCGATTGTTATTGCTTCATTAAAATATAATCATTTATATAAACATAAAATATACAATCATAAACAATTATATAAAAAAGAAATTATAAAATTATATAAAATAATTATATAAAATATATATAATTATATAAAATATATATAATTATATAAAATATTCAGCAAAGTTCTGCGAAAGATATTAACGCAACAAATGATATGTACAAACTTAAATTGCGTGCTGATGCTCAGATACACACATTCCTTTCCTCTTACGATTTTTTACGACGAAAACAATTTGTTTTGCTTCTAATATGCTTGTTTTTCTCACGAGGGAAAAGTGTTAGAAATCATTCCTTTCTTTCTCTCTCTCTCTTTTGCGCAGTTTTACCTCGGTAAATTTGCATTCCCGCACCGAGGGTGCTTGACCGGGCGCATCTCTGAGAAAAAACCATCGGTCTCAAGCATGGCGAGTTAGCGATGCGTGACCACCTGTTCCTCCCCCTTGGTGCTTCATTGTCGGCCGCGGTTGTTCGCTTCGTGATGTTTCGCCGGATACAACGTACGGCTGTATGCTCCACTAACTTCAACGTCCGTCGCGATGCCTTCGCGCTCTGTGACCCGCGGAGCGGGTGCTAGGACGAAGGAAAACCTGTTTGGTCCAACGGTGTTAGCGGTTTTTTTTGTTGCAACTAATATTTGCGAGATGTGGCGTAAGATAAAGAGATGCCCGGATGTCTAGAGAGAAGAACGCACGACAATTGCCTTCCTGATGTGTTCTTGTATTGCCAAGTTTTTTTTTAAATATAAGTACACAGAGAAAAATATCACTCTACTGCCAAGAAAAGCAATTGCTCAGTTCATTTTTCTTTTTTCAAGTAATAGTTTTCTTCAACGAAGAATATATTCTTGATAATAGTCTTAAAATATACTCATCACAAGTGTTAGAAAATCTCATTATTACGTACTCGAAAGAAGAATTAAATATCGATCGTAAATTTGACGATCGACATTTAATTCTTGAAGAATTAAATGTCGATCGTCAAATTTACGATCGACATTTCTCTTCAAGAATATTGTAAAGTTGTATCAAAGAAAAATCAAACTTGCTTTACGCCAACTAATATTCTCGATTAAAATACTACACTTATTAAAATTCAGAATATATTTAATTAATTCAGAATATATTTAATTAATTCAGAATATATTTAATTAAATTTAATGTTTTTGGTGAACTTGTGATATTATTTTGATTTGCGGATATACAAACTTCTGATATACTTAAAATAAATAATATTTACTCGAATACAGTATACATTTTTCTCTGCGTACTTTCAAGAATATAATCCGATATACGCAAATTGTGTTATTTAAATTCTGCAAAAAAAATATTTAAAAAACATTTCTATTTGAATAGATATAAATATATGTATATTTTAACGAGTGATATGAAATGTGAGATAAATCAGAGCGAGTACGCAACTAAAGCTTTATTAATAATACACCCGCGGAGCGGGTGCTAGGACGAAGGAAAACCTGTTTGGTCCAACGGTGTTAGCGGTTTTTTTGTTGCAACTAATATTTGCAAGATGTGGCGTAAGATAAAGAGATGCCCGGATGTCTAGAGAGAAGAACGCACGACAATTGCCTTCCTGATGTGTTCTTGTATTGCCAAGTTTTTTTTTAAATATAAGTACACAGAGAAAAATATCACTCTACTGCCAAGAAAAGCAATTGCTCAGTTCATTTTTCTTTTTTCAAGTAATAGTTTTCTTCAACAAAGAATATATTCTTGATAATAGTCTTAAAATATACTCATCACAAGTGTTAGAAAATCTCATTATTACGTACTCGAAAGAAGAATTAAATGTCGATCGTCAAATTTATGATCGACATTTCTCTTTAAGAATATTGTAAAGTTGTATCAAAGAAAAATCAAACTTACTTTACGCCAACTAATATTCTCGATTAAAATACTACACTTATTAAAATTTAGAATATATTTAATTAATTCAGAATATATTTAATTAAATTTAATGTTTTTGGTGAACTTGTGATATATTTACGGATATACAAACTTCTGACATACTTAAAATAAATAATATTTACTCGAATACAGTATACATTTTTCTCTGCGTACTTTCAAGAATATAATCCGATATACGCAAATTGTGTTATTTAAATTCTGCAAAAAAAATATTTAAAAAACATATTTCTATTTGAATAGAAATAAATATATGTATATTTTAACGAGTGATATGAAATGTGAGATAAATCAGAGCGAGTACGCAACTAAAGCTTTATTAATTTTAATTTCAATCGATGCGCCATGTAATCCAATTAGAAGAAATCTCGAGGGAGAATATTTCCCGCGTAATTCAATTATGAAAAAAAACATGAAATTAATAAAAATATAGCTTGCAGAATCCGTGTGCTCGAGCACCGATATATAAATTCATTGAATGTAATTAGACTCTATTATTAATCGGTGCGGATCGTATATCGATTGACGATACGACATCGAGCAAGAATCGATGCAGAATCATTTTCGTAACGACGATGTGCTACGCATTGCAAAACACGCGTTGCAAAATACGGTAAAATAAAACCACACGGCGTACGCAGGAGTGGCCTGCGAGTGCTGTCAATTGAATTCTCAACAACGAGATGCTACAACGTGAATGTCAACCGATGACGGAGCGATACTCGGATATCGATTCATTCGTTCACGGCCGGCTTCCATTGTTTGTCCCCGCATTTCCACTCGCGTTTGTGCCGCCAGTCGCGACGAATTTGCATTGATGAGCAATTATGCGCCACATTTTACGGATATGGTTACGCGGAAACATCGCGGTGCAAATTAATCTGCAAGTGCGTTTTAAAATTGTAAATCATTATGCGAATTAGAAAAACTGAACGCAGATATCGAGTCTAGTAGATTGCTTTATAATAGTCAGTGATATTAAGGAAAACGAAATTCTAACAAGTTTGTATAGTAATTTTTATCTGTGTTTATTAATTTTTCTTTATTAATTTCTCTGCGTTAGATAATTAGTACTGAACACATGTATTATTTTCGTTCGAGAGATCTTTAAACTTGTAAGATAATTTATAATTTAATTTACGTGACATTATTTAAATAATAACGATTGACAACAAAAAAGAAATATTTATCATTACACTTTTAAGAGAAATTTGTAGAAATTATCTTTACATGCTTTTTTATAATTGTTTTCTGTTTTGTAAGCAACATTTTTTATAAAGAAATTTCACTTAAAAAATGGATAAAATTTAAGTTTTATCACAATTTTGCAAAAATTATCATATTTTTCATACTTTTCATTCTCCTTTAAATCTTCTTTTTTAAATGAATCAAGTTTATGGAAGCGGAAAAAACTTTCATTAAACACTCAAAGAATCCTTTTTTTGTGGAGGCAATAGCGAGTGTTTTCCCTTGATCATAGGCGAGGAAACGGCAATCGTTCTATTTTCTGGTTCGTCTGGCAACACCAGTTGAGGAACACATTGCATCACTCTCTAAAACGTTGTAATGATTTATTTTTCTCTCTCTCTTTATTGGCTGAAATGTCGAAGAAGCGTCTACCGTCTACCGTCGTGTTTGCTCGACCGACGTATTTCCGTTCGATCGCTAAATCCACGTTAAAGTTAGTTCAACTGCAATGCTCGATTGCAAGTATAAACGATCGGCTAACTGCTCCGAAAGTTCCCGGTCGAATGCCGCGTTTAAACAGGTGCTCTAAGTTTATGAAAGTCTATCGTATTGCCCCTTTTGCTTTCCTCATTAAGTAGAATCCAACTGCACATGTTAAAAAAACACATTTCCGTTAAATAAAATTCGTAACTTGAGAAACTGGTACATGCATTAATATATCACATCTTGTTATAAATTTAGATAACGCGAGTAATAATAGATATATAAGCGGATATGAATAAAAAGAATGTGTGTCTCTCCGAGGTAAATCGTATAATTTATCTCTTTCTCTCTCATTTTCGCGCAATTTTCACAAATCATATCTCTTTGAATTTAATTAATCTTTTATAATTATAAATATTTTTAATTAATTTTTTTAAATTAATCTTTTATGATTATATGAGATAATAATTTCATAGCATATTTATAATCAATTGCAAATAATCATTTAAATTGTAACCTTATCTACAGTATATTTTGTATATCTAAAAATATCTTTAGCTAATCGCAATCAAAAATATGTTTTTTTTATCCTTGCAATGGAATGACGTCACGTTATCAGATAATTACTGATATCGCAAAGATACGCTATCGCACAATCATCTGAATGACATCTCGGCCGTTCCATTTTTTAAAATTACTCTCCTATTTGTTCAATGTTTTTATTGTTGAGCATTCCGCGAGGATTGAATTGTTCCGTAGAGCCATCGTGTCACGATGATCCTTGCATCGGTAGCACCAATGCGCAAATACGGGTACGAGTATACGAATACGAGTGTCCAATTATCCAATGACGAGTCACGGCCTTGTCTTGCGTTGCTGAACAATGACGTCCCATTATGCTCCTTTAGTTTATTTGCTGCCTGTTAGGTCACGCCGTGTCGCGCGAGAATGTTTGCCTCCGCTGTGAGAAAGTATATCAGATTTTATATGCAAATCAGACGCATCTAAATTCTATATACGTACTATCTTATTCATACGTCCCTGAGATGACTCGGGAATTGAAATTGACACAATTTCGGTGAGACGAGAATTTTCAATATACACACGCGAAATATTTACATATTTATATATTAATAAATATTTATATTAATGAATTTATAATAATGACTTTATATTAATGAATTTGTAATAATGAATATGAATATGAGAATACTTATATTTATATTTACATATTTATATTAATATTTATATTTATTTATGGTAATAGAAATACTTGTATCGCGATCGGCGCGCGCGTAAACACACACACACATTGTTTTTCACATTTACAATATTACTTCTCTTTCAATACTATAAAGGTCTCTTTAAGAGATATATAAAATTATTAATTAACAGAAAATGTTTTCAAACGTATCACATATCATGTACATATATATTATATATATTTATAATATGTATATTTTATATGTATATTAATGCACTCAGATAATATAAAAAAACTTGAATATTAAAAGTCTAAAGTTTTGAAATTATATAAAAAATAAAACATACACATCCTTTTCTATCTTTTTAGAGAAGAATAAACTTTATCAAACTGTAATTTTATGTTTGCTTTTTAATAACAGATATAAAAATCTCTGTATCTAATATTTATATATCTTTAAAATATGATTTACATGGATCAGTCCAAATTTCACCTCTTTGTATAAAGAGTTAAATTATACTTGTTATTCCTATAAAACGTTATGGGATATGAAAAAAATGAAAAATCCATCACGTCTCATTATTCAATCCCTAAAATGCAAAATTTTAATTTGACTAATTTATTAATATTGAATATACATCCTGGTGCACGTACCCTATCTCTTTCTCTCTCTCTGCCAGCGTTCCTTTCGCTTCTCGCGCTGCTGTTAATTAGAAGCAACACTGTAATACGATCTTCCATAAGGCCGACGTGTTCATTGTGTCACAGGCGAGTAACGTCACTCACGTTGCGCGAAAGCAAATTGCAAAATAGCAATGGGGACCGCGAATTACCGGTACAGAGAGAGAGCATTGTTCGCGCGAAGCCGTCACGTCGACAGTCGCTCCGTGGAAAATGTTCCCAGGATGTTTCCGCGGAGCTGAATCGCGCGATTAATCGTGGCGTGCCTCGTTATTATCGCTAGATACCCTTTGCTCTATAATGCTAGACATTCATGTTTATTGCTACACCGGCGTATCCGCCCACTGGATATTTAAAGAACAACCGACAATTAGAATTCGTGCTGAGCAAGAGTGTTGAATGTCAGCATCATAAATCATGCTTATATCTGCTCTTATAGAGAGCATTTGAATACTCAGAGAAATTTTCTCACAACTTTAAATTATAATATTAGTTACTATTAATTCATATTATTGTTATGTATGTATATTATATATATATATATATATATATATATATATATATATATATATGTATATAAATCAGACATATTTATTAATCTAATTGTGATAATAATTATTTATTTAATATAATTATTTAATATAATTATTTATTTAATATAATAATTATTTATTTAATATAATTATTTTTCTTATATAAAAGCCAAGATACCCAGACAGCACAAAAAGGCCAAAAGATGTCTTAAAGACGTCTAGAGGACTTTAAGACATCTTTAAGTCATCTTTTAGATGTCTTTTGGACATGTGTGCTGTCTGGGTATATTATTGATTAAAGAATTAAAAAATATATCATTAAAAATAAAAAAGATTAATATAAAATTTATTCGATCTCCAGATTTTTAATTATCTCTTCTAAATTTCAGAAATTGTGTTATACTTTTATTGTAAACAAAAAGTTAATATAGCAATCTTCTTTAATCAATTTTTAATTTGTTTTCTAGTATAACATTAATAAAAAATTATTTTGATTGTGCTATTATTGATAAAGGAAAGCATTGATTAAGGAAAGCGCATAATGCGCAATATCCATCCGGAAGTGCGGTTTCGTTTTTTGCGAAGCAGTGAAAGTCGAATTAATCGTAACACACAGCGGCCACGATGCAATCAAGATCTATAGTACATGATTTCATTGAAATTTAATAAATAGTTTCCAGATGTTATGCTGACCGCGATATTAATTTTATGTCAATTAATTAATGCGCAAGCGCATCTATTGTTTTTTTCGTAATTATAAATTATTAAAATTAAATTATTTGCATGCTATCTCCATTAGTAGTTTTTTTGCAACACATGCATGCATAAATATAGTAAATAATATATTGTAGGATATTATAGATAAACATAATTAAAAAGATATAATAAAATATAATGTAATATAATATATAATATATAAATAATAATAATCTTCAAACATATATATTTGCGTAGCAACGAATAAACTGTGTGTAAAGCATTCTTTAAATTAAATATTAATTTAACACGAAAAAAAATATCGTTGAACAAAGTTTTGCGATAATGATTATATGTCCATGCTTAATTATTTTTCAAGAGTTTAGCCATCGTGTAGGTAAATATTATAGGATGTAATATTATCGCACGCATAATGAATATGCTGTTACTAAAATATTATGCTTATAATTTAAGACAACAGCATTTAAATTGATAGAATCCATAATATTTTTCGAAAAGCAAAGCTTGGTTTCCAAAGCTTGATTCTCGAATACGACTCTCGCGTCATGATTCATAAAAGCGCATATATATTTGTTGAAATGTCGTTATTAATTGAAAAAAATGGCACATAAATTCGTAGCTTTTTGGTCACCAAAGAAAAAATTTTTATTTTAATATGACGTGATTACACATCTGTGCCAGATGTATCTAAATGAAAAAATTTAAACATTTCGAATTTCTCTCCCACGTTTGCGAGCAAATGAAAATAAAAAGCGAAAAGAATTTAATTATAAAAAGTTAGGTCAGTGCGAGTACAATTATTTCAAAAGCAATTACGAGTAGTAGCTGCAATAGTAATTATACCCGCACATATTTTTTTCATATCAGCTCGCTGCAATCGTGCACTATTTTTTAGAGATGTTAAATATCAATTTTATGTGTTATAACCTTCTTATATATTATTTATAGTTACGTATAATACGAAGAGATGAAGCTTTCAAAAAAATTCACGTCAATTTTTCTACGTACAATAAAGAGAATATGTTAGTACACACTGAATATTGCAATATTATTTCTAATTTAATTTAAATATTTAAACGTTTTATCATTTATGTAATACTTGCTTTTGCAAAAAAACGTCCGTACTTAATGTGCACTGAAAAAAAAAATTCTGGGTAAATCTATGAGATGCATTTAGTAATGCATTTTTTGAAATATTTAGTTTCTATCATCAAGTATGATAATAATAACAAAATATTTAGTAATAGTTATAAACATTTTCCAAAAATAGTTATAAATATTTTACGTTTAATTGAGTTCACTAAGTATTAAAAATAATTAAATAATTTCGTCTTAATCACCTATACGTTTAATTGAAACTATTTCACCACAGCGGTGGGTAACATTTATCAAGTTTGGATTATTATAACCAAGCCTTTTTTTCAGTGTGCGAAAATAATATACCTCGTATAACGCGTATTCCATTACACATGCTATTCGGTAAAAATATATGTATAATAATTTATTATAAATAAAAATTTATTATTTTTTTATAATAAATAAAAATTTATTATAAAAAAAATATTCAACTTATAGCATAATATATAAATCTATATTGAATATGCTATAAAAGTATCGCTTTAAAATTTAGTATCAAAAATTGCGGTTAATCATATAATAAGAAATTCGCAAAAAAGGTGGAACATATTTTCTCGTCTGAAATACGAATTCTTTCACTTTGCCAAACAAAAAACCTTGCTTTAAGAATTTATTTCAATGGTATTAATAGAGATTTTTTGAACGAAATGATAATACCTAGTTATGATTGCGCCTCTGCGGCAATATACTCCGACAAATTGCAAAACATTTCGTTGTGACGACATATTGAATTGTACAAGTGCTCAACTGCGGTTGACCAAGCCGATCTCGTCGTGCGATTTCATTTCTCCACGTTGCAATTAAACCGAACAATCATAATATGACAAAGGCAATAATAACGGCCAGTGATACCGATGACGTAATTAGTAACGGGATCTTGTCAATTGCAACTTCTTTTTACAGAGAAACGTGAGACGCGCAGTCAGTGGTGCTTGATATGATGGAAATTAGCTATTTCTTTGACCTACTCGCTAAAGTGAATGCTTAGTTCCTTTCTTTGATTCAACAATATATCGAACATTTGAAGACTGTAATATATGTATAATATTTCGATTATAAAACAATAAATATATAATTCTTAAAAATCTAGAGCAATTTTTATATTAAATTGAAATGCTGTAAAATACATGCTTTCTGATGATATATTTAAAATACTTCAATATTTTTTTCTTATTGCAATTATTATATTAATATAACAAGAAACTAATGTAGGTAAAATATTTTAATAATTTTAGGCTGTATTTTATTGTTAATAATTCTTATAAAACTCCATGTAATTTTAATTCGTAATATTGTGTGTTATATTAATTAATAATATTTGTATTAGTACAAAAAATAATGTTTAATGCCATTTAAATATATCTTTCTTTCTCTTGTTAAATAAAATATATTAATATTATAAATTACATTATTATATAATATTAAGTTGTACCAGTAATTGAATGCTTGTTACGTTTTAATACTTTTGATCTAACGACAACCATCGCCTCATGGTAGCGAGTACCAAATTGGCGCCCTAATAAGAGGATTATCTAGCGACGTTATTGTGTTAATCTGCGAGGGAGATAACCGTCCACTTCAATGTGTTTGATTTAATAGGGCGCGCGCGCGCGTATATATATTCACGTGACAAATCACGACGGAATCTTTCAAATAGTATAGACTAATATAGAGAATTGCCGGACGTGGTTGACGCGCGATTGAAAATAGACGCTTCCGGCTTCTCCTTAACACGTACGGCCATAACACGTAATGTGTGCCACGGCGACTTGCCAGTCGCTTTCAAACCGATCAACAACGCAAAAATCGAACACGGATGATAAACATGAATAACTAGTCGTTCATCTTGCACAATATGCATTTATATAAAAAAAAAACATAATAAAATCCATATATATTAAAAATCGAAAATTAAGGATAGAAAAATATTTCTAGTACGATAATTTGTAACAATATATATTGTACGTATGTATTAATAAAGAATCAGATTGCTTGAATTATATTGTAATGTTTTGAAAAAGAATTACACGCTAATTAATATTCAATGAAATCTGATATTATTTATAATGCAATCAGATACGATATTAATTAAAGTTGACTGAGTCGTTGCAGTTTGTAAAGTAATCCAATCGTCAGAAACATAAAAGCAGTTTATTACATTGCCTTATCATAGCAGTTCTGACATTTGTGCTCCCGAGTAGCGAAATCTCACAAAGTAAAGTCAGGTAAGTGCAATGACTTTCTAGATGACTCAGACTTCTCAATAAATTGGCAACAGTGAAAATAAGATTTTAAGCGGATAATCCTGTTTACAACTCTTCTATGTATTTGACATATTAAATAACAGCAATATTCACGCGATCGAAAAAATTACAAAACTAAAAAAAGTCACGCAAACTAAACATTTTCTCGAGAAAATTCAAAGATATCATGTGACAATAATTTTACAGAATAAAAATCGTTTCTACTTTCTCTTTAGTTACTTATAATTTTACACAGGTACATGTATTACACCGGAAATTTGGTATTGATTCATACCAAAGCTTCTAAAAGAACTAATGTCAGTTTGTAAAAATTTCAAGAAAACCGGAAATGGGAACACTACCAGGAAAGAAAGGATTCTCTCTCGCATGACCCATATGTACATATCTATAATTAACTCAAGAAAGGATTCATGTGTAGAAAAGAATGCGCTATATTCTCAAGATTTTTTTCGCAATATGATAAAAAAATATTGATATTGTATAAAATTATCCATTTTTATAAACTAAAACTTTTCGAAGTAAATGTTATTTACTTATTAAAAAGCAACATTATTTAAGATAATCATATAAAGTAATTTATAATACACTCTTTAAAAATATAATTTTATTTAATATTTTTTGTAAAATTATTATTATTAGCAATATTAAAAATGAAATTTTAGATAATGCAATAAATAATATAAAAAAATACTGAGAATTATTTTTATAAATTTCTAAAATTAATATTCCTTGAGTAAAAACATTTGCAGTCTTTTCTCAAAAACGGAGCATATATCAGTCTAGCTTTAAATAAAATATATGTGCTTCGCAATTTTCAAGAAAAGGACGTTCCTAACCGTTCTCGATACTCCCAAAGGCGCTGCAACTCCCATCTGCATCAATATTGAAGTCGAGAAGAGGAAGAATTTCATTTGAAAATTGAGAAAATTCTCGCTTTAGTTAAGTGCAATTATAATTTTACATAAAATGTTTTTAATTAACCGGCATCACAAGACGAGGAAAATGCATGAAAAGCAAGAATTTCTAATGGCGAGAAATAATTCTAAAGACATTCCGAGCTCGCCGTTTTGTTATTATGCAGAGAGAATTTTTATTAAATTAAAAGTGACGTTCTCAAGTGAAGAAATCCGGGAAACAACTTGCGTAACCTTATTGCTCCAGCTGTTTTGCGAATGGGATTATGTGTATGAGAAAATTTAATTAATACTAACAAACTAATATTACGTTATAACATAAACCTGCTTAGGTAAATATCGTAACAACGAGAGAGCTCGTTTTACGTGTATCGCGTGTATCTTTATTAATAAATCTTCGATATACATTATTGGTAATTTTATATAAAATCAATGAGATAAAATATAGGATGAAAAGAGAGAGAAAGACGCATCGTAATCTATGTATTTATAGATGTATGTAACTTATTATGATTCTCTTATTGTGTATATATTTGTATAACTTGAGTTAATAGTGATAATACTTACGTATATACGAGATAGCATGTAAATGATTCCCTTTGTTCACGAAAGAAAAGTTAAAATTTATGTGACGTAAAAGAAAGAAATTGCATATAAGAAATAAGATATGCAATCGTTTCTCATGCAATCTTCCATGGAAACTGCATCCTATAGAAAATTCCTCTTTTGAACGTATATCAAGCAAAAATATAACGAAAATATGGGTTTACGGTGATGTAAAATCTAAGCTTGCATTCTCCGTATACATGTTGCACCGCAAGGAATCCTTTTAACTTTTACGTCTTTTAAGTCTTTACATCTATTAAATTCTTTAGGAGCCTTTTAATAAAAAAAAAATAGAGATTTGATAAAGAAAATTAAAAAAGATATTATTTTATTATTAATAATCTTACATTGAAAATAATTAGATATAATATAGTTTTAGACTTTCAAGTTTTCTGTTTAACAATATACATTTTTTGTAAAACTACATATATGCAAAAATGTTGCGCAGTATTTTCGATAAATTAAAAGTCACATAAAATATTTGTTATATTTTATCCATAAAATTATTTTTACATACATGATAGAAATATTTACTGCGCTCTGAACAATAAGCTATAGAGTTAAAGGTTGAAAGGATAACATATTGCTAATGGAATATGTATTGTGATATCTCTGTATAATTGTAGTTAACATCACAATTTACCTCCTACATTTTGTCCGATATCTCAATTAGCTTTTCGACTGTTTTGCGCGCAGTAAAAAATATCAGTTATATACAAGAGTGCTTTAATTATCTTTGTTTTTCTTTGGAGAGAAAATCAATTACGTTTGTTTCTATGTGCATAAAATGCTCGCACACTAAACAAAGTTAAAATTAATTGTTTTTACGAAAACATATTTCAAAAAAAATTTCACATATATTACATAAATATTCAGTATAACCTGTTATTTTTCGTGGACAATAAAACTATATCACTTGTTATAACATTGAATTAATATTTTTAAAAAAAGGCAAGTAAATTTAATTTTAACTTTTATTGATTTTTAAAATTCAGTTCATCTAATCCTGCAAGTGACATAAAACAAAAAACAAATTAATTATAAGCTATAAATCATACTTGTTAAAGATATTTTTAAAGTTAATTTTAATTTGTTTCTATTTTTAATTAGATATGTTCTTTTATATATTAAATATTTCCTAAAGATGATAAAAAAATTATATGGATCAGCTACATCAAAACTTATTAAATATAACATTTCAAGATTCATGAATTTGATATTGCGCAAAGCACTTTTATTTTTTAAAATATAAGTTTAATAATTAATTTATGAGTTAAAGTAAAAGATTTGCTTTATAGAATATAATTTGATTTTAAAATTGTAAATATTATGTGTTATATTAAATTTCTTATAATAATTCTATCATGATTTTAATTGTATGATACAAAAAATCATGAAAAATTATTGGAAAAAAAATGATTACTAAAAAAATGTAGCCAAGAGCAATTTCAATCTCAGCAGCTTAATCGAAATAATAAAAAAAAACGTTAACCTGCATCGAGTGATATACATTCTAACTGTATGCAATGTTTACCGTTATAATAAATTTCAATAATTTATATCTTTTATATAAATAGATAGTTGAATTGAAATTTTTTGTCAACTTTTATAATAAAAAAATCTATTATTTTTAAAATTTTCTATTATTTTTAAGAATTTCCTGCGGCTTAAATAAATATCCGTCGAATTCCTCTTTAAGTTGATTCCTAATTAATTTAATTAATTTAAATTTCTACTCCTCTCGTAATATCTCTGTATGCTGTGGATAAACGAGAAACTGAACAAAGATTCCCACGGCATATTTCGCAAAATTTTTTTTGACCGCGCGATAAAAGCTCCCCCAGATGAACATAATTCGAATTGTACCGATCAGGTGCAGGTGCTCTCATGGAGAATGATGGCGAATAGGTGCGCCACGTTCGCACAGGTATGCTAAATTAGAAATAAAGCAGACGGAGAGGCTGCACTCGCATAGGCTCGACCGGCTCTCCTCGCCAGTCTCTTGACCTGACATTTAATGCCATTACACAAGTCGCGACTACTACTCGTTACTCTTTGTCCGCGTGGTGCAGATGTTATTTACTGGAATGACGATGATGCAAACGGAGAGAAACACACAAGGTTCGATACATATCATTATGCGAGAGGGCATGACAATGATCTCGCGCCACCTTATTCCAACGTGAAAGGTTGCGGCCTTCTCGCTATGTAAAGGCGATATATTTAATCACGTATGCACGTATATTGATTCATCGCTTCGATTAACATCGCATGTATGAAAGAGAAAAAAAGAGAGACAAAGAGAGAGAAAATAATAAAGAACGTTCATGCACACATGAATCAATATATGCACATTGATGACGAATATCTTTGAAATGAATAGACTTTCGCAAGTGCATTTACTATGAAAGGGATATTTCTCTTATAATTCTCAATCCAATTGATTTAAAATAAAAAGAGAAAATAAATCATTTATTGAAATTTCCCATGAAAATCTTGATTTATTCTCTCTTCTTATATTAAATCAATTGAATTAGAGAATTATAAGAAATATCTCTTTTATAATGCACTTGCGAAAGTCTATATGTAATTTACATAGAAAAGCCAAGTTAGAAAGTGTTTTAAGTATTTACAGAAGAAAGATAGAAATGGGGATAAATCGAGAAATTTTAAAAACACAGAAGTACACAAAACCACAGAAATACAAGCAAATTATACAAAAACACAAGCAAATTATAATTATAAGCACGTTATAAAGAGCATGCAAGAAAAAGTAGAAATCTCTCTGTAGATCTCTCTCTCTCTCTCTCTCTCTCTCTGTACAACATTAAGTAAATAAGCAGGTGCAGTAAATAAAGCTGCAAGTATTTATACATTAACATCAATAACAAACACATTGTTCTTATTATCTCTCCTACAATCACAGCCTGTAGGACTTTTTGCGGATCACGATTTTACACCCAGCTGTGCCCTTGCAAGAATAGCTTAATGTTACGAATGACGCATTATGTCGCAAGGGAAAAAGCGCGACAAAATTACATTTAACGCTAATGTCTCGCTATAAATGATCATTTTCCGTAGCCCGTTATAAATGTAAATTTCGTCCGCCAAGTCTGTTATCATTTTAAGACGATCATTAAACTTGTCAAATGAGTAACTAGTGTATTAAGTGCCAGCCATTAAGCGGATGCCTGAATATTTAAGCGATTATTGGTGTTTGCGAGATAAAAATTAGTGATCTTGAAATTTACGAATTTCATTTAAATCTTTATTTGAACTCATTATGCATTCCGTTGAAATATTTCGACCGCTCTCTCTTTTCTTCCACTGCATCATTCATGTGAATAATCGTCGCCTACTGAATCGAAAATTTGAATTAATCGATTCTAGATCACCGATTTGTTAGCTGCGTCTCTTTTTTCTTTCCTACTCTAAAGTTTGATCTATATTATATTATAGATAGGCAATATTGTGAATATTGAGTCAACGCGGAATTAGTATAAATCCAAGTTCCCGCAATCTCCAGTCTATAACGTCAGTTCAACAGGCAGAATTTGTTCCGTCAATATTTCACGACCCGTTATATGTATATCTATATCTTCGCTGCTTCGATGAAATTATTTATAAGCTCACCCGCCCACATAAAGTGTTTAATGCATTATAGATTAGCGCTCCGATCGATCTTCCGACCAATATGTTTTACTCAAATTGCAATAATTGATACTAGATGATTGATAAGAGAGAGCCATTAAACAATCGTAATGTATAAAGATCGTAATGTAATAATTAAATATTAAAATATATATTTTTACAAAGCGCATTATATTTATTTTGTAAAACGAGATCGATTATTACGTCGTATATTGACTGTCGACTTCTTACAATGACGATCCATGACACATTAACTCGAATGTCATTGATTATCAGACGGCAATATCGTTGTATGTGACTTTGCCATACAAGGCTAGATAACTGTCAATGTCAAAGAATTATTGTTCATTATATTTTTCAACGTTTCAGGCAAGCGAGAACAACCGCAAAATTATTTATCGAAATATACGTCTTCGATCGTTCGCTTCGATATTTCGCTCGTTAATAATTCATATCCGCCCTTGGTCCGCAGCCAGGAAGCAGAATTTTTCTTTTGAATATTTTGTACAGTCGCACGTGAAAGCTACACTCTATAAAACTATAATGTTTGCACATGTGTGTGCTTTAAAATATATGTATAAAATGCTAAAATCGATGGAGCAAATCGGCCTCTTTCGAGCACTAAACTTCTCATCTACTCATTTAAAATAAAAACTTTATCAAATATATATCCAGAATTTTCAAACTTAACGAATATAATTCAGTTTTACAAAAATTTTAAATAATAAAAATAATCCATTTTAAATAATAAAAATAATTATTCTAAAATCTAATATATCTATTAATATCCTAAAATCCAATTTCTATTTTTGCAAATATTATTGCTCATCGTCAAACATATAAGATATGTTTATAGAGTGGTTTTTACAACTAATAATTTTTCTAATTGATAAAATAATTAATTAATTATGATTAAACAATTAATATCATTGTTATAATCTCTTTGGAAAAATTAAATTTGGAAGGGTTTGCCGCTGTTTAAGCTTGCCCGGATTATCAGTGTTATATGGGAAACAGGAACGATCGAAGACGTAGCTGCTCCATATAATAGCAAAAGTTGCTCCAATTTGCAAGGCTTCCATTCCCGGATGCGATCAAGTCGGCGCGCTGTAACCACAATTGGCCGTATTTCCATGTCCCTTACGTACCGTAAATACAACATACATACGTCGTCAACGACCTCACAAACTTTGATTGGTTCGAAATTGGTTTCGAGCTCAATCAGACATACGGCGTATACTGTGTATGCCTGTATGTGTACGTATCGTCGCAATAAGCATTAATTCCGACGCCCGCTCCCTCCCCTCACGTCATCTCTTCAACGAGACAGCCTCCGTCTGTATGATTGTAAAATGAAATGACTCATTGTGCCCGGCATTACAAACAATGACATCGAGAAAGCACACGTTGGAACAACAGACGTAAAAATAATATCACTCGGATGAAAACACATAACAAATGCCTTCGAGAGAATTTTAGATAGCGATTCATGATTGTCGATACTCCCAACTACATATTACGCACACATATTCAATACATCAAAGATTCTTAAAAATAAATTTTCATAATATTTTTATAATTTTCATAAATAAATAAATAATTTTTCATAATTTTCTTAAGATAAATTATCATAAATTTTTGCAAATTTTTTCTCGTATATACTTATATACGAAGATGCAACGATGTCGATAGATATAATTTAATGACATTTTAATATCCGGCTTAGAAAAGCTGACTACACCAAGAGCAATAAAGGAATATTCATAAAGTTAAGGATTCATGCATTAATCATCGTTATCAACGATCATTATTATCTTATGAACGTTGTCTTCCTCATAATTTCATTTGCATAAATTGCAAACAAACTCCCACGATCCGCGAATTATTACATTTTCGTTTCACATGATGCGCACCAAGCATCGGGAGATTCGATTTTACAAGAGAACACGAATTAAAAATCATAATAGCGCTTGCGTTGCGTGTGCTTGCGTAGAGTGTCACGCGTGACGTGGAAGTACGCGAAGGCACTCAAGAGAAAATAGGCTGAGAACATCGCGACAAGGTGTGAAAGAGACAGAGAGAAAGAGGAAGAAAGCGACAAGGAAACATCTTTAGATGAATTTTTTGATTTATTGAGTTATCAGAGTCTTACCTTTAGGCGAGACCTTAAAAATAGGTTAATATCTATGATCGGCGCACTATTTTACTTCGTGAAGCGATTAAAGTAGAGATCCCGGGCGTAAATTGATTTTGAGATCAGCGGCTTGATATAAAGATAAAAACTTAAAACCGAAGAAAGCGTTAAAAATTACACGAAATTAATAATAAATATTGCAATTAATTAATAAAAAATAATAAAAATATTATAACCAATAAATAATAATAAAAATAATAAAAATCAAAATAATAAAAATATTATAATCAATTAATAAAAATATTATATTTTTATTATAAGTAGGCGAGCGTTAAAGACCATTTATTTTTTAGCGCATTTTCTATTTTCTATTTTCATTTTAGACATTTATAAATAAATCCGTAATATACCGGATAGCAGTTATTTTTCTAAGAGAAAACAGATCACGACGAGCATGTCGTGAAATAAACGTCGCATGCTTGTGCTTCTCAACAACGCAGAAGAAACAGTTTCGTGAAAGACGACGTACATTCCACGCATTGCATCGTACTGACGAGTCATCTGCTATACGAGGTGTTTCGTTTTTACAATTGTTGTGAGCAGCATCTCTTATCACTGTTCACGTCTCACAAGAAATATCGCTCATAAAGTATTTGCGATTGTAAATGAATGAGTTTATAATTAATTTCTGTAGAAAGGTTAAATCTATTCCTGAGATCTATTCCTATTCTTTATTGTAAACAGGATATTTAAAAAGTCATCGGGTAACGTAAGAATTAAAAAAAGATTTTTTTTTTTTAAATATCTAGAATTGTGAAATTATCTATTCTCTACGGGATATTTTTAAAATGAGATTTAATTATCTGATGTACAAGTCTAACGAGACTTGGCAAAATAAAATACATAAAGAAAACTGATTTTTTATAATTTTAAACATATTTTCTTACGCTTCAATATGCACAATTTTTGCAGACAATATTCTTTATTATATAATAATGTTAAAATTGGAAATCTAAAAAGTAGCGGAAAATGAGAACATCTAATAAATTTAACAAGGATCAACTCTGTATCAACCGAGAAACTTTGGGTCAGCATCGTATCATAAAACATTCTACAATTCCAGTGTTCGAGTTTCTCGACGATAGCGGTTTCGATTTTCTACGCGATGCTGGACATTTTCAATAAATTCACATCGCGGTAATATCAACATGACCATGTAGCAGGGCCATGTTCGTTTCGTTTCGCAAAAACAGCACCGGGCTAGACGATATAAAAATCATGAACGAAAAAAAGCAAACAAAAATTCAACCGCGTAATATCCTCTCGGAATCGACCAAAATATACAGGCGATGTCCCGACATACTACAAGAGAGAGATATTCATCAACGGGAGATTAAAACGGGACATTCTCGCGTGTGCTCGCACATACGAACGCACACGCACGCATTCGGATACCGTAAGATTTCGGTCCTTTCGGCCATTTCGACTGGAATATCTCTCGATGTACAGAATAATTCGACAAAAAGTAAACCGTGCAAAAAAGATCGTTTCCCTCGCATTGATGCAATATGCAAATCGATTGGCAATCAATCCAGCTGAGAACGTGGATTTTCCTACGACGCTCATTGTAAATTCAAATCGTAGAAACGCAAATTACTACGATCATGCGTTGATATATTATGATTACCGTGTGATCGACAATCTTGGAATGTTGATGTTGAAATACAGATAATTATCTTCTGGTTCACAATGTTGATAATTTTTTATTATTTTTTCGAAATTATATTTGAAGATGACCGTAACACTTATGTATTATCGTGTTTAATGATAAGCAATATTTTAAAATTGAATCTATCGGCTAAATATATTGAGAGAAATGTTTTAGATTTATCTTATTAAATTACAGTTTTTATAAATTTATTATAAATCAAAGTTTATCATAAATTATTAAAAGTTTATTATAAGTTTATTATAAATCAAATTTATTGCAACTTAATTACAATTAATTAAAAAATAAGATTTCATATTTGTATTTCTATCTTATTTATAGATATGAAGCTTATTTATAAAGTTATTTATAAAATAAAATGATGGAATTCCTTAAATATATTCAATCGCTTAAAACTCAATACTGCTGTCTCCCAGCATTCGTTATTCAGACAAAACTGCCTTTTACTTTAAATGAAGACAGTGTGAAAAAAAATGGGACAGCCTGTACACATTGTGCTAATCTGAAAATTCAGTTACAGAGATTATTCTCTTAAAGAGAATAAAACGAGAGAAAAGATAAAAATCTGCCGCGCCGGAAGTGCTTAGCATGCAGCGTGGATGCATTTCCTCCGTTAACGCAATTTTGCATGCTCGCGTTGCTTCGGATCTACAGTTCCATTCCGCCACTGTCGTGACTCAGAATAAAAAGTCAACGTTATCTCGCATATTATTTTTTCCGTTGGCTCATTGTTATCGCGAGAACGCTGGATTGCAGGTGTCTCCTTTTGCTCGTATCGACCGGGAGCTCGTATCGTGAGTGCTATCTAGACGCTTTGTACGTTTAACAGTCCACGTATCTGCACGCTGTTGCTTTAAAATGAATAATCAGCAGCAATAACAGGTCAAGCGTTTGAAAAAATAAAAAGCAAGGTAAATCTGACGGCCACAATCTTCAAGCAGAAGCGCGAATCATAAATCATGACTCAAGCTTCCTCTAAAATTGTCTGAGTCATTCTTATAGGTTCGTTTGGCACATCGAATATATTTCAAGACTTTTATATTCGCACTGCGATTTTCACATTATAAAAATTCACTATTGAAAAGAGAATTGTCTAGGACAAAATGTGAGGAGAAACTTAAATATATAATGCAATTATATTCCTGTATTCTTTTATCAATTTTTGTGTTTTTCATATAAACATAACTGATTAATATCGATTAATAAAAATCGACAAATTTTGAATATATTTTTTTATCGTAATTTATCTTGATCACACTCTTGTCACTTCTCTGCCTTCAATTTCGGTTAGATATGTTATATAATTTTTAAAGCAGTCGCATTATTTTTTAGGTGTAACAAAAAAAATTAAAATAATTTGAAAATGTATATTAAAGGGAATTTTTAACGAAATGTAATATTAAATTAATTTTAAATACAAATATGTTGGTTTCTATCCTACTTTGTATATTCATATATTAATTTCTTTTTTAATTTAATTATGAGCGCCAAATTATATCAGTAAAGAATGTTTTTTAAAAACAAAAACTTCCTCAGAAATAAGCTATAAAATTTGTTCTAAGGGTTTAGTGTTTTGTAATTATTGTTTGGAATACATGAAACTCACTTGACACAGATCTCATTTTAGGGATGTAATTTCAGTAGTACTTTAGTATTAAATAACAAAGTGAAATTACATTGTAAATTCTGCAGCTCTGGAATTTATTATTCGATTAATCGCTACAAAGCTTTGAACCGTTTCAAGCAACGAGAATGCTCGCGGCAGAAATAATTTGTCCTCCAGAGTAAGGATGTTTCGAATGTCTTTCTCTCTATCTTTTAGCCAGCGTTTAGACATTTCGTTCCGAGATAAGTAAGAAGAGAACGCGGGCACAGATGAGTCAGACGTTTCTCCTTAAACTTTCTAATATCGTTTAAGAACTCGCAAAAGATGCGCTTCCTGCTTGCAATTCTCGACCGACAATAATCGACCGAAGCAGTATTTGGCGACTTGAAAAAACGGCAAATAATCGTGGAAACACTTTACATTTTGATGCCCGAAGGTTAATCGCATGTCAAGCATTTTCTCATTCGTTAATCGTTTGTGCGGAAAGTACGGGTGATAAATGAGTACGTCAGGGAAAAGTTACAGGCATAATTGCTTGATGGGAACCATGCAGTCACGTGCGCCACTTTATTTATGAGATGTGGAAGAATGAATTCACGTGAGGCTCGCGCGTGTATCATTACTATGAAATATTCGAATAATTATAGTATGCAATTAAAGCTGAGAGCAAAACGATTCAACAGTATTGTGAATAATATTATATGTATAGATATTAACTATTAACAGATAATTAATGGATATTAATGGATATTATTCTATATTTGACTTTAAATTCAAAGTTTCTCTGAAATTATATTCTCTAATATATCTCTCTATATGAGATAAATGTTGCACTACAATTTAATATCATAAATTATATCTTCTGGATCAGCTATTAATATGTAGATATTAATAAACGAGAATTACTAAAACTAATAATTCCGTTGAAACATATATTAGTATGTATATGTATTATTGTACTACAAATCTATTGATTTATACAGAATGAATAATTTATATTTAGTTTATACAATAACACATATTGAATTTTTAAATCGTAAAATTATTTTATGCAAATTTTGAATCAAATGTAAGTCATCTGCACAAAATGTAAGTCAAATTTATTTAATAATTTATATATTATCGTTTTTTATTATCGTTTTTTTATAAAAAATTTTATCTATGAAAAAACATTATAAAGGTTACAAGCGAAATACTGATGTAGTATGCGATAATAGAAATTCCTTTAATTTAACTATCATCGCGTCAAGGGTTATTACATAATGTAATATGCAATTCTAAGTTTTCGTCGAGCTTTTAAGGATTCTCGAAGTGCGATCTCTTTTAAATAATAAAATGCATTACTATAATTAGAATTGTTACGTTACTAGTAAGAATTAGAATTGTTACGTCAAATATTAAAATTGTAGAATAAATTTTTCGCAGAAAAACAATATCGGCTATTTTATTCCAATTATCTTACTACTTCCTTACATAACATTATAATTATATCAACGAAAATTAGAAAATAAAAAAATTTATTTGATGAGAGATAAATTAGTGAAAAATGAAAAAATTGAATTATCTCAGTTCTCGTGAAAAATTTCCATCAATAAAACCATCTTTATTGAAATCGCGCTGCGATTCCAATGGAAAATTTTTACCTACAAAATACTCCATTAAATCTCCATTTATCTCTCCGACAAATCAAATCCCGAAACGAAGAAAAAATCAAATTGATTTTATTTCGCACCTTCAAGAGCGAACAGTCAACAGCACTCATTAGAGTTTGCAGAATCGAATGCGCGCAAATTCGCCATCGTAATATCTCATGCATTTCAATGAACGACATTTTGGAAATAGATTTATTCTTGTGGCAAGAAGGAATAGAGAAATTAATTGCACTCGAAAACTATAAACTGAATTAACATCACCAAACACGTTTCTCTTTCTCTCCCTTTTTCTCCCTTTCTCTCTCTTTCTCATTCTACGTAAATATATTGCTGTTGATTGCGAAATTGACCAATTAACAATGGATATGTTGCAAAAATCAATATCTCGACTGCGTATCAAATGTTGTTCTAAAACTCATCTTGTATTTCCACTATTATATGTTTCACAATATAATTAGTCTTTAATTTATATGAATAATAATTTACATGTAATTTTATAATTATGATATATTATGTGAATATTAGAAAGATATATTTTTATATATTAGAAGATATGTTATAAAATATAAAACAATATTATATTTAAAAATAAAAATTAAAAATGCTTCGTCATACACATTATATAACATATTGATGTCGCAAAATATTGATGTCGCAAAAATTTCTATCGATAAAAATCAATTTACATTTAAATCTCACTTTTACAATGAATAAAATTTCCATTTACAAATTGTTGAAATTTATAGAAAAAATCATATTATTTTATCTTTTCTTTGATCAATCATAAAATATACAATAAATTCGAAGATATATGTATAATTAAAAGTATCATTAAAACATAATACATAATTAAACTAGTAATACCTCTGTCTAATGTTAATGTGTTAATATTCAATCTGATATAAATTCGCATACATTATGCAGTTTTCAGCCGAAGTATTTTTTTTATGTCATGATATAATGATACCTAAACAACAATCAGGAATCATATGTATATCAGTGATCTCTGACGTGACTGTTCCCACACGTGTGCAATTTAGAAATCTCGTTTTACATATATCTATACTAATGTTACTAACCAACGAATAGAATTTCATCAGAACGAATGAAACAATTTCAATAATTGGCGGACGAACGAATAAAAAACCTAATTGATGGAAAATGTGTTAATCGATATATCAAATACCATTTTACTGGTATAACAAATTGCTGTCTTTCTCAGCAAATAATTATACAAACAATAAAAAACTATTTTTGTTGATATTTTTATTTAATCCATGAATATATTTATTTCTTTTTGCATAAATTACAAATGATTTTTTCCGCATCGTAAATCATTGATGATACAAGTTGTCGTTGCTAAGAGGTCAACATTTAAAAAACATTTTACATATATGTATATATTTCGAGAGAATTCTCTTTCATGAATACATATGCATACATATGCGTTGTTTAGTTTACAGTTGATCGCCTTAAGCTACTCTATGCCTTATTTTTAGCTCTTTAAAGCAACGTCAACGGAACTGGCGCATGTTCGTTCTTACATGAATATCCAGGGCAATAAATCTGTACTTAGCTACTCAACAATCGCTCTAATTGACATAGACGAACCAATACTCGAGTAAAATAAAAATTGCGTCGCGATAATACACGATAAAACTAAATCAATCAAAATTAACTATTATATTAATTATTCTATTATAAGGAACTATTCTGTTATAACCATCTTCAAAAGAAAATACAAAATAATCTACGTAGAGCGGAGTTAAGAAAGTCAAGATCCATCTCGTCTAACTTTGGATAATGAGATGTTAATTTCAAAGATGTTCAATACAGTTAATTACAGATTTGTTTTTCTTTGAAAAAAATTTTTATTAAAAGCTGAGAAAGATAAATTTGCCATCTTCCCTTTGCAATAATTTTTTTCAGAATATTTTTTGTAGATATGTAAAAAAAGAGAAAAGGAGACAGAAAGAAAATGGATGATTTCGAGTCATCTTTTGAAATAATTTATCAATGTATTTTTTAGTATATTTATATGTATGTATATACAACTCTTGCAGAATTACTGCAGAATTCATTAATTAAATTTGATTATATCGTATTAATATATATTTATAAAATTCAATAATTTTATTCTATTATTTTTTTAAATATTTTTCTTTATCTATGGATGAAAAATGTTTGCTCCAAAAAACATTAATATTTTCATGGGTTTTATGTTATTATAACAGATAATGTTTATTGTTATTATTGAAAATATGAAATATAATTCATAAAAAATATATCATATTTGATCATAAAACTAACCTCTTCGCGCTTTTAATTTAATTTTGCATTTTTTAATTCAAAGGAAAAAATAATGAAGATTTAATGAAAAACTAATTTTTCAGAAAAGCAAAATTGATAATTATTTTCTATTCGATAGATATATGGTAACCAAATAGCCATTATTACAGAATGTAAATCTAAAAACGATTTGCACACAGCGGATGATCACAAACGTAAATGTAAACAAAATTTGCAATTCAAAGTTTGTGAAGGGTATGCAACGATACCGTTATCAATTCGACGCAACTAATATTTCCATGAATAATATCTACAAATATCTATTTTACTTACTACGAGCAGATCTGGACGTTCTGTTGTCGAAGACGGCAGCAACGGCTCCGCATTATCGGCTTCGCGTACCTCTACTTCTGTCTCCGTTTCTCTATCGCACTCCTCCACGACGAGATGCTTGAAGTTAGCGGCCGGCGCGGTCACTCGCGCGTTCTAACCTTCGTCCTTTTCTCGCGCACCGTTTCTCTATTCCCTCTCCTTCTTGCACGTTCGCGCGATTTGCACTACACCTGCGGGGCACAACACACGGTACCCATGACGACGTTCTCTCTTACATTAGCACTTATGATTATGTGCGGTAATTTTCAGCTCGCCCGACACCAGGGTTCCCCGAGTGAGTTTGCTTGTACAACCGACGGAATTAAATACGCGTGATATGTTAAAAGTGCGACGAGGAAGCACGCGGTTTTGGCTACGATTTGGCGCCAAGTATTTGGCGCGCGGACGAAAACCAACTTCACTCGATGACGGTTGGCGCGCTACTGACTCTCCGCGCAGGTATAGCGACGGCGCACACTTTTCAAGCTCTCGAGACAGTCGCGCGCATGCGCCGCGTGCATGCGCCGCGCGCATGCGCCGTCACAGTAAAAGGCGAAAACGCGCGATCCGCGTTCCTGCGGTTTACGAACGGAAGATTTAGTCAGAAAATAATGCCGTCTGTTTGTCAAGCCATTCATCTCTCATCGGTAAGTGGTATTTATTTTCTTTGTCGCACAAGTTGTGTGCGAATAAGGAATAATATTAAGATAAACCTGCGCAGATCGTCAGTGATGCACGATCGAAAATGTCTGATAAAAATGTGACGTTTCAGACGCGCGTTATTCTGTAAAATATGTCTTCTTATTTATATCGATGATAATTTTTGTGAGGATCGACAGAGTGATTAATTATGCATAAAGGTAATCATATCCAAACTTCTTTAAGTAAGTTTTATAAAATTTATAATGATTGACGATCAACGCAGGTTTCGAAGTATGTAGGTTAATATAATAATGCATATGATATATTTTATAAACGTTTTTAATGGATGCTTTTCGTTTGAAAATTTTATATCTAACGCTTACAAAATTTTTGCATTTTAAATTCCCAATTGATTTTTGCAGTAATCTTGAAGAAGATTACAATTTTTTTATCATAACCTATAAGAAAATAAACACGCTCGGAACATGATTTCTACGACTTGCTAGAGATAATCGACTTGGAAAAAATTTATTATTAGCTATTCGTGGATTACGTATTCGCGCATACGATCTATGCCGTGAATGGAATTCTGGTAGTAAAAGGCGGAAATTCACGGCAGGATAATGTCATGAATATACAGCGCATAACGCAATATCTATTGTTCTTCGGATTTTCCTGAATAACTGCCTTTGAATGTGCCAACGCTATAGATTACGTTTAAGCACAGAAAGAAAAAGAGAGAAAAAGAAATAATCGAAAAAGATATTCACAAAGTCTGAAAATCTGATAAAGTCTCAAAGTGATTAATTAAAATTTAATACGGTAACCAATTTATTATTATAATAAAATTTATTATTTATTTAAATTTACTATTATTTAGTATTAAAATATGTTAATATATTTAAAAATATTTTATTGATGAATATTTTAGTAATATAAATTAATTGAAGAAAAAACAAGGAAATAAATTGTTTTTATAGCAAATTCATATGTTGAGAACAGTAATATAGTATACGTAACATAATATTTATTTTGAATTAAAATACTGTCATAGAATATGATCGATGCGCTACACAAACATGTTTTATAATTTGCGCACATTTTTTTCTTGAATTATTTGAGAACACAAATTAATATGAGACGGAATCGTAATTTGTTATCTTTAAATAAAATTTTGACGTTGAAGAGACATGGTGAAACTTAGTCTCATATATTACACAGTATTTTTCTGCAGGCGCAGATGGTAATTATCTGCGAATGTATATATACTTATATGTATATGTGAATATACTAGGAAAAAATACTAAGTTATCGGTGTGATGCATACTGTTATGCTCGTCTTTTCGTTACGTGCTTCGCCTTTGAAAATTGTATATACAGCACCGGAAATCAAGCACGTGACAGCAGTAATCGTTCTTTGTATTGCTGTTTGTATTGTTTTTGAGTTAGATAATTGCTAGGATAAAAGTCACCAGTCAATTATTATGATAATTTTAATGAATGAATTACTTTAATAAAGAATACTTTTCACAAAAGTGTATCATAAAACGTGAATAAATTTCAAAATCTTTAATTCTTGAAATTCCTGATATTTAACAACAACAAAATGCGTGGAATAATATTTTTTGAATATTCTATAAAATTTGATTAATAAATTTAAAGATATATTGTATTAAATTCCGAGCAATTATCTAAAAACAAAAATTTACAGATTCAAAAGAGTCAGAATAAATTTTTCTAAATTTTTGCTTAACTTATGCTTTCAATTTTCCACAAAATTTCGCACAGATTTGTGTCGGTTGCGTTTCACGTGACGGTGATATGCGAGACCGTTGTGATTTTTATTTTTTGCGTAAATCACTTCACTCTGACATCCACATGACGGCAGGAGAATGCACTTTTTTTTCTCGCGTCTGTTACATACATAAGGCTTTATCGCGCGTACACGCGATAAAATGCGAAAATTCGCTGTATATTCGCTGTATATTCGTTTTGGCGCATGACTTCCCTAAGTTAGGTATTCGAAAATTATATTTGCTGTTTACGATAATTTATTGACGAATGCTCATTTATTTAGAACTTTATGTAAAGCTTTTTTATTATCCTACGTCACAATTTTAATAGTTTACCGTCATTATTATATATTGTATATTGTATATGTCGAGAAACTTTTCATATATGATCGTATACTGAATATCATTACAATTGAAAAACGTAGCGCGGATGTTGCGAAAAAATTTACGAGCGACCTTAGTTCTTTCTACAGATATGATTACACTCTAAAACTTCCGTCTTAAAGTTATTGCGCAGTAACGAAAAGTCTAATGACTCTCTTCTGCGCGAATTGATTAGTTTTACGGAGAAAATTCTCGCTATATTTATTATGCAATATGTTTCAAAAATTGAATCAAATATCCTGTTCGCGTATAGTTTCGAAAAAATTAGAAATCACTAAAAAAATGTAAGATATTTACACAAGAATGCTTATTATTTCATTTCGTATTGTTATCTACGTATATATTTAACGAATATTATATGAGCGATTTAAAATTGCTAACTTTCTATGAACAAAACTGGCAACTATAACGCAATCGATTTCTACAGTGTCAGTGAGCATGAAAAATATAACTTGACCGATTACATTTCTCAGTGCACGAGTCACACGTTTAGATTGCTGTAATCATAATTGTTGCAAGATAATGCTAAAATAAGAATTTCGCAGCACATTTTTTTTTTAATAGACTCGAAAAAACAAGCCATTGCTCAAAAATTTGTATTTGCCAATAAAAGAATAGAAGCGTTTAAGCATGACGGATAACAAAAAATTAATTCCTTTATGTAATGATCCACGGATGTGCGGTTCGAGTCCTTGCGCGCATAATTCGATCCATAGATCATGTTAAGTGAATCGTAAAGCGAGTTGTTTGATGAACATGCTTGACAAGCATCGACGAATTGTCAGTTCATTACGCAATCTCGTTACTTGATTTATATAGGTAAAATCGATAACTCATATGAGTCAGTGCTTATACTCTGCAGGTGTGTATTTAGGGGATTCCACAAATCAATCAAAACAAAAAATGATATATGTCTGTTCACACTCACATTGCATAATATATAATTATCTTGCGCGTGTTATTTTTTTTAATTACTCATTATTAGAAAGGAATTTTATAAACGCTAAAAACTAAAATCTAAACTAAAGTTTTCAGTATTTAATAATTTTATAAAAAAGAAAATCTCTTTTATAGTAGTAAGAAATATAAAAAAAAAGAAATATTTTTTTGTGTAGCATGCAAATATATATAAAATTTAAATTTCAAAATCATCATTGAATATTTTAAAAGTAAGATATATTGCGATTTTTTAAATTAATAGAATTTATTCGAAAAAACTGAAAGTTTTTCTTTTATTTTGTTACTAATATTTACATTTATTTTTTGTACGAATTTAAATTTCTTATAAATTCCAAGGATTTATAATCATTTATGCTTTATAATCAATTATGTAATGAAACTACTAACATTTCAAAATTAAATATTTAATAAGACTAATCTTTCTTTTCACGTATTTATTTTCCAAGGTAATGTGTGGATCTATATTATATTTATATAAAACATTCTTATATTATTTTAATTTAAATTGTTATAAATTTTTTTTAAATATAAGAATTATATAAATGATTTAAATTGTTAGGAATAAATACAATAATAACTAAATTACCGAGCTCAACGAGCAATTAATTTCGCAAATAATAAGTAATAAAATAAATTATATATCTCTAACCTTATAGTTGTTCTACCGTCGCTCTCACTTGCCTTGTTTCTTCTTCTATCTTATTAATCCTTTGCTGGGTCTTGATGGTATTTGCACAACATTCACTCGCGAAAAACATGATGGTTATTCGCATATTAATCGCTAGAATACAATAGTTGCGTGTCGTTTCACAGTATGTTTAGCACTTTCAACGTTAATCGCATAAACGATGCGAATCTTATTATATTATAATGAAAGAATAACACGAAAATTACGATCGCACACGAAGCTACAATCCGTTCAATATTCGAAAATTGTGCGAACAAATGTATATGTTGTAATATGGCACTGATATCACACACGAAACAAAATATTTAGCTCGAAATATTGTTAAAGAAACAATTATTGCCCGAAAAAGAAAAACTTCGTAATTAAACTAATTTATAATTCCTGTCTTTTCGATTTTTAAATGTATAATCCTTACGAGTCATCAATTGCGAGAAATAATTAATTATGTAGATGGATAATCTAATTGCTCACAGTGAATGATCGCATTTGATATCTCGTAATACTTGTCGCGTTTGCATTCAGAGAGATACTAACAATGAGAGGAGATATACGGAACGTCTCATGAATGACAACAAAGCAACTGAGAATGACAATAAAGCGACCGCGCATGAATAATAACAATGTTATACGTCATAAAAGGTGAAAATCAAATATAATATAACACTTAAATAACACAAATTCTTAACGTTTATTTTTGCGACGTATTATATTTTTATGTGATAGTTTTTTTTGTCATTCGTGCGACGAGATTTGTTGCTTCGTATGTGTGTCATTATCCTTTGAAACGCGATCGGAAGATACTCTAATTTGCAATTATATTCGCTACAATCATTATAATTAGTTATTATTAACGAATAATTAGTTTCCGCGTAATCGTATTTACATCATTTACATCTTTTTACGTCATATTTACGTCTATTTATCAAAGCAAATATTTCGCATAATTGATTTAAATAAAAAGTAATAAAAAATGACAATATTTTATCATTTTATTCAATATTGACAATAATAATTGAGTGATTCAGATTGCCAAATGGTACTAATCTATTTAAACTCGATTTCGAATTATTAGCAGATTTGAGATACGGACAATGCATTCTATCACATTAATCAGAATAATTACATTAAATTCGTTTGTTTTCAAGGTCAATCAAATTGTACAGTTTAATCATTTTTATGTATACTTATGGTAAAAGTGAACGCCAAAGTCTTTATTTCTTAAATTTTTGTTTTTCAGATTTGTGCCTTAGTATCTGAGTCACTCAATTATTTCTGTATAAGAAATTTAATATAATTTTTGTGTTGTTCGTTGCAATATGATAAAGTAAATGTCACGTGCGAATAATATCAAGGGTGAAAGTCGTAAAATATAGTGTGATCGTGTTTTCGCGAATGAGTATTACGTGCGGTCCATAGCAGAAGAAATAGCAAAGAATAAAAAAAAAGACGTCAAAAGACAGGTAAAAATTTTATTTATTATTTATAAAATTAATTTCGCATTAGTTTTTATCACAATTTTAAATTATTTTGTAAAATAATGTATATATATATATATATATATATATATATATATATATATATGTGTGTAATTTAAAATCTCTTTATAAAATATATTTAATAAAATATTTATACACAATAATTAATATATATAATATTTCAAAATTATTTAAGATTTATAATTATTATATAATTATTTGAAATTTATACATATTACTTTTATGTATATAAAAATTAAATTTTTTTTTATTATGTTTTATAAAAATTTATATCTAAAGAGACTTTTTCTTTGCACATTGTATAACTTTTTTTATTACATATTAATATTGTTAGAATTATTAACTTTATTGTTAAATTACTTTTTTAAACTTTTATGTGTATTAATTTTGGACGCTGTTTTATAATAGATATATTTCTTCTTTATAGATTAATATTGTATATTACAATTCTCCATTGTTCCATTGTATGCATCGGTGAGTATTAAATTATTTTTCATTTTTTAATCTTGTGATTTTTTAATATGATATAATAATTTTGCAAAAATTGTTGAATATATATAGATGATGTATAAAAGAAATAAAGAGAAAAAGCTTTTTAACAATGGACATTTGCGCATACAAAAATTTTCTGATGGTTGTTTTTATATTGCACAAAAAGGCAAGTTCTGTGGTATTTAAGATTCTGGCATATTGAAAAAATAATTTGTTAAAAGCTTTAAAAGCTTTTATTTAATTCGAAATACTCGCCCACATTTAAAAGTCTGTAAAGTTCGTGACTATTCTCTTTGCCTTTCATGCAAAAATATTCGTTAAAGAATTTTATTTCGCATTTATCATAAAAAACGAACATTAAATTAATTAAATAACTGTTATATATATATATATATATATATATATATATATATATATAGAATAATTACTAAAAAATATACTAAATAATGCAATAATAATTTTCGCACGAAACGCTGATTTTTCGTAAAAATTTTAATATCTCGTTATTTTTTAGTGTTTTGTTATTTATTTGCCTTGAGCTTTTTTATCCTAATTTATACACATTTAACATGCATGTGTGTGACGATTTCAACAGGCCCTTACTTTTTAATTATTAGCGGTTTTAAAATTTTTGCCTCAAGCTTCAATAAAGTATGAAACTTGCAAATCCAATTTCCTGGATTACAACGAGTTAGGAATTTCCACTGTTGGGAAGCTGGATTGGTCGAGTTCGATATAACTCCAGCAAAGCGTATTTCAGACAAAACGTATTTCGTTCTAGTCTCGAGGGATCTTTAAAGTTAATATCAGGATATCACATATACACGAGGATTACAAGTAGTATCGATGCAGGCACGTTAAACGCAGAATTATTAACTAGACTTCTCTCACACAATTTAATTAATTAACTAGACTTCTCTCACAATTTAATTAATTAACTATCGTTCGCATTAAAACATAATTAAATATGTCAATAAAAGACAAAAAAATACGCATAAAGAAAGTAAGAATTTATTGTATATTAATCTAATAATTTTACTACTAATTTAAATGTGCGCGAGACGTGAAATAATTATTTATTAATTATTGCATTAAAATTTTCACAGACTTTTGTTGTATTCTTTTATTAATATTAACAAACATATTAGAAAGATACATTATTTATAAGAATGAGACCAATTGATGTTATAAATATAAATAAAATAGATCACACGCCCCTCGCTGAATTATCGCTGACACTGACCGATGGAACTTTCCTCGATATGTTGCAGCTTAATGTACACGTGTTCGATGTCATATCGACATATATATAAAATAGTAATTTTACAGAAAATTTATGCGCGCATTTTGAAACTCGAAGAAGAATAAAAAATATTAAATCAATCATATTTTTAAAGTAACGTGTAAAATATAAATAAGTTATACAAAATGTATAATATATATGTTTACAATTAATACAACAAATTATTACCTTTTTTTTTATTAAAATTGAAATTGCTACACGTTCAATTTTAGAAACTAGAAAGCAAGCGAAAGTTGCATTAAAACAGGACTTGCTCTAAATCAAAAGTGTTACAACTTTTTGTGTTAATCGACTGCATTTATATGTATTTATCATGCATGTAATTATGTATTTAAAACTATACCATATGTGTATGCATCATTCTCTCGTCACAAAAATCACGTTCTATTTAATCGCTGGCGACGAACGAGACCAAGGTTTTTGAAGAAATCGCAAGGCTTAGTCGGTTCTCGACAAAAGGACGGAGGTTAAAATGAGAGGATTTCCTTGATATACGAGTCAATTAAAAGTAATTGCTGTTCGAAATACTTGTGCTAATCTACAATTATCTTAATTGTTTTAAGTAAAATGAATGAGATTGAGTTTCAAATAAGCTATAACGTTGACTTAAAAAATTATTTCTGTTTTGCATAATATAAGAAAAATTTGATTAATTATAAACTATTTTTAAATCTGATAGAAGATTAATTAGTTAAATATAAATTTATTTCTCTCTTTTTATCTTCTTTACAAATTTAAGGTAATGAGAAATTAATTTTATTATCATAATTAATTCTGCATCACTATTGTTAATCTTACAAAAGTATTGACTCATTTTAATTTTGCATAAGATTTTTCGCAAAATTTGTATCTTGTAAATTATTTCTTAATCTGCATTTATACTATCCAGTTTTATTCTATTCTGGAAACTCCTTATTAGAAACAAATACAAATACATCTCCATTTAAGTACATTTTACAAAGACGTGCATGACTTTTATTTGCCTGTTTTGATGCTAAAGTGTTCAAGATTGGGTCAAAGCCACTAATTTCGCGACGAAGGAGCAACTGGCACGAATCAAGTTGCAATATAGAGTTACGGAATTACAAGGCAAGGTTGCCTGGTTCGTCCTTAATAAGGTTAATAGAGGACGCCGAGGCGGCTGGAAGTTTTCCTTGACACGAGCGGTCCACGTTTTAATCGAATTACTGTTTTTAACGACAGCGAGAAAATCTATTTACCTTTCCGGTATATAGCTTCGGATACTTTGATAGAAAAAAAATACTACATAAAATGTCGTACACTTGCCTTTTAAATGCTTCGAAAGTTCACCGATTGCTACTTATAATTACTTCAAGGATTAATTTGATTTTTTATTCCGATTTATCAAGGGAATGACATCTAAACATAACAAGGATAATTAATGCAGATTTTTTGTTGAAAGAAAAGATATAAAAAATACGAATTTTTATCAATTATGTAGCGTTTTAGATCATAAAGATATTTGCACTACTTTATTTTTGGCAGATATTAAGAACAAAGTTATAAGACGCAAAAATAATAAAAGAAATAAATTTCAAGTGCATATATATGTATATTACCTGGAAAAATATAAAATAAATATAAAATAAATTATAATAAATAAATATAATAAATAATAAAATAAATAAATATAAAATAAATTATAAAATGGAAATTATTGAAAATTTGATTGTGCTTTTGAAATACAACAGAACATACAAGGAATTATTAAAAAATTATATTATAAATATTAGATATTATTATTAATGCACACTCGCTGAAGAGAAAAGCATGAAATATATTAAAATATTCATTGCTAGTTAGATTTACGTCATTATCGCATGAACTGTTGTATCTGCTGTCCGATAAACGGCATGACACAGACATGGACTGTGTAGAGAAATTCGATATTTCCAGTCCAGACATGGTGTTTATTTTCGCTAAACTTGTAATTTATCCCGGGGGCGTATTGTCCTGCTCGAAATGTCAAGCATACCCGTCACACAATTGGAAAAATATGGTGGCTAACATGCACGTCACGAATGTCACATTCAAATTGTGATAAATTGACATCATTGTTATCAAGTAGATATAAATAAATTAATTACGCGAAAAAATGTAAAAAAATCGATGCATAGAAATCAATGAACAAAGAAAATTCAATTATCACATAGCCCGTACACACATTTGACAATAATTAAATCTTTTCTAAAAACGAGATATATAAAAGAATTGACATTATTGTTATCAAGTAGATATAAATAAATTAGTTACGCGAGAAAATGTGAAAAAATCGATGCGCAGAAATCAATGAATAAAGAAAATTCAATTATCACATAGCACGTACACACATTTGGCAATAATTAAATCCTTTCTAAAAACGAGATATATATAAAAGAATTTAATAATATTATCGTAAAAAAAGAGCAGAATGATTTTAGAATATTCGCTAATAATAAAGAGATGGCACAATATTGTCGAATTTTAAAACTCGCGAAAGATAGAAAAAATGCGTTCCGATTTTCTCTTTTTACAAATGCATGAGCAATTTTCATCAACATGTACAATGGGCAACCGAATATGAATGCACTCGGAATGAACAAACGAATGCACTTCACTCGCAGTGCGCACATATACTCGTTATAGAAATTTTTCCGAATTTTTCGGAAGAGCAATCTTTTTTTACACGATCAAATATTTGTCGATTGCGCTGAAGCATTTTTTTCTCTAATCAATCTGGAAAGAAACGCTTAATTTTGATTACGCATGAGATATGACATTTCAATTTCGTATAATTATTTTTTTTCTATTATCTTTAGCTTATATTTAAGATTGTCATTAAAATAAATGTTAATGAAATATGAACAATTATATTCTTTTAGAGTAACTTTTGATGAGAGTTTGTTGAATGCAACAATATAATTAATAGTTTATAATTAATTTTTTTAAATTATATTGTCATTCTTATAACTATTTAATATAATATTTGCTTTTTATTCTGTGAATTCTATAAAATGTGGAAGATAATTTTCTAAGCCTGAAAAAATATTAAGGAATAAATGCGGACAGGGAAAGTGAAATGCATTGTAATGCGAGATGGTGATTCATGCACGATTTCCGCAATGTCTACTTTAGAGACTAGAAGAATTGCGCCATTTAGCATTCAAAAGCAAGCGGAACGAAATATCAAAAAACCGTATATAAGAATCTTACAATTAGTGCGAATATACAAAAACCACTTTTATGTCATTCATTACAAAATTTCAATCAGATATAAATTTATTAATATCGTTACCAGGCAATTTAAAAAAAAATAGTTTAATAAATTATTTCTTCAATTTATGTAAAATTGTAAACAGAAAATTTTAACAGTCAAATTTTGTTTTTTAAACTGTTGTACTATCTGACTTAAAATGGCAGGTAAAACGTTTAAAACATTGAGCAATCTACTATAGTTCCCTTGACGGAAATCGATTGAGGTTGTTCACCTCTCCTAGTTATACTAGCGTGCACGTATCTAGTGTTCGTTGGAAATACATCCGACTAAATATTTTATTCTTATATCGCCATTGTCAACTACACAAATGTGTCATGCGAATCGATTGACACTAGACGCATGTGCAAAATTTGTTCGTTGAGAGAGAAATATATCAAATTAAAATAATTTAAATTTTAAACATAGTTTAAATATAATAATTTAGATTTAAATATATAACACTTCGCTAAAAAGTAAATAACATTGTATAAATTAATGTCATATTATTTGTTTTTTGCTTACGCGTAATCTAATATTACATATTTCGGTATTTTATTTCGTGAAACGTAAAATCACTGTTAATTAATATTTAATTAATATACATTTAATTAATGGTTAAAATGTTAATAAGTTGGGGAATTAAAATAAAAATTAGATTAAATTTTAATTTTGCTGTATTCAATCTAAAAAAATATATAATTATAATATATATTACATATTACAGAGAAAAAAACTTTCTTTTAATGTATTAAAATGTATTTACTTCATAATGCCTAATAAAATGATTATTTATATTATTCTTATAACTGATTATATTTTATATAGAGAGGTTTCAATAAATTAATCATAATTGTATTAATTGATATATAATTAAGTATCTTTCTTAAAAATAATCCTTAAATATCTTAAAATTACTTAATATAGTATAAAAATTAGATCTTTATATTAAATTAAAATATTTTATAATAAATTTAATTTATTTTAATTCTTAAAACATAATAAAATTTTTTATTTCAACAATCGTTATTTATCAAAATAAACGCAATCGACATATAAACAATATAATAATATTTATATTTATAAATTATTCTTATATTCTGAGTATTGAGCTATTAATAATAATTAATAATAATTAAAAATAGTCAATTATATATATATATATGCAAACGACGCATGTTTCCCTTAATAAAACTACTCGATAATAATTTCTTGAATTTTACAAAATACCGTACAATAAGAGAATGCATAATAAATATTCGTATTATACTGAAAATTAATCGATTTATCGTAAATACGATTGCGACTAAAAAAAACACGCGTGATTCCATAACAAGATTTAATCTGTTTGATATACGCAGGATGCGCTTAGGTTTACTTCCTCTACACTTGTAAATCTTTCGTGCAAATTCCAAACATTTGCTCTGACGATTCTGGAACGAATCGCAATTCCTATCGTAGGATCTCTTCTCGCACACCGGCAATGCTACGAATTCTAATGCACTATTTATTGAGCACTTTAGACGATAAATATTGCAATGGGTTTATCTAACGTTGTTCCTTGACATACACGTGCGCGAATGTGTAACTTCTCGCAATGTGAATTTTACGTCCTGTAATACGGTCTATAAGTTGACATCGGGATATTATTCTTCGACAGATGATGAACATCACCCTGATCGTACTCCACATCGTTATAAATTCCGCTTTGATTCTGAAATATAAATTAACTTATATTTATAACTAATAGTTAATTAGCTTCTACAATTATAATAATCAAAATTACAGAATGAATTAATATTGAGATGAAAATGTTCAATTATATTGAAAGCAAAAGATAAGAATAAAACGTTTCAGTGCAAAAAGATTACGATTTAAAAGGAATTGATGAAAATTCATTTTGCGGAACTATTAGTTCCTAATCTCGGGAATTGGCTTTATAATTATTGAATTTTTTCTCTCTACTTTCTTATCTTTATTCTTATCTTATTACATTCTACTTAATATAAGCGGATCAAAAATAAATTCTTCAAAACTCAGAATTTATACATGTACATATATTTCTTTATATTCTATTTAGTTACATATGTACCGCTCGAATATTAAATTTTTAAAAAAATTCTTGATCTCCCCAAAATCAGACATTTTATTTTACAAAGATGAATTCTTTTTTTCGATCCATTTTAATTCGTTTATTTTTTATCGCGATATACGCTTCGCGATTTAATGAATATTTACCGCTAATGAGGATCTCGACTTCGGCCTCGGCACGTGGAAACCGCTACTCTGAGGAATTAGATCGGCTCTGTCCTTATCCTGCGGCTCGGAATCCGAACTATCTGGATCTGGTTGAGGTCTCAGTCTTTGCCGCGGCGGGGCTTGAAGTCGTGGTAATGGAACTGGTGGCAGTGTTCCGTGAATGTTCATAGGTGGATAACCGAACATTGCCGAACTCGGTCGTGTCGGGCCCATGGGTTCGGTCTTGTAATAATAAGATTTGCAAACATTATACTTTGTGATTATCGATCAAAGTTAAGACGATTTGACGAAAAATTTTATTATGTTTTGAATTTAAGGAATTTATAAAAAACTGCAAAAATTAATTTAATGTCATGATATTCATATAATGTGCATACATTATTCTTACACGAAGAAATTTGCCTACTATCGGTTTATATTTAAAAAGTACATTGAAATTGATTCCAGATGATTAGTTCTTCCTTCCTTTTAATTTTTCTGTTTTATATATATATATATATTATTTATAATAGAAATATTTTTTTCTTTAACGATAAAATATTTTTAGTGTATTTTAATAATTATTTTAATTATTAAATATAATTTATTGATACACACCGCATAAAGATTCGCTGTTGCCATGTGATCCCCAAAATGAGCCCACATGTAAGGCGGTAAATTCGTCGGCGGGCCTTGTTTTACGGATGCTAAAGTGCCTACGGAACCGACCCTCGCTAAAGTTCCTGTAGATTATATGTATCTTTAGATCTATGCTATTAACGAAAAAAGATCAAGATTTATATTTAATTATTCATTATTTTTACCAGGAAGAGTACCGGGTATTCCACCTTGAATATAACCGTATACCGGGGAACCTGCAGACTTTTGTTCGCGAGACCATTTCCGACTGTAAAATATTCGCATTTTTTGTATATTAATACAGATATATGTAATATTATAAAATATTATTTTTCTTAATTGAGAAAAATTCTACCTCCACATAACGAGGCAGACTAGCGTCAGCACGATTATTATTAATGCAGCCACAGATGCGCCTATAGCAACGCCCAAGACTTCACCATCAACCTCGCATTGCGCGCCATAATAATTGCCGGTGCATCTAGAGATTGCAAAAATTTTCAGTATACTTAACAAAAGCAAAATGTTACATTCTGTTATTTACTTACGCGCATTGCATTTGATCCCCTTGATAAGAACAAGTGCCACGATTATTGCAGTGAGTCGACGGACATGTTAGGCAAATTCTACCGGATCTTTCGGGATTGTCTCTATGGGGATCTTTTAATCCCGGATTGCAAGAGCATGTGAAACCGCCGAATGTATTAGTGCAACTAGCGGAGGGGTGACAATCGTTCAATTCCGATGAAACGCATTCATCCAAATCTGTAAATTCAGACGTTTTATGTTACAGATTTTTATTTTTAATTATTTTGTAAATTATATATTTATTCACACATTGTGATATTATAAGCAAAGTTTTCTTTTCAATTACTTTATGTAATTTATTTTTTTTGTGTATTTTATTTTAGGTACATAATATTCCACTTTTAAAATAAATTGTATGCACTTAAAGTACATGCAATTTATTTGAAAAGTAGAATATTGCTTTAATTAGATTTTATTTCATAATTAAAATATTACCAATTATTACTGCTAATTATGTTTAACAATCTATAATTACCTTGCAAGTTTGATATGGATCCAGGTGGGCTGTCCACATATAAGGCACTGTTTCCAATGTTGTTATTCCTCCTATGAATAACGCCTAGCAGATGTCTTTGCAGCTCACCAGCTAAACTTGGCCTAATTGTTCTCGTTTCGTAAATGAGCTTTAGAGTTGCATTCATAAAAACTCCGCCTTGTCCTTGGCTCACGTCTCCTTGATAAACATTATTTATCAGTGATCCCATGTATTCATCCGAAAACGGTGTCATAGACATGGCAGATTCAATCTATACAACAAATTTTATAAAGATTAAATAATACAATTAAAACTTGCAATTTTATAAAGATTAAATAATACAATTAAAACTTGCTTACGTAACAAATAGAAAAAATTATTAAATGTGTCATTAAATTATTAAATAAAATAAGAAGAAAATCCATAATATATTAGAAAACGTGTATGAAAAATTTAACTAGCTAGAATACAATTTATTCAGAAAAAAAAATTTGAATAATTAGATAAACTTACGGCTCTATTGGCCTCGTAAGCAAGAGTCTGGTAAGATTCTGAATCCTTATCAGCTAATCCTCGATCCCACACAATTTTCTTGTCATAGAATTTATCCACTCTAATTGACACAACAATGCTAACAATTCCTGAAAAGAAATAAATATTGGAGTTAAGTCGTGTCAATCATAATATGTTGATCTCGTGATCTTCGGTCATTTACTAACTTTTGCACGGTAGCGAATGCTGCAATCTCGCGTATCCTGGCTTACAATGACAAGCTGATACTCCTTGAACAGTCGCACAAGCCTCGTGTTGATTCGCGTCGCACGTGCTCGTGTCGCCCACGATACAAGTGTCTATTCTGACAGGTGGCTGCGTCGGTCTTCGATATAACGGTGGTTGCCTTCGATTCGGTCCATTCGGGCGTAAAGATGCCACAGGAACGTCTGGTTGCGGAATGGCGAGACTGGCGAAGGTTTTGACATTAAGGATATAATTTTTTTCTCTTTTTTCTTAATATTTGTCTTCTTATATTTAAATTTTTTTATTACATAGAAAACTAAATTGTTAGCAAATCGGTTTCGTATACGTTGAAAAAATTAAATTGCCAAAAAAAGAAACTGACGTATATTTTTTAGCTAAATAAAAATGATAACATTTTTTATTTATAAAAGAACTCTTCATTTTTACTGCTATTGAAATCGGACTTACCCGGTACCGATGATGGGCGGTGGTTGGGTTCTAGTCGGTTGCGGTTGCACATGGGTAGCTGCGGGTGTCCGCTCCGAATTATCGAACAAATTTAGATACGTTCTTTTACCATCGATGCTTACGAAACCTTGTCCGCCCACAGCAGAAGTTAATATGACATCAGCATTACCCGAATTCAGAGATACCCTGACGCTCTCTCCTGAAAAATAATCAAACATGAGAATCTAATTGGTAAAGAAAAATTATTTCTCAAAATATTTGTGTTAGTAAAAAAAAATTATATAAAAAAATGTATATTTGAAATTATATATTGCACGCAAATCTCTATATATTGCAAGCGCGATTTAAAATACACATGTAACTAAAAAGAAATAACGTGAGCAATTGAGAAAATTACCGGAGCTTCCTCCGGGACCCTGAATTGCCGAGACAGTTACATCAAACACGTCACCGGGAGATGGATGTCTCGATGGCGAGATGTAAGGCCTCTGACTTGGCAATCCTTGTGCGCCAGTATAATCCAGAGTGTCGTCCAAAACGATTCCAGGTCGTGGACGATAACGTTCTGTAGATCCTGTAATTAGTTAATTATAATAATTATCCTATCTTTAATTAATTATAATAATTATTATTAGTAATTATAATTATTTTACAGATTATTATTTCGGATTTTCTGTCAATAAGCGCATATATTTTTTTACATGCCTGTATTTTTCGTAAAGATCGAGGTCGTAGGGCGAACGACACTTTTCTCCATCGTGGATGAGCTCTTTGAATAACTCGTAGGAAGACCGTCAGTCGGCGTCGAGACGCTAGACATCGGTTCTGTGTATTCGATATCTAATACGCTGCTAGGTTCCAGATTCACGCTGGATTTAATATCGGTATTTGATTCCGAATCATCGGAAGTCGGCCGAAGAATAATTTTTGTCGGTATAGATTCGATCACTTGAACCGACGAACTGGTCTCTATGTTTAAAGTACTGGTCGAGAAAGTCTTCGTAGTAGTTTTCTCGATCGGTTTTTCCACCTTGGAAGTTGCAAACGATGCTTTCTCGTCGTTCTTCGAGAGTTTCGTAACTTTAACTTGATTGTTTAAAGACGTTATCGTCTTCGAAGGTTCCGGATGTTGTGTCGTCGGAGTGACGTAATCCGTAGCGACGCCAAGGATCAATGTTTCCTCGCCATTAATTTTGTTTTCCTTTAAGGATGTATGATACTTGTGGTTTATATGATGCTTCTTTATAGACTCTTCGGTTTCAGATTTTTTCGTGTCTTGAATAACTGAGTCATTGTTCGTTGCCATAAGTTCAACTTGATCTTTATCAACGCCAAAATTATTCGTATGATTCTTAGTGTCTTCGATACGTGTTTCTTGATGACTGGCGTCTTTCTTAATTGTGGAGCTTTCTTGGGATATTTCGGATTCCGGTTTCAAATTATGCTGCGAATTCTCCGTCGTCGAAAGGTTCTTATCGCGATGAAAACTGGAATCTAGCGGCGGTGACGAGGGTTTGTAGGATGATATCGGTCGTCTGTTGCCATCTTGAAAAAACAAATAATTTTATTACGATGAAATTATATTATAAAATTTTCTATGAGCTTTCTCTCTCTCTCTACATATACAGGGTGTTTCTTAATAAATGCGAAAAATTTCAGGAGATGATTCTTTGTCGAAAATTAAGAGAGGTTTTTCATATAAACATATACTTCTACCTGTGGAATTACACTCCTCCAAAAATGGGGATAAAAATTAGGTCTTTATTTTTTTCTCAAATTTGGAACGAGTTAAAGAAATGAAATTAGGTGGATATTTTCTACTAATAAAAAGGTTATTTATTAATATTTTTTCCAGCTTCCCGTATTGTTATAAGGGAATGAAACTAGCAACCCCTAATTTTTTATTAGAACTTTTTAATATTTATATGAAAAACCCCCCTTAATTTTCAACAAAGAATCATCTCCTAAAATTTTTCGCACTTATTAAGAAACACCCTAAATATATATAAATATTCATGTTCCGTTACGTTAAAGCATCCATGCAAAATAAATGATTAATTATATGTGCAATTATTTATGGAATATATATGACGTACTATGAGAAGAATCCCAAGTCCAAGGTACGACTTGTTCTGGTAATGGCACTCCGTTAATGAAGGGCCTAACGGGTCTCTCTGGTGGTAACTGATTTAACAATGGTTTGTCGGGCGCAGGGGGCTTTTCGAATGGATAAGGATGGGATGACGACGGAGGTGGGGGTGGCGGTGGATTCATACCAGGAGTGTCAAAATCCGGCGGTAATGGCGGCACATCCGAAATTCTAGGCGGTCCTCTATTGTTGATCCTATAAGTGCAACATAATTGTTAATTATGCTATTCATACTTAAGTATAATTGCCATCTTATGCATCTTTCTTTCAGAAAATGATAGAATAATGAAATGAAAAATAAAAAATAAATTAAATAAAAAATAATAAAATAAAATAAAAAAATAATATACACAATTATGTAACATTAATTTTATAGAAAATTTAATGTTGAAAAGAAATCAATCTTTATACATTGCAATGATATTATTTGTCGATTAATGCTCTTCATAGTATCACGTGTGTTAGTATAACATTTTTTTCAATTACCTCGTGGCTTGTATCGGCCTTAATGGCCTCACGGTGTTGGCGGCTACGTTTACATTGCCATTGAGTAGCTTGACGATGCCGGTGATTATGTCCTGTATATCGGGATTCGCTTGTCTTTGACCTGGCGCGGCAGTTTGCAAGATCGGCGGTGGCGCATGATTGCTATAGATCCTCGGGATCTCTTGACGGCCTCGCCGCTGAAGATCCGTAACTGGTTGCGAATGCGGTGCTCGTTGCCTCGGCGCGCCATCCAGCTGATGGGGCTCCGACAGGAGATCTACTCTCAGCGGAGCCCCTTGTCCTTCCCCCGACATCGATTCGATGGTAGTGGGTGCTATCCTAATGATGATAATAAATTATTCCGCAAAATGTATTTCTAATCATAATTAAAATTAATATTAAATTAATATTTTAACTATTAATATTTTAACTTATTTATGTGAATATTTTATTATTATATATATGATAATTTATCATGTAGTAAATTATATTATATTTAATCTTTTGAATGTAATCAAGAAATAAATAATAAAAATAAATGAATGAATAAATGAATAAATAAAAATTAAAATGACTCCACTTTAGTTTAGAGTCGGCTTCGTGCAATTCGCCCTTTTATCTGTATTCATAAAAACAGAATGGCTTACTTGTAATATTCTCCGGCTTTCACTTCAATGTTATTACCATCGATATGGGCTACATGTTTCGACGACGTTAATTCGTCGATGAACTCGTTGCGATTCGCATCTTTGAATATCAATCTGGATTGTTCCCCGTCGTAATCGTGAACGCTCTTCGAGCTTTCCAGCTGAAATGCTGGGACGGTCCTCTGAAACGTCAAGGACTCGTCCGATTGACCATCACTGGATGTTTTTTCAGGACCAGTGTAAGCGCTGGCACTCAACACGATATTTTCTCGAGAGGTACGAGAGGATGTTTTATCGTTTTGTATAGCCAATACTCCTGCAAATAGATAAAAATCGATATCAATATTTACGAAAATTCAGAAGATGAAAATAGTGGAATGTTTCTCGTAAAATATATTGTAATTCGTTGCAAAAACAATATCACATAATTAATATAGTGTGTAATGATGCAAATTCAAGTTGGAATTTTTTACTCCCAAGATTTTATCAGTTTCAAGAAGCCAACTTTATGCTCGACTATTGCAAACCTCGCACGTGAGGGCGATAAACCCAAATAAGCTATATACCAGTGCTTAACGCGAATATTAAAACGGTAAACCACTGAAGTGAAGACTATTAGAACTACGGTCATATAAGGAATATTCTCCATGCTCGACGAACTCGCGGTATAATGCCTGCATAAAAGGTAAATGAACCCTTTTCGTGATATTTGCATAAACATCGCAGAATTTTATTTGCAGAAGACTGATTGGGGTAACGTGCGAGAATTAAAAGGGCCGTGCAAAACGCAACAGCAGCAACATAAAGGGTCGCTCGGAAATTGTTGCAGCCAGCAAAAAGGAAAAAAGCGTGTTAATTGCCACTTCCTTATTTCGATGCGCAAAAATGTATAATTATATCGTCGTTAGGGCGTAATTAGCCCTGCTGCGCTCGCGTGAGAAAGATCTCGTGCGCTTGGTCGAGACGCAGATGAAATAATTTCGCGCCCAAACGGTACTTTGAAAAGGTACTTTACGGTATCGCCAATTCGCGGCCCTACTAAGGGAAACGTGCGCGCGTGCAAGCTTCTTTATTCAGGAAGAAACTGTTAAATTCGCACGATGCTGAAGATACGCGAAATAGCCCCTTGTGTCGAGATAATGAAAAATATCGTTGTAATCATTGCCTGTTTAGCCTGTCGTGTAGTAAATAATCATCTCATTTCCGCGTCAAATTAAATTAGGATTGCATCTATAAAGATTTTTTCTCTACGCAAAGATTACTCTCTTATTCTTATAAAATTTATGTAAAATCATACATGATATAAAGTAATTAAATAAAATGATGCGTGAAGTTGGAGAGAGTTGTATCAAATACAGGATAGAAAATTTAATGATATGCTGCTAGTGAGAAACTTGAAGACAAACGAGAACCCGCAACGTGACCCTGTCCTCGACTCTAGTCAGGTGATCTCGGCAGTGTTCTTCTCGCGAAAGGGCGGATCAGTCGGCACTGCGATTCGCCAAGGTGAAAGAAGACTTGAACCACAGTCGATCCATCGAGACAACGAACGGTACTCGAACGGTTGACATTCTCGAGGCCGGTATCGAGCGGTTTGACCAATCATGGACGTGACGGGTATGAAATTACGATTGCGCTCGGTTCACCTCTTCAGGCTCTCTTGTCGGCCTCTCTTTCCGCTTCGGCGACACCTCACGCCTTTCGATCGAAGGTAAAAAGGTTCATTGACATCAAAACTCAAACAGAAATACGCACTAACTATAATTATTCATGATTTTTTTTTGCTGCTAAGATGACAGAAAACAAATTAGTTTCATTCATAAATGAAGCAGATACTTGTGATTGTCAAGCGCTTTTAATAATTATTAAAATATTGGTTAATATTGTTTTTATAATCATGTAAACAATTTACACTTTTTTTATTTTACTTTTATGATGTCAATTTAATGCGAGAAAATGAGGAGTATATAAAGATAATTTATGGCCGATTGGATATTTAAAATAAATTCGATATTTACAATAAATTTGAAATAATGCAATAAATTTACAGTAAATTTGAAATATGCAATCTATATAAAATATTGCATCGTACGGGCTTCAATTTGATCATATTATAATAAATGCAGCAGAAAATTTATGTAACAGTTAAAGAAGATGGTCTGAATATTCGCATCACCGGTGCAAAATTTCTGAAAATATGTATGTTAAATATTCGAAAAAGAATAAAAGGATGAAAAACTATCATATATAACTAATAAGTAATTTTATTTTGAAAGCACAAAGTGTGTGCTTTTAAAAATTAAACTCTTATCTTATGTTCAAGAACAAATAGAATGATCTAATATAATTAAAATTGCATATGTATAATTAAATTAAAAATTGTATATGTATAATTAAATATTGTATAAATAAATATAATATGTATAAATAAATATGTATAAATAAAGATAATTAAAATGTAAAATAAATATGTATAAATAAATATAATTAAAAATTGCATATGTATAATTTATTACACATGTGTAAATAAATCAAAATCCAAAAAAGGAAAATTTAGAAATTTCCGAAGGTATGCAATCAAAGGGATGAATAAACGACGTCCATATAAATACATGAAAAACTTGTTACATAAAAGGATAATGTATCTGTGATGAATTGTTCACGTGAGATCCTTCTCATATGATTGATGATAACACATTTCGCATAACACGCTGTTATCTATTCACATGTAGGATTATAGTGCAAATGAAACATCTGTCTATCTCGCAATTTTCTTGACTTTACTTCCTTAATATCATAATTAAAGAGTCATAAGCAGCGAAGAAGGTGAAAATGGAACATTCAACCTTTTTCATTCTTTAATTATTCTCATTTTCTTATAGGAAAATTGCACAGGATTTCCGTTGCGTACAACGAAGCTTTTTTATGCATATTATGCGAAAAAAAAATATTCCTAACAAAACAAAAATTAATCAAAATACAATATAATTATAAGCGAGAAGCTCCAAAAGAACCGTAACCGAAAAGTACCGTAAATTAAACGGTTCCGGTTTTCTTGTTTGGCCACGGAATCGAAACCGAAACCAGAACAGGCTATTAACAAGCTGTTTTATTGGACTTTAACCGTGAGCGAACTGACATTCGTTTCAATCCGAAAGTCTACGCGAAAGTTATAAGTGCAATTTATTTATTGGGATATGTAATTTTTTAAATTTTTGCAGACACCTTCTCTAGAAATACTAGTCGACACTCGGTTCTGGAATTAACAAATTTTCTCTCTGAAAAGATACTGATCGGATTGAATTTTTCAAAGACCGCGTCGGACAATGGCAGGGATGCAACGAGGCGCGAAGCAATTTAAGTGAAACTAACAGAAGACAACGCGTCGCAGCTCTTAGATCACAACGTCTCGATAATAGTCGACCTGAATATCGTCTATAAATGCGAAATATCGGCCAAGACGATCAATTGCATCTATCTCGCGGAACATCATCGTGTCCGCGTGAATATCGCCGCATCCGGTAGGATGTTCGCCGATCGTGAAGATGACTCCAGTCCTTGTGTAGAAAGTTTGCAAACATGAAAGAACTATTTTTTCATGAGGTTTTCCCTCTTGCAGCATTGCAGCTTTCACCGTCGACGACAATAGCACGGTACGGATCGACAATATCAAATCAAGATCAGCTATTTGTATGTTATCATATTTCTCTAGCGTATCCTTCACCATTCAATTATTTTAATAAGAGAAATGATAATTATAAGATATAGTTGAAGCTAGACAAAGAAGGCGCTACTAAGAAGATTCATGTCATTCATGATGAGATTATAGCCACTGCGACTACAATCGTTAACTTACAACGAAAGCAAGAGTTGTTGAATACTAATAGGACAATTAGTAGACATTCAAATTACTCAGAAAATACTGAGAAATCGCAGACAATTTTATGCATTATTATATTCCATTAAATCATTATTTTAATTGGACAAATTATAAATCGTGTTGTATGCGGTTGAAAAAAACGCATTAGGAAAATTGTATATATTTCATATCATTATTATGATCCCGCGAAGAAAATCATTACGTCACAAAAGTGGAAATTAATAAAGCGAAGAAGTAATCAGTGATCATTATCCGGACGATGCTAGAAAATAATAGAAAACGAAGTTTCATCCCGAGATCTTGCGTGGAACAAAAACTTCAATGTTCTTCTACGGTCGCACGTGATCTAGATTATCAGTTGGGCGGACGCGTGGAGCCTCTCACTGATTTCGCATCGCTGCCGCGTCACCATTAATTATTCATTAGCGAAGGTGCCGATCGTTCAGGTAAAAAGCACATTTGTGCCTTCGCGAATCACTTTGCCGCTATTAGAGTCCCTCGTTGAATCTCGCTTCCGCGCGCATTATCTATCTCTAATTGCTCATTAAGCGACGTGGCGCGACAGGCCGTGATTTTGAACGCGATGCCCCTTTACAAGTATACGATTAGAATTGCAGTTCGCAGCGTAATTTCTCGATGTAGGTTTTTCCGCTGTGATACGCCGTTTCAATGCGTACAATGCTCTGCTATCGTCATTAAATCGCAACCACGGAGGCTAATATAAAAGAATGATGAAACGAATGGCAGCACCGTGATATATGATGCATCTTGATTGAGATGCGCTAAATTAACTCTTATTAGAGCAGCCTGTCTTCCGAACATAAATGGGCGTCTCGTTACATTAAAGAAAAAATTGCATAAAATTATCATGCATAATAATTTTATTTTCGCATTGTTTAAGACTCGGCCAAATTTTCACTTAATAATAATTTTAATTATATTATAATAATAATTTATATAATATAATAATTTTAATTATAATAATAATTAATATAATAATTTTAATGTAATAAATTAATTATATTATAATAATTAAAATATAATAATTTTAATTACATTATTACGAATGGCTGCCGAATTTCTGGATAAAGATTAATAATGCATCGTTCATGACATAAGAGATAAGTCGACGTTTCCTTTTCCGATTTACATTAATCTACATTAATTTGATATAAACAATTTACACGATTATTTCTGTACATTATTACAATTTTAAACATCTTTTTTTGAGAGGAAAATAATGCAACGATTAAATTCTTTACCGCTTCTTCTGTTTGTAGCTAACCACGTGTCGACAGGAATTCACGAACAAAGTTAAGTCTGTTTTCTGCACAATGATAAAAGTTATCAGACTTTACGGGATGCTCTCGCGAGATAGCGACAGCTATATACAATTTACCTACATTCTCACGGTGTCCTCTCAATGGCATCCAGCGTAATATATATATGCGTTACGAACTACATAGGTTGCGCGCCGTAACTCTAGATACGGCTAAAACCACAAGCGCCTAACTAATGCTCGCAATAGTAGGACATTCCGTGTGTAACAGGATAATACACCGTAATTGCGAGCGAACTGTATTGTACGGGAGCTGACAATTGATAATGCATGCGCGGGGGAGCGTAATTTTAATTTCTGATTAAAATACAATAGTATCTCGAACGCGTGCGCGTTTGCATATAAATTTCTTAACTGCTCTGCACAGTTATTTTCCCGAAAGTATGTTAAACCATAAAAATATCAGGCATAAACATTTACAAAATGAAAATATATTGTTTCGATTTATTAATTATTATTGATAACAATATTAAATGATAAAATAAACTTGTAGCTCTTTTTTATATTATTAGTAACATGAAGAAGATAAAGTGTCATTCCTTTTAATATAAGAGAAGAAAAATGGCATATTTTTAAATTATTTTTAATTATTTTAAATTAGATTTCTTTACTAAATTTCTCAATTATAATACTTTAATACTAATTTTGTCGTAAATATTTTTGTATGAAATATTAAAAAACATAGTATTAAAAATTAATTTAAAATATAAAAAACCTAGGATTATAAATAATGTAGAAATTATTTAGAAAGAAATATAATCAAGGTAGATGATCAAGGGAGCACTGATAAAGATGACTTTGGGTCGACGAAATGTTTATTAAAAATTGCAACCAATTTGGCGCGTATCAATAGAAGACTTATTTTTTGAATTTAAGCAAAAGTAAACGGAGTTTGCGGATATTATGACCTTTCTAATACAAGCGAGGTGGCCAGATAGTCCCGAGAATGTAGGTGAATCGCATAGCATCGGCTGTGCCGTCGTAACGAATGGAATGCAGTCTCGCCGAGTTCTCGCGAAAAGATCAGAATATTCTACATCTTGGAGCCATGATCTTGGCAGATAAAACGTCGCGGTCGTACTCGAAATAATTAGCCTACGCGAGAGTACCTACGCATTGCACCGTGCACTGATGTTTTGATGCCGGTACTTTTACTTTACTAATCAATTTCTTCTGGAACATTTCTTGATGAATCACTCGAATTGAAAATATTACGACTGCAAAAACTGGAATCTCTATCGAGAAGAGGACTATTTCTAATAAAAGACCACGTTTAATCTTGCATTTAATATGAGATACATGATGATTAAATTTTTATTTTACATTAAATTATGTTGCTCCCATTTATAATCAGATAGAAAGATTTCTACTTTTTAGCATATATTCTATTAGTTGTCATAAATTTTATTGGATGCAATAAAAGGGCGATGTTGTTTAAAAATATTTCGCAATTGCTGCAGGAGTTTCGTACATATATATTAAGTTTCTCACAATAATAGATTCTTAGTTGAAAATAAAATTCCATATAATATACTTGAGTGTCAGTAGTTTGTTAACAACAGTTACAAGAAGGCGGATGTTGCTAATAATGTAGAAGGCAAGATATAAGCAGAACCGTAAAGATAAGATTCTTACGGTCACTTGCAGAAATCGCAGATTACCAGAGTTAGCGCGACGAATGGCTGTTTGGCAAAAGACTGAATGTTAGAGAACAAGGTGGTCGTTTGCAGTGGCACATATTTCCACGAGACATGAGAACGTGAAGTTCTTGCAGCAAGGTGGAAACATGTTTCGAGCCGACCAGCTGGTATCGTATTCGCGAGAGAGGCCACTGTAAAAATATTACCGGTCTCTCAAGTCCCGGTATCGGCAATATTGATTGTAAATCGGCAATTACATATATCACAGGTGACCTCGAGAAGCCTGACCGATTAAGCTTGGGAGTCTGTCGCAGGAGACTCGTTCTATCTAATTCAGAGGCTTGATCCAATTCACACAGCCTCGGCAAATTTCCCACAAAATGCGCGCATCAAAATAATTGTGTTAAATCTCGCGAGTAATCGTTCTTATTGTTCCCTTCATATGAAGTTGACAAATTCGAGTGTTTCATTCTTTCTGCCTGTGTATTATTAGTTTTCAATTTTTTAATACATGCATCAAATAATCGCAAGCAATAAACTCGTATAAGTGATAATCTCACTTTTTATATATTTGTATCATATATATCTTGTTTTTCTTTTTATTTTTTTTATTAACTAATCGCTCGCAGACGAGAATCGTCTACAACCTTAAAAGAACAGGAAAGAAACCTGACAGAGGTTAACCATGAACATGTACATCGAGCTATGTGCTGTCTCTCGAGGCGGTAACGGCAGACTTAACGGTATCCCATTCCAGCCCAATATTTACATTCTTTTCGCCGGTAAGCGCGACACATTGTATCTACGTAATGCAATTCGGCAATGCAGTGCTTATAAAATTGATGTTACACGAATGGATTGATATCGCGAGTGAAAGTGACATCATTTCAAAAGAGCATGACTTGTTTTATGGCAGCTAGTAATCGCGACATAATAAGAGCGCACGCGATTTCATGAAGCCATTTTTTTAAAGAGCTATTAGTTTATAAATTTTAACTATGTGAAATACTGTATAATGGATACTAGTTTAAGTTAATAATATGAAATGATTCTCATTTTACGCAGGAATGTTTGAACATATGTGAATATAATCGACAAACGTTCAAATTGCATTTTGGAGCAACTTTTGGAAGTTTATTAATATTTTTCAAATTTCATATATTATGATTAATCAAATTATCCTTTCAATATTAAATTTAATTTATATTATATTAAATTTAATTTAATAAAATCGCCATTTCTATATCAGATTTGTAAGAAATTCATCCACATAAGGCAATTTTCCGAAACCAAAAGTCCAAAGAAGAATTTTGATTTAAAAAATTCAAATTTAATATTAAAATTGTTTTTTTTAATTCTTAATATTAATATTAAAAATTAAATTTTTATTTAAAAAATTCAAATTTAATATTAAAATTTAATACTAAAATTGTTTTTTTTTTTAATTTTTAATATTAATATTAAAAATTAAAAAAAACAATTTTAATATTAAATTTTAATATTAAATTTGAATTTTTTCATCAAAATTCTTCTTTGGACGTTTGTTTTCGAAAAATTGCTTTATGGTGGATGAATTTCTTATAAATCTGATGTAGAAATGACGATTTTCTGGAAAGGTAGGTCCAATCTCATTTCTGTTCTACAATATAGGCAGCAATTCCGTGACACTTTCACGGTTAATGCGGTTGGGCGAAAGTCAGGGAGTGATGAAACTCTATGCCGGATACGCATCGCGGTGTCGTTGCTCCTGCGCGCGGGTTAGCGATGACGTTAGTGGCTTCATGCAAATATCTCTTCTTGCGCAAACGGGAAGCCCGATAGAGCGACGGTAAAACTCATGAAAGCTGTACGAATGACGCGTCAGTCGATGACTCTTTCATGACACCAGGAAGAAATGTTGCTTACAGCATCGAGTTTTGTAAGTATAAATGTGCGCACACGAATATTCTCTCTATTAACTTTATATCTCTGTTACTATCTCAATAAATATCAATAACGATAATGATTTAACGATAATGTTTTAACATTTCTACAGAATTCTATATTATATTATATATAAATCGCGTTATAATAATTACATTAACGTGGAATAAATTATAATCAGTCATTAATATTTATACAAATATATAAAATCTGATAATAATAATTCAAAATATATTATAGATGCTAATAAATGAAAATATCTGAGGCTCAATAATGATCGTATAATTTTAATGGCTCACAAATCGTAACGGATCCCAAAATTAAACCCATGAAATTTTAACGAGAGCAATGACTAGATTTTTTCGTAGAAAAAAGAATATTTTTTTGTATAAACTTTTGCACTTTGTTAATTATATAATTTATTATAATATGAAGAATATACACGTATGTATATTTATGATGTAATAAGAAAAGACAATAATTGCATTTGTATCAATATATTTTAAAACTTAAAATAATCTAGATAATTGAACTCATTTCATGTAGACAGCCTTCATATTACAATTAACAGAATATTTGCTTTGTTTTGTTCGTTTTGAAAGCAAGTGATTAATATGTAAATAAGAAAAATATAGGTTACTTTCATTAAATTATTTGTTGAATCTTTTTATGCGGGTCTTAAAAATACTATTAACAAATCATGTGTGCACATGTCGTATGTCGTAACCATTGTCAGTTTTAATTTGAAACGTGAAAATCTTCTAGTGTTTAAACGTAAGTGCGTGCCATCGCAGCTTTCTCCTAACAATAGCTGGATGCATTAGTGTTTCAATAATATACTCGTAAAACAAATTATTTATATATATATATATATATATATATATATATATATATTATTTTGTAATAGTATACATACTTATCCTTTCAGATAGCACATATTTCTGATATATCAGAATCAGATATATTTTTATTTACGCTTCAAATAAATTTTTTATGAAATTTTTTTGAAAAAATAAACATTAAGATTAATTAATAATTATAAATATTGTAATAAAATACCAATAATATTGTAATTAAAAATTCAATCCTTATTATTTTGATTAGTTTTCTAACAAATTTATTTAACAAAAGAAGTAATTAAATGTTTCTCAGTTACTTAATATAACATAACATGATGTAATTTGATGAATTGTTCACGAAAAAAATATAATAAAAATTTCAATATAATTTTTGTCATGGAATACATTAACATAGAAGAGAAATAACGACATTTTTATGCATTGAATAATATTTAAATTATATATTTAAATTGAATAATATTTAAATTATATATTTAAATTATATTATTATATTTATATTATTATTATTATTATATTATTACATTTTATATTTTATTGTATTATTATATTTTATAACGATTATTGTAATTATTTTATAAACATTTTGATGCACAAACAAATGCATAATTTATAATTTTTATAGTAATAAAAATACTTTATATTCCAACTTTATTATAATAAATGTTGTAAAAAAGAATGTATTTTTCATTTATACTGTAAAATATTTTTTCTGAATCGATATAAGATTTTTATGAATTCTCTGAAATTTTCGGAGATTAAGATACCGGTTTCGAGCATGCCGCCATCGCTGATTTAAAAACATATCAGACAATTTCAAAGTACTTGCATTCTTCCGCAAATTACGTTTATTATCTCGTGATTAAATTGCGACGCCGACATACGGGGATCTTAAACTTGGCATTAATATCACCGCGACGATATCACACTGCCATCGTTGATATCTCCATTGAATCTCTTATCTGTATGTTTATATATTTTTCATAAATTGTATCCATACAATATTACGCAGAATAAACAAATTTTTGCAATATATTAATAATTAAACAAATATGATTAATTTTATTCAAATATCTTTACAATTTTACTTTATTATTTTTGAATATTTATAATTGCAGCAATCTGTTTAATAGCTATGATTAAAAAATATATTTTATTAAATGTAACTTTATTATCTCATACATTTCCATTAATAAAATTATAATTTAAAAAAATTTTAAAACTTTGTATTAAGTTAAAAAATGAGATATATTTAATTTTACATAAATTATATTCTTTTTTAACATAAATTTTAATCTATTTTAGATATCCATTACTAAGCACGTGACATAAATACTTTACATCTAATCATTTTTCCTCTCTCTGTCCTATGATGGCTCACTACCCTATCCCTTTCTCGGACTTACCGGATAGTGCAAGGATCGTCAAGGTCACGAGGACCCTGGACATCGAGCCTGCCATGATCATCGACTGCTCTCGCAATCCCCTCAAGTAAGATCAAGGATACGAATGTCAAGGCGCGATATCGCGTGAAGCTTTCCTTCAGGATTCCATGCACTCGGATCGGTCGTCGTTGATTTGAAGCGAGCCGTAGTGCCTACCAATGTCCGCCATTTTGGATTATCAGTCTACAGTGAGCTGCTGGACATCAGAAGAGCTGGACTTCACGGGTATGCGCCATTCTTTCTTCTTTCCCTTCTTTTCTTTCTTTCTGTCTCTTTCTTGCTTTCTCCTCTCTCTCTCTCTCTCCCTCTATCTTATCCTTCCACTTGTCCTTTTTTCTCTCTTACTCAGTCTCGCGCTTTCGCACACGGTTGACCTACTTGGCGGCGGATCACACCGGTGTACACGTCAGGTTTTCGGCCAATACGTCGCACCGGATTTTAACTGAATACCTAAAGACCCTCAGTCAGCTTGTTTCACGTGTCACTCTATTTTCTTGTCGCACAAAACTTTCATTTTATTTTTTATTTTAAATTGTTTTAAATGATTCTGTATTCTTATTTTATTGTTTATTTTTTATTCCTAGATAATTTTTGCCTGATTAAAAAAAAATTATCTTTTAAAAAGGATAAAAATTTTCTTAACGTTAATATTGACGATTAAAGATATAGATTGTATTTTTCAAAATAATTCAACAATATTAGCATCCTATAATCTTTAAGAAACGTTGATTCATTAATTGTCCACTTCCATGATGGAGCGGTATTAAAATTTAAATTTGATTTTTCAGATAAAAATGCAAATATCGAAAAGCATAAAGCTTTGTAATAATAATAAGTATAAATTAATCATCACAGTTTTGATAATTTATTCCATGTAAAATAACACGAATTAGTTAATTACTGTTTAAGCAATAAATGTTTAATTCCGCATCTCACATCTTAATGAAACTTTTTCACACTCGATTCACACTGCGAAAATGCACATTGTAGAACAAAATTCACGAGGAATCTGAATCAGTGAACTTTCTCTCGAGAAAAATAAATTCAATGATCTCAGAAAAAGTCAATCGCGGTTTCTTCTGCCAAAATCCAGCGACCGCAGAAGAGAACAACACCGAGGATTGTTTGCTTTCTTCAGTAATCAACGCCGCCTTGTTTCGAAGACTATCAGAGGAGTCCCAGTGCACGAAAACGAGGGACTTGAAGCGTGCACCATCCGAGGTTCACTTCACGGTCGTTCACACGGCACTGGCTGAGGCTGAGGACGGTCATACACACACGGTCTCTCCCACTTTAGCTATGCCATAGCTACACCATGGTGCACTGTACACTGATGCCGAGCATGTACGTCACGTCTTGGTGGTTGACTTCCACCATGCTCGGCTGTCTCTCTTCACCATTCCTGCTTTACAGAACAATCTTTCCCCACTCCTAGGAATTCTTCTCTCTTTCTCCTGGCACATTCTGTGGCGAAACGTGTCTATACCTGCGACTGAATATTATACAGGTTTCGTCTACCTAGTCCGTCTCTCATTAGGTTTCTAAATCGAAGCAGGTAAACTTTCGGTGACGACAGAGAGAAACGAAGAATCAAGCCGGAACTGAACTTTCAACTCTCGAAAGTATTCTTGATATTTTAAAATGCAAACTTATTAATTTATCAAAAGATAAATTATACAGGAGACAATAATTAATGATATCGAGCATCTATTATTCTCGCAATTTTAATAAAAGTGGAATAAGAATAATAGTCAAATAGAATTATATAATATTACCAATCATTTTTGTCGTGTACTGTTTTATCTGTCAACACTGAATCATTCTTCTTGCAGTACAGATATTTAATTACTGTCATTAAAAATTGCTAAGTATCAGCTTTGAATATAACTACTGCTACATTGTTCCATGTACATGCTACATTGCACGCTTTAAAGTTGGTCATTTCATTGAGGTCTGTAATTGTCAAGAAAATAGAGTAGACATGATGTCGCATGTGACATTTGATAATTTACTCTGATATACAGGGAGTTAATTATACTATCAGCAATAATTATCGTGCAATTTTACTGTTTCTCTGTTAATACTGTTTCTCGTGACATCTAATAATTTTCCATGTGTTATTTATTCTTCTTTTATTTCTAAGAAATATTTCGAAGTATTGAAAAAAGTTACGCAATTTTCGTAAGATTAGCTTCACGATATATTGCGATTTAAATATATGCTTTTAGAGATTAGTAAAATTCTACTTTACATTTAACTGGATAATTAAGTAAACTATTTAACGTATGTAAAGTCACATACATGTGCAGTTAACGGGACTCCTTAGTTGCATCGTGAGCATGACAATCTCATGCTTGCACTAAACTATCGCTAGCTTTTGTTCTTTCCTACAATGTATTATTATGAAAACTGAAATTCTAAATAAGTGCTTTTTTTATTTCTTTGATTTTATCAAAATAATTACCATAATATAAACTGAAAAGTAATGCAACAATTTCTACAATTTATATAATTTAAAATCCTAAATAAAAAAATTTTCAATAAAACAAGAAACTTAAAAAATAAGGAAATGTATGATACATATTGAATTTTAGAGAAGATCCTGAGGAAATTATGCAGCACTGTATTTTTACGAATAATAATAAAAATGTACAATTAATATAATAGGTATAATTATTAATTAATATTTTAGTCACATACATTTCCATTTCTTCTAATTTCATTACTTCATAAAACTTAGCTAATGCGTGCGTAATCTCTCTTTCTTTGTTTTCTTTTTCTTTGTGCGTTGTTGTATTAATGAATATAACATAACTGAAAGAATTGGTCAGTGCGGTCTAACTGAATCTCGGAACTGCATTGTGCACGCACAAGCATATTTTTCTGTATTCAGAAAATGCAAGATGTACCGATGCCTTACTATTTTTTCCGTTATTATGATAAATTGCGTATCCATATCCATTACTGCGTTTTTATACGCTTTAGAACAAATATCCATATTTCATTCGTACGATTATTGTCACAATAAGCTAGAGAATCGTTTATATATATGTATACACACATACACAATTTAATAAAATTATTAATTTTAACTAATAAATTCATAATTATGTAAATAATTGTTTACATCATATTTACAGCATGTTAATTAAAACTTTTTTATATAAATAATTACGTCAAATTAATGTGCATGCTTTTTCATGTTTACATATTTAATATTATTTAAATTTTTTATTTAATTTGTCTCCAGAATACAATTTAAATTTTAATACATTTAAACATTTTAATTGGTCATTATTTGGATATGTAATAATTCAAAATAAATAGAAAATGAAATATAAAAAATAATGCTATTTGAAAATATAAAATAAATCAGAGCAAAATTTTATGAGATTTTTAGAACAAATATTCATATTTCATTCGTATGATTATTGTCACAATAAGAGAATCACGTTTATATATATATACATTATTATAATAAAACTATTAATTTTAATAAATTCACAATAAAGATGTCATATTAACATCTGTAAGGGAGCTCATAAAAATAACTGCGGAATGCATCGTCGCATTCCTCGTAAGATTGTAACAACCTGATGATTCTCAACCTTCTGGCTTCTTGCGAGTCATTTCGAACAAGTATTGTTTTATCTTTGTTACACTTTGGTCAAAAATATTTGTTAAAAATTTGGATAGACATATCAAATGTAATATTTAAACAATTTTTATTTTTATAATGATAAAAATGTTTAATGCCATTTAATAGTTTATATAATTATATTTTTAGGAAGAAAAAATGTATATGTGTGCGTATGGAATATTACTTTCATATGCAGAATTAGCTAGCCTACTTTTCTAACTCGTTGCTAATTTGTGAAAGCTTGACAGCTGCAAGACGTGTGCGCCACGTATGTACGTACGTCTCATGCTTTCTGGCAATTCTGCAACATTCACTGACAGATGATATGGATGTATATGTATTACTATGCATTTCTTTTTTTTCTCTTCTCCTTTCTCAATGCAGCAAAAATGTAACACAATCTTTCAAAAAATGTAAATGTGATGTAATAATTTTATATAAAAAAATTATCAATAATAGCAATAATTATACAACACAAAGTCTATAATGCAATTAAACAGATATATGAGATGAAATTTTAAACAATTTAAAAATATTTATTTTTATAACAAAAAATATTCTTTCTCTATCAATCAGGATTCATTTATCGATTGGTCTCGCACATCGGCACACCTGTTTTACACCTGAGCCACTTATATATATATATATATAAATGACCTTAGTAGAATTGTTCGCATTGCAATACGGCACATGAAAAATTAAAACTGCATTCTACGTAACGGGTAGTCTCCTAGTAACCAAGTATGCATGAAATTATACTCGGTCAGTAACTGATTCTCATCTGAAAAGAAAAAAATAAAATAGATAGAATTATCTTTTTGCGTAAGTAAGAATATAATTTTGCCGATGCATATTAAATATTTATTCATATTATTGTTTTTATATAAATTATAAATATTCGTTATTACTTTCGTATTATTACTGTTGGGAAATATATTTACATACTATTCTAGTTAATTTGACAAAATGTGATAGTCTTCTCAAACTTATGTGATAATCTCTTTCTTATAATTTAATTATTTTTAGTTATATAATAATTATTATCTATTAATATTTTACGCACATACACACATACGTATACTATAATTAAGTAATAAATATATTATTTAATCATATGCAATTATGTGCGCAAAACTTTATTATTTTTATTACAATATAAGTTAAAATAACTATATATACAATATACATATTTTAATATTTACAGGTATATTTTAATTTAAATGCAGATTTTATTATTACTGACTGCTGGTAATAAGATTATTCTTGCTTGATCATTAGTTGATAGTATCGAAAAAAATGTGATATCTCATTATTTGTTTTAAATTAAGCAAATAAATACAAATTAAGACGGTTTATATTTTCTAAATTAATATAATTATTATGTAATATAATATGTCACATATTACAATATATATTCCATATATTAGAACACATCTCAAACGATAACTTCTCATCTACTACCGATGGATATATTTTAATATATTTATATTAGTTGCATGTATATTGATATAAATATATTTATAAAAGTATTTATTTTTTCCTAATTATGCCATAAAAATATCCTACAAAAACTAAACAAAATATGTGATTTTTATATTTAATAATATTCAAATAATGGATATTTAGGCAAAAATTTCTTGCAAATAAACTTCTCTATATTTTATTAAATCAAAAGTTATAAAAATATGATAACTATCCCATATATATATATTTATGGGATAAATCGTATATATATAATTTTACTTTATAAATTTTCGCTGTAAAATAATCACTAGGAAAACTATCTTGCAAAAACAATGCAGTAAATCATAAAAGATTGGTCGGGCATCCAAAAACTTATTAAGTGCGCCAATCGAGGCGGGAAGAGCATAAACGATGTTGTCGTCTGCATCAGGCGCACAATTACTGTCGTCGTTTTAAGCGTGTCGTCGATGATAGCCAAAACGAGCATCCGGACGTGGTGTTGGGAGACGAAAACAAGAAAACAAGACAACTGCAAGAGGAGCAACCAGACGAAGCTGTCGTGTTAAAAAAAAAAAGAAAAAAAAGATACGACAGGAGGGAGAAAGTAACTGTGGAAGAGCGCGATCTTGTTGGACGTTGATAATTGACTTCTAAGATGAAGCCAAGTTTAAAAGAAAAAAATATATATTATAAATTAAATGATAAAATTGAGACAAATTAATCAAAAAGTATGTCTTTTATCATTGTCTTTATTTTATAAAATATATTGCATAAAATATATATATAAATATATATATATATATATATATATATATATATATATATATATATTTTGTGATTATAATATTATTTTTTTAAATTTGCATTAATTCTCTTCGTAATTAGAATTAAAAATATCTTTGCAAAATTACGTTATAAAACTGTCAAATATATTGTAAAATAAAAATCTTATAATTTTCGCTACTTATTTCTTCGATAATGTGTACGATATGTTTTCTCTTAATCATAATGTATAAAAATTTTTATTTTAATACTACATTCCAAAGTAACTCATCAATCTTAAATGAACATTTAATATCATTTCGTGTATTTATCAGCTGTCATCTTGAGTAACATATCAATTTTATAAATTAGTACTTATCTTTCTCTTGATATATAATAAAATTGAAACAATCATTGACGAATAATCTCGCCAAGATATGTTGTGATGTTTCCGACACACATAGCTCGACTAGCACTTTTCTCCTTCCGAAAAGCCACATTCCGACACGTCCAACCCTAAACGATCAACCCCGATTCCCTTCCAGGAACAACTGCGTGGAACGCAAACTACGAGCCGAAAAATGACGCCGTAAACGGAAGAAAAAAATCGTGCTGGTCCAAAAAAAAATATTAGAAATTCGTGTGTGTCATAACCGTCCGCGAGGGTGCAACGAACTAACCGGGCATCGAAACGACATGGGTATGGGACATTCCTTCACCGTCCCCGTTAATTGGCACTTTCATCCGCAAAGCCGGTCGTTCGTGGATCCCGGGGACATCAAGAATAGTCCCCGGCATTCGATCGATCGCAGATCCCTCTCCTTGGTCGCTTTTGTACAATCCGGCTGCATTGTGGCATATCGACGTGCCTCCTTCTCTCCTTGCTCTTCTCACCTCTCTTGCTACTTTCCTGGCGCTCTGCTTCTGGTCCTAGAACTGTGCACCAGAATGCCTCCGACCTCACCAAACTAGACGCCAGACTGGTTTTTGTCCAATTTAGGTCCCCCATTGTTCGCCTCGCGTTGGAATGAAAATAGAGGAACCACTAACAGCGTCCTATTCGCGTACGTTGCATAGAAAAACACTGGCAGTATCAACGAACACGCTCGATTCTCCTGTCAAATTGGTATATATAAGCGAAATGAATTTTAAAAGTGAATAATGAAGGCATAATAAGACCTTTCTCGATTTCGCGAGATGATTTCCTCTCTCTATTGCATTAATAAAATACGAATATTTCTATTTTATAGTGCTTCAACTTTATCAATATTTCTATATGTGTGGCTCATATTTTTCAAATTAATATAAACAATTAAATAAAGCTTACATTTTTATATAAAATTTTACGATGATATTATTACATATTTTACGAATGATATTATTACATATTTTAGAATTGCGTTAATGTTTCAATTTAACTGCAATGTGCAAACAGAAGTGTTAGTGCGACATCACACGCATCGATAAGAAGCGACGTGTTCCCAGGACTGCATACAGTCAATTCATTGTACTTTCTCTGTCTCTCTCGAAGAATACCACACCGAAATGCCATGAAAGAAGCTCTATAAGCAACCAGGTGTAGACGGCTTCCAGGTGTTCTTAACGCAACATCGAGACTCTTCCAACATTATCGTTGTGTGTATATGTGTGATATTTTTTCATTTATATTATCTTTTTTATTATATATATTTCAAGCAAAGATTGTCTACACGTACACAATTCTCGACTAATGTAACTGTATAATAATTAATTCCTTTGATTTTTCAATGAGGCTATCAAAATTGGAGAAGTTATGTGATAAGATCGTCCGAGGATTAAATCGAAAATTAATTCTTTGCAAAAACGAGAAATACATATATGTAGATCCACATTCCATACATTATGCGATATTCCCAGGATCGATCCGCAAATAAAATGTGTGTCCCGACTGTGACTTTCGAGCAGTTTGAATAACTTGATGAGAGAACTTATAATTAGCGTTCGTGACTGACTGAGAACGAAAAAAATTGTTACTTTGTCGGTGCATCGGATTCTCGTTAAATAGCACATAACGGAACTCGCACGATCTCTTTCTATTTTTAATATCATCATATTTTCCCCATGGAATATTCCGACATTGACTTTTAAAAAAATTTATCATAATTCACGTTGCTCTAATTATAATTATCTTATAACTATAGTAACGAATAACGATACTTTTATTAATGCAACGGTAAACCTAAAATGAGAAGAGATAGAATTCTAAAATTGATTGGTTGATTTGAATAAAAAGTTTAAAAATTTTATTTATATTAATTGAAAGAGTATTTTGATATATATTAAAAATTTATGGGATAAACTATAAATTTAGATTAAAATAAATTTTAATTTAAAAATATTCTTAAAATTTGAATTTTTTACAAATAATTTAATAATTTATAAATTTTATTATTCAAAAAAGTTTAGAATAAATTTAATTAAATAAAAAAATATTTAAATTAATAAAAGTTTTAGAGTAATAATGATTAAATTAGTATTAATGTAATATTAAAATATTAAATTAAATTAAAATAAAAATAAGTAGTATATCTTATGAAAGATATATCGCGATACTAAGAAAAAAAAAGAGATGACAATAATCTTTAACGATAATGCGATTTGTGAAGATAAATCGTATATGACAAGGAAATGTTTTTCACGCGTTCCTATCTGATTCTACTTTCAATTGAAACGAATTATCAATCGTCTCTCTAGATTTACATCTACGGAATCGCATGAAGCACAGAGTAACTCGTTAAGCGGCAATAGTGGTCATTGATTCGTATGTCATCTGGCTGCAGTATGCGTCACTGCGTTGCTGCACTTATATAGAAAACGAGCGGCGTTAAATGCATGCATCACTGGTTCGTCACGCAGGATAATTCCGCGCAAGCTGCTCGAACAACTAGTGACGAGCATAAAAAATTCTTCTAATCATCAGTGTACATATATGTATGATGTTAGTCACAGAACGGAAATATAATTTTCCCTATTATTTATACCGCTTTTTTATTATAAAGTATTATTTAAGTATGTCATATAAATAAGTATTTTATAAAATCGTATGTGTATGTATAATTTATATATATTATATATATAAATTTTTATAATAATTTTAAAATAATATCAAAACATTGTTTTGATTATATTTTTTAATTAATTATATTTTTTATATTTTTAATCAATTATAATTTTTATAATAATTTTAAAATAACATCAAAACATTGAAGTAAAATATTAGATATTAGTATAAATTATTTTTTTATTATCCACACTAGAAATTATTTTCAAAAAGGGTACACAATTTTTTGTATAAGGCTTTAGATATTTTTATGTATAAAAAAAACAAATTGAATAAAAATATATTACTATAATCATAATACTTTTAAATGATTACTGGCGCGTATATTTGCAGAATGAAAGAAAAGTAAAATCATATTCGGCAATTGAGCGAGATTACAAGAAGTCAGATGTATATTTAGGTCAATCAATAATACGACGCATATCAAATTCCTTAACCCTATACCTTCGACGAGGGACGCCCTGCCCTTACTATACTACAAATTCTGATCACGTATTGATAGTGCACATACCGACATACTTTTCTACGCCGGAAATTCAAACGCAAGTGAGAAGCCAGTAGAAATACACACAGATCTCCAATTAAATATTGTGTACCTTATACGCACACTTTACGCAGCAGTTTCCCCATAATCATATCGTAAAATGCATACTTTAGTACAGAAGAGACGATTATAATGCTTCGAAATTCCAGGCTGAAGGAGTCTCTGCCACAAGATTGTCAATAATTCTAATAATTAATTTCATAGAGATATTTGTATTGTTAAATATTTTAAAAGAAAATTACAAGAAAACAATTTTATACGAGCAGCGTTTTATTCTACATGCGTTCCTATTATTTTATCATCGTGCGTGTTATATACACATACAATATAAAATAACACACTTCTATTTTCAGGACTACCGAGCTCAATACTCGAGCCGTGCATTCGAGAGCGTAATTGGGCGCAGGAAATAGCTACAGTCCTGACGTTACACCATGCCCTGTAAAGGGCCCGGCGAGCGTCGGGCCCACTCCTGGGCCAGCCGCAGAGCCTCCCGGCCCATTCCATTCCGGACCCGTAGTCGTCTCTCGCGTGCATCGCCCGTCGAAGGAAGCATTCCATTCATGTTTCGGGACGCGCGACGCGCTCGTCGTCGCGAGTGAGAGAAGAGAGACCGACCCGGGCCTCTTCCCCGCGAGGAGAAGGACACAGGACCCGCGAGCAACGGCGCCGTTTCCCGCGACGACGACGACGACGACGACGACGACGAGCCGCTGTGATGACGATCGACGGATCCGCCAGGAACATCGTCCTGCGAGCGCGTCCAGCACCAAGCACGTGGTCCTGCGTTATTGTCCGGGCCGCTACTCCGAGCGCATCCGGAGATGCAGTGAGGCTGCACTGGTGCGTTCTTTTGTTTATCTCTCTCTCTTGCCTTCTCTCTTTTTTTTTTCTTTTCCTCGTCTTTCCTTTACCGTTGTTTCGTCTGGAAATTTGTCTCCCGCGGCACATCGTCGCTCGTAGGTCGCTCGATTCGTGAAGAGTTTATCGAACTCGGGGATTGATCCAGAATTTCGCGGTTTGTTTTTATATCGATTGAAAAAATTCCTCGCGAGCATCGCGAAGATGTAGAGATAATAGACGCTCGGCGCGTTATCTCGGGTTTTAGTTTGAGATAGAATTGGATGTCTGTAAATATAACGGGTTGATTAAGACGTTTATCTTGTGTTTTTGTGCTACTGATAAAGACGAGTGATTAGAATGGTAAAACATGTAGTGAGATGTCTGCCCTATCGTGACGGCGCCAACTGTGCTTCAAGAATTCTTATATTTTTTAACTTTATAATGACGTTTTATCTGCAGGTAGTTTTGCAATAAGATTGAGAGCGAATATTAAATTTTGCATCGTTATCAAATTTATAATCTGGGCGATATAAATATTATTAGCGATACAAAAATTTAATTCGGCTTAAAAATCATTTATCAAGATCTTCATATCGATGTAATCGCATCAAAGGAAGGAGATATGATTTAGCAGTTATAAATTATATCTTTAGATTATGACATTAGGCTATCTGTACTAATTTCTTTAAATATTTTCATCTTTCTCTCTCTCTCTCTCTGTATACGCGATTAAAGATTATGCCCCAGTCTTTCGTGTAGCGCAGCATCACGTGTGTAAAGGATCTTTATTACTTTATCAGCAAAGTAGATTGCGGGGTTCGTAACCGACCGTCATCTCAACTGTCTTCATTTCCAAAGCGCATAACCACCGCGCATCCTCCGCATGCTAACGCGGCTGTTGAACTCCCCGGTCTTACTTTGTATATACGTGTATAAGATATCGCCTTTAAATCGTCCAGCAGTTAGCGTGTATCGTCATACGCACATACACACACACACACACACAGACACACACACACATTATATATATATATATATAATGTAGAAAATATCCCCCTAATTTCATTTTTTTAACTTGTTTCAAATTTGAGAAAAAATTTTTTAATTTTCGACAAAGAATCATCTAAAATTTTTCGCACTTATTAAAAAACATCCCATATATATATATATATATATATTCACTTGAACTCCCCGGTCTTACTTTGTATATATATATATATATATATATATGGGATGTTTTCTAATAAGTGCGAAAAATTTTAGATGATTCTTTGTCGAAAATTAAAAAATTTTTTCTCAAATTTGAAACAAGTTAAAAAAAATGAAATTAGGGGGATATTTTCTACTGGTAAAAAGGTTATTTATTAATATTTTTTTAATCTCTCGTATTATAAGGGGATGAAACTAGCAACCATATTCAATTTTTTATTAGAACTTTTTAATGAGTTGGAATATGATCATCTAAAAATATGCACTAAAAAGTTTAATTTATTGAGAAATTTTTTTCATAAAATCAGTAGTTTTCAAGAAAAAAAATAAAATACGTTATCGTGCACAGCACGATGCTAAATACCTTAGATTTCGAATTACGAGAAGTTAAATTTTAAAATAAAAATAAAATTAGAATAAATGTTGGGGAAATTGGAACAAAAACAAAATTATAATAAAAACCTAATTTTTACCCCCATTTTTGGAGGAGTATAACTCCACAGAGATGTAGGAGTGTATGTTTATATGAGAAACCCCCCTAATTATCGGCAAAGAATCATCTAAAATTTTTCGCACTTATTAAAAAACACCCTGTATATATATTTCATAAGAAATTATTTATAAGAAACAGATTGCTCTGAAGGAGCTCCCTACTACAAGATTTCTCGCAGAGCGAGATTTTCTCCTTTGACAGGATTCTCATTTTCCGAAAACGTGACAGGCTCATGCATTCGCGAGGCGCCATTTTTACGACATGTATATAGATGTTGAAATAACGGAGGATCCTTGGCGATCATCGTGAGACCGCCGTGTTTCCTTTACTCATGGGTGATAGTGTCAAGCCGCGGATGACGAATGTGTAATGTTAATTTTTCCGGGAATATGTGTATGCGGCATGGCCGATACTAACGTTACGTTTTCCGACAAACAGGTCATTTTCCAATTATTTGATACGTAATTGTATCACGCGAGGGAAGATAAACGATTTTCTATTTATTACAATGAAGAGTTTTTAAAAAAATATCAAAGGAAATTAATAAAACGATATTCTCGTTAAAAAGTGATTATTATTTCAACATTATTTCTTCTTTTTAAATATCAAGCAATAAATAATTGTCGAATGAATAATTACTTACCGTTATATGATGACAGTACAATAAATAGAGTTACTCCGATCAATTAATGATGGAAATATTGCGATATATTTTTTTTCTTTTATTAGAATTAGAAATCTATGAAAGTTTTAATACTAAATATTTAATCTAATCATAGCATCCTATTGTATTCATGACTTTCTAACTAATGACAACTTCCATGTTTATCTTGGTTTTCTGCTTCTTATCGGCAGTAAAATCTCTCTTTCTATCGTTTTGAAACATATAATACAATTTTAATTAACAAAAAAAGAAAAAGAGAGTTCACCTTTCAAATTATAAATTATTAATGACGGATGTATCATCGTCGTCATGATAATTCATGAGTCGATATGATGATACATTAGATACAATCACTGGTAAGTCCCCGTTAAGCATTTCAAATCATTATGTAACTATAGAAGCTAATATTTGCATGTACGTGGAATTTTACCGTCATTCGCGGAACAATGAGATATTCATGATCCTTGCGATAAATATATATATGTAAATTCTTACAGTAATAATTTTATCGATAATTATTATGTTAGTAACAGTAAATAACTATTTCCTGATACATTCCCGATGATATATATATACATGTATGTGGAGGAAACACAAGTTCCATATTAAATATGACCAACAATATCAGTTGATCTGTATAATAATGTTGCCTGAATGCATAATGACCGTAAAGCCCAAAGTGGCATAATGATGTAACGTTACGCGCTGGAAAATATAGATCAATTAAATCGTTGTTTTTGCTTCGTGTTATCTATAAACAGATTGATAAATGATACTTAATTGCAATATAAATATTGACATTTTATATGCAGTTTGCTAAATATATTAGCTTTTAGTAAACAATTTCTTAAACAAATTATTAATCATTAAATTATTAATTTATTTAATATTATTAAATTATTTAATTAAGTTATTTAATTAATTATTACATTATTTAATCAATTATTATTTAATTTTGTTATTAAATTATTTAATTGATTATTATTTAATTTAATTATGAAATAATTTTTTATTTCTTAGTATACATATAACTGGAGTCTAACTATTTTATCTATTTCCTGATTTCAACATATTTTATTTGATAAGAGCATATTTATATCTGTGTAACGATTATTTAATTAACTTATTCGTTTAATTTATTTACTTGATATTCCCGCGACAAGAAAATGATATCGAAAACATTTGGAGGAATGTGCAATTTCCCTTTAGAATCGAAAATTCCGGGTGCAGTTTCTCGGAAGAAAATTGAATAGCGTCTGCTTGGACGCCGTCCAGAATCGACTATTAAGTTCAGCCGAGTGACGTGTTACTCCAGAATTTAGCTGATTGAGCGCCATGAATCACATTCCTCTATCGAAGGCAGGTAGTACACGCGAAGCGTCATGCGCTTCCGCGAACGTATCTGTGGGAAATCGTAATCTCACTCACGGCGCGTTCGTTCATATAAACTCCGGGTGTGTATCGCGTGCGGCCATTCAGTAACTCGAACGAGCCACCGTATACATCTTCGGGCTCCGGAACGCGCGTCTCGTCCGTCCAAGCACGAGACACTGGAGATCTTCGGAGCGTCGCGTCGCGTCGGCGCGCCTTCCCTTTCTCTCCCACGGCCAGCGCTCTTCCCAAACTAGGGTTACGCGCGATGACGAAAAATTACACGCTCTCCGCCGCCTATTTAAACGGCTCGCCCCGCGTCCGCTCTTAGAGATCACTACTGCAACACGTAAACATGTAAGTACACACGCGTGGGCGAATGTTGATTTTCTTCGCTCTCCAGTATCGCGAGTTTGCTCTCTGTCTCTGTTGGTTTATTTCTACTCATTTGGAATAATAATACGCGCAAAAAAAACATTTTTCAATTATAAGTTTAGTAGGAAAAGTAATTTATAAGCGGAAAAGTAATTTATAGGCGGAAAAGTAATTTATAAGCGGAAAAGTCTCCTATGAATCTCACATACGGGTTTGAAAAACTTATTAATATTAATAATTTCGCTGGGAGATATTTTTCCTGAAATAAAGCTAATGATTAATTTTTTTTAGCGTGTGCGAGCATTCATATATCATAGCAGATAAACTGTTAAAAACACACGAATTCTTTTCGCATAGCTTATCTATTTACATCCTATTTTTTATCTCTCTCTTTCTCTCTCTCTCGTTATATCTCGCATATCTTAATATATCTTTTTATTGCTTATCTTATATATATATTTATTATATATAATGTGACGTACGTTAAACGGATGTAGACTATGGATCGATAATGTGCAGACGATTTCGTATATCGTGTATATATTTGTAGAAAATTACGATGTGTCATCAATGTAAGAAACACGTAACAGTTTCAAAAAATTTTCGATTAAACTCGGCGTCTTTATTATTTACTCACCGCGAAAGATTCAAGCATCATCTCCACTTATCGATTACATGAATCCTCGTGTTCGCGAAAGACGTGTATCTATAAATAGCATCATGTGTCAACATAATTCCTCCTATATAAGCAATTCACATAGTATTTTCTACAACCATTCGGTTACATTCATTCTAATCGCTGGATTAAAATTACTTGGACTGCTTAAACAGAAATGTACTAATGTACGCAAACCGACATCTTTCACCTTCCAACATTCTAACGAGCTTTAGCAGCTTGGAAAAATATAACTAATACGCTAATATACAATATATCGCAAATATTGTTTAAACTTGAGAAAAAATCCAGATGTATATATCGACTAGAAAATGAAACCCACTCCAAGTGCGAGGATCTTGAAAGCGACCCCTCTTTCCGGGGTGCGTTTACTCTTGAATAATCCCATCGTGGCTCGAGCTGGGAAATGAGACGGCAGCTGCAGAGAGGTACAAGTAGAAGCAGAAGCTCCGTGGCGTACATACATAATACATAATACACTCGGCGCGAACAATCCCTTCGGGAAACCGGCCAGCCCGCTCGAGGGCCCGCCGTCAACTGATCGGATCCGTTGAAGCCTCGGCGGCGCGGCTCGGTCGCGTTCTACGGCCTGACCCACAGCTCGCTCCGTCTCGGATCTCATGCCGCCTATCGCCGGATACAGCCTGACGATTCGTCGGCCGCGGTTGCGAGCGGCGAACGGTCCGGTGTGTGTGCGTGACGTGTCGTCGCCTCCTATGTGCGGCTCATAATCCCCGTTGTGTCTCGCGCGAGTGCTTACGAGCGAGTGCGTATACACGCCGGGGGAATTGGTTAATACCGTTTCCGGCGCGCGCGGAGCCGTGCACACAGTTTCGGTTGTGTTGCGTGTCTCGCGCGTCGTCCGTCCGCTCTCTCGCCTCGTCTCGTCGCTCGTCGCCTTCGGCCTGCGCTCGTCATCTTCATCCTCGTCATCTTCATCATCTTCATCATCATCATCATCATCATCATCATTATCGTCATCGTCGGCTTTTTCCTCTTCTTCCTCCTCCTCTTCAGCGTCGCGGGTTCCCGCTGTTTCGCTCCTCTCGTGGGAGGTCAGCACCTTAGCATCGGTAGGTAGGTAGGTAGGTAGATAAATGCGGAATGTGGGATTTGGGGTTGCTTGGACGATGCGGACTCGTCGGGAGGAAGAGAGAGAGAGAGAGAGGCCGCGGGCCTCCCATTACATTTTACCTTTCGAAAGGAGAGCTCGCGGTGAAATATGAGCGGCCGGTTTCGGTACAGTTTTTCTTTTCTTTGTGTTGCCGGCCAACGCGGGGGATCCACCGTGTGAAACCGCCAGCTCGAAATCTGCACGACGATTCAACCGGGACACATTTCGTGGCGGATGCTGCTGCTCGATCGTTTCTCCCCGGGGATTCGGTGAAAAGTCGCGCGTAAGAGTGTCGGAGCGATTTTGTTTGGGTTCTCTTGCCGACGAGACTCGCGACGTGTTGGCTGTTCAATTATTCGTAGATTCTCAGCTAATAAAAATTATAATTTTAATAAATATAATATTAATTAAAATTATAATTTTAATAAATATAAAATTACGTATTCCTCTTTCTCTCTCTCTCTCTCTCTCTCTTTCCTCTTGAGCAATGAGGACTTTAACGCATGGATAATCTCCAGTAGTTTCTTTTATGAGTGAAGGAAAATTTTCTATAAATCTCAAAGTATTTTTCGAGTGTATTTTTTCGCGTAAATTACATGTGTTATATGAAAATATTATTTATATTTGAAAATTCCTATATAATTATTTTTTACAGCGACTTGTGTGGCTTTAAAAAAATATCATATTTTGATAATAATATATTTGAGTCTTATATCGATTCGTTTTTTATACTTTCTAAAATACAATTCATTCAAATTGAAATATCCTCTTATTTATATCGAATATTCTCAGTCTGCACTTTGTCACAAGTGTCTGTATCACATTCGCAATTTTTAAAATTCGGTAATTTTTTGATAGAGGAAATATCCAAAACTTAAAGAGTAATTCGAACTTGACGAATTAAGATTAACGCAGCCGTTTTCATCTATCGCCGAATATATTTAAATGCTTATCGTGAGAATGTGCATTTTGACGGGATAGCGTATCTTTGAAGATGTATGTAAAATATTTCAGCGTGTGTAAAGATAAGACAAGAAACGATGACAGGGGTGGTATTCCAATCAGCATTACGCGTCTCTCTTGTTTACGAACGATGTGCATAGACAGTACGAAAAGCCACGTGACTTAGAATATGGGATTTCCAAAGAGCAGAACATCTGTCGCGTAGATAAAAATTTCGAAATAATGCATAACGCATTTTTAATACTCGTATTTTTTAAGCACTATTTTACACGTTTTGGAAATTAATTCATTACTTAATGTTTGTAGAAAAAGGATAATGCATTGGCAAATTAATAAAGAAATTTATCACAAATATTATACATCATATAATTAATCGGCTAATTCGATGTCTCATTTTTTTTACGACTTAACATATTAGCGGTTTTAACAATAGAGGATAATCCTGTTAGTCAGCTTATTGTATCATCTAAGCTGCACAGTATATTCTAAGAATCGTAACATATCGCATTCATTCAAATCTACAGTTCTAATTGCATTGCCTGCAGTTCCGTATCTTCTAAGAAATGCGATGATTCTCCCACGACTGACAAGCTGTCATGAACTTGCACATTTGCAGATAACTTGTATGCTTATATGAACTTTTGTTTTTTTTACACAGACATTAGAGTCAATGATTATAAAAATATTTATAACCAAAGTAATTATTTAACAAATTTCATTTATGAATTTCAACAAACAATTTCGATAAAGATAGGCCTTGCTTATTTTGAAAAGGATTCGATGTAAGCTCGATTCTTAAAAATTGTGGATTTCAAGAAGATGATACATTTAAACTTTATATAAAAAATCATAAATATATATAATTGGTATAAAAAGTATTGACTTTATAAAATAATTTTATTAAATTGATTTTTTATAAAATAGAAAAATTATTTCTCTATCAAAGAAATACATTAATATTATTTTTGTATTTGAAAAAAAATAATCTTTCATGACAGGGACGTGTTTTTCGTAGGGAAATCGATACCCAAAATACTCAGGCGCTATTGAAACGATATACGACACTGGATATGCGTATACTTTTCTAGTATACTCACGTTCGACTTTTCGTTCTAGAAATAGAAGTGAATGAGAGCGTTGAGCAAGTGTTTGTTGTGTGAAAGACTTGAGTACATAGTAGTGTCAATCCCGTGGATAATCTGGAAGCAGTGACGTCCTGTTTACTCTGTTTGGTAGTCTAGCGTGGCGCAAACGAGTGCCCGGAAATATCGCCGTCAGATTCGGCGTATTTTCGGCGTCTTTAATTGGATAGGGCCCCCGACGCGGTATTCGAGTAAATTATTCGAGTTCCTAATTAGACCGTCACCGCGTTCCACGGGACGAAGAACGGCGTTCTTTGTCGTTTATTTCATCGGATTCCAATTATTGAAATTTCTAAAGAAAATTTCAACATTGCTTTTCGACAAGCAAGTGATAAATAATCTGAAAATCTCAATAATAATTGTAAAATCTTTCTTCTGCGATATACTTGCTCTTCGTCAACAATTGAATACCATTTAATTGATAACTACACGTTGCAAAATTCTTAGTGCAATTTGGAACAAATGCAATAATCTGTTAATTATTCACCGAAAAATGGCGAAAAATTTTTCAACACGGCGAATGAATATTTTCAAAGGGACACGATATATTTTCGCATACACAAATACATAACACTGTGAGATTTAAATTTAAAAGTTTATTTAAATGCTCACGATATTTTTTGGGTTTTATTTTTCTGACTACTAGATTTATTTAAATTGTATCATTTGTCGAAATCACAATTTTACTCGTAATTTTATTTGTAACACAAGAAAATGATCTTATATACTTTTTCTCATTTTTATGGAAAGTTACAGCTGATGCATGGATGCAATTTAGATAAGATAATCGGAGAATTTGTGTATTTAAAATAACAGTGTTAAATTGTATTGTTTGTCGAAATCACAATTTTACTCGTAATTTTATTTGTAAAAACACAAAAAAAATGATCTTATACACTTCTTATCAAACTTTTCTCATTTTTACGAAAAGTTACAGATGCAATTTAGATAAGATAATCGATGGGGAATTTGTGTACTTAAAGTAACAGTGTTAAATTAATCTATTTTATACATTCTTGGTAATGTAGCAATTCTATCGAGAATAGCGAGATAAAGCGTCATTCATAATAAAGCGAGTCCCATGACTCCCAGCGTGGCGTCGACGAGATTTAAGAGAGGATTCGAACTTATAGTAGTTATATCTGAAGGGGGAAGAGTGGGAGGTCATAACGAATTAAATGGCGCACAAGTGCGTTTTACGTTCGCGCGTAGCCGTTCATTCATGCCTTCCCCGCGTACTCTCTGCAAACAATGGGCCGTAAATGTGGCTTCAATTCCGTTGCAATTAAGGCGACGCATGATTTACGCGATACGCCGCACAGCTTACGCTACATAGTGTTACATAGTGCGTAAACATCGTAACACGTGTAACTTTACGGAAGCCACGAAGGCGCAACTCGTGCGACCTAAAATTTCAATGACTCTGTCGGCGAGGAATTTGATAAGCTGCGTATCAAGAGACTCCGATGAGTAATCCTCTCTTCTCGTAGAAAGAAAGAGAGAGAGAAACGTAACAATAATTTATTGAAGATATAAGGAGATACAAATCGTGCTCATATATTTTGCTCATTATATTTTTTTTCGAGGTATGTAGAAATAGAAGTGAAATTTTAATGTAAGAAAAGATTTTTAGAGAGACACGTGCTTATTTTTGTAGAAATTTAAGTTTTGACGTTTTTTGGCTATTTTTCCATCTTTAATATTTTACGTCCCAAAGAAAAATATATCGATTTATAAATTATTTTTTTAAAATAATGTTGGTATGCATGTCGGGACGTTATTGCTTGCCTTCGCATTTATTTTAAATTTCCACTTTATTAATAGATTGAAATTATGCTGAGTTTATGTATATATATATATCGTCGAGTAGCTCTTGATAAGAAGATTGAGTAACTCGACATTCCGATGTTCGAAGTTTCTTACGTTATCTAATTTCCTGACGGAAGTCGTGTTTTTTTACACGAACACAGCGCAGTTTCGTGTCTCGAAGCCACAAGATATGTAAAGCATATTTTGAGATATATTATAAATCAAAATTTTATTAAAATCTCTTCGTATCCTCTTATATACTTGAAAATCTCTTCATTCATATGACTATTTATCTAACACAACACATTATCAGTTTTCCGGGGTCTTTCCATGGTGCGCATTCTGACCGTTTATCTGCTACGTCAACTTCTTGAGCCACGTTCTCGTCCTTTTTATGTGGCCCCATAACAATGTAGAAGAATATCGTACCTCTTCTTAAGTCTCTCTTGCAACGACAACGGAACAGAAAAAAAAAACTGGATAATAAAACGGTCTCTCGAAAAGGAGAAACGTCTATTGTCCTTCTTTCAGACGTTGAAGATGATGAAAGAAAACCGCAGTCTTTCGTAGCATTTTGCAACATAAATTTTATATTTAAAAAAACGAGAATTTAATTGGCTTATCAAAAGCCACGCGTCAAAATATTTTGACAGATGAAATCGCCTGTTATAAAATAAGATTGAAAATGCGACAAAACATTAGCTATAAATTGTCAAATATATTTTTTCATAGTTTTAGAGAAACAAATACATTTATTTATAATTTGAATTATTTATTATTTTTTTGTTAATGAAATATTAATTGGTAGAATAATTTGCAATGTGTCTTCTTTATGTTTTTTAATAACATATTACGAAGTTACTTGCAAATGCATGTTATATTATCAGCGAAAATAAATTGTCGACGTTATTGCGCTCGCTAATGGAAGTAAATACGAGGCAATTAAGAATACACAAAGTACATTCTTCCATTTTTGTGTCTCACGGAAAGAAAAAAAAAATTCCTACGTTGCACTTCGTTGTCTTCGCTTCTCTTTCTCGACATCCAACGAAACCATAGAAACATCTGCCTCTTCCAGGAAGGTGGTCTTGAGATAATGCCGCGTGGAAACGCGTTCTGTACATACAAAGTTGCTGGTTTCTCCTAGAGAGCAAAGACATGTTTTTCTCCAGTTTCGTGAAACGTACGCTCGTCCATATATTTTCCCTTCGTCCCTCTCACTTCACGATCGACCGATCTCGATCGGAGATTTTCTCCAAATTTATGTCCAAAATGCTTCCTTTTGTCTAGAAAATAATTGTTACAATGTAAAAAAAAACTTTGTCCTTCCTTCATTTCCTTGCTCCTTTTCTTCCTTTTTTCCTTCCTTCCGTCCCAGTTTTCTAGTTAATAATTTCTTATCGCAAGAGGAAATTGATAGAGAAATTTAATCAAAATCACACGAGAGTACATCCGTCTGCGGAGCGTTCGTTTATAAAAACCTACTAGTGTAAATTATTTGATATATTATATTTATATAACATATATATTATACTTATTAATATATGATATATAAAAAATGCGCTTTAATGACACTATCATTTGATCAAACAACGTACGTAAAAAATTCAAATTTCTCACGAAATGTAAAGGAATGTATCAATGAATCATATCAATGAATGATATTGGATTATCTGAAACTTGAGGATTTTTCTCGCAATCAGTATTTAATAACGATCATATGTTAACTGACAATGAGTAAGAAACGGAGAGTGAATTACGAAGTGATAACAGCGCGTGGTTTATTATTTCCTCTGGATGTAAAGTCGCGGGTATCTTTTTCGGCATCCGGCCGAATTTAAAACCGTTTGAATTATATGCCACGGATCTCCCCTATCGCATAGCGCATATAACTCGGTATCTCTTCGTGCAACGAGAAGAGATGTATCTTCCCGACCTCCTTTTTTTTCTCTCGACGCATCGTTACAGTTTTCATATAACGGATGTCGTAAAATGTCTCTCTCGTGCTTCCTCGTTTCGACTCACGACTGATGATAATTCATAATTCGTGCCTCGTAATCCCCGAATCTACATACTTATTCATCGATCGCGCTTCCGGTGAAACGCGAGCGACCGACGATTATCGCTCGATCCGAGCGCAGAAAATAAAGGGGCAGGCAGCCCGGGTGGGGGGGGGGTTTATAGGGCTTCCCTCTTGCATTTACAAGATGTTCTGGAAAGCCGGCATGAGCGGGCTATTATACGAACGCAGGTGTCGGTGCAGATGTCGCGTAGCAGACGGCCCGGCCGCGATCGCTTGCGGTACCGTCTCGAAATTTTAATAAAACGTTGACGGCGGCGAGAGCGGGAACGGGAGGAGAGGGGGGGGGAGAGGGAGAGCCGTACTTATTTGCCTTATGCCCGCGAACCCCGCGCGGGTGTCGCAAGTGTCGCTGTACAAACACACATGCATCACATGATACGTACACGCGAAACACACATACGAGATCCCGAGACATCCCGCGTATCTCCCCACAGATCTCGATATGAATCTATAATCGGATATAGCTCTATCTATCGGATACTGAGCAGAGATTCGGGTCTCATGCAAGAGTTTCACATTTATTTATTTTCGATACATATATGTATTGAAAAAATATAAAAAAGAATATAAAAAATCTATAGATTTTTTTATTTGTCCTGCTGGAAAATAAATTAAAAAATTAAGCTCCTATAAAGATTTTTTTTTTTTATTAATAAAAGACGATTGGGATCAAATCACTCTTGGCTGAATTGAAATTTTTTAGGAGACAATGTTATAGTTATATAACTGTTATATAACATCAAGTAACAGTTATATAACTCTTAGTTATAATTTCCTACTCGACAATATAACTGTTACATGTCATATAACTGTTATGTGTTAGATAACAATTATATTGTTGAGTGGGAAATTATAACAATTATATAACTGTTACTTGGTGTTTGCTGGGATACATTTAGAAAAAAATTGTGAAAAATCATTAAAGTCTCTTAAATTTGTTATTCTTAAAAAATACACCAAAAATATATATCATATTGAGAAAAGAAAAAGTAGTACTTAAGTTTAAGTTTATTTACATTGTTTCTTTCAGGCCTAATTACCAACATTATTTTAGTTTTAAGCGAAACTTAAATATATGTCTCGCTTAAAGCTAAAATAACGTTGGTACAACCGGGCCTCAGTTTCATAAATATAGGTTTGAAAATATTTATATACGTTTATTTATCTCTTTAATATATTAATTCTTACAATTTCCTAGACTTATTAAATTATTGAAAACTTCTGCTTTGTATCAAGAATAATTTCGATAATAAAACAAGCAAAGAAACTTCAGTTTGATTACTTCTATTACTGATAAGAAAATTTATTATTGTTTCAGGTAGAAGTCGAGATGTTGTGATGGCTGGTAGATCACGACGTTCGAGCACAGAGCTCGAACCAGATCTATCGACGCCAACGGCTCCAAAAAAATCCAAACAATCTGAGAAGTCATCCGACAAACCGTCCGCCGAGCACTTGACAGAGGTAGAAAGTACCGAGACACCGTCCACGAGTGAGGTATCTTTGCAGGCGGAAGTTGTGCTCGTCGAGGAAGCCGAAGAGGAGGAAAAGCAGCTCTCGGACGTCGCGAAACAAGCGGGAACGTCCGAGCGAAGGGTGTCGACCGATGAAACGAAATCGACCGAGCAAAAGGATCCAAAGACCTCCGAGCGAAAAGAAGACATCGCGACGACCTCGATCGAAGCGATCCCAGGTACTTCGAAAGAGGAACAGCTTGGTACGCTGAAATCCATTGTAATGAAGTACAGCGAACAGAGCGAACATGAGCTTTCCAGACCAAAATCCGAGACAACTGTACAGAGCTTTACTCTGCGCGAACATGCTTCCTACGAAGATTTGTCACTCATCGGAAACGGTGCATACGGTACGGTGTACAAGGCAAAGGACAAGTCCAGTGGTCAAATTGTAGCGCTTAAGAAAGTTAGGGTACCCTTGACAGATGATGGTTTACCTATGTCCACGCTAAGGGAGATTGCTGCCTTGAAATCACTCGAACGATATGAACATCCAAATATTGTGAGTTTAATATGATATTAATCTCTCGCAATATAAAAATGTCTTACTTAAAAAACAATCTATTTTGCTTTAAAGTTTTTCTATTAAAGACTTGTATTTGATCTCCTTTATTTTCTAGGTCCGATTACTTGATGTCTGTCAAGGAGATTATCTTCACCTACCATCGGGTGATGGTGAACAATCCGAGAGGCTAGATCGTGGTCTCACCCTCTGGTTGGTGTTCGAACACGTGGAAAGAGATCTCGCTTCCTACATAGCCAATTACCGAGATAGCTCTCCGCAATCGAGAATCCCATCAAATATCGTGAGGCAAATGTCAAGAGAAATATTGTGTGGAGTGGAGTTCCTACATAGCCATAGAATAATACACAGAGACTTGAAACCGCAAAATCTCTTGGTAACGCGGGAAAGAAGAATCAAAATTGCGGATTTTGGTTTAGCCAAAACCTACGATTTTGAGATGAGATTAACTTCCGTGGTATGTTAACAACAAAGTATCATATATACGATGTATTATAAATTACGTTTTCTTTTTTACCATAAATATCTCGATGGGTTTAATTTTATATTTTACAATAATTTTGCTACATATTATTTATAATAAAAAAATTATACTATTTATCACAATTTTTGTTAGCACAACTATAAAACGATTTAAAATTGATCAAAAAATATAAAAATATCGTTACTCTGTTTTTTTTTGTTATTTTTTTATTTATATATATTTATTAATTCATTTATGGTTCCATTTTTCATAATTCATTAATATTCAATATTAAATCTGTAAGTAAAAATATATATCAATATTAAAACTATTAATGTTTTTGTTTTAGACCCCAACATGCAAGTCAATTATATGATATATTTCTCTCTCCTATACAACATTGTTTGACATTGGCATTGATAAAGCTTTGTAATGTTATTATAGGTTGTGACTCAATGGTATCGAGCACCTGAAGTACTTTTAGGATGTTCCTATGCTACTCCTGTAGATGTCTGGTCTGTCGGATGTATATTGGCAGAACTTTGCAAATTGGAACCATTATTCCCAGGTACTAGTGAGGGTGATCAACTCGACAGGATTTTCCAGTAAGTTAATGCAATTCTTGTTCTTCCTTTTTTAGAAAATTCTCTTTTTGCAATTTTTCTACGTCATGTCTTTTTCTTTCCCATACTAGAGTTTTAGGTACTCCGTCGCAACAAGCATGGCCAGAGAATGTATCACTCAGTTGGACAGCTTTCCCATACAGACAACCCAAACCTCTTGGTGCAATAATACCAGATCTCAATGAACATGGACTAGACTTAATAAGAAGTATGCTCATGTTTGATCCTCATAGTCGTATAACCGCAGCTCAAGCAGTAAGACACCGATATATTACTGAAGAAGACGTACAATGACTGTTTTGTAAGTTATCTAGATTTATTAGTAAACTCAGACTGATATAACTGTATTCAGGAATAGAAATATTTCTAACATACGTAATCACACTATAATAGTTTATAAGATTATTATTAACAGGTTGATTATTAAATATCTAATATGAGTATTATACGTAAGAATCATACTTGTGCATTACAATACTATCAATTCAATTAATAATTAAAATTAGCTTTTCTATTGTATTAAATAGTCGATAGTAGTCACCATGTACCCTCTATAGTTTATTTTTATACATTTGGCCCCTGTAGTTAAGTTATTAAGAATAAGCATAACACATATAATAATTTTACAAAACAGGATTTAAGTTAATTTAAAGGATTTCGATATAGGTGTACCTTAATATACAATACGAAAATCAGACAGTTATTATTATTTTTGATATGTTATTTATTTACACATAATGATGTCTTAATATTTCAGTCAATGACACTTTTTATAATGACGTTAAGAATTATACTTTCCATTAACTTCTTTTATTTCACGTTATTGTGTTTAACAGCTTAGTTGTATTTGTATGTGTATGACATTAATTGATTATGTAAAATGCGTATAATTACAACAAATTCTATTAAAAGTACGAAAGCGAATGTATGTATGCTGCGAATATCTAATTTAATTTTAGTTTGACATAAAATTGAGGTAACAAATATGTATATGTATATTTTTTGAGTAGAATTATTTTTTTTTTCTAAGACTGGGATTTTTACATAACCCATTAGAAATATGTGAAAGATGTAGAATCTTTCAGAGAAAACCAGAAAGCGCACTGCCATATCTTGTATGTACCATGAGCCATTATACAATCATTCATATATTATTTTTTAATGTATAATATCAATGACATGTATAAAGCAATAAGTGACAATATTTATATATCAGGGCTTCTATTCTGTAACTTTTATTAATGCTTGTGTTAGATATGTTGCGCAATTATTTTATATAAAAATCCTGCACAGTGATATATAACGCAAACGTTAGAAGTTACAGAATAAGGCTGCAGTTCGTTTAATGAAATGTGCATTATTGCATATTAAGATATGAAATATAGATTCATAAGTGCATTGTTAAGAAGACTGTATCATAAAATAAAAGTTTTATAGTTTTATATGTAGGAATCTGTCAAAATTCCATAATAGTATACCTTCTTTAAAGATTTAACAATTCTCTTAAATTTTTATACAATTAAAATTATTATAAAAAATAAACATTTGAATTTAATGAAAAGTAACAAAACATCGATTTTTAAATTTCAGATAATTTTTAAAATGTAATTTAAAATTCGCGCGTTTTAAAACATGTTCTACTTGACGTTTCCAACGCTTGTAGAATCATTCCATCCTTGCAAAATCAAAAGTATCTTTATACTTTGTGAGAGTAACCTTTAAGCCATAAAGAAACGTAATAAAACAAACAAAAATATAATAAGATAGTGGAACACATAACGTGATATGGATAATACACTCACATATTATTAATTATGCATCTGCGACAACGTTGTTGCTTCTCGACATGAAGTTATTATCGACCTTTGCCGTAAGTGCGTACAGACATTTAGGTTACCTCGGTGCTAACCGACCTAACTGTTCCGTCAGTTGGAGAAAAATGGCGACCGAGGTGGAGAAGGCACAATCAGCAGTGCCAGAAAGTGATACGATATTTGGAAAAATATTACGTAAGGAGATCCCGTGCAACTTTATTTACGAAGATGACCAGGTAAATTATGTTGCGACATAAAAATCTCGAAAATTATAGGTCGTTTTGTTGAATTTTTTAAATAAATTGTTTAACCGGCTTTGTATACGTTGCCTCCAATTCATTATTGAATATTATATGTTATTTTATGTATAATTCATATATGGATTATAATATAGAAAATATATAGTGCACTAGTAATGTAAATTTGTAGATATTTTTTAATATTAAAATATATTTTAAAAGATACATCTCTTTATCCACTTCTCTGAGAATAATTGTTACTACGTTGCACATTATTTAAATTTGCTGTTACCGCCAATAAAATACTTGCAATAACAACCACATTTATATAACCATATTTTTTGCTGAGTTATTATGGTAAACAACTGTTGACTTCAATTATCTTTAACCTCAAAGGAATTGCATATTAATATTAATACAAAATATTGTATATAAATATTCCTCATTATTAGAAATAACTTAATATACTTACAATTTTCGTTCTTAGAGAGAGAAAAATTTGTAAATAGAAATAAGCTTTGATTAAATGTAAGACATTTTTACATCATATATGAATAAAACATTAATATATACAAAAATATAACTTAAATATATTTTACAGTGCGTTGCATTTAATGATGTAAATCCTCAAGCACCTGTACACTTTTTGGTAATTCCACGGAAACCAATTCCACAACTTTCCAAAGCTCAAGATGAAGACGAACCTTTACTTGGCCACTTGATGAATGTTGCTCATAAAGTTGCAAAGGAGAAAGGCTTAACAAATGGATTTCGCCTGGTTATCAATGATGGAAAACATGGTGCACAATCTGTGTATCATTTGCATTTGCATGTTCTTGGCGGTCGACAGTTGCAATGGCCACCTGGCTAATATGCTCATGTGTTTAAATATACAGACACAACTTTAATTATGAAACATAAGGTAGTGTAAAATTAGTAGCAAAGGTATGGGTTTTGTCAAATTTTTCTATCCTAAATATGTTTAAAATGTATGCTTGAAAAATATTACGTAAAAAAAATATAGCATAACAATTAATAATATTGTGTTTGTATATTATAATTATATGAATGATTAATAATATTATTAATGTGTTTGTCACAATGTCTTATGTTTTTATTACATACCATAGATACATAGCAAAGAAAATATTTTATAAAAATAGTGTCTCTGTCGTAAATAGTTTCAGTAATTAAAATATTGAAATATCTGGTAATTATCTTTTTTCATATACTTCATATATAAATTTTATTCCTTTTTCTTCTTGGATATGTTGTGGTACAGTTGGATCCCTGGAATTTTATAGACATTATAAAGCAGAGCATCATTGATATAAAATAACAAACGCAATATAGAGAAATATTAATGTTTACTTTATCAGTACAAAGTCACTTGGAATAGGGGGAAAGAATGTATCACATTTAAATTCTTTCTTTATACGTGTCAAATATAATCGTCCAAAATATGGGGATCCCATGGCATCCTGTGCAGTGGAAATGCAAGCGTTATCTAATTTAAGTTTAAATTATCAATATTTATATCTTATGTTATTAAATCTGTTGTTAGTCACATTTTCTGTAATTTTTGCTTTCCTCTTTTCTAAATTATGAATATATACTTTTTATTCTTTTCATATATACATTTCATTTTGAGTACAGAAAATGTGTGAGTAAAAAATAATTATATTGAAAATTTCACATTATTTGACATTAATTTATATATATTTATTATACACATTTTATGCAAAATACCTTATACACTTTACTTCCTCCTATTACCCATACTCTTTCTACTTGATTTTGCATTTCCGCAATCACTTCAATAGCATGTGGTATACTTTTACATGTTATTGCTTTATCTCCATAATTCCTAAAGTTGATACAATTAATTTTTTTCTAAAAAAAATTAGATTTCTTATCTCACCGATGATTTCCATAATTACAATGATTGTGATGTTAACACCATATTTATACGGTTCTCTAAAGGTCGGTATTTTTCAGGTATGCAGTCCCATGTACGCCGTCCCATAAGCACGATATTCTTTTTATCTTTATCCTTTGTATCGGTTGTCATACGTGTAAAGAATGCCATTTCAGTCCTGCATAAATTCAAGTTCATTCATAGACAAATGGTCTGATTCTCAGTGACAATTGCGTTCACTTGAGTAAGCAATTTATCGAAGATCTTACTTCAAACGCCAAGGTAAATCACCATTTATTCCGATACCCATATTTTCGCATGCTGCGGCAATTAATTCCAATTTAGGTGGCATTTTGATACGCGAATAACAACGGTACAATCCTATAGTATATATAAAAAAAAAATGTAAAATTACGTACAATGATATACCCAATCGAGAAGAAAAACAACTAGTTAGTAATGATAGAGTTGAGTTAAATTATTCGAATATCTTTTCTCCCCACCATTTTATTTTAGAGATAAGAGGAAAGCCATGTATACTTTCTCTTTTAGGAAAGAATTTAAAACTTTATTCTCTTTTAATTTTGTATTTATTATTCCCTGAAAAATGTAAAAAGAACACAAAAATTCTGTTTTGTTACAATTGTTGAGAGAATAATTGTGGGAGAAAACTTTGAAACTAGTGAAATTATATTTGTCCAAGTAACTAAATCGATGCTACCAACATTTGAATTCTTGGCCTATGTTCCAAAATTCACTGCCAGCGCTGAAAATATATAATATACGTAACGTGAACTATAGATTTTCAGCGCTGGCAGTGAATTTTGGAACACGCCCTTGGACAAAACGAACGAATGCATGAAAAAATATTGATTTCTATGAATACTCACTGTGATGCGCCATCTTACGTCCAGCTCTTTCGGATGTTCCTTCTCACAATTCACATGGATACATTTTTCAAGCCGAATATTGATAAAAAAAATAAACTCGTTCAAACTGCTTTAAATGAATACAGTATTAGTTATCGAAAATGGCTATTGAATAATTTATATGCATATTTTCCGCTATGATTGGACAACAATGCATCGAATTCTCAGACTTGAGGTTCTAGATAAAGTCTCTTTGTTGATAAAAACTGCAAATATACACATTTGTCATATTCGTTCGACCTTATTATATTATCTGTCGTAATCAAAAACATTATCGTCCTTTATATACATTTTCAATAAATCTATACAAGGCAAAAAAGAGGGAGAAAAAATATACCACACATCCAAGTCTTTAGATTTCACAACTTGTGGCAGCACGATCCGTATGATCGAATCTAGAAATTTACGCATAAACATTAATTTTTACGAATTTTTTGAACGTACAGTTTATATCTTAATCGCATTTGGAAATTTAATACTGTCGCAAGTAAGTGTAAATATTGATTTTCAAGATGTTTTAAAAATTGTATTTGTAAGACAGCATAAAACGTTATTCCTGATTTGGTAAATATGTTATATGTATTTTCAAGAGACATGTCCTATCTATTTGTATATACAAATTGTTCGTTTAATATTAATTACATGTCTAAATGTCCATTACATATTATTTAAATAATTATTTAAAATTATCTACCATTTTTCTGATTGTGTTTCACTGGAGGTTATATTGATTTAATTTAACGTTATTAAAGCTATGTAATTTTTCCAATCAATAATTAATTAATTATAATATATGATCATTTATGCTTTAGAATGTCTGGTCGAGATGGAGGTAAGAAAAAGCCATTGAAGGCGCCAAAGAAGGATACAAAAGTTTTAGACGATGAGGACGTAGCATTTAAGCAAAAGCAAAAGGAACAACAAAAAGCATTAGCTGAGGCAGCGAAAAAAGCCAGTCAAAAAGGTCCTCTAGTAACTGGTGGTATAAAGAAATCTGGAAAGAAGTGATCGTAGTATAAATATACAAGATGAAGTACATGATTGATGACTGTGCACATAAATGTCTAATTACAACTATAATTTTGAACTGACCCATTGTTATACGATTTTTCTGCGATATCTTTTTTTTTTACGATTCTTACATTTCGAGAGATGTTTAAAACTTGTAAATAAAGCAATGTTATGTATGTATTTGTTGACTTCAATTTTTACAAGTTATAAATCACTAAGTGTCGCTGTACATGAAAGACTTGTGAACTATATTCGTGTTTTTCAATTAACAAGCTACATATATATGTACATTTTATATAAAATACTTATTTAAAATTTATTTTAACTAAAACAAAATAATATATAAAGACTATATAAATAGTATCTGATAGTATCGATTTTTAATTAACAGCAACAGTATGTGACTTGATTATATATTTGACATTAAAATTTCTCTAATATTCTAAAAAAAATATATGCTAATTAATAAAAATGTTAAATTTGTGATTTTGAAGGATAAATGCTGTAAAGATTGAAAAAAATGATTAGAAGGAAATCCAAATTTTTCATTATATGCGATTCTTCGCCAGAGGGCTACAGATTTAAAGTTGCAATATTGGCAACACTGGTTGTTAGTGTTCATTGTTTCGATTAGATTGTGTGTGCAAATTGAAATATAAATTCTGCTTCAAATTATGTACAATTGAATTTTACACTTGTATCCGAACGTGAGAATTTCATTATAAGCAATGTGGATGTGGAGGACATCAATTGTCACCGCATCGGATCGTATATTTCCCGGTTTAGCTTATTACGATCGAAAAAAGGAATTTTATGATGTAGGTACGCATTTCGTTTCTATCAGCGACGATGGGAACAGTTGCCATGACAAACAATAATAGTAAACATTTGAGATCGATCCATTAATCGATTGCTATAATTAACATGTTTATTCGTTAATTTTGACAATTATAAAAGATTCAAGATGCAACGAAATATTTAATATTAATTGATAAATTTTTTTTCATTTGTTACAATTAATTATTGAATATTTTAATTATTTAATGTTATATATAAAAAAACTTAATAATTAAATTTTATTAATTCAACAATCTAATTTGAAATCATGATTCTTGTAATTCATTATTTGTTTTTTGCAGGAAATCAAATACAATCCAATTTACCACTCCAAATGGCATTATACTTTAACGTAGGGATATTTCCATTGTGGTTTGTTGTAATAATTGTTAACTTGGATGCTAAAGTAAATACAATAAAATATAAAATTTCCTTTAAAATTAGTGTTTAAAAATAGTAATACAAATAGTTATATTATTTCTTATTTTACAGTATTATTACTTGACAGATGTATACAAAGTTATAACTATAGCAGTATTTATTGTTATATCAACATTGGAAAGTTTACGACTATATTTGGGATATCTTGGAAACTTAGCTGAAAAGGTAATGTATTTTAATGAGATAGGATAAATTTTGGAGACAAATAAATGTTAAAAATATTACTTTTATACAGATACCAGAACTGGCAAGTTTTTGGCTAATATCCACTCTTATACATTTCCCTTTAGAGCTGTTCCTCCTTTTTGATAATAAAACTATACCTCATCTTAGCGAAACAATTGCTAATGGTGTCATGAGTCTTTTGCTTGTTATTGAAATTATAACAGCTACGATAGCTTTAAAACAGTTGGCAAATCATCATGCTAAAAGATTTTACATTGCACAATTATATGGAATTGATAATATAGAGTACATTAATGTGTATTGACTTTATTGCTCCTGAGATTTTACAATGTTATAATATTGCTACATTAATATCATAATATTTAATATAATGTGATATTTGAATGATGTTAGATTTGAGTCAAACCATTTTTGTATTTTGATACTTGTAGATATTTGAGTAATATAAACATTTTGTGTGAACTCATAATTTCATACATAATAGTTCTTACACGCGAAATTTTTCTCTTAGCTTAATTTAATTTTTTTAATTTGTTAGTTTTTTTCTAAATATTTTTCTATGGTATAAAGAGATAACATTAAATGCTAAATCTATAGTGTCGCTACTCTAGTCACTTCTAAATTCTGGTCATTATAAAACCTCTCTAAAGCTAATACATTTTTCCTTAAATTTATTAAGGACAACTCCATATTATGTAAGGTAATTTCTTCTTTACCCGATTGTCCGTCTGCTAAAGCCAATAAGAGTTGCGAACGAGTAGGTGCCATACGTGATAGGAGCTGTAATATTTCAGTATTAAGACATGATATTATAATATCTTTTTATTTATTCTTATTATTATGATATTTTAAATATATAGTTTAAATAATAATTAATATGTAGGAAAATTTATTCTCTTACATTAAATAATTGTTGTGCCATCCAACCATGATATGGCTCTAGGGTTTCTTTGTACGCCTCTTTTAAAAATGCAACTAAATCTTCCGTTGCTTTTCCAGCCTTATGATCCTCTACAATCCTTTCGAAGAATAATAAAATCATGTGTAAGGCCCTAAAAGCATAACTGAATAGAAATGTCACATAATTATGCATAGATATGTATGTTTAAAGAATTTGTACAGACATATGTTTAAATACCTTCTCAACCACATTAAAGCATCAACCGCAATAAGATTTTTCTTGTTCTCAGTAGACCTTTCGAGCAAAATCATGTCTTGTAGAGTTGAGTTGCTCTCTTTATCCATAGAATATCTGGTTGTAAGTTTCTGTAATTGAAAGATTATATTTTTTAAAAGATCTATAAAGCGGTTTAGAAGGTTCCTTACATCAATGTTTACACTTACATCGATATTGCCTTGCATGTCATATCGTACAGGAGAAAACAATTTGCCTAATTTATCTGAAACACGGATTTGTTTCTAGTGCTCGCGTATCATGTCATGTTAAAGTAAAATTTTTCATTCACCAATAATTGATCTTGGTATTTTGAGGTTAAAGCTAGAAATTGACACATACCGACTGTTCGCACGACATCACGAGCGGTTTGTAAAAATTCTTCCGTGTTTATCTTATCATCGATGATTTCAGGAAATTGTACTACGTTATCAAATTTTATTGCAGTATCGGTTTCTTCCTGGATGATTGGATCGGTGGACGACATTTTCTATAATCTCGAAATGTACGCATTTGACATATCTACTGTGAAATAAAACGAAATACGCTATATATATATATATGGGTGTTTTTCAGCAAGCGACACAAAGAGCAAGTGTATCACTTCATCCTCGTTCATTGCTGAATGTAAACAAGGATGAAATGATTCGCTGTGTTTTCTGTGTCGCTTGCTAAAAAACACCCTATATATTGTTATCATTGGTTTAAAAAAGTTTTATGACATATGACACATTTAAGGAAATGTGTTGAATATTACTCTTATCTGACAGAATATTTATTTCGTGATAGAGATATTTTTCACATATGTAATATGTATATAATATATATCGTGACATTATTTTGCAAGATGAGAATTTTTTCCATTTGTTATCTTATATTTATACAAATTTTTATGGTTTGTATATTATTAAAAAAGATATAAATAGTATATTCCTGCAATTTAAGATATCTTTTCAAATAACTTTATAAATTTTCAGAATACTTAATTTTTTAATTTCATACAATTATTATATGTCTTAAATATAATTATCATGTAAAATATTGTATTGTGATCTTTGTTTTCTTTTTTTTAAATTTTTAATTATTTTTTCCCATGTCTTTATATATAAGCATATTGTATATGCTTATATATATAATGAGGTATAATACAAATAATATATGAAAATAAGTCATTCACTATTATAAATTATAATAAATTATAACAACATTGAGGGAAAATTGATTAAATAATTTTCATGTTTTTGGCTAATTTTATATTTCTAGTTTAAAATACATGGATTCTTTTCGCTAGTTTGCAAAGTCAATAGTATAATATTGTCTTTTAATTTTTGATCCACTATCCTAATTTATTAATAATTATTTAATAATTTAAGATACTGTACATATATTTATAATAGTATACATGTATTGTTTTATCTTATTATTAGTGCAGTTTTGTTAGTAACTTATATCACTCATCTTTTTCTATCCTATTCATATAAGTATATATAATTGCATATTCTATGAAATCTTCTGCAATGTGATTACACACATACACACACAAGCTTTTCCATATCTTTTATAAATGTATTACTCAATATATTTATCAATGCATTTATGCACTCATTACCAGCGTCGTGAATTATTATTTTTAAAACTAATAAAGCTCGTAAAACACATTGGAAATCATCTTTACAAAATTAATTATTATAAAGTAATTCCCTTCACTTATATATATTCGGCAATAAATATTATATATGAGCAGAATGTATATGTCATATGGTTAGCAAATATTTATTATTTAGTTATGCAATCATACGTTATTATAAAATTCATATCACCTATACATACCAGTCACATACATACAGAGCAACGGAAAAAAATTTTTTAGCTATACAATCGTATATGTATGTAAATCATACAAAAATAAATTAAATTATATAATGTGGAAAAATTTTTTTTAAATCTCATGTAGAAATTGTCTTATGTCTCTTAACTGAAGTCGTACTTGCAATTTCAAAAGCCAAAAATATATAATGGCAGTATATAATACTTTGATTAACGATCTCAAATGAAAACCATGTGTAATGCTGCTGAGGCCTTTTTTGGACAATTTTTATATGAATTTTATACGTTTATTTATAAATAGAAACTAGAAATTTATTTTGACATATTATTATATATATGTTCATAGAATAAAAAATTAATATTATGTTCACAGAATAAAAAAAACAAGAATTTAAAAAAAATTTATTATCTCTATAAATATCATTTTTAAAATTTTTATTCTAATTCAGTATTATGTATATTATAATACAAACATATATCTAAAAATATCTCAATTTATCTATATCAATCTATGCCGATTTCTTTCTCTTGCGCTTTCTCTCTCTCTCTCTCTCTTGTTTTCTTTCTCCCTCTCGCTTCCTCTCTCTCTTTCTCTGTCTATGTAGATTTATCATCAAATATATATAATTAATGTGTAAGGGATATCAGAACAGAGAAAAGATTTGTTTCTATATATCTTTAATTAAAATGCTCCTAATATAAACTTTTATATAAACTAAAGAAGGAACAAAAATGTCATTGAATAATTTACAGTATATATTAAGCCGATATTGCTTATGGACTGTGTGTAATGATCCACGCCGGAGACTAGAAGGTAAAATTACGCATCATTGTTTCTGCTGACCTTTAAAAGGCAGTAGGAAGAGGATGTTTGAGCACATTCCCGGTGGAATCTTCGGCAACTAGGGTAAGGGTGGTGAGGCAGTAGGGTGGAGGTGATGGAACTAAAGCCTCCAAAGGTGGTCGCGAGCCAGGAAATTGACGAGAACTCACAACCATCCCTCCCGAACTCTCTCTAAGTTCTATTACTCGTATTCCATATCGTGATCTCACTGCGTTCCTGGTGAATAGAAAACAAAAATCATAATCATTAAAGATAATCATGCTTATTTGACCATAAATAACTAAATATATATAAATCAATAGTTTAAATTAATTAAATAATAAATACTTAATTATTTATAAATAGTTTAAGAAGAGATTAGATATGAATAAAAACTTGAACATTTTAATCTTTTATTTTAGGAAAATAACTTGCTATTTTTAATAGCAAACTTACCTTTTTCCGTCGTATTCTATTTCATAATGATGTCTATTGGAAATATTGTCCATTTCGCTGTTGAACCAGCGATGATACGAAAGTAATGCCGCGCATGATGGACCCCAGAATGTCCGATCAGGCTGCGTTAGAGGCTCCGAAGTGATCAAGCTTTTAGAGAGAGATCTGTTAAGCTCGGGACTAGCCGGTGCTGAAAGTCTTCCAGACAACTGCCTCGAAGTAGGCGACGGCGTAGGTCTAGATGTCTCGGAAAGCAATCTACCTCTTCGCGGACTTGATAATATAGATTCTTGCACGGTTACCGTAACGCTGAGAGGTCTACTAAGAGCGACAGTCGTATGTTGAGGATCCCTTCTGATGGGATTACGATTGAAGTCAATTCCAGCCGCACCTACGAAAACTCTATCAACGTAGTCGAATCCTCGACCCATTATTCCCTCTCGAGTATGACCGAGATCAAAAGTGTGACCAAGCTCGTGTAGAACGGAACCTAATGTCGTCGCCAAGCAGCCCCCGTGCGTACCACGATAATTGCTGTCGTCCATGAGTTGCTCGGTATCGATGATAGTGGCGTCCAGAAACCTCGGTAATATCTGTATACAATACATAATATATCTCTTTTAAAAATGTCATTCTTTCGACAATATTTTATTTGAAATAAGAAACAAATGGATTTCTTTTTCTCACACGAAATTATTTTTATTTACAGGCAGAATGTCAACTAACCTGAGCCATACGTGTAGGCCAAGTATGAAGACATGCCGAACCGAAGAGCGCTAAACCACCTCCACCAAGAGCTGCATGACCTTGCGTTCTCGCTAAAGTATCCTCATGCGTTCGAGGACTAGGTGCACCACGATATCTCGTACACGATAGAAACGCCAGGTATTTGCGATCCTTGGACGCCAAGGGACCGGTCATCAACTCACGTGCGATTAACTCCCAAAGTTCTCTTTGCTTCATTGCTCGTGCCTGATCCACGTGAAGCATACTATGCATTACCAGGCATTCCGGACCGTCTAAATCTCTTTCTAGCTGAAAGGTTTTTCTGCCGTAACCGGCTTCCAAGAGCTTTTCGGCTGTCAAAGTTTGAAGAAGCCTGGCACCAAGTCCTATCCTCGTTGCCGCGCTCTCAGGTGATCGATCCTCGTTACGTGGACCCTGAAAACGCAGATTATGTTTCGTAATTTATGATTATAAATTCTATAATTTTTAATAAATAGCGAGATCATAATTATTTTACAAAATTGAGTAATAAAGAAAGAAAGAAAGAGAGAAATAGGGAGAATCGAATTAATGCGCCGGCAAAGCACGTAAGCAAAGTTACTGTGAGTTATTATAGCTATTCATGTAGCAGAACGATAATCGATAGTTGGAAAAAATACATGCTACGTTCCAAGTAAATTATGAGTCACAATCATTTACTTGTATTTTTCTTAAATGTCAATTATCAATCGAAACAACATTTTTGCATACGATGGAGAAGTTTTAATAATACTGATTAAAATATAATTAGCAAAACAATTGATTGATTGAACAATGCACATCATATAATCAAATCTAAAATTTCAAAAAATCATGCAAAATAATTTATTAAAAATAATAATAACTTATATATGTATATATATTTTTAGAAAAAAGAAATAACTACTTTTGATATAATTTATTGTTGTAGTTATACCTGAAAATAACCATCGTGACCTGCACAGATTACATAGACCGGTGTTACCCGTAGCCTGGTGGTTCTCGGCTCGTATACAAGCATCAATCTTCTTTTATGTCCGCCTGCCTCGAGTTCTAATTTGTTTGGACCACGTGCCAAATCCACCAGGACGCGGAATTGTCCGGCGATGATCGGCCACTCCGAAGTCACATTTTTGTGACCCCGAACAGTAATGTAGCTGCATAGCGCGGGTGCTCGACCTCTTATCAAGGCTAAGCTGTAAGTCAAGGTCTCGCCATCCACTAGATTGCATATCGTGATACCGTCCGGATTACCGTTTGCCGTGAAAGTACGATGACGGCGGTGATTGTCCGCTAATGTCGCGTCCGCAAGTACCTGGATATATGCGTAATGTCTTATTTATGTACTATTCGTACTTTAGTGCCTTCTTTCTTATGTAACACAGGAAAATATCAAACAATCGAACATGATATTTCCCAAGGTATTTTATACAGAAAAAAGAAAAAATATATATACACATCTTTTATATAATATAATATATCAAAATATATATAATATAAAACAAGATATATATAAAAATATCTTTCTTTATATAATATCTTGTTTTATATAATATATATAAAAATAATCTCGGGAATATCATTTAGTTTACGACTCACTTTATAAGAAAATTAAAAGTCAATTATATTTTAATATACAGCATCAATTTTGTAAATAATTTTACGAGGAATAGTCAGTTATGTTAATTATGTAATGTCAGTTTTGCTTGGTCAGTTTGAAACATTTTCCACGAAAGCGGCAATTTTAACTCTCGTGGGTAAAGAAAAACAGATCGATACAATCACTTCTCGATCGTTCTACAAATACTCGAGCGCGAAAGGCATATCGTTCCATTTCCTGGTTTTAATAACTGCGGATGTGAGTATTCACGCGCAAACATGAGGATGTATGTATGTTTCACCAAGTGATCAATATCCGCATAAGACAGTACGTGTTAATGATCTGTTGATTGAATATATACTGCATAGCGCAGTGCAAGTGTGTTATAAATCACACATGTACAATTTCGTTTACAGCTTTGAATTCTTTTCTATTATAATTCGAGAATAATTAAATGTTATTAAAAAATCAAGAGACGTCATGTTCTCATAAAAAATATGATGCAGAGTATTATTTTAATTAGGAAAATTGTAATACATTTAATATATGAATTTGTTACAGTTTTTTAAAAATACTTTTGAAAATTTATTTTTTATTAGTCGCAATATTTTCATATATATTTTTATACCAATAGATCACACAACAAATGCAGTACAAATACAGCAAAAACAAAATATTGACACGGATTAAATGTTGCAATATACTGCAATATGTAAGAGATAACACAAATAAGATTCTAACGCTTCGCGAAAATTAGTCAATGTCTGCACATGGAATATAAATTGATATATAAATAATTTCGAAAAGAAATTGTGCATGTAATATTTAAAAAAATTCAAAGATATCGCTCGTAAAAGATCTTTCCCGTCACGTGCTGCGATCGCGCGGTAAATTGTGTAACTGAAGACGCACTCCAATCACGATCCTTCTCGTCTTTCCTGTCATTAGATCACGTCGCATAAAGCATCGGAACGGAAATGGTATTTTCACTTTGTGTCAGTCGTCCCGCTACGACTCAGCTCTGCTAACAGCCTATCCAGCTTTTCTCCATTTTCAAGAGATTTCCGTTACACGCGACTAACCAGTCGCGAGTAAAGCAGATGACAGCAGCAGACGACGCACTGCAGCTGCAGCATGTCTGTCAGTCATGCGACCTCCTTCCGCGCGCGACACGCGAACGTAAATGTGATCGAAAAATTCGACTGATTAACTTCGAAAAAAAATCCACGTTTTTTTTTAGACTAGGAGAAAATTTCCTTCGATGAAAAAGAACGAAAATCTCGAAGAGCGAACGCGTTCACGGCTACTTTCAGCGAATATCCCGGCCCGAGATATCCCGCAACGTTTTACGAAACAGGACGAGACTTCCCCGCGATCCTCGACTTACCATTTTGCAGGAGGCGAGTAGAGGTGGACGAACGCTGTCGGACAGGAGGTGCCGAGGACGGCTCGCAGCCGGCTCCGGACATGCGGAGTGAGGGACTGTGGCGCCGAGGCGGCGGCGAGTGGCGGGTTGCGGTACTACGGCGTCGCCGCGTCGTCGCGGCGCATGCAGACGCGCACCCGCACTCTCGCCGCGTCCTTGTCCGTCTCGTCCTCGGGTCCTCGCTCCGCGCCTCGTCGCTCCATCGCTCCTCGTCGTCGTCCCCGTCGGGCGTCCCTCTCTCGCCGCGATCTCCACCCACGTTGTTACACATACGCTGCGTCATGCGAAATGCGAGGCGAGCCCGCGAAACGGCTGCGTCGCCGATATGCTTGGCGTTTCTCACCCTGGGCGGTGAAAACGAGAAGGAATCTACCCAGCAAACACCAAGTAACAGTTATATCATTGTTAGTTATGATTTCCCGCTCAACAATATAATTGTTATTTAATACGTAACAGTTATATTGTTGAGTGGGAAATTATAACTAACAGTTATATAACTGTTACTTGGCGTTGGCTGGGTACTTATGTCAAATTACCCCGCTCCTACTGCACTGCTCTTCGTTCTCCCAAGTAAAGTTTCACTTACTCTAACTTATTAATTATACATTTTTTTCTGAATTATCTTGAATTAAGTAATATAGGTATATTTTTTCCCTCTACGAGATTGCTATTTGTGCTTAATAAAAGTGTCACGTTGTGTTTTTTGCTATCAATACGTGCTCTGTAAACGCAAACGACTTGAAATCATTTTTTACAGGGATCTGCCAGAAAGGACACGCCAGCGCGACCGCATGAATCCTACGAGATATATCGCAGTTTACAACCACAGCGGGACGCTTTTATTTTTCAAACTTGACGGCGAGAGCACGATCCCTTTTTTATAAATTGCGAGACAAGTATGTATGCGAGAGCATTGTTTCCTTTTTTTTCTGTCAGGATAAAAACTTTTTCACGCGCTTGACGGCGTCTTTTTTATCTTTTTTGCTACAATTTGTGACATTCATAGAAATGTAAATCTTCTTCGCGGCTAAATGCATTTACGACGATAAATAGAAGATAGATACTTCCATTTCCTGTCGCGTCAAATTGTTTATTCGGGCGGCTCGAAGATTGGATCCCTATCAATTTCCGGGATGCACGAAATTGCCTCGTATGTTGGAACGTTTTTGGGATATCTACATTTATCTGTTAAAGGTAAAGCATTTATCTTCTGTAAAAAATTAACGAAGTTTACGGAACTTTCTCACAGACCCTCTTCTTTGTCAAATTTTTATCGAAAAATTATCGAAATGTTTCCTTGATTATTTTTTACAATAATGTAAATAATATTTTTATATTTCCTCAAATTTTTATTATCGAAATGTTTCCTTGTTATTTTTTACAATAATGTAAATAATATTTTTATATATCTGTTTTTCGTTTTTAATTAAAATAGATAACAGTTATTTGGAAATATAATGATAAATACTGTCGACATATAAACGTGTATATATGCTGCGAAGATGATTAAAAGACAATTAATTTATTAAAAGATAATTAAAAGACTTTAGAATACTTTTATCTCTACAGTTATTAAAATATGATTATAGATTATCCGGATATATCCTAAATTTTACTTTAAATTCATTAATTAATTTTCTCTCTCGTTCATATTTATATTACGTGTAGCGAGAACTGCGGCAAAATTTTAGACATGCTTTGAAGTTTCCAAAGTACATCGCGCTTAATTTCATTTTTTAGTGGCTTGCATTACTTCCAAAAGGGATTAATTAAAATAGTAATGGATCTTTGGGGAGTAATAAACGCGAGTATCATGTGTCTGCGCAGAGAGCGAAATTAACGCGAAGGACGGGCGAAAACTAGCTCGTTTGCAAGTCGACGTCACACGGATCTTCTCTTGGCGTAACCAAAAGGATCGATAAGATGTGCGTAGGTAGGTAGAATATTTGCCAAGCTTCGCTCGAAAGGGTTCAACTCTTCGTGGACTTCCGACAGGAATTTGATTTAGAACGTTAAGGAATTCTAGAGAAGAAATTTCTGATCGTCTTATCAGCATTTTGCATAGAGAATACCTACATACGTATTAGCTGCATCCGAGATAGTTTGTGCGCTTTAAAACTGCTCCCTAAACAAGACGATACTTCTAAAGTAAGAATATAATAATACAAGTTATATATTTGTGTATCTATCTAATAATTTGCGCGAGGCGATTATGACAACGAGTAAATATTATTTGCGAGTATTCCGAGAGATGATAACGATCGAGAGACTCGTAGCACAAATGGAACGTTTGCACGCGAGAAATCGTTAATAGTCTCTTAAAAAAATTTTTTTATCTGAATCAAGTAGATTTTTTAATCCATAATTATGATACATAAAAAGTATCTAGATATACAGATATGCCATGTATCTACAATCTTTATGATAATTATATTATGTACGACCAACAATATTATGTACCAATTACATAGATTGACAGTAAAACAGCTGATAATACCTTCTTATATCAAAATTCATAATTCTTTAAATTCAAAGACACATTTCAACTTTGACTTAATCTTGCATTTTAAAAAGTTGCTAATATAAATAAAAAATTATAAATTGACAATATTAGTGCGCGATACACGATATTATATTCATGATAAATTATCATTGATAATGTTTTGATCGTTCCAGTGTTAATGAGCGACCTTTGGATATCAAGTTGCAGTCTAGTAGGAATGTATGGGCCGTCTGAGGATTGAAGACGTCGCTGATTCAAGCGTGTCAAGGTCGTGCGGGAAGACAACACGATCGTGCTCGTTCAGAAAATGCGGCAGGTGCCACATGGCACGACCTGCACGCATTTGCATCCGTTTGTTTCGTCGACGCGATCGCGAGGAGGAGACGACGTAGAACAGCTCCGAGGTCAGCTCAGAATATATATCTGGTAATTTTCATGTTACATTACCGTTCGATCATTGACACAACGTTGCGCAATAAATTTTTTCGCTCGCAATTTTTCAGTAAATACGCTAACAATAAGCTAAACAGATTTTTCTTCCTTAAAAGCTATAATATGTTATTTCTACTTTTAAATTTAATATTATAAATATCATCTTCTTTTATTATTTCTTTATCATTACATTTACTTATCAACGAGTTTAAGTGGTTTATTTTGAAATTTCAACTAAATGTGAAGTTTTTTCCAATTTGTGAGAAGCAGCTAGAAGATGTTGCGTATATCTTTAAGAAACACGCAATGCGTAAAGTGCGCGCTATCGATTTTGTCTTTAACTTCCATTTTTTCTTATACTTCCTAGAGATAACATAAGATAAAGTTAAAAGGGGGAAAGAGAGAGAAATTATTTACGGAGGATAATACAATTATTATAGAATTATTCCAGTTTGGCAGTTAGAATTATTTTCATGATATTTAAATGAATATATGCATTTAAGTGAGTGTATAAATCACGAGTTTAAGTGGTTTATTTTGAAATTTCAACTAAATATGAAGTTTTTTCCAATTTGTGAGAAGCAGCTAGAAAATGTTGCGAGCTAGAAGATGTTGCGTATATCTTTAAAAAACACGCAATGCGTAAAGTGCGCGCTATCGATCTTGTCTTCAACTTCCATTTTTTCTTATACTTCTTAGAACATAAGATAAGATAACATAAGATAAAGTTAAAAGGGAGAAAGAGAGAGAAATTATTTACGGAGGATAATACAATTATTATAGAATTATTCCAATTTGGCAGTTAGAATTATTTTCATGATATTTAAATGAATATATGCATTTAAGTGAGTGTATAAATGTATAAATGTATTATGTACAAAAAAGAGCTAAAGTTCTATTATTGATCTAAAAGTTTAATGATAACTTTAGACTATTATATATATTTATATACAGCATATATATAAGTATATATATGTATATTGAGACCGCTCAATATACTAATGCTCTGCTATCCGCATAAAAAAAGATAGTTGATTATATCGTGACGATATTTTTATTCATTTAAAATTATTTTATTTATTCTTTTACAATTTTTCATCCAGCAAAATATGTAACTTTTATTCTCCTGATTTAATGGGTTGGAAATTCTTGAGAATATTAGATTAAATATTATATATATGTACATACATTACTAATTTTTATTTCAAAATATAATATAATAGTTGAAACATATACATATTTTTGACTGCGTATAAAAAGATTTATGTTAAAAAAATTTTTCATCAGAGCAACTATTATTAACATCTCTCATTTTTACGATGTAGGGAAATCATTTTTCTGAGTGTATGGTTCCCATAATCCTGAAATATTGAGATTCCTGCGATGCGCATCTCTCGCTTTGCTATTGGCTGATCGAGTGTCGCATAAATGCTAGGGCTGCGGAATGTGCTGAATGAGTGCCGGGGAAACTGCTTTCAAGATAAATTACTCTTGGCTATATTGTGAAAGAGAAATATCATGCGTGCTGCCTACTCTTATCTATCCTATCAATGAAAATGTCTCTACTCAACGACGTAATATGGAAGAAATCGCGAGTCTTAATAAAACTATAATAATATGAAATTGATATGTTGACATTAGTTTTCAATGAATTTTAATCTTCTATGAACGTAGAGAAAATAAGACAAATATTAATTTATGAAGTTGATGCGACACATCTCTCTTATCAGGATAATCTGACACTTTGATTAATCCGATTCCTGTATTTTATAGTCTCTATTTTATTGTTTATCTCGCATAAATCTTATTCTTCACTTCACATAGAATTCACAATATAATGTCTCTAATAAAAACTTTTCTGAATAATATAAATGTTTTCGCATATGGATCATTCGACATATATCTTCAATTTTACATAATCTTTCGCGTTTTTGACTGTACAAATTGTATAATTTTCTCGACAGTTTCATCAATATAACAGAACTTATTCAAATATCGATTGTAGAATAAAAAGAGAAGCAAAATAGATAAAAATTTTCCTTGTTAGATAACAAATGTCCTCCAAAGTTACGCTTGTTATCACGTTCCTGTAACACCCGTGTCTGTATTTTTTTAAATTTTATCTCACTATCTGTTTTTCTCATATACTTGCCTGGAGAGAAAAGGAGAGCGGGCGCAAAAGATACGAAGACCTACGGCAGAGAGTTTCGTTTTTCCACGGAGCATTAGGAGACTGACGTCGTCGAAGAGAGAAGGAAGACGCCTCTCGCGACTGCGGGGCTATTATCGCGATCGGGGAGATAGTAGGCCAACTTTCGAGATGACAGTTTTATTCTCCGTGCACGGTGCGCGGACTGTGCAAAAGCGATCCTCCCGAGAACCGAGAGGCGCAGCGGAAGGGAAGGGAAAGAGATGCTCGAGCACGTTTTCGCTACTTTCCGAGCACGATATCGTGAGAATTTACGGTGAAAAGTGGGCCCCGTGGACGATGATCCGCTGAAGATAAAAGTTGAGAAACCGAGGGAAATCCTCGTGACGCGACCTAGGACGAAAAATCGTTGCTCTCGTTGAGATAAATCGAGGGAAAGAGAGAGAGAGAGAGAGAGAGAGAGAGAGAGAGAGAAAGAGAGCAGAAAACGACACAATCAAGAACCTTGTTCAAGATTCACGATATGCTCGAATGAATCAGATTTTGAACAGACAAGTGGATCCCATTTTAACTTGCAAAATATATATATATTTTTTTTAAATTAAAAATTTATAGATTTATAAAACGCAATACCACCTGCGCTCTTCTTAAACAAACCTTCTTTATTATTATTGATTTATCATTTTTTTTAACCAATTATACGTATATTTTGTTAATTTAATTAATTTTTTTGATTCTTGGAAAAATATATAATTATCTTATTTTATATATAGACATCCAAAATGAGGAAATACTTCTACATTTTCTTTGCTAATTTTCGAATATAATTTATTAAAGCTTATCTTTTTATAAACCTTTTCTTTTAAATAGGAAGATTTTCTCCTGTCGCTCTTAATAATTGTCACTGTCAATAATTGTTTTAAATTATTATCTTTATGTTGATTTGTTACTTGTTCATATATAAATTGTTCTACTCTATTAATTTTCTCTATTTCTTTTTTTAACCAGATTCAGCGATGCTTGTTCGACTCACTGGTTCACATAAGTCGACCTCCCCTGGAACGTCGCTCTTTCCCTGTGTGTTGTTGATATTGACCGGCGGGATCACGCGCAGTTTACGACAAGAGTGGTCTTTTCCATTTAGAGAGCCCGTGAACCCGGGCAATTTTACGGCGTAAAAGCGCGGGTAGCTGGCGTCGTGTCGAGAGGCAGTACACGAGATTCTCTCATCGTCAGTCGCAGGGTTAGCGACCGTGAAAGTACTCCCTTGCAAAAGTGGGACGGGCATTTTTCAAAATCGTTGCGACGATTGCGTGCGCCCACAACCGACACACTTCGCGGCGGGTCGTTGCACCGGAGGTCGGTTTCCTTGTTCTTCTCACCTTCGGCCGTCCTCGGCGCGCCAACCGTGAAAGAAAGTGCAATTCCCTAATAAGTGCGTCGGTTAACGCGTTGCGCTAGTTAGCTCCTCTTGATCTTCCTTTCGATCCCGCCGCTTTTCTCTTTACCAGAAGATGAAGACTCTCGACACGACGCTTCTGCGAGTCATTCGAGGCATTATTATGATGACTCTTTCGAGTTTTCGACTAGCGGTAAATTGTGAATCAATCGGGTCACAAAAATTTCGATTTGATACTTTGATTCGACACTTTTACATTTGAAATTGTTTTACATTTAATCAGATACATAACATCATTAAAAATCCTTTTTCAAAGATCTATTATTTTATTTATCTTTTAGTGAAAAAAGTAGAAGTCTAAAAAAAGATTCTGAGTTTGCTGAAATATTTTACATTTTAAATTTATGAGAAAAAAGACAAAATTCTGGCCGCAAGGATACTAATATACGTCGAAAATTTAATTTTGAAGATATTACAAGGCACGTTAAGAATAGTACAGAAAATTTTTTATTGAAAATTTCAAAATTTAATAAATAAAATTGATCGATGAATGGATAATTTAATGCTAGTACATTAAGGCTATTAATTGATATCGCTAATTTTAAATTATCACAACTGCGATATACTTCCTTACTTCGCTAAACTATTTAATTAAAGGTGTTGAATCGTTTCCGAGATAAATTAATCAGCGCGAGATGAATCGATTTATGATGGCACTGGTTTCGCGATGCAGCTCAGTAGAGAAACTCAACTTCCTATCCTTCCGTTATCGGATTTGGATTCATCATTTCGCAACAAATTATCCAACTTTTATTGGAAAGTCCGCGCCAAAGATCTAGGGTGGAGTACTCTTCTTCAGGCTCTCTCATGTCCCCCTCGTATCGATCTCGTTCGGCAAAAGGAAAACGAATTCTTCCGACCGGTGCAGCAGGCAGCTCTCTCGCAGAGGGAGATTGTCATCGTCCGTCGAGATTTTTCTTGCGCGCCCCTTTCGCACTCTCTCGGCGCGCTTCCATTTTCCACTCTCTCATCCACGTGAGGCCTCGCGTGACGCGATCTGTAACCATCCCTTGTCTATTGGCGGGCCATCGACTCGTACGTATATGTGTGTACTCGTGTATGTGTATATAAGTCGGCCAGTTATAAATAAAAGTATAGCTTTATTGTCGCGCACAGCCGGCGCGCGCTCCACTTGCAGCACTTTCATGACAGAACGAGGGAGAGAGCCGTGAGCGAGCGAGAGAGGCTGTGGCTGGGGGAGAAGAGAGATGCTTTTCACTGTGTCCAGAATCGGGAAGAGCGTCGTCCTGCCATTCGTAACAGCACGGTCTCTTCTTCGATCTCGAGCGCGCAAGAAGCGAACGACTTTTCTCGCTGGAAACCAGGTCGAGCCGGACGACCGTCGTGTAGCGTGCACCAGGCTTCGTCTTTCTCTCTTTCGATTGATTTATATGTGTCGATCTATTTACTATCACTACCATCATAACATCTATAACGTGAAGAGCGAGCATATTAATGAGATTTATATCAACAGCAATAAAGCGTCAAATGTTTAGTACGGTTTTCGATATATTCTTGTTTTGCAATTTTATTCTTTAATTTTGATACATAAGCTTCTGTTTGGTAAAAAAAAAAATCTTATGATTTTTGCCAACTGGAAAAAGATCGTCAGAACAGAATAAACTGGTCTGATCTAATATTTGTGGAGTAAAATTTATGTAAAGTACACACTACACATTTGACGCCAAACAAATATATATGTTTGGTTTCTTTCATATTTCATTTATAAATTATTTAGCGTATTACTTATGCAACTACATCTTTGCTCGTATATAATATTATCCAGCGAATTATTTAACTCGAGCAACTCAGTCAGGTATTTTTATTTTTTCATGTATCATTGATGAGCAAAAATTCTTTCTTAATTTTTTCAAGTATCTCGTGATTGCTTCCTCCTCTAAATATTTTTTTTTCAGTGGAATAAAATGATATTTTTTTTTCAGTGGAATAAAATGATATTGCAAATATCGAAGCAATTTAATTATCGAGCAGTAGGGAAAGCGCGAGTCCGGAAGAGGAGAGCGAAGGAGAAAAGTGCGACGAGTGGAAAATGGAGACGCAGTCGTGTTTTATCTTGGAGCATGAAACGAAAGAGAGTGAGAACACGAGCGCGAAGCAGGAGAGTGAACGACGTTGTGGAGAGAGAGTAGGCCAATGCCAGTGTCAGCGACTCGGCTAGTCAGCCAGCCCCTCTCGGTCAGGCAAACTTGATCGTGAAAACAGAAAAACAACGAGAACCGCGCTCGCCGATTACGTTCTCGTCATCTCGCGGGATTTATTTATAGACCCTTGCGGCGATCGCGCGATTTTCGACAACATGCTTCGGAAATGAGTGATCCCGTCTGGACGATCGTGAACGTTTTCTTGCGAAACTTGTCGAACTTCGATGCTCGGTTTCGTACTTTGATTTCACTATCCAAGACGGCCTGCATGAAATTTGCCCGCGAATCTACAATCGAAGATGCGACTTTTACCGACACTTTCTTTTCTTCGAGAGACGCAATAATATTTTCTCTAACACTGTTAATTTATATATCGTACGATCCTTTTGATAGAACGCTATGTATTTCAATGCTTTTATCCATCGATTCTTCGTGGGTGTCCGGCCTCGTCCTTTGCGAACGAAGCCGGTCAGCTGTGCAATTTCAATTCTCTCATCGCCCTGCTTAATGATGGTTGAATGACGATTATGTGGATCATTGCCACGTATCGCTGATGATAAATATGCAACATTGGAAATAGGACGTCGTTCATCGATGTGCAACAACAGCATGTTGCATTTCGTATCTGTCACGCGTATCAGGAAAATACAAAGATTTTCAACAAAATACGTGAAACTTATTAAATAATAACGAGATTAAATAATAATGAGAGTCGAACATTCTCTCTTCTGTATCCTATCTGCTGTTATTTTTTTCTCAAATATTCGGTTTCCAATTAAGAGATGAAGGTATTAATAAAGCTGAGAGAATGTTATAATACATTCTGTGCAGAGTTTTCATTTAAATATTTTCAATGCATTTTTAAATGCAATAAACAAAAATCTAATAAAAATCAAAATTAATCCTTTTCACTTGTATCTATATTTGAAATTGAAACTTTAATTTGAAGGAAGAATACTATATTAGTAATAAAATTAAAAAAAGAAATATATCTGACGTAACACATCTAACATAATCTGAGTCAGCCTCGTAATCTTTTGAGGAGCGAGAAACTCTGTCACAATGTAATTTCATGTATCAAAGAATGAATCTGTAAAGTTGTCACTGCTAACCTAGACATACACGTGCACATTGCAGCTCGTCGTTATTTAGTTCATTGTCAAGAGTTCGCGATTAGCAAGACGGCACGATCGCGCGTCTTCGCGAGGCGATTCACAGATCGCGAGATCTGCATAATAGCGTCGATTATAATGATAATTATTATTATTACCCACCGCGCACAGGAAAGGCCGGGAAAAAGTAGCGGATTTACGGAAATTACATTATAATGAGGCATACTGATGACTGCTGGAAGTGGAGCAAACGACGCAAATCGAGACACACTTTTGATTTCTCCGGAAAAGCCGCTATCCACGAGATTGGAAAAAGCGTACAAATATAAAAGAAAAGCGAAGAGATGAGTGGATGAGAGTATAAGAAAGGAGGGCTGTTATTATGCATAATTGCTAACTGCGATAGCTTTCATTTTAAGAATATATTATTCCATGGTGAGTCTATATGTATTCGAATTATGTTTTATGTTATACTTATATATTTATAGCGATGCATAAAGCTACAAGTTTCTTCGTAGAAATGAAAACTAAAATTAAATAATATACCTTCCCCCCTATGACTTTATCTAAAAGTTATTCAACAATTACGTATTTCTAGTTATAGTTCCACGATTGATTAATCAGTAAAGTCATATAAGCGTGCAAAAATTTAGCGTCGAGCTTGGGCGAGGAAGAACGTCATATGGGAATAAAATTAGTGTTCGAGACCGAAAAGCGCGTTACGACACGACGGAACGATTTGGAAATAATTTTGGCATTGGGTGACGACACGCTGATACGATGAAGAAACACATCATCGAGAAGACCGCCGACGATTGATTTGCGGACAAGAATCCAGAAATTGAAGGATATCTAGATAAAGAGTTGAATGAACTCCGTGGAACATGAAGCAAACATGGCAAAGAAATATGAATGAACTGCCAGTCTCTTCATTAAATATTTAAAAAAGTTTCAACTGGACGAATAATGTGCACAGTAAAAAAATCACGCACTGATCAATGATGAAATTTGAATAATAGGTCCAGTATTTTTCTATCCTGTAACAGAATAATTTAAGGAAACTTTAATAAAGGAAGATTTTCTCTTTATCGAATATAGGATAGTTTTGACATCAAATTGAATGATGTTGTTTAAGAACATCATGTCGATTTCTATAGCACTTTTCCATCTATTATCTTGTCGCATAATCATTCATGATGTATTGAAGTCTTGCCAACGTATTCAGAGACGAGCGTTTAACCGAGAACATCACTTTTTCCAGTGGTTGTTTTAGAGAGAGTTGCCAAAGACTTTGTGTGTGTCTAATATTTAACTTTATCGATTACGTAGACAAAACGCAGCGACTAAATTTCAAGAGAGATTCCGAAAACATTTGTCAAGACAGTACGATACGTGTGAAACGTGAAACGTTAGAATCGAATAATATTATGTAAGCCATAAATCTTAACTGCTCGTGCAACTGAATATCTCGATATGAGTACACAAGTACTTAAAGAAAGTTTTCAGAAAATTTCCTCTACGATTATTAGCAATATTTAATTTTCATGCAAAATTATAGACATCCTTATAACATATTATTTAAAAAAAATTTAAATTAAACGGATTTATTATAATCAAATTTAAAGTGAAATCTTTTTGTTCAATAATTGCACATTAATCTATCAATTTTCATTGTTCCTAAATTTCTCGTGTTTCTTGTAATCTTATTTTATTTTTTATAATTATATTCATTTCCATATCTTATACTTTTAGAAAGTATTTAATTAATTAATACAATTGAGAAAACTATTCGATCAAATACTCATACGTTGAAGAATCTACAACTATCGTATAAAATAAATATTTTCATAGATTTTGCTTATAGACAAAACCTGTTCTTTTTCTCTCTCTGTATTTCTCTCTTTCTTTCTACGATATATGATATTGCGCAACATGTGCGACTAGTGCGAAAGCGTGCCCAGCATAACTGGCAATTATGCGTGAGTCTGTGTCACAGGATAATTATGCATAACTTAGTGTAAATTTATCGCATGATAAAGAGATTCTTGTCTCTCTCTCTTCGTTAAAGAGAGAAAAAACTAATAAATCATATTAATCGTTTCTGATCGCACAGCATCAACGACATAAAACATAGACATAAGAAGCATAGAAACGAAAAGAATCAAAAAGATAGTCTTTAGATAACAAGAATAAATAAAGGGAGAAAGTCTTATCTTGAATTTCGAATTTTAAATCTTGATATTTTAACTTTTAAATGACGAATTTATATTTCAAATTCAATATTTAAATTACTTACGCCGGATATATTTAATCACTGGAAAGAAATGTACAAACTATTCGAGAGAGAGAAAAGTTTTAAATTATTCTATTACAGGATAAAAAGAACGAATTATGTAAGCTTCCCCTTTGATCAGTTCATAATTATTTCAATCCTCGTGCGATAACGATCTGTTACACTCGGTAGTCGTTTCGAACTTTATATAACCAACAGCTTTTTCGGGACACATGAAATATATTAGAAAACACAATCGCTTAGATGTAGATAGTCGGTATTCTACAAAAGAGTCATCCATAAGTATAGAGCTACTTCGTATTTCTACAATGTTGTAATTTGAAATTTAACAATGAAACAAATTCTATTTCGGTGTTTTATTCTATTTTTTGAACTTTTGCAAAGTCATCAGTTATAAAAGTAAATAAAATCAGTGAATTTATAGATTATGTTAAACATAGAATATTATATTTAATACAAAATATATTTATATTTAATATAAAATTATTATAAAAAAATTATTAAAATTATTAAAACAATTAAATATAAAATTCGCTGATAAAAATGCTTTTTATTCTCATGTTATTTTTAAGATAAAATTTATATTTTCCATCCTTCTTTATCTTCGAAAAATCGCCCGATGAAGACAATATGAGGCAGCAAATCGACATGCGCCGGAATAATCGAAGAATTTCGAGTCACGTCGACATCGATAGGCCAATCGGTCTGTGTATTTCACTTTCGGCGCCTGAAGTACTAAATTCTTTGGACGAATCGGGCCCGACGCGCCCGCGCCGTGTCAAGGACAACGCGTCTATTCTCGCGTGCTTTTCTGAGAGGCACGAAAATCGGGCCCCTCTTTTCGTCGGCAAACGTTGTGCAAGTTGACGTCACGATGGATGAAAGAAATATGACTTCAGGTATTGTGTGCGCAGGGCGAAGTTGAAGTTTTTTTTTTCTTTGAGTCTTAGGCAGATTATCTACATATGTATTAATATCTGTTTAACCTTTTGATGTATATTAATATCTATTTAAGTCATCCATAAGTATAGAGCCACTTTGTATTTCCACAATGTTGTAATGTGAAATTTAACAATGAAACAAATTCTATTTCGATGCTTTATTCCATTTTTTGAACTCGTATTCTTGAACTTTTGCAAAGTCATCAGTTATAAAATTAATATAAAATAAAACATATAAAATTATAGTGGACATATAAAATTAAAGTGAATTTATAGATTACGTTAAGCATAGAATATTATATTTAAATATATAAAATATATATTTATATTTAATATAAAATTCTGATATTAAAAATATTTTTCATTCTCATGTTATTTTTAATATTTTTTTTGAAAATGGACAAACTATAGAACTTGACACGATTTACGTATTAATAGATTTATTTCAAATTATTAGCAACTAAACTGAGATCAGATTCTGTGATATTGATTCTTAACTTGATTTAGTTTTTATTTACATTACTTGTTTCTTTTAAGTTTCCATTTCTCTAACAAATAATCTGATAATAGAAGTACACGCAAAGTTTCATCGCTATAAGTCAAATATATCAGTGATTTGATAAATTGCAAGAAAAGAACGATTTCAATTTCGAGTAAACCTTAATCAAGGAAATTTAACGAACTTGATGAGAATCTTTAAAAATCATAAGAAATCGTGCGAAAAAAATATCATAATAATAATCCCCATAATATACCTCGATAATTGATTAAAAAATTCAATTTGAGGTATTATTACATTGCAAGACCAACTTGATACAGTTAATAATTTAATAAAAAAAATAACAGTGCAATCTTCTATGATATTGTACGATCATTAAGAAGAACACAGATTGTAGATTGTGCTCGCGATTTGATGGAATAAATGTCACGTATTAGCGGAGATTTAATGCGGCCGCTCATCGCGAGAAATTAGGCCGAGAGGATCCGTCGACGCGTGTCCTTGACACGCTGAAAGCGAGCCTGGTCCCGTGCGTACTAACTTTAAGGACTTACGCAATCGGACGGTGTAGGTGTAGGATACGCTGCGTTCGACGTCGAGGACCACGTGCCGTCAAAGCGGTATAATGTGACTACTATAATATCGGACGCGAGCGACTGCGGATTATGCAAATTCGCGAACTGCATCTCCCGCCCTTCTGCGTAACCGGAGCTTCGAACTTGGAATCGACGTGACCAGGTGTATACAGCGTAGAATTTCGTATGCAAAGTTGGTGAAAAACTCGAGACGAAATATCCGAAGATCCGTGTCTTAAAAATAATCTCTGCACTATGGAAATTCTACGGCGTTCAATGGTGTCATTTTTCACACTATGTGAATGTCCATTTTTTTGCATAAGTTACAAGTACCATTTTATCAAGATATTCAATTAATGAATTAAACATTTATTCAAATGATTCTCTACCTATTAACATAATCTAACTTAGATGAGACATAATAAAATAGAAATAGTTTGTTTCAATTTATCAAAGATATTTACTATTTATTTTCTTTATTTGTCAAAAAATATAAAATAAATATAAATATAAAATATAAATATAAATATAAAATATTGCATTTCGTAATTAATATTTTTATAATTTGTCTAGACAATTTTTACGCCGTTTATATCCAAATTGATGATTAAAATTGACTTAATAAATTTAATTCCACGCAATATCGTGTGAAATGCTATTATAATGAATGCAAGGGTATCGGAGCCCTATTAACTCGAATATTGCGGAACCTGCGAATGTCTGTGCATACGTTCTCCTTTGCTTCTCACACACGTAGTGCACACGTCGCATTTGTCTCTTCGAAACCTTCTATCACGTCCTCGATAGGTGCCGAGCACGTGCCAAGTGCGAGCTTTTCACATGTGGTAGTCTGCCGAAAATTCGAATCGGTCACTCGAGGGGAGGAGATATAAGGTGGTGTCGCGTCAGGCACATGAATGAAAGTGAGATCTGATTTATGAATAAACCTTAGCGGCCTTGAATACATTACATGACGCCGATGGCGCAAGAAGAACGAAGAAAACGGCACGCACCTGTTCTCCGACTGGCTTCAAAGTTATTAAAGCCGATCATTACGAGCGACCGAATTTGTTAACGCGTCGCCGCTTCCTGCCGTGTGTTCCCCTCGAAATTACGAGAATTTCTCCGTAATCCCTCAACGAAACGATCCCCGACCCACTTTACCACGACTCTCTGCTCTGGGATAACCAGTTTCAATTTTACTTTACGATGCATTTCCGCCAGGCGCCTAATTATTCCATGTAATCAAAGTAATCGGACGTAACGTTTGGAGTCTTTTTGCACGCTTTGAGGTAGTTGAATCATGAGTATAAACTTTATCACTGTGAGATTTTTTAAAAATTTTTACTCGTGATATATAAGCGTTACTTAATTTTATCATTCCGATTTATATACATGTACGGAATTGTAATTTATATATGCAGGGTGTCAGGGCAATCTCTTCCCCAAAAAAAGCTCTTGTAGCTTGCCTCGAGAGCTTTTCAAAACACTATAATAAAGTATTTTTTCATCGAGTACTTTTCGAGTTATGAGGCTTGAAATAATTTCTTAATTTTTACATAAACCATAAAATATCTAGTAAAATATTCATTTTTCGATCATCTTACCTTAATACTTTTGTGTACAAAATAATGAGAGGAATTAATTGGTGTAAAGAAAACACATAATTGTTTCGAAAAAAAAAATATGTAATTGTTAATTGCAAATTACATATTTTTTCTTCGAAACAATTATGTGTTTTCTTTACACCAATTGATTCCTCTCATTATTTTGTACATAAAAGTATTAAGGTAAGATAATCAAAAAATGAATATTTTAGTTTCATTTTCAGCGTCATCAACAGCATCGTCTTGATAATAACAATTGGTCGTCTTAAAGCTCCAACAGCATACAATTATCAAAATTTCAAAACTCCTAAAGGCGCCTACAGCAGTGAAAAGATTAATGATGTAATGATTGTTGTTTACTCGTCAAATTATTTATTTTGATGATACATCTTGAGGATAAGATTATCAGATTAATTCAAATATTATTTTTGTTACTTCAGAGTGCAGAGTGCAACCTATGTGAGATTTCTCTCGTTTTTAGATATCTCACAGAATTTCAATCAAAACACTATAAAAACACCGATAAAAAATTTCACAATTTATAAAAAAAGGACGGAGAGATTCCTCTTTTACAATGTTTTATAATTTGTTTTTTATATGTCAATATATAAGATTGCTTGTTTTATATGTGACTTTTAAAAGTAGTGCATATAATAACAAATATGTAGTGTGGTAATATGCACTCTCTTGTATATATTTCTATAGTAAAACTATTGATATATATAAATTAAATTTATAACATAATATTTTATTACATTATGTTATAAACATATAACATATATTATATATATAAATATTTATGTTATAAACATTATAAATTTATAACATAATATTTTATTACATTATGTTATATATTAAATATATAACATAATGTAATAAAATTGTAGCTTGTTTGTTTCAACTTGAGAAATGGAGAGGAAAGAAGAAGGAAAAATGCAACAAATGGAACTGCTGATAATAAAAAAAAAATACTTTTTATTTGCATCGTACCAGCATGTTTTATGTAATAATGTAGCTCGCGTAACGTATGCATTATGAAGGCGTAAGTTAGCGGTATACTGAATAATAATTCTGAAATATTCTGAAGGGAATATGAAAAGCGCACGAAACACGTACGTATTACCTTAATTCACAATGACTTCGATCGTATTTCATCAGTTATATCTCTGTTACTCGAAGAGAACAGCCTTGACCGAGATGCTATCTATCCTGCTGCACGTGTGAGCGGAAATGAAGAGAGCTTTCGATAAGTAGGATTGCGCTTTTAATAGAAAAGTAGTAATTAAAAAGACATATATCATGAACAGGAAAGCATATATCTTGTGTACAGTCTGCGAAGAAAAGCGTACAAGTATCAGAAGATAACAATGCACATAGAATATCAGAAGATAACAATGCGCAATAGAATGAGATTGTGAAGACAAGAAATCCGTTATACCGATTAATTTTTGTTTTTTAGTCTTATTGCATAAATATATTTTTATAAAATACAAAATATAAAAAAAATTAAAATCTTAAATGAAAAATAAAACTAATTAAAATTCTAATTTTTATAAAATATTATCTCGAATTTTTAATGAATAGCTTAAAATAATTTCATCCTTTGTCCTTTCTCATTTTTCTATGAGAAAGAGAGAGAGAACACTTGCGCAGTTTTTATGTATGTGACGATATAAAAAAAATGTGATCGATTATATATAATTTGTTCTATTATTACAAGGAGATATTTGAAATTTTAGGCGAATTTTGCAAGGTCATTCTAAAAGATGACCTTATGTAATTGCGTTTTATGACGAAATCAAGACGCACCTCCTTTACATCGCCGATAATGTCAAAGTGCATCGCTAATGTGCTCTCTTCAAGTTCAGAGATTGAATATGTAGTTGACGTAATTGATGATAAGCACTCTTTGATATTTTTGCGTTAAACACGATCGTCTGATGAACGAAATACGAATTATTGTCGATAATACTGTGGCGATGCTTTGCATACGTTACATTCTATAGTGGTTATTATAATCTAAATTTGTACTGTTTTTTTTTTTAATTTCTTCCATCATTTACATTTTCATATCAAATTGATTCTATGGTCAATAGACGCGATTCGATTCATCTTGTATGTGAATAATATATCTTTAATATATATATATGCAACATATATATATATATCTTTGCATATATATTTTTGAAGTAAACAAAACCTATATATATTCATCCTTTTTTATTTTATTTTTATAACTGCTTATTTAAAATGTAGTATAAATTTAAATGATAAATTTGATAGAGTAAACCTATCACCCTATTAATTTAAGTTTGTGTGTCATAAAAAAATTCATGGTGCTTCAAATATGTATTTGGTTTATTTATATATAGTTATAGCGCCGCTTTTGAAGCGATCAGCTGATTTATTATCATATCTCTTCTTCTGAAGAGATATGAAAATATCTTGACATTTCTGCAAAATTCTCTCGAAGGGACACACAGTTTACTACTCACTGTCTGCAAAACAATCGAATCCGAGAGAATGTCACGGCGCAAGATTGTTCGGACTATAAATTGTGTATCGGAAAATTTTTTCTTGGCACGGCCGATATCTATATATCGCTGACATGTCAAATGCAATCGAATGTGCGCGAGTGTGCGCGAAGGAGGAGCGATCCCTACGTCTGTTCTTTCTCTTGCAAGCGGACGACCCTCAAAATTGGAGAAAAAGGAAAGAGGCCTCTGTCGAAAAATTGTCGCACGTGCCATCAGCGTAAAATGAGCTAAGCGACGTGGAAAAGCCCGCAGTGTAGGCGTCAGGATGCCTGGCGCCTACGTATCGACCGACCCTCTCAATACAGTCTCAGATCCCTCAGCTGTCTATGACACCCGCCAATTCGAGAGCTTTCGTTTATCGATATAATAAATATTTGTGAAAATCTTTACGTTTCGTGGAATATTTTATCGATGCCTTTCCTGTTTATTCGATACAAGATTAATGTATTTGCATCAGAAAGAGGGAGAGAAAGAGCGAAAGTCGCATTATGGAATGACGTAACAAAGTGCGGTGGAAAAAATTATCGCAATTGTGTTTGAAATAGCTGGGATATGTTTTGTCATACTTATAACAGGATGATATCATCCATCAAGATGTATAAAAGTTTTAAATTGTCAATGATTGTCCATACATTCAAATGTTTTTATAATAAATTCAGGATAGACGATCCTGATATCAAATTAAAAAGTCAGTGAACGTTGTTACGTTATAAATCTATATATATCTAATATAAAATAAATTTATAATGCAATAAATAATAAATCTATAATACCATCTACACAAAAGGAAAATTCATATTACATAATATATTATTCAAATACTAAGTCTAAGAGATTTATGATAATTTTATGCGAACACAAGTCTCGCTAAGCTTTTTATTAATATTATTTTATTTTAAAATAATTTTTTATCGATTAAAATATATATTTTTCTAATACATTCGATAATATTGAATAATATTGTAATCTAAGAGTCTTAATACAAACTTAAGGAAGACATTCGTAAAATATTTATCCGTATATTTGTTTTTTCTGCTCACTGATATCAAACTGTCACGAAATGTCAAGAGTGAGGGGGTACTTGAGCATACATCCGGTACGTCGATATGTCGATAGCTGTCGATTCGCATGCATGTCGGACGAATAATACGACGAAAGAAACCTAGTTGGTGTGCATAGCATTCTTGCAACCGGCCAAGGTTATGGCCAATATCGATTTAACGGATGTTTATAATGAGATCCCTTTCGTGCGCGATTTTGCGAGTGTAGAACTTTACTAATCCGTTTAAAATACAAACTCTTTGGATAAACAGAATAATAAAAGAGAAGAAGTTTTTAAGATTGCAAGAGTTTTTTAATATATATTTTATGTATTATATAAATTAAGTAGAAAGGATACATGTATTTTACATGTATTGCAAAGTAAATTTTTATTTTAATTAAGATTTTATTTATGATTATTTTAAATTTAAAGAGACTTATATTAGTAATCTTATAAAATATAAACTTTTACATCTACAATTGCTGGTATCTCTTTCGCTTAAATTTATCTCCTTTAAGCGTCGGTTTAGATTTTCATTTGTATGATATATTAAGCTAATATGTCATATCGAAAAGTAAATTTGTTGCAAATTATATTTTTCAAAACAAAATTAAACTTTATTCGCAGAATTAATGTAAAGATTAGAAATTATACCTTGTTGATTGGCGCTAGTTAATAAATAAATTCTTAAAAACAGTATAAAAATTGCGAATGAATAAAAAAATTTCTACAATTTTTCTTGCTTAGCATATTGAAAAGAAATTAATGGAATGTTACTATTTATTTCACCGGAATCACATATTTGCTATTAAGCTTTGTATTCAATTACGTTTGGATCGCTCAAAATGTTTTTTGTGCACAGTTTTGTAGAAACGTAAGAAAGAATGGCTGAATGTGCATTCGTGCAGGAAGTGTTCCTGACAAACAGCTTGAGAAACTCGCGCAGACCACAGAACCTTCTCTCGAAGGTTCGTTATTTGTTGCCATTCGACATACAATACAGGGCCGTAACGCGCGAAATCATTCGGAAAATGGGTCAAGAAATACTTAAAAAATCACATTGAATGGAATTCTACTAAACCTATTAAGAGATTAGAATTAGACTAGAATTAGATTAGATTAGAATTAGAATTTTAATCTAAAAGATTCATAGCTAATAAATTATTACGATAGTAAAGTATTGCAATATCATTATCATTAGTGAAGTTAAGCAACATTTAATTATGAATATTATAAGCAGACTTAAAAAATGGCAAATAAGATGGCCAGCACGATAGAGTACATATTTTTATCAATTTATTTAATCAGTAAATTCAATCAATCAAAAATAATAACGAACATTTTGTTCTATTTTTTATCTTTAGCGCAAACTTGAGCAATCTCGAAGATAATAAAATCGTATAAATATAAAATAAATTAGGTGAATTAATTAACGGTAAAATATAAAATTATCGAGTATATTAAAAGTATATTAAAATAATATCTTTCGTATCCAATCGAAAATAAAGGTTCAACGACTTTCAAGGACTAATATTAATTATTTGTTGAATCTTCAGTTTTGTAATTGGACGACGTGAGAGATATTGCTTTATCTTTATCATATTCACTACTAAGTATGTATATAAACATCTATTTATTTCGGATTTCATATCTCACTTTTACTCATCATTTGTTCCTATTATTGTTTGCTTGTCGACGTATTTATCTGATAATTTAAACATGTGCCTTAATGTCCAATATCTCACGTTATTTTGTGATATATAATTTCGTAATTAAATTACATGTATTATTTTTTAACTTTCTTTTATTCAGCTTTTTTTATGCATTCACTCGATTATTTTAATTTGCGAACTACTAATTCTAGAATTTCTATTTGATTATATTTATATACACGATTCTTTACATATATGTATATATGATGTTTTACACGTATATTTCAAATCTTCTGGTCTATCAACTAGAGAGAAATTTCAAGGATACCCAAAATAATGTTATTTGCGATTGGACCATGTGAAAAATATTACTTTATTAGTTTACATTTGATAATTTTATATTTTATCGTGCTCGACTCCATTACTTTACTCCATTTTATTTTATTTTATTTTTATGCGATCTCATCATCTCTCTTCAATATTAGTTAAATTTGCGCTGAAGATGGTCTGAAAAATGGATCGAAATATTATTCGAGATGGATTAAATTTGTTAGTTAAAAAATATACGCTCCATCTATAGGACTAAATTTTATTTGCTTTTTTAAAATTTATTTTTATGATTATATTCCAAATGCCTTAATTTTGTAATTAATTATTATAAATAGAATAATAAAATGATAAATTTTATGTCTATTGTGATAACTCAAACAAATTTTTATGGATTTGTTTATCATCATTAATTTTAAATGATATTGCTATTAAAACTATTTATTTAGGCGAACTTACATTACATGCAAAAATTTAATTTTCGATATGTTATTTTGACGACATTTGAGACGATCTTCTTCAAATTCTTGATTTATTGAAGAAACATCTGTTTGATAGCTGAAAAAGTAGCGATCTGTGTAGCAATTTCCTAATGTACTTTGAAACGTAATCCGATAGAATGATAAATGGCGCACTCTTTACACACATTTCTCCTCTTAAATATTACATTCGCACACTGATATTTCAGATTTAGAGGAATTGGCACTCGCACAATTTACGTGTTTTTTCTTAATAAAAAATTCTTCCCCTTTCTTTTCGTTCATCTTATATCTTCAAATTTCCAATGTTCCGCATCAACAAATATTTATTATAAGTTTCAAGTTTTATCATATGTTATTTTATCATATGTTATCATATATATTTATCAATAATTGGAGAGCGTAGAGATCAAGTAATTTTTAAATATGTTTTTTGTGATGAAAAATACATTAAATTTGTAACAAATTGAATACGTTACAAAATTAGATCGTAGCGGATATTTTACGACAAACATAACTTTATTTTGGAAGAATTGCTTTTGAAATTTAAAAATCATCCATTTTCTTTTTAATTTTTTTTAAACATATAGTATATATCCTATGTGAGATTATTTGCAATGCCATTGCATTTTTCGTAAGACGTAGAAGCAATGAACTCATCTCGTCCATGACAGTGAAGTGAATCCCTCTAACAGGAAAAAAAATAGAATCCGTCGAAGAAGCTTTCTCTGGTTTCTCGGATTCAAGAATCTTTGAAGTTTGCCGTAGATTTAGGACCCCCTCTGCTCTAAGGATATGCTGGAATGCAACGCAGGCGTGTGAACTTCATTGGACATTACAACCACCGGGGTGGCTCGGCCCTTGAAAAAAGATCCCACGCATTTTGATTAACGAGGGTGCAAGAGACTCGATGCGGAGGATTTTGAGAACGAATTTTGAATAGTACGTTCTATATCATATATACCACAGCGTTTGGCCTTGGATTATTCCTCGTCCCTTCCTCCTGTTCATCCCCGCTCTCCTGAGCTTCCCTTTCATTCTGCCCGCCCGTCGCTTTCGGTCGATGAACCTGTGCAGGACTGTGACGTATTCTACGTCATCCCTGACGTGGCAGGTCGACACCCTTGAAAATTCTATGCTGTACATATGGATAAGATAAAACAACACAAAAGGATCGACAAGGGGAAAGAGCAGATGGACAAATCACAAAAATAATATTTACTCTCACCATTTTGAAAAAGGTGGACGTCCGCTAGAGATAAAAATTTATGTGATTGTATTTACTTTCAGATAAATTTTATATTTAAATTTAAATATTAATTTTTTATTTTTTTAACATCTTTAATATCGTCAAAAATACAATGTTGTTTTAGATATTAATAAATATTTACGAGTCGCTTTTCATGTAGAAAAAAATATGTAAAAAGAAATATAACAAAGCAAAATTCTTTTTTCTTCTACTTTTTTTAATCTTTAATGATCTGTGTTGAATTTCATAGAAGTAATGAAATTATTATCTGTAGCGAATCTAACGCGATTAACGGCGTTAGAATGATGACATTCCAGTGGTAACACATTAGCGGTTGCGAGAACACGTAATACAAAGTGGGTCGTCGATTTCAGGAGTGGAAACTATATAAGAGTTGAAAGAAAAAAAAATGATTACGAAAGAAAGGATTCGCATAAAAAAAGAATGATCGGAGAAAAGGAAAGTGGTCTGTCAAGGTTGACAACGTCTCCGACCCTCCGTTTCGCATAAGGTTCAGGACCACCTTGAGGATTTTCTAAAAACGACTTCGAATTGAAAAATCTTTTCATGTATTTTGCGTGAGACTAATTGATAAATACGTGAATTACCTGCTTCACATCGTGAATCATTGAATTTGACCGCCAGAGTGATCGTTATTGGACAAATGATGGTCGCGGGAAAGAATTCTACCTGCAAATAACTTTCTTATTGTTAGAAGAGAATTATTGTAATCTTATTGTTAGAAGAGAAATAGTAAGAAGGGATTTCAGAGCGCAGACCTGAATGGGAAGTGGCGCCGTACACGTGGCGGTTTTTTTCTCGCGTGGACACAAGTCTCACGAGCGAGGGAAAACATTCGAACCAATCGTAGAAACGAATACAGATTTAAGCGTTTAGTCCGAAGGACTAGGGGGTCAGGAGATGGGCCTTTGAAAAAACTTAAAAAGGATATTCCGGTAAATGAACCCTATTATGTATCGCATGTTTTGGGAATGCGGCTTGAGAGAAGACGCAGTTGTAGTTTCTTTCTCCTTAAGGTCAGGTTTCTTTTTCAAGCGATATGACCGGACACTTTAAAAAAAGTCCGCTTAAAATTTTTCTTAAAATACACACATGTCTTGCATTAAAGATACACTTAGTGTTAAAATCCTAATCGTATGTAATTTGTAGTTTTTTTTTATCAGTGTGTTATCATAACGATCCATCCAATATTTTATTATAAATTCGTCAACTTGATTGAACAACCGTACGTGTATTTCACATTACATTAAATTAATAAATAAATTCATTAAGATAAACTAATCTTTTTATATAGGAAAATATTCATATTAATTTTATCAAAATAATTAAAAGTTTATTTGCAATTTATAATTATATATGTTTCTTTTATTCGCGATATTTATTATTTACTTTAATAAAACATTGTATAAAATAATACATATATAAAATGCAACTATATTAATAGCAATACATAGGAATATATTTTATAGGAATATAAAATATTTTTCTCTTCTGAAAATAAAAAATTTGCATTTCTTTAAAACTGCGCAATTTTTTCACAGATATATCTGTAATGCATGTCTGCTTTTAATTATTTCGATAAGAATAATTAATATTCTATGTAAAATATTTATTTAAATCTTAATGGATTTAATTTAATATAATGCCAAACATATACGCGTCATTCAATCAAGTTGATGAGTTTGATAATGAAATGTCGGATGGATCGTACAATAATCCGAATAATTAATTTTGCACATATTTTTCGGCATACATATACCTTAAACATATATTCCTTCTCGAAACTAACGATCTCCGTCGAGACGTTCGCAATTTTGCCAGATGCTGACGACCTCGCGCAAGGCCGCACGCGCGCGCGCTTACCTGCGTGTCGATGCACGCACGTGCGTAACCGTGGCCGTACCTGCGTGCGGTCGCGCGAGAGGAAAGGCTTCGCATTTCGATTCGAACATGATTCCTCGGGACGAATTTTTTTTAAGATAAACCTCCTATCAGCAGTTTCCGTTTCCTCTCGTCACCGTCTGCCACGCATCGCTTACGCACGTTTTTCACCTCCCCGGATGCAGCCGACGCACGAATCGCGGATACTTTTGTGTCTGGCTAGACGACACGTCTGTCCAGTAAGCGACGTATTTCGTCAACTTTGCGCGAAAGATAAGGAGAAAAATGAATGAGAGTAGCGTCGCGGCGTTTTGCGTTTCAAGAACTGATGGCGGTTTTGGTTTTCGCTACTTCGTTGATAGAAAATTTGTGAAGCTGCTTATATTTCGATAGATGACACTTGTTTTGCTTCTTTTATAATAATAACTTTTAGATTTGTAAACAATATACATACAAACATACGCATTTTTTAGAAACTTGACGAAATATCACACTATAAATACATTATTTAATGTGGATATTTATAAATTCTTTTAATTATTATTAAAATTATTATTAAAATTAATTTAATTATTATTAAAATTCTTTTAATTATTATAAATTATTAATAATAATATTAACAATTAAAATAAAATTTAATCAATAATTCTTTTATATTAGGATTAAAAAAATAATATATTATTTATTACAATGTAATATTTAAATTTCTTCGTTTTTATTCATGAATTCTCGATATTACAGAGCATGAGTATTGCAACTGTCAATTATATTTTAATATTTTAGAAGACAACTTTTATCTGTCATTGGAAATTCACAAAGATCAGGAATCCCCTGCCGCTGATTATTAACGCGACACGCAGCAATATTTCCAAAAGCAATAAAATGTTACGTGCTACAACGCTCGTCATGATTCGTCATCGGGCTTTCAATATTGAGACATCAAGTCATAGTAATCGGAGTGCAAAATTCTTCGCGGATGAGCATGAGCAGTGCAGAAAAAGCCGTATTTGCGAATGCAACAAGGTTTCCATTGTGGTCTTTGACGAATTGGCGGTACGATGCAGATGCGACGTGGCGAGTTACTGGGACAGACGAATCTGGGAGGGCGTGACTCTTCCGGTGGACGAGGTCGCGTTTGACATCCGGAACAGGGTCGACGAGACTGGTAACATTAAAAATTGATTCGATTGATGCCTTTCGCGTACGTGCGCGAAATGTAGAATACTCTTCTTCAACGATACTCCGGCTAATTTGACGAAGTTAAGTTATCAAAAATCAAGTGTGTTTTAAAATTATCAAGATTAGATTGGAAAAATTCGAAAAACATTGTAAAATTGATTTAATAATAAGATATATTATTTTATGATTATAATAATATCACGATTCGGATAATATATCTTACACAACGAAATGCAATCATTTCAATTAATTATCGTTGTAAATATTGTAATTGTAAATACTTCATTATGCGTGAAATTAATATACGTGCTTACCATGATCCGAGCGGGAGATGCAGAAAATATGTTTGATGTACAAGAATTTTTTTTTTTAATATTAGAGGGTTAATTCGAAAGACAGGAGACACAAGTCATTGTGTCATCTCTCTTCTCTCTTCTCTAGATTGATTATCGATACCCGCGATTCTTTTTTTCTTCTTGCATATTTCAAAACTATCGCTTGCATTGTGACCTTGGGTGATTGCAGTGGACCTGTAAAACCCGACCTGCATTAACGTACAACGCGTTACGCGGCAATATTTCGGCAGATCCGCAACGAGAGAGACCTTGGCTCCGAAACACCGAAACACAGATTCCGCGACGCGTTCGACTTTCCCTCTCCCTTTCTATTTTCGTTTTTTTCCCCCTCTTATTGCAGTCATCTCTCCTATCAAAGTTTTCTCACTCATAGGATACTCACATTAATTAGTTGTATTAATTACGTTCTTGAAGTGGATTGAAGTAAACTCGTCGAGCACTACAATATATCAAGATATCGTTATTATCACGAAAAAAATTATTATCATGCATTTGTTTTAATCATGATAAATTGCATTATTAACTAAATGATAATATTGATAGCATTTATTTTTTGCGATAAAGGAAACAACAAGCACAATAAATTAGAAATTTTTTCGCGCGTTTTTTCTCCTTGAAAACTTTATATGACGTAGAGATCTAGGCGGTCATGTTTACTTTAGCATAGTATCTAAAAATTAAATAATTTTTTTCTCTCTTTCTTTCAAAATATGAAGTGATGCGTGTAATCTTGAAAAATTTACATAAAATATTCAGTTTATCATAACCGTTTTATACGATTAAAGCGTAAACGGATCCATGATGAGAGAAATTATGTGTATGTACATGATTGAGAATCTATTATAATATTTGATTTGAATCTATTATAATATTTGATTTGAAAAATTTGTTACAGAGATAAAAACATAAGAGGTAAAAAAGTGAAATACATCAGGAATGTATGTGTTATATTACGTATATATGCATATTTATCGAAAAATTATATAATTCAAACTTTGTTATTTAGATATTTTAAATTTTATTTATTATGTTTTATTATTTTATAGGTGATTATCTGTATCAATAACATAGATAAAATCTCGATAGAGAAAATATAAAATATAATATAAGTAAAGTAGTATAAACGATAAATCTTTTATCAAAAATAATAATGATTTTAATATTTTATCGAAAATAATATCGTAGAAATGAAAAAGATAAGAAGATAATAAAGCAGAAGATTAAAATCAATATCGAGATTGTGTAAGATGTTCAAAAAGATTAGAACATCATCGAACGAGAGAAAGAGGGGAGTAGAAACTTGTAAAAGTATAGAAGACAGGGCAAAGATCGTCGGTAATACATATAAATGGGCTCAAGGTTAGCGCACGAACATTGCCCTAATACCCAGATACATACAATTAAGAAGCCTAAATGGTCACGAGTTATGACTAACGAGTGAAACAGCTTCTCTCTCTCTTTCTCCTCAACAAAATGCTTGCGTAAGACCTACGAATTTTCACACATGTATGTGAAACGCAATTCAAGAAGCGCCATCAATCACTTCGAAATGCATCATATCAATCAATATTTGTTTTTATTTCCTCTTTTTGTAATTAAAATTAGTATAAATTATATATTCCTAGACAAAATTAACGCATAATTTTTTTTCACTTTTTTTTTTAATTTTTCGTTAAAATTTAAATATCAGCTTTTAAAGAAAAAGTGAAAAAAAATTATGCATTAATTTTGTAATGTAAAAATGAACTCTATTACATTTCCTCCCCGTATTTTTCAACGTAACGTAATTCTAAATTCGCTTCCAGAGTTTAGAGTTAAATACGATGCCTGTAATTGAAGTCCGCGTGACTTCCGCGCGAGATTATCGTGCGGGGTGGCCGACGCGCGTTGTCTTATCGGAAGAGAGAAACGCAGGTGTCCTCTCCTCGTCTACTCAGCGAGAACACTCAGCAGCGCGAAGGGTTAACGATCTTCCCCTAACGATAACCCCTCTTCAATGCATACGCATACGGGAGGGAGATTGCGCGTCTATCGTCGTAGGCGTTCCAGGATGACGAGCTTCTTGCTAATCGCCGGTGTCGGTGGCCGCGCTCGAGGTCTTCCGTTGGATTCCTATGTGCGTCACGCGATTCCACGACTCTAATTGTATGCCAACGTGTTCGAATAATTTTGCGTTAGAGATCGACGAGGACGACGAGAAGGGCAGCCAGACGTAGACGGCGGATAGCTGAAAGGGAATGGGATGCGAGGGCATATTAAAAAATTCCTTCGGCGTGAATGGACTTCCGATCTCGCGATCCCGCGAAGAGCGAAGGAATTGCCTCTGCCCTAGAATGATGCTGCGGTTCTCGATTATACGAGGAACTTACGCTCAAGAAGCACAAGAATGAAGCTGAAAGATTCTGTCCATGATACTCTTGAAATGTAAAAAAAGGCGAAGTATCTTTAGTTAAGGCAATCTTAGTGATTTTTTTTTGACAAAAGAGAGAGAAAAAAATTCAAATATTTCTCCTCGAACAAATTTATATACATCGATTAATCATTGCACGGATTGTTGAGGAAATTTAATAGATATTTAGTACGTGGAAAATATATGCAACTTGAATGCATTAATGAAATCGAGAAATGTAGGTGCCAGGTATGATTTATTCTTAAATGTACTCTTAAATAGGAACAAGGTATACACACGTGTGCATTCAAGAAGGGGCTGGGTCCCCTATTCGGTATATTTGCTATCTGCTAATAATAAGTATAGATTTGATATATATATATACGGATTAATAAATATAATAAGTATCAGGTACCTATGTGTACATAGAAAGATAACATCCCTTTAGAGAGTAACACTCTATTTGTTTTCTGTTCATACCATATCTCGAGATTGAGATATCTATGTAAAGAAAATTACATTCATTTTAAAAATAGCCTATATAATATTCTTTCTTTTCCCATACAGCAAGCTCACACAAAGATCGCATACACATTGCAGCAATCTTTCACCGCAATATTGCAACATTGCAAATTCACTGCAAAATGTTGCTGCACCATTGCTGTGGGGTTGCAGCAACGTTAAAATGTCCGCTTTTAGGAATATTGCAATGTAAGATTGTAGTAATGTTTTGGTGCAATGTATTTGTAATATTAAAACGCGTTTTGCTACAAATGCAGACCGTTTTAAATTTAATAAATAAACTTTTAAAATATTAAAAAAATGTTTAAGAAAGATAGGAAAAAAACATTTTCCTTTAAAAAAATTTCACGCCTTTAAAAAAATATCTATTAGTGTTTTTTATTAATAAATTTATTAATAATTAATTTTTTATCTATAAATATTTCTTATTAAATATTTATCTCAATAATATACATACAATTATTTTACATACCCTCGACACCAGAATATTTTAATACGTGCAATAAATGAACTATTTCTCATTTATCCATTCATTGAAGAAAAATCTGTTTAATATTCTGAATCCCAACGAGGGATCCAGATTATTAAATAAATTATTTGTTTAATAATCTAGATTCCTTATTAGAATTCAGAATATTAAATAAATCAAGTCAATTTATCAGAAATTAAACTGACTCAAGACGAGAAATATAATTACTGCATTAGTCCTTTGTAGACCTTATATCCACTTTAGACGAAAATTCGAATACGAGTTAGTTAAGTTTGGCCACGTAGCGGCAAGTAAAGAAACACATGTTATACATTTTCGTTTTGTTAAAATGTTGCTGCAATATTGCCAAAGTAATATTACAAAATAATATCTCTGCAATATTTCTGCAGCATTACACTGCAATGTGCAATGTTGTAACATTGCAGCAATGTTGATGCAAACTTCTGTGCTGTATGGGATTTAATACCGTCGATACACATATAACATATAGAATATATTAGTAAAAGTTCAAAAATTAATTGTAAATTCGTAATATCGACACACTGGATTAAATATATATATTTACAAAATTAACACGATTTTTAATATCGACTATTATGTAATTGCTCTAATTATTGGGCGATTTTGCAAACTCTTCAATATAAAATTTACCTCAATATAAATTTACATAATAATATGCATATATAAGTGATTCTCCCAGTCATCAATTAAATACACATACGCTTACACAAGTATCGAATTCCCGGGCGTCGTATTTTTATTGCGCTTCTCGTGCATTCAGAAGAGTATAAATATGGTGAACTTGATCGGTGCAACGAATATCTCTTGAAACGTCCTTGCAGAACGCGACGATGCGTCATCGCGTACGCATTACCTGAATCCTGCCTGCGTCCCGAAACTGCACTCTTAGGTAGGCGAATGTGATTGGTTGCGTCATCCAAAGAGACCGATGCAAGAGTCTTGATTCTCCGACTTTTCCAATTTCACGTGCGTAGGCAGCAAATAAAATTGCAAAACGAGCGAAAAATAATTTGCGCGTTAAAAGGATCCCCGACTTACGTCTTTGCTGCAAAAGTGTGGGAAAATTTTAGGATCCCCGACTTATGTTTTTGCTGCAAAAGTGTGGGAAAATTTTACCTGACGATGACGTTGTTTCTAAGAAATTCTCTTTTAATCTTTTTAACAAACACTCGAATGACGAGGGTAGGTAGTAGCCATGAGATATATCTGTGGCAACGCTACGTGTGTAAAAGAGTCTACGTAGTCCCGATTGTTTCGCATTTACATATAACATGTTTTTTATGTAAGCTGGCAAATGCGTTCAAACTATAAATAGCATTACTTTCACATGATTACATTTTTTTCCATTTGGCTCCTTGAAGATTACAGCTATTTTCAATATCAAAACACACGAGTATTTTTACATTTAAGTTTAAGGAACTGTTTATAATGTAGAGATTTTTTAAAAGTGAAGGGTAATTATCTAGAAGAACGGCAATCTCACCGATGACTTTGACCTTGACATATGTGGTCAAAGTCATGATCCTGAGTAACCTCGAAAAAGTTTTATTTGGTGGTCTTTGTTTGTTAAAAAGTTGTGAGCAATTGAAGTTCACGCAAAGCAGGGTCCATTTCCAAGCAAAATTTAGTTTTAAATTAATTTAAAATTATTTTAAATACATTTAATACAATTAAAAAATATCACAAATGTATGTGTACCATACACACACACACACACACACACACACACACACACACACACACACAAAGCAGGCATGTAGGCAGATTTAGATAGTCTACCAATATTTGTATTTATACAATCATATCATATGTCTACGCGACCTTTCCTTTTTTTTTCTAGACACTAGTTTCTACATACTTCTCCTTAAATTCTCATTTTGTATTTAGTAATACACGATCTGTGATACATAGCGGATATCATGTCGATGGAACAAGAAGATAGTCTCCAAAGTTGGATGTGGGATTATTTTTCGATAAAAGATAAAGCTATAGGTATGTCGGTATGCGATATTTGTGGTGAAGAGCAGAGACATAGAATGCATCCTGACGATTTAGATGATATGAGGAGACATTTATCTACTAAGCATACGGCTATTTATAACGACATTAGATACACAGCAATAATACATTGGGAATCGCACTTTGAAAGGGTGCAATGCTCAACTGATAGTATAAATGATAATATAAAGTGCAAACATTGTAATGAATATAACGATATATTACTTCAAGTATGGAAAGGGAGGACTATGGAAAGTCATTTAAAAGTAAATCATAACGTTACGAAAAGTGATTGGGATTATCTTCAAGACTGGCGAGACGAGAAAACTAAAGACTATTATGATCTGACTCAGGAAGATACAGAATCAATCAAAAGAACAAGATTGTGTAAGAAATGTGGCCATCATTTTCGACGTAGTAATCTGATCATCATGGTAAAGCATTTGATCCAAGTTCATGGCGTTCTACCCAATGTATCTTTGGAAAAACTACCAAAAGGGTAAGAAAAACGGCAAAAATCGAATTTTATTAATTTACCTATTTTGAATTATTTATATATACTATTGCATAATAATAAGAAAAGAGAATCATGGATATAAAACTATAAAATTCAGATATTTAACACGTATAGTATGTATTTACGATAAATATTTGGTATATATATTTGAGTCAATTTAACTTATTGTTAGGTTACCGCATAAAAATATCATTACATATATATATAAATTTAAAATTTATTAGTTTAGTATTTTGATAATTGAGAGAGAGAGAGAGAGAGAGAGAGAGAGAGAGAGAGAGAGAGAGAGAGAATTTGTGAAACTTTATGTAATATAAACTTTATGTAAATATAAATTGTGAATATAAATATGAAGAATTTTTTTTTTAATAATCGAGCGAGAATTTTGGTTTTTTGATATAAAATTTTTAAGAATATTCAAGTTTTTGATAATATTTTAATAATAAAAGTATTTTTTGACATTAAAAAATAATAGTTGGAAAATTTGATGATATATATTATGCACATAATTGAAGCTATATTTTATAGTGTTAATTAATACAATTTTTTTTATATTTTGACAGATTACTTCAGTTGAATTATCCTATAATTGATGCATCGAACAATGAAGAGCCATCAACATCTGGCAGCAATTCTGAGCCTGCAGCCTTCCAAAACCTGCAGGGCCGAATTTAAAGGTGTGGAGGCTCTGGGGCAACGAAGACCCCTAACCATTTTTGAACCAAAATCAAATAGAAATTTTTACGTTGTTTAAATAATTTATTGCGAAATAACAAGGCCAAGCAATATACATAGACCTTGTAAGTTGTACACCATTCGATAGGAAATTTTACCCAAAAATTTGTGTTGTGGATGCCCCCCTCTTGTGGAGGCCCCTGGGCTTCAGCCCCTGTTGCCCCACCCTAAATCCGGCCCTGAAAACCTGCCAGTAAACGCTGTAAAATCAGTCATAATGCAAGCAGTGACGAAGATGATTAGTGATATTGCACCAAGCAACACCATAACATCGCTTCAACAGCTACACACACAAGTTCGGTCTCTAGATTTGATTTCTGATACTTTAGTACCATTATATTGTAATCGAGACACTCGATGTTCTCTTGTTAATATCATTGAAAGTATTGATAAAAAACAATGAAAAGAATTTTTAACATAATTCAAACAGACTTATAAATCTTGAAGGAGATGTTCAATATCGTAATATCGCTACACATCAATTAACCAGTTAATTTCAGCAGTTAATTTAAGCAAAATTCTGATTTTGATTAGATCATTGTTTTTGATAGCTTTCATGAGTTTGATGGTTTGTTAAAACATTACCCGAAAAAATAAGTGAGAGAATTAAGTCCCTTGCACAATGCTAGGCAACAGGCAATAGAAATAAGGAATAGGAACTATTCACCAATAAATACGCGAACAGAAAATATTTGCCAATAGGAGCAGAGAATAAATACTATTTCTGTTCTTATTGCCTGTTGCCTAGCATTGTAAAAGGGGCTTTAATGTGTGCTTGATGAATAATCATTTTTTTATGCCGTTTTTGTTTTTTCAATATAACAAATTTATAATTGCATCCATTGTTGTTTACGAATATATAATTTATTAATCATCTATTTATCAAGCAAAGATTTCAAGTTTTTATATTGTTTTATATTGTTTATATCATTTATATTTATAATTTATTAGATATAGATACAAACACAAACACACACACACACACACACGCACGCACGCACGCACGCACGCACGCACGCACGCATATATACACGTGCGCGTGTGCGCTATAAACATCATTATATATTATGATCTATTATTAATTCTAGAAGAATAGTTTTTTAAACGTATTGTATGAACAAATATATTTATAAACCGGTAGATTTTTGTATTCAATTCGTAGAAAATTGTATTGAAAGTGTAGTGAAAGTAATGTAAAATTTATATTAAAAAATATTAAATATTTAAATTAAATGGCATTTTTGATAAGCATAATATTGTATCTTTTTAATTTATAATTATTCCAATACGCACTTAAAAGTTTATTATATATAATATTCGATTAATATATTTATCTCTTCTTATCAATATAATGTTTTATGCTTTGACCGAACTTATTTTGCTAATTTCAAAATATTTTGCGGTTTTTAGTCATGTCTATTGTAATACTTGCGATTGTGAAAATTTTTATGTAATATCCTTTTAATTGATGATTATTATCGGCACAAAATTAGTAAGCAATGTTAGTAATATATATATATATATATATAATATAATATAATATATATATATATATATATATATATAGAGAGAGAGAGAGAGAGAGGGGGGGGGGGGAAGAGGGAGAGGGAGAGGGTGAGAGCGGGGTGGGGAGAGAGACATTTAAGAATAAACTTTTATACGTGAGTGAATTAACTTTTTTAAGATACGATATTAAACTTGCTAATATTTTTCACTTAACCAATAAATATGAACATGATAGAGATATTGCAACAAATTTTTGTAGATATGGGTAAATTGATATTATAGAAAGTAAATATACACAATAATACCCAATGTAAAATTTACGATAAAACATTCTCCAAGGAAATAATTCTTTCAACATAATGAAGCATTTGATTGATGTACTCTTATTAAATCGATGCACTTTTTAATTCAAATCAAATCAACAGCGATAAAATAATAGGAAAGGCAATAGTACATTTTATAAAAATATTATTAATTTATTTCTTTGAATTGTTCTTTGATATATACTTCATGTACATACATATATAAAAATGCACCCCGTAGATAAAAATGACTTAACACATATATAAATTTAGATATCAATATTTATAGGGAAAGCAACATATTACAATACATGCATAAATTAATGGGTTAAGGCTTTTCTATCTTCTTGTGTATATAAATCCATATAAAATTTAACCGTTATTTGCCTCACAAATATTATTCAAAAGACAGACATGTCGCATTTGGCAAATATTGTAAATATTGGAACCAAGTTCGTTTAGCTAATGCTTTATCTAGATACAACGATTCAAAAATTTGTCATTTAATTATAATTTGAATGTAACTCCCCCTCCCAATAATTTCTAAAATTAAAAAAATATAGAAATGTACATATAAGTAATCGAGTAAAAATTTTTTAATCCAAATAATAATTAAAGACTTGAATTGTTATGAATACTTTAATTAAAAATTCTAACAAAGTAATAATTTTTATTTATTAATGAAATGATTATAGAAAAATTGTTAAATTGAGAATTTATTATTAAATTGAGAGTATTGAATCACAAATTTAATATTAATTATTATATTTCTATTGTTTTATTCTTTATTAAATATACTTGAAAGGCAAGTTATCGAAAAATTCAAGCTGAAAATTTAATAACAGGTTCAAAAATTCAATAACAGATATATAAATTTAAGAGCAAATTTTAAAAATGTTACATTATCGATTTTAAGGGCGTTTATATTATAATTTTATTTTTTAACGGCTTTAATTATCCACAGTATAAATAAAAATATTATGTATTTGATGAGAATTTCTCCACCTATTATAAAGTAATATTATTAAATCAATACACACACACACACACACACACACACACACAAAGCAGGCATGATAGACAGATTCATATAGTCTAGCAATATTTGTATTTATACAATCATATCATATGTCTTTATGCGACCTTTCCTTTTTTCTTCTAGACACCAGTCTCTATATTCTTCGTACTTTTCCTTAAATTCTCATTTTGTATTTAGTAATACACGATCTGTGATACATAGCGGATATCATGTCGAAGGAACGAAGGAACGATGGAAGTGGTAGTCCCCAAAGTTGGATGTGGGATTATTTTTCGATAAAAGATGACGCTATATATATGTCGGTATGCGATGTTTGTGGTGAAGAGCATAGACATATAATATGTCATGACGATTTATATAATATGAAGAGACATTTATTTAATAAGCATATTTATAAGGAAACAAAAACAACAGTAATACATTGGGAATCGCACTTTGAAAGGGTGCAATGCTCAACTGATAGTATGAATGGTAATATAAAGTGCAAACATTGTACTGAATATAACGATATATTACTTCGAGTAAGCAAAGGGATCACTATGGGAAGTCATTTAAAAAAAGAACATTATGTTACGAAATATCATTGGAAATATCTTGAAAAGTGGCGAGACGAGAAAACTAAAGACTATTATGATCTGACTCAGGAAGATACAGAATCAATCAAAAGAACAAGATTGTGTAAGAAATGTGGCCATCATTTTCGACGTAGTAATCTGATCATCATGGTAAAGCATTTGATGCAAGTTCATAACCTTATACCCGATGTACCTTCGGATAAAATACCAAAAGGGTAAGAAAAACGGCAAAAATCGAATTTTATTATTTTACCTATTTTGAATCATTTATATATACTATTGTATAATAATAAAAAGAAACAATAATGGATATAAAACTATAAAATTCAGATATTTAGTACGTATAGCATGTATTTACGATAAATATTTGGTATATAAATTTGAGTCAATTTAACTTATTGTTAGGTTACTGCATAAAAATATCATTATATATATAAATTTAAAATTTATTAATTTAGTATTTTGAGAGAGAAAGAGAGAGAGAGAGAGAAAGAGAGAGAGAGAGGAGATTTGTGAAACTTTCTGTAAATATAAATTGTGAATATAAATATGAAGAATTTTTTTTTAAATAATCGATCGAGAATTTTGGTTTTTTGATATAAAATTTTTAAGAATATTCAAGTTTTTGATAATATTTTAATAATAAAAGTATTTTTTGACATTAAAAAATAATTGTTGAAAAATTTGATGATATATATTATGCACATAATTGAAGTTATATTTTATAGTATTAATTAATACAATTTTTTTTTATGTTCTGACAGATTACTTCAGTTAAATGTTGATGCATCGAGCAGTCAAAACCCATCAATATCTAGCCGTTCTGATAGCAGCCTTCAAGAATCTGCCAATCTTCTGATGGCAGAACTTACCAATTTCATGGATAAATACGAGCAGTGACGAAGATGATTAGTGATATTGCACCAAGCAACACCATAACATCGCTTCAACAGCTATACACACAAGTTCGGTCTCTAGATTTGATTTCTGATACTTTAGTACCATTATATTGTAATCGAGACACTCGATGTTCTCTTGTCAATATCATTGAAAGTATTGATAAAAACAATAAAAACAATGAAAGGAATTTTTAACATAATTCAAACAGACTTATAAATCTTGAAGAAGATGTTCATAATATCGCTACACAACAATTAACCATCAGCAGTTAATTTAAGCAAAATTCTGATTTTATTTAGATCATTGTTTTTGATAGCTTTCATGAGTTTGACGGGTTGTTAAAACATTACCCGAAAAAATAAGTGAGAGAATTAATGTGTTCTTGATGAATAATCATTTTTTTGTGACGTTTTTTGTTTTTTAAATATAACAAATTTATAATTGCATCCATTGTTGTTTACGAATATATAATTTATTAATCATCTATTTATCAAGCAAAGATTTCAAGTTTTTATATTGTTTTATATTGTTTATATCATTTATAATTTATTAGATATAGATACAAACACAAACACACACACACACACGCACGCACGCACGCACGCACGCACGCATATATACACGCGCGCGTGCGCGCTGTGCACCGCATCATATATTATGATCTATTATTAATTCTAGAAGAATAATTTTTTAAACGTATTGTATGAACAAATATATTTATAAACCGGTAGATTTTTGTATTCAATTCGTAGAAAATTGTATTGAAAGTGTAGTGAAAGTAATGTAAAATTGATGTAAATATTTAAATTAAATGGCATTTTTGATAAGCATAATATTGTATCTTTTTAATTTATAATTATTCCAATACGCACTTAAAAGTTTATTATATATAATATTCGATTAATATATTTATCTCTTCTTATCAATATAATGTTTTATGCTTTGACCAAATTAATTTCGCTAATTAAACAGAATTAAATTGTTAATAACTTCTTAATAAACAATGACCGCCAACTAAAACTTTTTGGAGGTTACTCAGGATCATGATCACATATGTCAAGGTCAAAGTCATCGGTGAGGTTGCCGTTCTTCTAGATAATTACCTATTTATAGATTAGTTGCATAGAAATATTTAAAATAAATGTTTAAAGCTACAAGGACTTTTTCAAAAGAAAGAACCTAGTTTCTAATCAAAGAATCTAACGATGATGGAGCAACAATAATTTTTTGAAACGCCCTGTACATCAGTGGTGAAGATAATTACGAACCAGTAAAAAAATTGATATATGTAGATCGACACTTTGATCTCTCGCCCATCAGAATTTTTCCATTTGCGATCCTTGACGCACATTCTGCGTCATTGACCAGCCCTCGCTGGAATTTTGCGGCGATCCTTGCGATCCACTCGTAAATAAGCCGCGGGTATATTGCGTCATTTCTCCAAGGAGGAAGAGGAGGAGGAGGAGGAGGAGGAGGAGGAGGAGGAGAAGGAGGAGGGGAAGCCGGTCTTAGAACTCCTAACGTTCTCTCTTTGGAATTCCGCGACGGCCCCAGACGGTGTCTGGGACCGATCCATCGCCGTGCATGAAATACGCAGACACTTCGACCACGTGCCTAAAGTATTGCGTCTTGTTTGCTAAGACGTCCTTCGGATCGCGATCCATTTGTCGGACACGGATATCATCTGACCTTAACCCCTGTTTACGTAGCGCCGGTACCTTCCTTTCGACAGAGCGTGTGACGCGTCGCACGATGTGACGTAAAAAAATTAAGAAGTAATTAAGATAACGTAAAGAGTAACGATAACGCAAGGAGTAACGATAAGAGTAATTAAGATAACGTATTACGATCGCGAGGCGTTAATTAATATTTTATGATATGTCTTTAATTTTGCAATTACTTGTGATAAATGTGAAACATGTTTGGCTTTAACATTCTTGGATGAGAAAAATCAGTTTTAAATCAGTTGAAAAATTGGTATAAATGAAATATAGATTTTATTAAGATAACAAAGATTTTGATCAGAATCGATAGAGAAAGAAATTCTCGCGATAAGAAAAATAAAGATTTCGTACAATTTATTTAATTATTAAAATATGCGTTCTTTCAAGGAATAAGACATTTTTTTACATTGATTACTAATCATATACTCGTCTTTTAACATTTACAATCATTCGATTAGTTTGTCAAAAAGTGGAATTAATTTTCATATTAGCTATTTTAAATATCGATTAAATTAATGCAAGAAAAGGATGAGAATAAAGGTGATTAAAATAATTATGCATTGCTAGTATAATTTATTTACATTATATATTTATTCATATTATGTATTTATTCACATTATATATTTATATAAAATTATTTATATTATATATTTATACAAAATTATCGTTTTATCGAATTTAAATTATTTCCGTATGTATTTTAAACTCATTTGTGTTTTAATATACTTGCTAAAAGGCATACATTAAGAGATTATTAACTATTCATAAATATTATCGAATTAAATTGAAAAAGATTACAAAATGTTTTCAAACCCGGAAAATCTTATTTGTTTATTGATCCAATCTTGTTGCATTGGCTGGCCAATAATAATTATTTTATAATAATTTTCTAGGAAATTTCGTTTTTTCACTCTCATTGTCAGTTGAAGAAAAATAGGTAATATACGCGACATTCATATACGCACACCTTTTATTGTGAACTACTTGGAACTAACGGATGTGAGAGGGCTGAGACATTCGTTGCATCGCCTCGGGAGCTCCATGCGCGATTGCAACGTGAGTTTTGGCATTTCTAATTCTTGTTTACTTTCTACATCGCAATTATGGTAGATCGGATCGGATTTAGCACCGTTTCTCACACAATCTCAGTGCCGAATTGCTTATGCTAGGTCGACTGTGGCGGGCCTGCTCGGTGCGCGGCCTCGGCCGACACTCGACTCGTTTTCCGCGTTCACTGCCCTCGCGAGAGTCTCACGCGTGAGTTAACGTCCATTAAGCGGCACGGAAAACGTGAGCGTGCCCCGCAGATCGGGTCGGAAAAGGGGGATTTTCTCTTGCGGCTCGCAAAGACTCGCGCGCGCGCACGGAATATCTCACGGGGTCCATTCTATTTGCCCACGTGAGGCGCAAACAGCACGGGTAAGTCCTCGTGACCGTCTCGGAAGTGTCAATTGCCTGTACAATTGCCCACAGGTGTTATGATATCGATGCGCTGTATCTCACGTATCAGTAACGCAAATATGGTTATCATATCGTCCAATAGTCCCGTGCGTGTATGGAGTAACATTTGTGCCGCGGGCAATGACTGCTAGTAGCAACCAATCTCTTCTTTCCATTTTTTGATGGATGCCATTTTGAATGGTATTGTACATGGGCTAGATTAATGCTAGACTAGCACTGCTAGTGCAGTAGTTGACCTACCTTGTGAATGTCAATATTTAATATTTATATGTAAGAATATTTAATTAATTATTGATATATACAATTAATTAAGTACATTAATTTTTATTTAATTATCTTATATATCTTATATATTTAATATTTATATATAAGAATATTTAATTAATTATTGATATATAAATTAATTAAATTATATTTATAAATTAATTAAAATAATTTATATTTAATTATCTATTTAATATTTATATATAAAAAATTTTGATAATTAATTATTAATGTATATTAGATTATTAATATATATATTTTGATGAAACTTTACTGCCATCGACATGACATATAATAAAAAAATAATAAAAAATATATATAATAATAAAATAATGATTAATAATTATATTACATAACAATACAATCTCTGTTGACAATCTCGTTGCAATCAATTAGCGAATGTTTATGGCGTAATAAAAATGTAATTTTTCCATTGAGAAATATAAATAAAGATGTAAGAGACACTGTAGATACCGAAAAAAATAACGACACGTGTTGCAAATATCATTTTGCAATCTAACCGCATTATTGCTGGTATCTGTTAGAGACAATTCTAATGGCATGTGACATATGCAGCATTATCAGCATACGTACAAAGGGGAAACCAAGTAAGCAAATACTATGTTGCGTGTGCACGTGTGTTGTCCCTGTCCCTATTATACAACGTCATAAACAATTTTCCATTCATTCCATTCCGTTTCGTTTGCTTCATTCCGAGAGGCATGCACGTAAACGTACGTATATGCGAAAATCACGCAATGATCGGAAGAAAAATCTCGTAACGCATAAATATGTAAAATGTCCTGCACATTTGCTACACGTGGACGAAAAAAAATAGCCTCTCCGCTCACTTTTACCCCTTCTCGTCACATTAACAATCGCTAATCTTCATAACGCGTTGTGCATGTCATTTACCTATATAGAATAAAATATTGTATACATGTCGTTATTATGTATCGCGATAATCTTTCGCATCTGATTCGCTCGCGGGCGAATGCGATTTTCCGTTTGGAAAAATTCATATCGCAAATTATTACGTTAGATTTAATTGCGGCGATTATCATTCAAACTGTAAACATTGCGATAATTTAAACGATGATTTTCGCGATGGAGAAAGATACGACGCTGTTTTCGACGTCGCTTACTCGGAAGACTCCCTCCCTCGATCGAATTGAAGAGAATTAGATTTATTCTCGTGGGAAACAGCTGTAACAATAAGTACTTGTCAAACTTGTCAATCTCAGGATTGTATTCCGCTTCGATAATTTAAATCGATGAAAGTTTCCATGCATTCGAATCATTGTTTTCGATAATTATTTGCATCGTGCGCATCTTCACTTTGAAACGATTTGCAAAAATTCGCTCTTGTTGACGCCGTTCAAAATTCAAGGATCGAGATAATTGCGTTGCGACCTCTACGTCAGCGGTCAGGAAGCTGATAAGCCGGCATAATGGAGTTTGTTTTTGTGTTCGATTCCCCAACGAAAGTGATCCCAGACGGAAAGGGAAGAGAAACGCCGTGGGAAACGGAGAGAGACGGAAATAGAGGGGAGGGAGGTGTTAAGAGAGAGGAAGAGGGCTACGACCTGTGTGTGTTTACTACCGTGTATACCGAGAGTGACAGTGATTCTATATCTGCGGCTGCGGTGACGTAACTAGGATCATGGTTGCTCGTCTCGTATTTCGTAGATGGAACTCGATGGCGAACTACCCGCGAAACACATTCGACGCTTCGTCAAGTTACAATAGAATACGCAATTACACGATCAGTCAGTAGACAAACGAGATCGATGATTCATTACGAACACCATTACTCATACAAATTATAACATGATTCGCTTCACGATCGAATTTGATGCCAAGAGAAAAGAATACATCGTATTTGTCATATTTATTATTATTATATAATTATTATATTATTATTATATAATTATTATATTATTATTATATAGTTATTATATAATTATTATATTATTATTATTATATTATTATTATATTATTATTAGATAATTATTATATTTTATTATGTAATAATATTGTCATAATTATATAATTGTGTTCGTAGCTTCTCTTTCATTTCAATCTTTATTCTTACATAAGCACGTTCGACTCTCGAATAATTCGCTTTTTCTTGGCAATTTTCTGACATTACTTCAATAAATTATTTTTTTATATAAATGATAAATAATTTGCATATATTTTTCACCGTTTTTCTCAGCGCACAATCGATAAATGCCAGAAAAGAGAATTAAAACATTGCAAAGTTAAAACTACTTTAGTATTTTTGGGACGTTTTATTTCATCACTTACGACGCAATCGAGCATTGTTGAACCTACACATTGATCACTCATCGAGTTCACGGTCGTGTTGTTTACAGTGAGGCAATTTCAACAAAAAGAAGAAGAAGAAAAAGAGTAGCCGAAAATAAAATCCTTAAAAGTAAACCGAGAGAAACGCGCGCGGAGAATAAACAATAATTGAACCGCGTTCCAGTTCCCTCGTTGAAGTGACGAAAATTAATTTTGTTTCCATCCAAACCGCATACGTGATGGCATACGCGTATGGAAGCCTAACTTCCCTCAGCGTGAAAAATTGCGGAAATTGGATTCATTGTCAGCGCGGAGTCTACTGTTTCGTCAGATCGTGTTCGAAGGTTTAAAGCAGCTGACGTACACACGCGACGTCTTTTTTTGCGCATGGAAATTGCGCGTGAAACCCATTCAGCGAATCCGCGAAGCTGAATCGAACGACGAAGCTCGTGTTAAGCTGAGCGTATGTGTGGAAACGCAGTCATCCAGGTGCGATTCTCTTCCTATTCGTCTCATGTTTCCGCGATGGCGATTCTTTTTGCGTATAACGCGCTGTCATACGATCGCTCGACACGATCGAAAGGTGAGCGCCGAAAGATCGATGGACGAGGAAGGATAGAACGAGACGCTCATTATGCGAACGAACAGACGATATGGAAGATGATGACGATGAAGTCAGCCGATGGGGGAGACGACCTGTGTTTTGCGCTAATACGCGACAACTGCGTAAAATGATCGAGGTCGGAGACCCTGATCGACGGTCTTCTACAAGCATCGCCCGATATTAGCATATCATCTAATAGCGATCGCATTTCTCGGGCCAATCACCGCGACGTCGATTAATTAACGACGCACCTGTTTATCGATTCGCGATAAATACGCGCGAGATTACAATGCGCGTATTACACAGGCAAGAGTGCGGAAATTTCCTCTTGAACGTTCCTCTTAGAGATGCATATCGACTCGCAATTTTTCGATCCTCTTAATTTTTTTCACTCTACATAAAAACTTACTCGCATATACATTTATCGCACGTGTAACGGGTATCGCATGCATAATAAATACGGTCGAATGGAATGAATAATACAATGTATAAAAGTCACGGTTGAGCTGAAGATTCTCCTCCTCGAGTGTTATTTTATTAATAACTGTGCTGATGACAACATCATTCGTGTTATCGTCTATCAGTAAAAAAATTCGATACTCGACTCCTCAACGACAATACCAAGTGGATACAATAATTGATACACAGTACCTGCACAGGTCAATGCACTTTCGAAGGTTCGGATCATGCGATCGTAAGAGCCGGTGCGCAGTACGTTGCATACCGATCGATCGGTGTAACGACTGGTCACAGGAGCGGATCGACCCTCCGAGACCACCAGGAATCAATCTCCAATCCGATCGGAGAAACCTGCGAATTCTCCGAGACACGTCGCCAATTTTATCCGACGTCAAGGCAAACGGGTCGTCCTCTCGTTAAATTACACAAAAATTCAATATTTATATAAAGATTCTCAACAAGTACAACGCAAGTTGCTACAAAATACACGTTTCTCCTCCTTCGGTTCATTTACTCTTACGCAATTTGCGGAAGCCGGGAGGGTTGATCAACGTTCGCGATGTTCATCAAGTACAGGTGAATAAATAGGAGACGATAAGGCGCTACGACGACTGATCGGCGAGAGGGCATCAATACGCCCCTGACATATGAAAGAGAGACACGAGCATTTCCTCGGGAGATACGTATGAGGTTTCCTGTTCGCGGACCTCTCGTTGACATTTCGATCTCGTTGCACGCGCCTGCCAATCCCTGCCAATCAGTCCGCGCGTTTCCAATCCTTCGCTTCGCCGTTGCTTGCCATTAAGCGTTGCATCCCATTCCCGTTGTCGCTCTTACGACAATTTTCCTCGTTGGATTTTCCTGCTCCAGTTGTGCAACGTGGCCTCGTCGTCGCGCCCGTTTCTTCTACTGGCTGAATATTTATTCCCTCGGAGACCGCCGATGCAATCGCGATCATTTTCCAGTCCCGTGGAATAATAACGCAGAGCTCGATCGAATGACAGAATAGTATTATAGGAATAGTTGCAAGATACATTTTATCATAATGTTTCAATTAATAGAGTATTAATGATACGTCTAGCTTCAGGAAAATGATTATGAAATTACTTCGTCGATAAGCTACACATGATTGATACGTGACATGAGATCGATATGTGTCATTTCCACGAAACAAAAGCGAGATTGATAACTTCTGATACCTCTAAGGGAGATTTCTAATTATCACGATAAGACTCGATTTTTTTAACTAGAACGTTTAATAGACTTTATTATAAGGATTGTTAGTATTTTCTAATTGGATCTATAAAACTTTCTGTTATATTAATTAAACATGGATACAGGGATTTTTAAATTTAGTATTATTACCAAGAAAATTTGGCAAATTTAACAGAAAGAAATTAAACATACTGGTAATTCCTAAAGGATTCATCCTTTTTCCAACAGACATATTATTGAATCCACCAGATTTCTAATTAATGTAACCAGACTTTTTTCTCAGAGTATGAAGAGATACATCAATTTTGTTATGAATATGGAAAGGCCATGTATTTTCCCATTATTGTTAATTCAAAGTTAATAATATGAGAGTCATTAATTATTAATAAATATAAATCGAGCTTTCAATAATATGATATATAAATTAATAATAATTAATAATTGGATAATAAGAGCCAAAACACGACAATAGAAAACAAGAAAACAAGAAAATCATTTAGAGAATTCAAAAATTAATTTTATTTTAAATTAATATCACATTTTCTATCTTCTTCGGGCCTTTTCTATTAACATAAGACATAAACAATAGAAAAAACAAGTGTAACATTACAATATGCATAAATTGAACGGACAAAGAGAAATAAAAAGAATTAAAAATTACAAATATCAATACCTAGCTTCCTCTTAAGTATAGTTTTCCGCAGAAAAAAAGCAATCCACTTCTTCATACATGTAATTACCTCTACTCCAAAATTATATAGCATAATGGAAAAAATAGCATAATGGAAAAAATCGATTAAATATTCGACTTTTTTCTCGCTTCGAAAATTATTAATTGTCGAGACGATTTCGCGCGCCAAAGCTAAGAAGCGAAATGAATGAAAAGTCGTAAGGCGGCGCACGGTGCATGTGATGCATCGCGTTGCCGTTCGATACGCGATGTATAAGTCGAGGATAAGCGGAGGGGATGGAATCGAGGAATCGAGTTCCCGGCTGGCTTCGACGAACGGACTCAGGCGTTTGTCACTTTTACTGTTGTTGGGGTCAGTCGAGCATTGACCGCTCGCCGATTCAACTCGCCTTACTACGGCGGAACGAACGATCCTTTTTTATCTTTTTCTCATGCTCGCCACACCCGCACCGAGGAAGTTTACATTGCGCGTTAAAAATGTCTCTTTGGGGATAAAAATAAAATCGAGACGCTCTCTCGGTCGCCTACGATCTTCTACGTATTTTTTATCGATCTATATATGATTTTAAGGTTTCAGGCACAAAATGATTATTTATAATTATTTTATATTAATTATGATTTTATTTATGAATTTTTATGATGCAATTTGAATAATTTTACGGTATAAATATCTTAATTACATAAAAAAATATAAATTAAAATTATATAAATTAAAATTATATAAATTAATATTAAATTAAATTATATAATATTAATTTATATTTTAATTTATATAATTTAATTATATAAATTAAAATTAAAATATAAATTAATATTATATAAATTAAAATATAAATATAAATTATAGGATATATAAATAAAAATGCATATATTACATGCATGCTTTTGTTAATAAAATATTGGTAAAACATTTGTATGATTGGCCTTTGAATTTTACTCGTCAGTGTAGGCGTGCTTTAAATTGTAGTTGTTGTTTACAAACGCTGCTGGCATGATGATTGACTCGAAATTGTGGCCAAGGATTACGGGGAATGTCAAGAGTCGGTGCATTGCCGCATATAACGGATATTACGGTACCTCTCTTGATCATTACGTGTGGCAACGAGTATATGAGCTGTATAGACAGAAATAATGCGCGCGCGCTAACTTCAACGTTCGCTAATAAATCGATGCTCATATTAGTCATTTGCACCCGTTAACCTACTCTATATTACGGAGAGATGAAGCAACCAGAATCGAAAGATCAAGCAATTAATCAATTTTATAACAAGAAATAGCCTTGAAGCCTGACTAACTAAGAAACGGCATTGACATATCGAATGGGAAAAAAAAAGACATACTCTCATATTTTTTTTTTTCACGATTTAACATAATTATATCGCTTATCATATTAAATAATGACATATTCCACGAGGTGTATTTTTCGCGTTACATAATATTCGAAAATAGGTTTGCGGCGCAAAGGATGACAAGTCGAGTCATGCTTTGTAAGTGTGGCTCGTCTCAATCATCATCAGAGTTCGATGCACTCTTTACAAAGGAAAGCGACGTTCTGGCTTTCATTAGGAATCCTAGAATGATGCAAATGATCCATCGGGAATTCCAGGAGGCTTTATATGGCGGAGAGGAGGGAGGGAGGGGGAGGGGGGAAGGCGATCGCGATCTGAATAGCATAAGCGATCGCGGCAAAGGTAAGCGAGGCCCCCCCCCCCCTCGCCCCCCGCGTTACTGTTGTTGTTGTTATTGTCGTAGGTGCATTGCCCCCTGCCTTACTAGTTTAACCGCATCGAGAGACGCCGGTCTTTCCTGCTCGCGCGAGCCTTTCGCTCGAGCGACATTTCGCACGCGCGAGTACGCGCGTTCCTAAGGTGCGTTTTTCGCGCGCGCACGTGACTCGGGCGCGTGCTCTCGTCCCCCTCCTCCTCCCCCTTACTCGCGTCTACTCGGTCCCCCGTTTCCGGGGCCCTCTCGTGTTGCCCTTTCGCGATTTACTCGCAAATTTCAAAAAGCACAGATATTTTTTTATTAGATATGCACTTTCGCGAATGAAAATAACGGCTTAAATTATTTATTCGCTTGTAAGTGGAAGAAAATTATTGGATATTAAAGTCTTTTATGTAAGTTGTAATCGTTGTGTCAAAACAGAAATTAAACATTGAACATCTCTTCAAACATCAATTAATTCAAGACTTGATCCCTACATTGAGAAAAAAAAGTTGTCAATTTGACCAAACCGTTTAACTAAATTATTATTTTTTTAATTGAAATATTGAAATATTTAAGTTAGATGTCATGTTAAATTTAATATGTATTATTTAAGTTAAAGAGATGTCATGTTAAATTTAATATGTATTATTTAATTTAAATTTATTTAATTTAAATAGTTTTTATTTAATTTAAATTTATTTATTTTTATTTAATTTAAATAGTTGAATATTTCAATTAAAAAATAATAATTTAATTCAATGGTTTAGTCAAGTTAACAACTTTTTTTTCTCAGTGTATGTACGTGTAATCCAATCTTACATGTGTTGTCTAAAATTATATATTATGTAATTTGCGTAAATAATTAGACGCTTATGTGAGCGTAAAAGAATATCTTCAAAATGTATATAATAAGAGGAAAAAATAAAGCCTATACAATTAATAACATGCATTAGTAAGTAGGAAGTAGTATTGATAAAATAAAGTCTATACAATCGGTAAGATGTTAACTCCCTTTGCATTCTCTCAAAGAAACGTAATACTACCTAGGTAGATTAGGTCATGCCCATATTTTTTTAATGCCTTGATCCGCATAACACAGCGCGTAAACATGTTGCTCAGTCGCACTCGATCGAGTGCCACCGATTCCCTCGAACGAGTACGAACTGCGTAGTATAGCTATATTAGACGGATCAAGATCACAAGCACCGCTGTCTCGAGAAGAGGCTGTGAAGAGTGACGAAAACCAAGAAATCGGGTCATGACATAAATTACAAGAGGGCGAGATGTGCCCTTCTCTAGTTGATGTCTCTCTTGAGAGTTTTCTACTACAGAATCGTATCACTTGTGCATTTCTCGACTAATCATCTTTAAACTTGTCACTGTGGGATTCAGAATAGAAAGCAAAAAATATTGTTAAAATATCGAAGAATAAAAAGTTAGATTATATATTAGTTTATAAATCATATCAAATCGATAAAAAATATTTCCTTATTGTGATGGAATTTTATTTTCTTAAAATTAGCAATTTTTTTTATATTCTTGCATTTGTTTTAAGTACAGAGCTTATAAGATTGATTTATTTTTAAACGAATTTGTAACAAATTAAAGAAAAAAAAAATAAAAAATAAAATATTGCTTTTAAAAGAATGCGATACGGTTGATTCAATCAATCATCAATTAATGATTTTTGACTTTATTAATTCGCCGCTCGTTGATCCCATTTATTACATATTTGAACTAGCAATTATCATTTCGCAAGCTTCTTTTAAAGTCTTTGAACTCGATTTAGGGAATTGATCGATTAGTTAATATCGCGATCCCCACGTCCATCTTCCTCTTTGTCTCTTTTTTTTATCTCTCCCTCTCTTTTTCTTTCTCTTTAATTCATTTCATTTCGTCCAATTTAGGTCGTTCACCTCGTCAGGTCATAAACCTATCACTGTAAGAGCGAAATAATAATAATATTACAGATAAGCTAGACTGAATTGTTCCCATAGTAATATTACATCGATAAAATATTTGAGTATCAGACTATCGTGACGTTCTCTAAATTTTTCACACGCCAAAGAAGTCTTTGAACTCTTGAAGTGGTAAATTCAATCGATTATCAATGTATCTATCTTTTTTGTATACACTTTCTAACGTAATCTTTGATATTATTCGAGGTCTGAACCGAAATCTGAACTGGTTGCAACTGGTTTAGAATTTGTTTCTTATATTTTATAATTTTTATATTTATTTCTTAATATTTTTCTTTTTCCTTTTCGATATGAAGTAAAGAAAGATCAACTTTGAATTAATGCAGCCAGTTCAGTTAAAAAAAAATCACTTTTCTTCTCTATCAATTTAAACACATAACTAATAATTTCATTTCAACTCTTAGTTATAAATAAACTATCGTAAATATAGTAGTAGATAAACAGAATAATAATTTTATTTTAAATAATTTTATTTTAAAATAACTTTATTTTAGCGTGTTTTAGGACGAGAGAGAGATTGAATTAGGAGTAATTCCAGTATCTAGTGATAAGAACTGACTTTTCAGATACATTCCATACCGAGCGTACAAACGTTGTGCAACATTGCACGTAATCTTGGGACGAATGCCCTAAGGTGGACTTTGCGAGATGGTGAGTTCGTTGATCCCGCCGAATTAAAGACGCCTCGTCGGCGCATCCTCTTCGCCAGGCCGTCGAATTCGGAGCTTTCGGTCAGTCGGCTACGAGAGGCGCTCATAAATGAAGGACGAAGCACCTTCCTCCGTCAATGACTCCTAGCCGAGTTGTATGCGGCATTTATGCCACTTTGCCGGTCGTTCACCCCATGGTAGTCGGCCGTGAGCGCCACGTATTTCGCCATTTCGCGAAGCAAACTCGTTCGAAGTGTCTCTTCCGAAATTGATAAAGCTCGCGACGATGTTTGCTCGGAGAGGATGATACCTTTCGGCAAGAGAATCATCCAGAGGGAAAGTTTGCATAGCGAAATGCGGCCGTCGTAAACTATGATGAGCTATAAATTGCGATAAGCTCCCTCATTAATATCCGTCATGTATAACTCATTAGCAGAATCAACAGAAATAAATTCTTTTGTACAAATAATGATTTTCGGGGACAATGAAACAAAATTATATCTTGCTTTATCAATAATCATCAATGTTACGAATATTGTGCGCACGGGAAGCGCTATGAAAGCAAAGATAAAAGCCATAAAAGCAGATTATAGCTAATATACAATTGACAGACTCGTTGCGAGCGAGATCGTTGCAGTGCCGTTATTTTACCTGAATATCGTGTATAATGTTCGTCGGTTTTCGGCGTGCTGCCTGTTTCCCAGGCCGAATGTATGTTTAATAAAATTTTTTATTTTACCTCAGAATATTTTACTTTTTCGACTCGATTTAGCATGCAAATGAACTTTTCCAATCGTTTAAATGTTTCCACTGCTGGTAATCGATGCTCGTTAATTGCGATTGTTCGTTCGATATAAATTTCAGTTTTGATCGGATTAAAATTAAGGATTGAAAATAAAAATAAGGATATCATTTTTTAGGATTTTCGTTAATATTTTTCATTATTCATTTTGATCATATAATATTTGATTTTATTCAGGAAAAGTCAAAAATATCATAAAATATTAATATTTACAAATTGCCAAAATTTAAATTTAATTTTCAGAATTTAATCGCCACAATTTAAATTAAATTAAATTTTCGAAAATTTACTAAGTGTCACGACCAATTTGCAACGATTTCATCATATTTTGTTGAATGATTGTTGCAATAATATATCGTTTACTGAGTTTTGATCGTTAAAACAATTTTATGCTTCATTGGGGAAAGATTGTAGGAATGCAGATAATGCGATTTGAATACTGCCGATCGATGCGATTTCAATGTGCAATGTCAGCAGTCGCAAATAAGTTTGACAATTTGCAATAGCCATCGATAATGCGAATCGAAATACGTTTACTTATATCTTACATAACTTGACCCATTATTAACAGGTATAATGCGCCACGTGCGGCAAACAAGGAAATGATTGTCGACGCAAGCATATTTCCTTGCATAAATATAATGACGTAGGCAACAGCTGTTTAACAATTTTATATAAAAAAAGGATAATGCTTGTGTGTTTTTAAATTTTCAAAGATCTGAAAATTACGATCGTGGGAAGCGAGTTAATGCGTCTCATGATATGATAGACTAATCAACAATATCAATATAATTATCAATAATATTAATATTATTAGAGAATATATTATATAATATATATTATATAATATATTATATAATTTTATTTATTAATATTGTTAAAGATTATATTAATATTATATTAAAAAAGAATAATGCTTGTGTGTCTTTAAATTTTCAAAGATCTGAAAGTTACGATCGTGGGAAGCGAGTTAATGCGTCTCGTGATATGATAGACTAATCAACAATATCAATATAATTATCAATAATATTATTAGAGAATATATTACATAATATATATTATATATAATAATAATAATATTAATATTATAATAATAATATTAATATTATTAAAGAATATATTATATAATTTTATTTATGTATTAATATTGTTAGAGAATATATTAATATTATATTGAAGAAGAATATAAAATCAATAAAGAAAAAGGAATCTGGTAATTTCATAATCTTGGGACGTTTATCTCGTAATTTTTATCGTATATTTTTATTATATTGCTGATAAAATTTTATTTTTTATTTCTTCTCTCTCTTCCATAAGTCTATTTGGATTTTATTCGATGACTTATTTCAATTCTATACGTCATTCAATATTCATAAACATGTACTTCAATACAGTGCAAAATATGTTTACAAGTGCTTTCATTTCATTATGATTTATTAAAAGTCATTAATGAGCGATGGAAAATCCAACATATATAATGTACTTTGCACTTTAAATATTTCTTACAATCAAAAAGCGAAGAAATGAATTTAATCAAGGGGACCGTTTATAAAATTTTATATGTATAGAGCATTTATTGATATTAATTATAGATACGTATGTATATTTTATACAACACGCGATGAGAATTAACCAGAAAAGTTTTTCTTAACACAAACAACTTGAAAATATCTTTCCAAGAAGAACTCTTCTTTGGTCTTAAAAATAATCACGTCTATCCGTATCGATCATCAATCTCCTCCTATCACCCGCATATGTCAAAAGTCTCGGAAAAGATCCGTGTGCAAAAGATGCATCGGACTTCGACACCCGAGTTGAGAACTTGGTGTCATCGTGTCGGGAGAAGATTTAAAGGGGCGTAAACCGGAGGATCCGGTAGCGGCGATACATCGCGTTGAAAATTTTGGCTACACACGAGACCTCGGGTCATTGACCCGTTGGCGGTGGTCAGTGACGGTAACGGGCGACCGACCAGCCCATCCGTCCGACGCATCGCTCGGTCCTTCACCCGCTATTATCCCGACGGTTACATGCGTACGCGCACGTATTACACGTGCCCGCAATATATCGTCTCTCCCGGTCTCTCCTCCCTCGCGAAAAACGCCGCGGCGAGTCACGAGGAAAATATGCTTCCTTTACGGAGGAAAACTGTACGTACGTGAACTCGCTACGGGATGCACCGTGCGCGATCGAAATTCTGCGATCGCGCCGTGATTCGTATGCGTGACGTTAACCAGAGAACACTAAGAGAGAAAGAAAAAAGGGGGGGGGGCGGAGAGATTTCGGAGCAACTAATGAACAATTTCAAAAAATTTAAGAATGCGAGTGACTATATGTCGCTATATCTTGGAGAGTTTGCGCAACAAGAGATGGAGGCAACTGTCCGTCAATGGATTTTGAGGACATTGCTGAGTATGATGGACCTTGCGAACTCTCGGATATATCCAAGAATGTTGATAATATTGTAGCTAAATATGGTGGCCCTTCCCAAGCTCGAAGATATATGTAAAAATTGGAAAATGAGAAATTTAATACTCTTTTGATGTAATCATTTACATTTACAACTTTTTTTAACTACATTTTTACTTTTTAATATAACTTTAACTAATATAACATAATGAATTATCATCATAAAATTTTAAATTTGTTTAGCTAGAATGTAAGTAATCAATACGATGAAATTTGCTTGAGAAGATTTTCGATAAGAAACTTTGCAAATCTCATCTGAATGGAATAAAAACTCCAAAGAATTTTACATCACATTATCTTTTAACGATAACTTCAATACACCCTTAATTCTACTCAACGAAGCCGACTCATTAAGGGGTTATGCCTAGTCAGCAGACCCCTCTCAAAAGGTCGGAGAGATTTCGGAGCAACTAATGAACAATTTCAAGAAATTTAAAAATGCGAGCGACTATATGTCGCTATATCTTGGAGAGTTTGCGCAACAAGAGATGGAGGCAACTGTCCGTCAATGGATTTTGAGGACATTGCTGAGTATGATGGACCTTGCGAACTCTCGGATATATCCAAGAATATTGATAATATTGTAGCTAAATATGGTGGCCCTTCCCAAGCTCGAAGACATATGTAAAAATTGGAAAATGAGAAACTTAATACTCTTTCGATGTAATCATTTACATTTACAACTTTTTTTAACTACATTTTTACTTTTTAATATAACTTTAACTAATATAACATAATGAATTATCATCATAAAATTTTAAATTTGTTTAGCTAGAATGTAAGTAATCAATACGATGAAATTTGCTTGAGAAGATTTTCGATAAGAAACTTTGCAAATCTCATCTGAATGGAATAAAAACTCCAAAGAATTTTACATCACATTATCTTTTAACAATAACTTCAATACACCCTTAATTCTACTCAACGAAGCCGACTCATTAAGGGGTTATGCCTAGTCAGCAGACCCCTCTCAAAAGGTCGGAGAGATTTCGGAGCAACTAATGAACAATTTCAAGAAATTTAAAAATGCGAGCGACTATATGTCGCTATATCTTGGAGAGTTTGCGCAACAAGAGATGGAGGCAACTGTCCGTCAATGGATTTTGAGGACATTGCTGAGTATGATGGACCTTGCGAACTCTCGGATATATCCAAGAATATTGATAATATTGTAGCTAAATATGGTGGCCCTTCCCAAGCTCGAAGACATATGTAAAAATTGGAAAATGAGAAACTTAATACTCTTTCGATGTAATCATTTACATTTACAACTTTTTTTAACTACATTTTTACTTTTTAATATAACTTTAACTAATATAACATAATGAATTATCATCATAAAATTTTAAATTTGTTTAGCTAGAATGTAAGTAATCAATACGATGAAATTTGCTTGAGAAGATTTTCGATAAGAAACTTTGCAAATCTCATCTGAATGGAATAAAAACTCCAAAGAATTTTACATCACATTATCTTTTAACGATAACTTCAATACACCCTTAATTCTACTCAACGAAGCCGACTCATTAAGGGGTTATGCCTAGTCAGCAGACCCCTCTCAAAAGGTCGGAGAGATTTCGGAGCAACTAATGAACAATTTCAAGAAATTTAAAAATGCGAGCGACTATATGTCGCTATATCTTGGAGAGTTTGCGCAACAAGAGATGGAGGCAACTGTCCGTCAATGGATTTTGAGGACATTGCTGAGTATGATGGACCTTGCGAACTCTCGGATATATCCAAGAATATTGATAATATTGTAGCTAAATATGGTGGCCCTTCCCAAGCTCGAAGACATATGTAAAAATTGAAAAATGAGAAACTTAATACTCTTTCGATGTAATCATTTACATTTACAACTTTTTTTAACTACATTTTTACTTTTTAATATAACTTTAACTAATATAACATAATGAATTATCATCATAAAATTTTAAATTTGTTTAGATAGAATGTAAGTAATCAATACGATGAAATTTGCTTGAGAAGATTTTCGATAAGAAACTTTGCAAATCTCATCTGAATGGAATAAAAACTCCAAAGAATTTTACATCACATTATCTTTTAACGATAACTTCAATACACCCTTAATTCTACTCAACGAAGCCGACTCATTAAGGGGTTATGCCTAGTCAGCAGACCCCTCTCAAAAGGTCGGAGAGATTTCGGAGCAACTAATGAACAATTTCAAGAAATTTAAAAATGCGAGCGACTATATGTCGCTATATCTTGGAGAGTTTGCGCAACAAGAGATGGAGGCAACTGTCCGTCAATGGATTTTGAGGACATTGCTGAGTATGATGGACCTTGCGAACTCTCGGATATATCCAAGAATATTGATAATATTGTAGCTAAATATGGTGGCCCTTCCCAAGCTCGAAGACATATGTAAAAATTGGAAAATGAGAAACTTAATACTCTTTCGATGTAATCATTTACATTTACAACTTTTTTTAACTACATTTTTACTTTTTAATATAACTTTAACTAATATAACATAATGAATTATCATCATAAAATTTTAAATTTGTTTAGCTAGAATGTAAGTAATCAATACGATGAAATTTGCTTGAGAAGATTTTCGATAAGAAACTTTGCAAATCTCATCTGAATGGAATAAAAACTCCAAAGAATTTTACATCACATTATCTTTTAACGATAACTTCAATACACCCTTAATTCTACTCAACGAAGCCGACTCATTAAGGGGTTATGCCTAGTCAGCAGACCCCTCTCAAAAGGTCGGAGAGATTTCGGAGCAACTAATGAACAATTTCAAGAAATTTAAAAATGCGAGCGACTATATGTCGCTATATCTTGGAGAGTTTGCGCAACAAGAGATGGAGGCAACTGTCCGTCAATGGATTTTGAGGACATTGCTGAGTATGATGGACCTTGCGAACTCTCGGATATATCCAAGAATATTGATAATATTGTAGCTAAATATGGTGGCCCTTCCCAAGCTCGAAGACATATGTAAAAATTGGAAAATGAGAAACTTAATACTCTTTCGATGTAATCATTTACATTTACAACTTTTTTTAACTACATTTTTACTTTTTAATATAACTTTAACTAATATAACATAATGAATTATCATCATAAAATTTTAAATTTGTTTAGCTAGAATGTAAGTAATCAATACGATGAAATTTGCTTGAGAAGATTTTCGATAAGAAACTTTGCAAATCTCATCTGAATGGAATAAAAACTCCAAAGAATTTTACATCACATTATCTTTTAACGATAACTTCAATACACCCTTAATTCTACTCAACGAAGCCGACTCATTAAGGGGTTATGCCTAGTCAGCAGACCCCTCTCAAAAGGTCGGAGAGATTTCGGAGCAACTAATGAACAATTTCAAGAAATTTAAAAATGCGAGCGACTATATGTCGCTATATCTTGGAGAGTTTGCGCAACAAGAGATGGAGGCAACTGTCCGTCAATGGATTTTGAGGACATTGCTGAGTATGATGGACCTTGCGAACTCTCGGATATATCCAAGAATATTGATAATATTGTAGCTAAATATGGTGGCCCTTCCCAAGCTCGAAGACATATGTAAAAATTGAAAAATGAGAAACTTAATACTCTTTCGATGTAATCATTTACATTTACAACTTTTTTTAACTACATTTTTACTTTTTAATATAACTTTAACTAATATAACATAATGAATTATCATCATAAAATTTTAAATTTGTTTAGATAGAATGTAAGTAATCAATACGATGAAATTTGCTTGAGAAAATTTTCGATAAGAAACTTTGCAAATCTCATCTGAATGGAATAAAAACTCCAAAGAATTTTACATCACATTATCTTTTAACGATAACTTCAATACACCCTTAATTCTACTCAACGAAGCCGACTCATTAAGGGGTTATGCCTAGTCAGCAGACCCCTCTCAAAAGGTCGGAGAGATTTCGGAGCAACTAATGAACAATTTCAAGAAATTTAAAAATGCGAGCGACTATATGTCGCTATATCTTGGAGAGTTTGCGCAACAAGAGATGGAGGCAACTGTCCGTCAATGGATTTTGAGGACATTGCTGAGTATGATGGACCTTGCGAACTCTCGGATATATCCAAGAATATTGATAATATTGTAGCTAAATATGGTGGCCCTTCCCAAGCTCGAAGACATATGTAAAAATTGGAAAATGAGAAACTTAATACTCTTTCGATGTAATCATTTACATTTACAACTTTTTTTAACTACATTTTTACTTTTTAATATAACTTTAACTAATATAACATAATGAATTATCATCATAAAATTTTAAATTTGTTTAGCTAGAATGTAAGTAATCAATACGATGAAATTTGCTTGAGAAGATTTTCGATAAGAAACTTTGCAAATCTCATCTGAATGGAATAAAAACTCCAAAGAATTTTACATCACATTATCTTTTAACGATAACTTCAATACACCCTTAATTCTACTCAACGAAGCCGACTCATTAAGGGGTTATGCCTAGTCAGCAGACCCCTCTCAAAAGGTCGGAGAGATTTCGGAGCAACTAATGAACAATTTCAAGAAATTTAAAAATGCGAGCGACTATATGTCGCTATATCTTGGAGAGTTTGCGCAACAAGAGATGGAGGCAACTGTCCGTCAATGGATTTTGAGGACATTGCTGAGTATGATGGACCTTGCGAACTCTCGGATATATCCAAGAATATTGATAATATTGTAGCTAAATATGGTGGCCCTTCCCAAGCTCGAAGACATATGTAAAAATTGAAAAATGAGAAACTTAATACTCTTTCGATGTAATCATTTACATTTACAACTTTTTTTAACTACATTTTTACTTTTTAATATAACTTTAACTAATATAACATAATGAATTATCATCATAAAATTTTAAATTTGTTTAGATAGAATGTAAGTAATCAATACGATGAAATTTGCTTGAGAAGATTTTCGATAAGAAACTTTGCAAATCTCATCTGAATGGAATAAAAACTCCAAAGAATTTTACATCACATTATCTTTTAACGATAACTTCAATACACCCTTAATTCTACTCAACGAAGCCGACTCATTAAGGGGTTATGCCTAGTCAGCAGACCCCTCTCAAAAGGTCGGAGAGATTTCGGAGCAACTAATGAACAATTTCAAGAAATTTAAAAATGCGAGCGACTATATGTCGCTATATCTTGGAGAGTTTGCGCAACAAGAGATGGAGGCAACTGTCCGTCAATGGATTTTGAGGACATTGCTGAGTATGATGGACCTTGCGAACTCTCGGATATATCCAAGAATATTGATAATATTGTAGCTAAATATGGTGGCCCTTCCCAAGCTCGAAGACATATGTAAAAATTGGAAAATGAGAAACTTAATACTCTTTCGATGTAATCATTTACATTTACAACTTTTTTTAACTACATTTTTACTTTTTAATATAACTTTAACTAATATAACATAATGAATTATCATCATAAAATTTTAAATTTGTTTAGCTAGAATGTAAGTAATCAATACGATGAAATTTGCTTGAGAAGATTTTCGATAAGAAACTTTGCAAATCTCATCTGAATGGAATAAAAACTCCAAAGAATTTTACATCACATTATCTTTTAACGATAACTTCAATACACCCTTAATTCTACTCAACGAAGCCGACTCATTAAGGGGTTATGCCTAGTCAGCAGACCCCTCTCAAAAGGTCGGAGAGATTTCGGAGCAACTAATGAACAATTTCAAGAAATTTAAAAATGCGAGCGACTATATGTCGCTATATCTTGGAGAGTTTGCGCAACAAGAGATGGAGGCAACTGTCCGTCAATGGATTTTGAGGACATTGCTGAGTATGATGGACCTTGCGAACTCTCGGATATATCCAAGAATATTGATAATATTGTAGCTAAATATGGTGGCCCTTCCCAAGCTCGAAGACATATGTAAAAATTGAAAAATGAGAAACTTAATACTCTTTCGATGTAATCATTTACATTTACAACTTTTTTTAACTACATTTTTACTTTTTAATATAACTTTAACTAATATAACATAATGAATTATCATCATAAAATTTTAAATTTGTTTAGATAGAATGTAAGTAATCAATACGATGAAATTTGCTTGAGAAGATTTTCGATAAGAAACTTTGCAAATCTCATCTGAATGGAATAAAAACTCCAAAGAATTTTACATCACATTATCTTTTAACGATAACTTCAATACACCCTTAATTCTACTCAACGAAGCCGACTCATTAAGGGGTTATGCCTAGTCAGCAGACCCCTCTCAAAAGGTCGGAGAGATTTCGGAGCAACTAATGAACAATTTCAAGAAATTTAAAAATGCGAGCGACTATATGTCGCTATATCTTGGAGAGTTTGCGCAACAAGAGATGGAGGCAACTGTCCGTCAATGGATTTTGAGGACATTGCTGAGTATGATGGACCTTGCGAACTCTCGGATATATCCAAGAATATTGATAATATTGTAGCTAAATATGGTGGCTCTTCCCAAGCTCGAAGATATATGTAAAAATTGGAAAATGAGAAACTTAATACTCTTTCGATGTAATCATTTACATTTACAACTTTTTTTAACTACATTTTTACTTTTTAATATAACTTTAACTAATATAACATAATGAATTATCATCATAAAATTTTAAATTTGTTTAACTAGAATGTAAGTAATCAATACGATGAAATTTGCTTGAGAAGATTTTCGATAAGAAACTTTGCAAATCTCATCTGAATGGAATAAAAACTCCAAAGAATTTTGCATCACATTATCTTTTAACGATAACTTCAATACACTTTTAATTCTACTCAACGAAGCCGACTCATTAAGGGGTTATGCCTAGTCAGCAAACCGAAAAAAGTTTGATGTTTGGGAATTTTGTTTTGAAAAGTGTAATAATTTCTTTTTTACAAATAAATTTTTATTCAAAAGTACAAATATTAAGGATGTTATTATATTTTTTTAAAAATAAAATATTAAAAAATGTGAAAGTTATAACTATTCTCCCGGATATTGTTTTGTAAAAAGCGCTGCGCGGTGAGCAGTGCTATTCGAAGCTGATTCATCTGATATCAAAAATTCGATAAACTGTAGTTAATGTATGAAATTTTCTAGTAGATGAACAAAGGATTAATCGAAAAATTGTTTTGGGACAAAATAGCCCCCATTTAACACTAAGATATTCTTTTTTGACTTAAAAATTGCTCGTTTTTTATTAAGTAAAAAAAGTATTCATTAGAAAACAAAATCCTTCGTTCATTTACTAGGTTTTTATATGTAAAAGAAGCCTGTAAAATTTCAAGCAAATCGGTGTAACTGTTTTCGAAATATCTTGCTCACCGACTTTGAAAATGTGATTTTGATAAAAATGCGTTTAAGATTTATGTCAAGTTTACGTTAAATAAAATGCAGATTTTTTTAATTTACACAGAATCATCTATTCTGGGCATATAATTTTAGTTTATTTAAATCTTCATATGTTGGCTTGATAGCCCTCAAAACATCAGAGCTGAAGCTTTATAGTCGTGTTTAAACGAAGTTATACATTCTGGCTCTTCATGAAACATACACTTATAACTTCGTCAATTTGCATCCGATTAATTTGAAACTTTTAGGAAATATTTTCAATATGATATACTTCAAGGAAATGTAAAAACATAAAAATCGGTTTTTTTTGCTTTTATGACTAGGCATAACCCCTTAATGTTATTTGCTAAATTAATTTCAACTTCTGGATTCGTAGCGTCGTCAACGCAACGTGTTCCTACGTTTTCCTTCGAGAAATTATTCGAAGCATTGTTTGTGTGATCCACGTGCGATTTTGAGTTTTCATTTCGCTCTCCAGTACTAACTTCATCTTGCGGGCGAACTTAATATTGCCGGTTTTAATCCCTCTGCAGAAGAGGCTGATTTCACCCTTAATTCTACTCAATAACATAGCTTTCCAAGTGACTAATATAACTTAATAAGAACTTAATAAAAACTTTCGAAGAGAAAGAAAGAATTCATTATAAAATTTTATCAAAATATAATCGAATTGCGTCCAATGCGTCAGACTAATCGGACTATTAGAGTCACGTAGACAGACGATAGATAAACAGCCGAAGATAAACAAAGTTGTTTCAGAATATAAAATTGTAAATGGTCAACACACGTGTATCAAGACACAAAAGCAAGACGCTATGATTTTCGACGAGTCGATGATCGAGACGCTCGCTATTTCATTTCGCAAAAAGATCATTGATTGCAATGGCCTTCATCGTAACCTTGCTCGATAATATAACATATATTACTTTAATCATGTTATAAAGATACTTAAAAAGTTTAATTCAGAAAGACGGTGAAAATGACTTATATTTTTTCTATCAAAATTATAAACACATGCAAAATAATAGGCGGCAAACAGGCGAGATTTAAAACTTAATCGTTCGGCTTGTGAGAAAAAAATCAAATAAATCAAATGCACACGCAAGATTGTTGCAATGAAGGTCATTAATATAATATATATTACTTTAAAAATAGCACTGATATAAAATATTTTCTGTTATTATAATAAACGCTTTAATTATTAGACTTATTATATATACTAATGATTTGTTTCGCACATAAAGTAGAATTTATGATTGATATAATAATTTATGATTGGGGAATAATAATTATATATTAAAGAATAGTGACCAATATGACTTGCACTATTTTTACAGCTGAAAAAAACATAACAATGATCTTAAATACGAGTCGCCAGTTCGGATCGGATATAACTTATACTGGCATTTCTTACTTAAAATTATATTTTTAAATCTTAAAATCATTAATAAAAATATATCGCATTTATTTCTGGGACGTTTCGTATGTTGTCACTTATCGCTTCCGTGTGCACAGGATGTGGCAAATAGCAATCCAGCGAGAGCCGCAAATCCTTGCCGAAGTGTCGCTACCACGAGACTCACTCTGGTGATCAAGATGCACGCACCGGCATGTAAGGCGACGTTTGTGGCGTGATATCACATGGGACTCAAGCCTGCCATCAAGTAATTCAACCTGAAATCAATTAAAACAGAATTCGTCTGAAAATATCTAAAAATATTTCGACTTAATATAAGAAAATTGAGCTGTGTTAGCTACGATAAAGATGAATGACCGATCAAAAAGTGGATAATTAAGATTAGAATTAGATAAAAGCAATGAACAATCGGAAATAATATCGTATATTTTAAACAGGAAATAATTATCAAGAGAGCCTAATCATGTAGGAAGGAATCAGATAAATGACGATACACTTTGTAGCCAAGTTTTACGTTCGTCAATACTATCTTAATACGTGACATATCGAAATATATCTTTTTCAAAACTGGTGACGAGATCATCTTATCATGAATGTATATCACTTTTCGTTTTTTAACGTGATTAAAGTGTCATTCAACTTCTCCACGCATACCTGTGTTTATCACATAGGTATGCACTTTATCAAACATTTATTAACAATATTTTTCTGCCAGTACAATATTTTCATCATTATATGTTATATTTTATATATCTTTACATCAAGAGTAACGAATGATAAATTGAAATATTGAGTTGATGATCTCGTCACCAGTTTTGAAAAAGATATATTACTGTGTTTATACATATGTGTATTTGTCTCTCTCTGCAATATATAATAAGATAGCTTATTCGTTGTATTTGTAAACGAAGAATTTCTAGCCTACATAATATTTAAGTTACCTCTCTTGATAATAATAATTACATTTATCTCACGTCGTTTCTGACCTTCATCATTTTTGAACGGATTAAGTCTTCGATTAAATCTGTTTCAATTTTGTTTACCAGTAAATCACATATTTGACTTGTTGCTTATCAACCAAAAGTTATATCCTTCACGTCGCATGTTTCTCTTTTAAATACAATGATAAAAGCAATCCGGATGATAACAAAACGCTAAAAAATTAAAAATTAAAATTAAAAAAATTAAATTTAAAATAAAAATAACAGAGCGCGATAGGAAACGGATAGATCTTGTGTACAATTCCAACGGACGTAAAATTTAAAAACGAAAACAATTGATATGAAAAATGATTTAGAGCAGAAAGCGCAAATTATATACAGTTAAAAACGAAAAACTAATAATGCCTGGCCATAAGCTAAGTTTCTGAAAAAAGGCTAACGCTTACGTGAAAATTTAAACAAAATTGTATTGCGTGCCAATCCCCCGATAAAAAAGGTTCCCAAATTCGTAAATTAGTCAGCGTCGTAGAGATAAAATTGAGTTGCTTTGAACTGGTCAAAAATTTGTAGAAAAATTTTTGGGAGTCTCTTTGAATTGAAGATCCTCAGGAGAGTCGGCAGAAACAAATTGACTCCTTTAATCGATGGAACGAGATGCAAGCATGTAAAAAAATACAAAAGAAAGAAAGCAATACATATCAAGAACAAAGAAACTCATGCCAAGCATAAAAGTAATAAATAGCTAGTAATTCCATATCACAAAAATCCGTTAAAAAAAATGAAAACTGTTAGTTATAAAAGAGAATAATGTACATAGTATTATATGAAAGCCATGGGAAAATATAGAGCGGAATCGAGAATCTAAGCTTGATACTTACAAAGATGGAAAACAGAGAATCGAGATAAACCGAGTTTAAATCATGCCTAAAGGTGAAAGATTGCGATCGTGAAAAGACTGAACGATAACTGACAAAAGGCGAAGTAGGAATAGGAAGAAGGGGGGGAGAGGGAAAGTAAGGGTGAGGGGAAGGGAACTTAGGAAGTGGAAGACAAAGCAGCGAGAGACTTTGAAAAAGCAAGGCATTTTTTAATGATAAATTTTGCATCCGTTGGAATTGTACACAAGGTCTATCCGTTTCTAATCGCGCTCTGTTATTTTTATTTTAAATTTAATTTTATTTTCTAACGACATCCCGAACATTGAAAAGGATCTTGAAAAGATCGAAACGTACATATGTATTAATTTTTTTTTCAATCAAATTAATTTTTGCAGATATATTTTTGTACTTTTATACCTAACTGATTATTAATATATTATGTTTCTTACTTAGAGTTTTTATTATCATTTTTATTTTCTTTGCTAACATCGCCACGGTCTTTTAGCCTTCCTTTTTATTCCGTTTTGTTTCTCTTTTAAATTTCACCACTCAATTGCAATCTTAATTGGCGATTATCAGAATGCATCTGCTCTTGGCTGGCAAAGTGCAATGTACGATACGCACCTTATCAACAGGGATATAATTTTGGCGATAAATTTTGCAATGCATCTTCCACAAAATATGTAAAGAAAACATGATTTAATGACAAAAATCGGTTGTGCTTAATATTTTTAATACATTAAATTATTCTTACAAACAACGTATAAATTAATTTTAAATTAATTTTTGTTACAGCAGAGACTCAGTACAAGCTCATACTTATTAGTTTTTAATTTTTTAATATTAAATATCTCAATGAGATTAATTATTAAATTAAAAAATCCAGAAGTTCTGCATACAAGATATTATTTAAAACTTGAAATTATTTGTAATATTTAATAAAATATGTTAGTGATTTGAATAATTATATTGTGCTTTGGTTGAATGAAAATTATGAAAAATATTCTCTTTTTTCATAGCGTAAATTTTAAAGTCATCTTTCTTTATTTTATCGGTAAGCGTCCAGCTCAATATTGTGTAACATGGTCCAATTCATATCATCGAGCCATACATCCTTAAACTGATAAATTGTTATTGCATTATATCTCGTTATAAAACGCGAAAAAGTGATCTCGGTCATCGGATTATCGTATATTGCGCTCTCACTTAAACAGCATTGCATGTCGATCGAGAAGGTGCGATAACCTCAAGAAATTTGTTTGATAAACAAACCTGTTTGAATGCGTCAATGCTTGCATTCGTGCTCGAAAAGATATCGCGAATGATCCAACTGTAAACAACAATGATATGATTTGTCAATATGATTTGTTAATATGATTTGTCAATACAGATTAAGTAATAGTTTGGAATTAGATGTGACCGATAAATTACTATATGCAATTGATAACGCAATTGATAAGTAATTATACATGTAATTGGTAAGTTATACATGTAATTGATAAGTTGTACACATTTGATTATACAATCTAATTGATATAAAGTTATACAATCTGATTGATATAAAAATTTTAATCATTTCATGCCCGATAGGAAAAGCTCTTTACATTGAACCTGCAATGCCCGATAAACTTTTCTGTTATGTAGATTAATTGCGCGAACAATCAAAAAATATCGCATACGCGAATAAATAATAACAAACAAATAAATTTATTGATACATAACATGATATATAATTTTCTTCTTTTAAAGCTTTATGCATAATAAAATCTTTAAAATAATAAACAATTGTATTTTTATTCAACTATTGAAAATTTCGGACTTTTATGAATAAGGTTTGATTTAAATTTTTAATAATCTAATAACAAGCAACAACTTTAAAAAAAACGAGATGAAAGATCGAGGATTCGCGATTATCATTAGCTCTAAATGCAAATCTGAAATCTGCTAAATGCGGGTCATTGTCAATGCGCGAGCGCTTCAAGTACAATAATAGCGTGCAACGAGGTTATCAGCGGGGACCGACCCGATTTCTAACGGACGAACGTCCGAATCCGACTTGTGAGAGGAATAACGGACTCCCCAAAACCACCTTGGCCCGTTATTAGCCGTTAGAAACGAAACCTGTTGGATTGGCACGGTGTGGATCCTCACGAAACATCCATTACGTTTCTTTTATATCATCCACTATCTCTGTTCGATAAGTCTTATTTACAGATTAGAACTTGTTACACAATAGACCCTATCACTTAACACAAATAAAAACTGATGAGTCTGTGGATTTTTTTAAATGTCAAAACAGGAACGAATTTATACAGACAAGAAAAATGTTTTTCCTTGGACCCTTTAAATTTTGTGTTTTTGTAAATTTAATTTTTAATTATTTTTGTTAATTTATATAAGCTTTAGTTTTATTTTAATATCATGTAATTTAACGAATATATTGGAGAAACTAATATCTATCTGTCTATCTATCGAAAATTATTTGGAAAATGTCTCAGTGCTTACTTTATGATTCAATATTTGTACATCGAGTAATCGGATTACGAAAGGAGGAATGCAAGTTTCATAGAGAAAATTTGTGTATCTTTCTTTAGACAAATTTATTATATACATGTATGTATGACATATGTATCGAAAGACATCTAAAGACTTGTAGATTTTTCCTCTTATAATATCCGAGACTGCAACAGGGAATGATAATATATCTCAGAGTCGATGACTCTGCAGCGGCAATCTCGATAACCGACCAATCAATTTTTAATATGAAGATTTAATATTCGATTTAATTTTGAAACTTTAACTATTATTCAGATGTAAGAAAATACGTGGCTGTTACAATTTGGATTTGCAATAATTTGCATATGTGTAATTTGAACATGTGTAATTCGTATTAAGTTGTGAAACATTTCGATTGTGCAACGAGACGCGCAATAAACTTTTCCATTTATCGTCAAACGAGCGTCAATGACCGAAGGTCCTTAGTACATAAAGCGCATTATAAAACGCTATTTATTTTTCTCGCTTTTCTTCCCACGGAAGTCCTTTCTAACGGAAGTCCTCTCCAAACACAGATGGCGCAGATCGCTCTCGATATAAATGTAGCTTTAAAAAATATTATATATATTCTTGGACAAATTTAACGCATAATTTTTTTTCACTGTTTCTTTAAAATTTTTCGTTAAAATTTACATATCAGCTTTTAAAGAAAAAGTGAAAAAAAAATTACGCGTTAATTTTGTTCAGGAGTATATATGTATGCGTAACAATGACAAATCTCTCTCGCGCGCGCGCGCGCAAAGGGCGTGTCGCGCGTGGGCAGATTTAAGTCGACAATGTCAACTGTTTAAGAATACGGTACGACATTATTGTGTATACTATAGCGGGTACCGGTACATTTACCGGGTCCCACTCTGACCCACATACGCGGTCCAGTGCCGGAAGAGATGCAGCCTGCAACTTTATGCGAGATGAAGCACAGAAGTGAATTAAGACGAGACAGCCTCATCTGGTAGCTTTTTAATTTGATAACGATAATTGAAGGGAAACGAATCCAAAAAATTACACCACAACCGAAAAGAAATTATCGCGTTTCGTAAACTACATAACGAGAAAGCAATCTTCATCGGTGCAATTTCTCGAGATCGTATCGTTTATGGAACAGAAAATAATTGTGAAAATAATTACGATGAAAATTTATTAGGTACATGTATGTAACATATGTATCGAAAGACATCTAAAGACTCGTAGACATTTTTTTTCGTAATATCGGAGACTTCAACATGGATAATATATCTCAGAGTCGATGACTCTGCAGCGGCAATCAAGATAACCGACCGATGTATTTTTAATATGAAGCTTCGATTGATTTTTGAAAGTTTAACTATTATTTAGGTGTAAAAAAATACGTGGCTGTTACAATTCGGATGCAATAATTTGCACATGTGTAATTCGTATTAAGTTGTGAAACATATCGATCGTGTAACGAGACGCGCAATAAGCTTTTCCATTTATCGTCAATCGAGCGTTCGAGTTCGATGACCGAAGGTCCTTAGTACATGAGAACTAGAGCTCTCGCGAGTGAGAGGTAGTAAATCTTTTGGCTCTAGGTTAAATGCCCGTCTAAGCATAACCGCGCTTAGTATGCAAGCATCTCTCTCTCTCTCTCTCTCTTTCTCTCTCTCTCTCCTCGCACGCTATATTTTTTTGCGATAAATTTTTTTGCTCCCTCTCCAAGTTGATGCACTTCATTGGCAAGCGTTCCACACGGGCGGGTTCTCGTACATTGCTTTTTCTCTTAATCATTACAAAGTTAAATATTATTTTGAAAAAAATGTAAGAAATATGCATATGTTCACTACACATTTGTTATTCATGAACGAAACTAGCTACTCAATTAATATTAAATTCCGTACTGTAACAGATAATTGATTACTAAATTGTATGCTATTATCAATTATTAATCATTTTTTTTTTAAATACGCGATTCTTAATAGCACGAATAATTTTTGTTCATTATTAATAAACGAATACCTGTCATAATTAAAAAGCTCAAACGCAAATGTAAACAGCGGAACAGACTTTATTCACAAATATAGCAGGAATGCCGCATTGTATGTCGCTTTGCTTGACAAATGATGTTTGCATAACAGTTTTTCAAGAAGCGAGTGTAAGCGCAAAGGCCATTGAACGATTTTTTTAAATTAAAGATATTGGATTGAGAAACATTCAAAGATATTACATGTATATAATTCATTCTTTCTGTATTGAAAATTGAATTAAAGGTACAAAATCAAATTGTGTCAATGAAATTTCTTAAAAAAAAAATATTTAGCATTCCAATTTAATTACATATAATTATCATATCGAAGAAGTCAAACTCTAATCTCGTTCCAAATTTCTCGAATGTCAAGACTATTATAGAGGAAACTATCGCTAAAAACTCGCGGGTTTTTTTCCGGGAATAGGGAGCGTTTGAAATAAAACGATATCGCGTCCACCTTTTGGTAATTGTTCGTCGCAACGCTTCAATTAGAAGCTCGCGTGATCGGGCAACAGTATACGATCGGACGAGAGGTAGCTGCAGGGTAACGAGCGCAACGCGCGATAAATGAGCGGTCTGGTATGCGAGTCATACATATGTACACGCGCGTATATAGTCGCCGATCGATCGTAAAATGCGTAAACGTAAACGCGAACACACGTGCGAGCGGCTGCCGCTTACTCGCTGAGAAACCGGGGCTGTAATTTCTGATTGTTTACATGCGAGGGCATTGCCCGGGATGCCGCTTACACACATTCCAGATGTATGTCCCACCTCCTCCTACTTGGGCTGCCACCTTCTCTATTGCACGCAATGCGTAGTGCCGAGTGCACGCACAGTGCCGTTCTAGTGTCCCGCTGCCTCTCCTTTTGCTAGATGTTGCTGCTGCGAAATCGATCGACATCGCGTACAAGGAAATCAGGAAATACCAGTAGAATTTCTATTTATATGAATATGTAATTGACATTTCGTTTCATTAAATTTCATCCAATCGATATATAAAGAGCTTTATTTGATGCGTTAAATCTCTCGTATCGATATTCTATGATCGGCTATTATTTAACCCAACTGTTGTATAAAAAGTTTTTGTAAAAGGATTTTTATGTGAGTGGAATTTTTTCTTTAATAAAATATGTATGAAACAAATAAGGAAGAAGCTTCTTGAAATTTGATTCAAGATAATCTTGTGTATTTATGACACATCTGTTTGTTATTGATAACGATGCTCACCTGATTGCTTATTAATCGAACGCTATCGAGAGGCCACTCTAGATTCGAGGGATTTGAGAGATTTGAGAGATTAGGACCAGTTCCACGACTCGAGTTCCAAATTCGCGTTAATCCGAGTTTAATACGTTAAACTAGGTCCTTTCGCCACTTAAACTCGGGTTAACTGGATTGTGGAGCTGGGCCTTAGAGGATTAATTAGTATCTATATTAATCGACAGGTCGACGACCCGCGCTGTCGTAAGGCGCATACGTGATCAGAAAGCCCGGTTGCTTCTCTACGTGCATCTCTCGTAAATTCTATTGGTACATAGAGCGCCGGTTAAGCCGATCGCCGCGAATTCATTAAGGAAGAAGAATGTTGGATGCACTTATTGGTACGTGCGAGGAATTGTGGACCCGACGCGCGTTTGCAATAGCGAAGGCGTGCGATAGAATGCCATTGTTGCGAGGAGCCATCGGGCGACTTATGTAAATCTTGGTTGGCGGATTATTAGCTCCGCATCAGGTATGCATCCGGGGAGGATGCCCCTAGGATGATTAACCTACTCGTCCCGACACTTTTTGTCCCGGGTATGCGTAACAAGTCGCGGGACAATTGCAGTCAACGACAATTGCGATCTTCCCGTTTGATTCGTCTCCCCACTTGGAATTTTCGTAGGCCCAATAATTAGTTACACGTGGCCCGGATTCTCGTGATCCCCCTGCTACAATTGTCATTTCCATCATCAATTGTTACAATTTGAATCGCGTCTGATTCGCGAGGAGGGCAATGACCGAGCGTGGAGCATCGGGCGAAGAAGATGCTGGACAACGTGTCTAAAAATTTTTTCACTCGAAACCTGAGATAAAGATATGGAAAGATTTAAAAAATATATTTCAAAATCTCTCCCTTCCCCACATTTTCCCGAACAAAATTAAGATTTGAAAAGCAACGTTAAGCGTAGTGTTTCTACTAGATAAGCCGTCAATTCCCTCCACGTTGAAACTGCTGGCGAGGCCTCTGGATAGAGTCGCGGCGGCCAAGTTTCAGGTCGCTCGCGCGAGAAATCCGAGGAAAATCCGAGGTGCGCACTTTCCGCCAAACTCTCCCCGATTTCCATCGCGCGAAATCCTCGTTCGCATACCGCCGCATCGGTCATCGGCGATTTAGCATGCCGCGAATCGCGCCCGTGACGCGATTGTGATCGGCAGCGCCCCGCTCTTTCGATGGGAAGGGAGCAGCAGCGGCGGCAGCAGCAGCGACACGTCCTCCACATGGACGGTCGTTCACCCTTGCCGATCACAGACAGAGCGTAGACCGCGTTTCTTCGCTCTGTCCCTTTCCTCGTCCTCTCGTCGTCGGATGCCGTTGCGTCCTCTCTTCACCCCAGCTCTTCGCTTCCTCTTCTTCGTCTATATCGAGACGGATCGTTCCCCTGTCATTTCCGTCTCCCCTCCCTTTTCTTCGCCAAGCAATGATCACACCACGGCACATTTCTAATTTTCCAGGATGTCGTTTCCAGCGTCCTCAAGTCCATTCGCGTTCGACGTAAGGCAAAATAGAAGGACGGGGGAGGGGATTCGAGAAGAGGGTGGAGAAAGGGGGGGACATGACGATTTTCTCCCGAGAAGTCTGTTTCGCGGTCGTTCACCTCTTATGAACGGTCACATAAAGGGTATGGACGTGATGCGTTATACTTATGCATTGTCTTTTTTTTTCTTTTCTCGTCGACGAAGTGGATTGATTTTCGTCTCCATCTCGTTGCGTTCCATTACACAATCGTCATCGCAACGAGATAAAAAGTATCACTTCGTTGTCATATCAGTGACATCTTTTTCCTCGATGACTAATAACGATATTGAATGATTTTTTGGATGTTGCGTGACAAATGCTTTAATTTTCATACGTCAACACGAAATCGAAGAAATTTTCTCAAGAATTATTTTGCAGGAATTATATACAAATATTACAATTTATATTAATTTATTAACTTAACATTAATATGCAATTTAACATTAATATTTTAACGTCTCGCTTAGTTTTACTAAGAAGAGATTATAAATTTTAACTCTCCTCGATTTCCTTCGAAAACGGGTTTTTCCAGAAAGATGAATCGGCGGTGTATGAACGATGATGAATTAGCATGTGTCATCTCGCGATTGATTAAAGATACGCATATATATTCGCACTGATTGAATCTTCGTACTCTGCACCCCGTCGAGCTATCGCGCGAAAGATGACGTAAGCTCGTTCATGTGTGCGATCGATGATATGTCCCGAAGATCGCGAAGGTCGCACGTGCGGTTATCTAGAGGTGCGCGTGGAATCCTTCATCACGACAGTCACGAGGATAATCGAGGCGTGGTTCATCGCGGTATCGATATCCCCTTACATTGACCTGCGCTGAATCGAGCGAATGAAAAGAGAGAGAGAGAGAGAGAGAATCGGTTGCGTTCTCCATATTCTGGATCAATGACCGAAGAAGTGCAATCTCCGACACTCGCACACATTTCAAGTACATTCGCGTGAACATGATGTTGCACTATGAACAGCTTCGATAGAAACTTATCAAAGTGCGAAAAATTTAGATAGTCTCGAGTGCGTCGCGATTATTACCGCCTTGAGCGAATTCAACGAACCTGTCTTAACACATACTTAATTACACAATTATATCGACGAAGCGGAAAGTTTTAAGAGAATTATGAGTCATGTTTTAATTTTCGACGGAATGCTTCCTCGCGAAACAATACACGTTGAGAAAAAGTTGCTGGTGTTGGGGGTAAAAATATAATTTTTTTTAAATTCTAATTGAGAGATAGAATAAGATTTGATGACGTAGAAATGTTTTCGATGAAAGAGAAAATTTGAAAGATGATGAATGCGAATTTACTTCGGGAAAAGGAAAGATCGTGTAGAGATAATCATTTTGTACATTGAAATTCGACAGTATCTTTTACGAGGCTCTTACGCTGACATCGCTTCAGCGCAAAATGCTAATAACGTGAAAATTCCATTTGTAGACAACGACTCGGGTTTTGGCGAGCCTAAGCGACTTGCCACTCGCTGGAGACGAACAGCGTTGTAAACTGAAACGAACGCGTTACATTCGTTCAAATGCGTAACGAAACCGATTCCGTCTGCTGCGCGCATAAGGTGATCCGAGACTAGGAGTAATATCGTATAAATCAATTTCTGTCAGATAATCCAATTCCTAAAATTGTTTTCGTGAACTTGGACGCGTAAAACACTTGATAAAGCATGACTAAGCATGGTTATAACTGATACGATGTTTTCTCATACATTCTAACTTTTATCGAGTTGAAAAGAAAAGAGAGGAGAATAAAGTATAGAACTCCTTAAAAGGATATTTCTCTATCGCTTTTGTTGATATCCGATTATCAAAAGACATACATATTTTGTCTTTCTATCCGCACCGTGTTCTATTAAACACTTATTCTACTAATGAATTTTAAATACATTCCTTTATTGTCTACTAAAGTAATTCCGTAAGAAATAGAAAAAAAGAGTGCTGTTTCCGCGAGGGATACTGTGAGGGGGGGAGGGAAGATACATGCATTATTTGCGCAGATCACAATCAGAAAATAAACACTTAGATATCGTTTGTCTGAATGTGGGTCCCTTTTATTTGAAGGTCCTTATCGAACGGATAAAAATGCCCAAATGGATTAGATTTTGATTTTATTCCATATTGCGTGTATACGCAAAAGAAATACAAAAATAAATAGATGAAAAATATGAAGTACTGTACAGGAAGTACTGTATCGAATGATAAAATTGTTTGTGACAGGGAAGAATCTCTTTATATCTGTTTCTTAGGTATGATAAAATTTATTACAAACACAATTTCACTTTGATAATCTTACGTTTCGTTTTTTTTCTTATCACACTCCACGCGCATCGATATGTAACCTCAATCGTTAATTAACGGCTAATTATTGCACATATCGAATATCAATTACATCGACACGATTGTCATATAGTATGTATAGTGTTCTTAATAATTTTATAATACTTCGTTAGCAGTTCGTGAATCACTAGTCATTTAAGAATTCGTGACTCTCCGCTTCACAAACTGCCAATTACGGGCTTCATTAAGTTCGCGAATATATTGTCGTGCGCGATGAATGCATTCGCGATTGAGATTAATTAGGTTTACACGTGTCGGCCGTCGCAAATTATGACTGTCCGAAATCTTGGAGCGACGCGCCAAATGACCAAATGACCCCAAAGATTTGATAAGAGAAGCAACGTCGATGAAGCAAAGTCATCGATCGGCACAATTCGCAAATTATGATGCAAGCGGCCGATTATAAGGCCGTTATTTCTTCGTGCGGCACGTAGATAGGTATTCATTGCGACGTTATAATCTGCGCGAGCCGACCGACAAAATGTATTCGCGTCAGCGTATCCGTGTGCTAAGTAATGTTTTCAATCGCTATAAATTACTCTCAACGAGACACTTGTCAATATTGAATGTGCATTTCATTGTTAATCGATTTTTCATCCTCGTATGGCGCAAGTAGCGCACGGACATTGAATTTGGTTGAATTACATTTATATATTAAATTTTATAGGTGTCTAACATTCCTATTTATTTTAACAATTAATTTTATTAATTAACTTCTTTCTTTATAGGTATCATTGCGACGTTATAATCTGCGCAAGCCGATTTTTTATTTTAGATTTGTTGTTCTTTATTAAACTTTTTTTCTTTTTACTTTTTATTTTATTACTTGCATAAATAAAAATGTGATCGTATTGTTGCATTAAGACATTATCTAAGTAAATAAAAAAATTCTCTAAGAGTATGCAATAACTTCTCGTAAAATATAAATAATTGTATCAGTTTATCTCTAATTTAAGCTTTAACCTAAATAAATTTGTTATCGATTATAGTTTATTATTTTGATCGAGAGTAGATTATCGAGTACTTTTTCATTTAGTTTGAACAAACTTACTGATAAACTGAAAAAACAGTCGAGATCGATAATACAGCGAAGCATCATATACATCTGCACAATTGTCGATTTTTTTATTTTAGATTTGTATGTTTTATATGAAAAATATTTAAATGCTTTATATATTATAAAGAATGCATAATGTGTGTGTGTGTGTGTGTGTGTGTGTGTGTATGTGTGTGTGTGTGTGTGTGTGTGTGTGTGTGTGTGTGTGTGTGTGTGTGTGTGTGTGTGTGTGTGTGTGTGTGTGTGTGTGTGTGTGTGTGTGTGTGTGTGTGTGTGTGTGTGTGTGTGTGTGTGTGTGTGTGTGTGTGTGTGTGTGTGTGTGTGTGTGTGTGTGTGTGTGTGTGTGTGTGTGTGTGTGTGTGTGTGTGTGTGTGTGTGTGTGTGTGTGTGCGCAGCTTCTGACTAGTTAAATTGGCCAAAAATTGCATTTCTACTCAGGTTTCCAGATCCATCTGCGCAATCGAAATGACACTCCCAACCTAGAAATAGAAGCAGCAAAACGATTTTCATAGATTCGCATACAATTGTCCAAATAGTAGGAATGGGCGATGTATGGAAAAAAATCGATGCTAAATTAATCGATGTTTGAATACATCGATGATTTACAAAAAGTATCGATAAATCGATTATTTTTAAAAAAGATTTTTTAAAAGTAGGAATAGTTGAAAAGTCGATAATTTTATAGAAAAAGAAGGGAATAACGCAAATTAATGAATATAATTTATTTTATTTATTTCTTTGTTAAAAAAAGTTTCCCATCAAAGTCAGATCTCCGAAATGCTGCAGTGCATTTTCCAGGTTGCTGTCGCTATAAATAATTTTCAAAAATTTCGGTTTCGAATAGAACGCATTATCTTCTGAAGAATATAATGATTACATTCTTCAGAGGAATGGCTGATTGGTCAATGACGTCTAATAAACTACCTCGGAGCGATTAATCCGTATCATTCGCAATCGCTATTAGATAGAAAATAATTAAAAAAAAACATCGATGTCTTACATAAATAATCAAACACCGATGTATCGGATGAGAAAAACATCAAACAGATTAGTTAATTGATTGGTTATTAGGAAAAAAACTATCGACCATCTCGATTAATCGGCAAACATCGCCCATCCCTACCAAATAGCATCACGACACAACTCGGCACTCGACACGATCTGTGACGTCGCGTCGCGGCGTCTGCGCGACGAGCGGACTCGCTCGCTAGCCGCATCCCCCACCGGGGTGGCCGAAGCTGGACACCTGCGGGGGGCCCATGGTCCCCACCAACAATCCTAAGGCGAGAGGCCTCGTGGTCTTCGACCAACGGGGCCCGTGAGCGTGGAGTCCGCCCTCACATCCCCCAAAGAGGAAATAACCACCACCCTTGGAACACGACCTACGTTCTACGCGTCCCCACCTGTTGCACTCCGAATCGCCCCCACCCTCCGACGTCCTCGGTGTGTTTCCTCTCTCTCTCTGTCTGTTCGGCCACCCCTCCATTGTGCAAGGGACCGCCGGGGGACCGCAGCCTGATGAGTCACTATATAAGACAGGCAAGGACAAGAAGGTGTATGTTAGTACATACTCAATCCTTCCGTAGCTCGCATGGTTCACTTCGTGACGAGTGGCGGAGAATTCGGCTGCGGTGTGACCGACTTTTTTTTCTCTCTCTCTCTTCTTCTTTTCCTCCTACTTCTTTTCCTTCTCTTCGTTCCTTCCTCTATTATCGCTCCCTTCTCTCTGTCCCGAAAATTGTTCGTTATCACCTTGCGTCTTTCGGGACCTCCCTCTTCCTAGTACATGCCTTTAATCGAGTAAAATAGTTAATCTTACCGCGCGCGGACGTATTGTTTATTTCTCTCGCGACAACGGTGATCGCAGCATCGAAGACGTAGAGTCGGAGGAACATAGTCCGCGGGAAACGGGAGACCATATTTCAGAAAAGAAGACGAAATTGTGCTTTATCTTTCTTTTATCGAGAGAGACTTTAAGAGAGATATACAGACAGAGATATAAAGACAGAGACTTTGTACGGTATATACAGTAAGTGGTAACCACTCGTTACGACACGTTACGAGTGCTTCGAATTTTGATCGATCGCTCGAATTCAACATGCTAGTGAAATATATTATTCATCCATTGATGGCGATATGGCGCGTGATGAGCAACATCAAGATCGGGCACGAGATTGTTTATACTCTTTTCGTATTCGTCAGTGTTCTCCTGATTGTGCGGTTTATTCAGTGGATCAGGTACATCCGCACTTTACCGCCCGGTCCTTGGGGGGTGCCGATTTTCGGCTACCTGCCCTTCATGAAGGGCGACATGCATCTGCAGTACAGCGAGCTGGCCCAAAAGTACGGCTCGATATTCAGCCTTAGCATGGGTGATCAGCTGGTCGTCGTCCTCAGTGATTATCGAATCATACGCGATACGTTTCGACGCGAGGAATTCACCGGCAGGCCGCACACCGAGTTCACCAACATCCTCGACGGATATGGTAAGTGTCGAGCGCAGCAGATTCCGATAATACGCTTTATCTCGCGACTTTCGCATGCTTTCGTATCATCTGAGGCAGGGGGAAGGAGGTTAAAGCACTCTGCGCGCGGCTCGCTTGTCTTTCGCGCGAATTCACGTTCTGTCGGATTTATCAAAAATTATAATTTATTCCTCGCCGCCGATATTCGCCGAAATATTTTCCTCGATTTACGCTCGGCGAAATATTTGCGATAACAAACTTGTGAAATCTTTCGAGCGATCGTTTCTCCTATTCTTCGATTTACTTTTTCGATCCATCGCGGATTTCTTTTCGATCAAACTTGTGCTTTAAGATGATGAAATCGTATACTGTTTGCGGACAGATCGGTACCGCATTGCGATAACGAACCGAGTTAATCGTGAATAGTCGAGAGTTGCGATTCAGCATCGTTCATGTTGCTGTTGCAGGCATCGTCAATACGGAGGGTGCCTTGTGGAAGGATCAGAGGAAATTTCTTCACAACAAGCTTAGATGCTTCGGAATGACGAACATCTGCGCTAAAAATAAAAGTATGGAATCGAAAATTATGGTGAGTACCAAAAAATTCGTATTAATTAACGCGCAATCTGTCAATTTGTCTCATTCGACGAATATTGCATAAAACACGCGAAATTTTTATTCCGTTATTTTTTGTAGATTTTCGTATAATTACTTAAGATAATATTCATTTTTACGTATCTGTAATTAAAAAAGCATTATACACGCTCTTTAGCGATACTATGATCAATGAATCGACGATCAATGGATCTTATGCCTAATATTAATAATATAATAATGTAAGGTTTTTTTAATTTACGCGATGTCGAGAAATTTTTTTAAACCGCACAAGATAAAAAGTCTACAAAATTTAAAACTCGAAATAAACGATTGTAATATTTTGATTTAGAGCGAAGTTTATACGTTTATGTGGGGGTTGGCGATACGACGTGAGGCGCCCACAAACATCTCGCTTCCCCTCGGTACGGCAATCAGTAACGTGATCTGCATGCTCCTAATGAGAATGCGTTTCCCTCACGGCGACTTGCGATTCAAAAGATACATGGGTCAAATCGATGAAGGATTCAAGCTCTTCGCCAGGGTATCATCCATCAACTATGTACCGATGTTGCGTTTCTTACCTTGCATGCAGGGCACCGTAAACAAGCTCTCGCAGAATCGGGCGGAAATGGCAAATTTCTTTCAAGAGATTATCGATGAGCACAGAGCAACGTTCAACAAGAACAACGTGCGCGATATCGTGGACACTTATTTGCTCGAGATTGAGCAAGCTAAGGAGGAAGGACGGGAGAAACAGCTTTTCGAAGGAAAAAATCATGGTAAGTAGAAAGCGATATTTCTCTTTACCGCTATTTCTCTTTTTATTATATTAAATTTATTATATTAAATTTATATTATTTATTATATTAAATTTATCATATTAAATTTATATATTTATATTTATATATTTATATATTTATATATTTATAATTTATATATTTATATATTTATTATATTAAATTTATATTAAATTTATTATATTGGTTCATCTGTTTATAATGCTAGCGCTTCTTTAAAAGACTGTTTTTTTTTCTCTTATATAGATCGTCAGATGCAGCAGATTCTGGGCGATCTCTTCTCCGCTGGTATGGAAACGGTGAAAACTTCTCTGGAGTGGGCGGTGCTTTTAATGTTGCACTATCCGAAGGCGGCAAAAGCGGTGCAAGATGAATTGGACGAGGTCGTAGGAAGATCTAGAATGCCCACATTAGAGGATCTCCCCTTCCTTCCGATCACCGACGCAACGATTCAAGAGGTTCTTCGCAAATCCAGTGTCGTCCCGCTTGGAACCACGCACGCCACCACACGGTAAAATTAATCCCGCATAATTGACTTTTATTTCTTTGCAATGCGTCTTGTAATTCTTCGTTTCTCGTCATCTATTTTTTTATCTGATTTATCTTACGCGCGGACGCCCTTTCCCTTTCTCTCTACTTATATGAGCTAAGAGCGGATTTCACAACGAGTCCTCGCCTTCTTCCTCAGACGGCTTTCCGTGTCTGGCATATCAGAATCTCGCGATCATTTTGGACGATTATATTCGGCAAGCAAAAGTGAAAGCAAAGGTGCGTGGCCCCTCTGTCTGCTTTTCGGCCGGGCCGCCCCGCCTTCGGTTCGAAGCGGCTTCGAGAGGTCGACGACACCGTTAATCGTACGGACAAAGAACCTATTCCGTAGCTAGCAAGTGTATTCGACTCGCGATATATCGAGAATAACTCGTTAGGAATGATCGCGCATGAAAGCAATGGCCGCCATTAGAAACTGTGCGGGCGGCACAATTTCACTTCTTCGCGGAGAACGCGGCCAGAAAGAGCGTGACGAGCGCACGTGCGTGCGCGTAAAAAGTCAAGCTGGCGCTTGACATCACCGGCAGATTAATATCCCGTATAGTTGAACACTGAAATATTAGATACGGCAATTGTAACCTTTTTTTATCGCGAGAAACTTGATTATATGTTCTCCAGAAAATTATTATTATATTAGTTAATTATTTATTATATTGGTTAATTATTATTATATTAGTTAATTATTATTATATTATAATCATATTATTATTATATTACTAGTCAATTATTATTATATTAGCAACGAAACACACATTCATTTTATCGCTGGTTATCGACCTGGTTATTTCAACACTCTTTCCCCCCTCCGAAATCCGTTTCCTCACTCAAATGTTGATTTAATCGATCAATTATTAACATGGAACATTCCGTCTCTTCGTGTTACAGAGACATGACAGTGAACGGCTACACGATTCCAGCTGGTTCCCAAATAGTGCCGCTGTTGCACGCAGTGCACATGGACCCGAAACTCTGGGATGAGCCTGAGGCCTTTCGACCGTCCCGTTTCCTCTCCAACGAGGGTAAGATTTGCAAGCCGGAATACTTCATGCCGTTCGGAGTCGGTAGACGAATGTGTCTGGGCGAAATACTGGCGCGCATGGAGCTCTTCCTGTTCTTCAGCTCGCTGATGCACACCTTCGATCTGAGACTGCCCGAAGGCGCCTCGTTGCCGAGCCTGCGGGGCAACGCCGGTATCACGATATCCCCGGACCCCTTCAAAGTTTGCTTCCTGCAGAGGGATTTCAATGTGGAATGCGGCAGTAACGAGGTCACCACCGGCGGTCCTTTGCGTAACGTCGGCAGCCATTAAGCTTGTTCAGTGGGCTCCAGAACCACGGGCACGGTAGTTGTTCCTATTGCCGCAGAAAGATCGAACAAAGAGAGATTTTGCGCCACGGGATCATCCATGCACGCGCGCATCGGCCGAGGTGGACTCCCGTAAGGTTGTCTGATTGTATGTTAATTATTGGAGAACGATCGAAAGTTTTTATGCTAAATTTTATAATCGCGATTTAGTATCATTTTAAATAAGAATAAAATTTTGTGGACTTATTCCATTTACAAGAATACCTAGGAAAACATTTTTAGCTTCATCAAAATACTTATATATATAATATATTATATCTATTCTAGTTTTTAAAAACTGGGAATTCTCCCCAGAAATAACCGTTATATAATCGATCGTCTTCCGATGTCTAAAGTAGTCTCCCTACTATATAATTTGAAGCGAATTGATGATCCTCCGAAAAAAATTGGATTAGATTGAGGAAAGTTACTAATAATTTTATTAGTAGATAAGAGAAAATTAGTAAGTTAGATATAAAGAGGAAAAGTTAGGTTCTCGAGCGTATTTCGTTGCTCGATATGCTCATGTCATTTAATTTGGTACGGCGAGATCTTATATATGACTCCAGTTCTAATTATTAAATTTATCCATCACTATTAACAAATAAATTTTTTTATCATTTTTATTATTTTTATAAAATCCAGGTCTTTTAGAAAGTTTTACCAATCATTTTTACTTGAATTTTTAATTCCATGGACACACATGACCTCGCCATACTAGAAGCGTGGCTTCTTTTCATTACGCAAAATTTAAAAAATTTTAATCCAAAGAAAGTTTCTAAAGAAAACAAATTGTCAATCATGGTATCGCGAGCATCATCGAGATATTACAAATTGAATTGTGATAAATTATCACAATCGTGTTAAAAATTTCAAATAATCATCTTATCGACGCCGAGACCATAAGAATAATGAATAACATGTTTGGCTGCAAAAATTCTGCTTAACTTCTTTGGAAAGTAGTATAAACAGAAATCGATCGGATAATCGAAGGGAAACGAGAATCCTCCTCGGGTAAGGCTTAGAGTACAAAAGGAGTTTACAGTTCGAATCATCTCTCCCTACCTCCTCTCCTACGTCTGGCCACTTTTCACCCGCTCCGATTTTTCGATAGTCTCTATGAGTATTTATTGTTTTGCGAATGTTACTCTGCCCCGTTTTCCCTTCCACCCCAGGCCTCGTATTTATTAGCGCTTAGTGTAAATCGGCGAGATCGACGCGTGTTCGATTTATCAAACAATTTTGTGTCTCGTGAATAAACGAGCGTTAATTCCGTTACAATACAATCGTTTCTAATCAGAAATATCTCCGAGAGATATCTCAGTTATCGCGCTTTGTTATTCATTTTAAGTATTCCGATCTTAACACCGTCGATTTGCCGTAGATCTCCGATGTGGATGAACGAGGATGACGGTTTAATGTCCCTCTTTCATTTACGATAACGATAACAATCCGCTATTAAGATAGAAAAAAGTAGTGACGAAAGAAAGAGTGTGAGAGTAAGAGAGAGAGAGAGAGCAACACACACACACACACACACACACACACACACACACACACACACCCACCCACCCACCCACCCACACACACACACACACACAGACCGACATGTATGTAAATAGATTATTCACAATTGAGCGTAAGCGCGTTAAGCGTGCATTTAGCGTGTGTGCGTATATTTAATGATATATATAGCTGGTCGACGTGCCGTTTGACGAGAATGCGAGACTGCCCTTGTATCCGAGACGACTCGCGCCAAAATATCGCGATTTCGTCGACTTTTCTAGCGATTAACGAGCGGGCTGTGCGTTGGCGCCGATGTGAATCGGCCGAGAGCGATTTTCGTGAAAGTCGCCAAAGATTCCGCCGTTGCGACATCCACCGCGACGTGGCGATCGTTTGGAAATAGACTGAACGGAACATCGATCGATAGAACGATGATCGCCCACTTCATTTTTCTGTTCGAGCGCGAGCGCGGGCTGAGGCTGTGAGTCCAAGAGATCCGGGATGTACGGTCGACGATTCATTGTGACGTCGTCTCAGTCCGATTTCCCAAAGGTATCCCAGGCTGTGCATCCTAGAAACGGCAAAGAGCGCGCGGCGGTTCGCTGTATCCAGTCGTTTCTCTCCCAAAGTCTAGAGGAACTCGAGTCCGAGAAACCCCCGAGATGCTACCCTTTTGTAGTCGATGACTGACGGATTCGCTCCCAGCATACGGGATCCAATATGCCGCGCGCAGAGTAATTTTCTTCGCCCGAGTTATCCGGTAGGGCGTTAATTAATCTTAGCACGTAGCACGCATGAATTGCAGAATGCCGCATTGTGTTCACCCGTCGACCTGTGTTATTTATATATTAATGTTTCTTTTTTTTTCTATGAAATAAAGATGTTTTGTAGTTGAGATTATCGATCTAATGCCTGATTTATCCCTGACGATCCAATCGCATCGCTCCCTATGTAAGAAAACTCATTTTAGAGATTCCGAAGAGAAAGAAAAGGAGAGAGAGAGAGGGAAAAATATTTCAAAGTTGATATATTTCAAGAAGTCGAATTTTTCATCGATCGCTCTCGCGAAAAATTTCAACTGAAAACTGCAGCCTCGAGAACCGGATTCTTAAAGATGAGTAAAAAAAACTTCTCTGGTTCCTCAGCTGCACCAGCGGCCTTCGACTCTGATCTCTGTGATCTCATCCCTTCCTGCCGCTCAATATTTCGAGGACTCTTGGCTTGGGGTCTACGAAAGAAGACTGAGCTGAGCCTAGCTTTCTCTTCCACTGGTCCGTTCGGTATTCTCGCATTTGGTAGTACATTTTTTTTCAATTTATACAACCAGGCAGTCCACGATGCTGTAGCTAAAAATAGTCACGAATGGATACAATCCTGCTGATTGGCGAGTTTGACCGGGTGATTAAGAGAAGGCTAGTGTTCAATTAGAAAAAGAAATGTTGTCAAGAAATTGTCAGATTATTTACGAAACTTTTTGGAAATTTCTAATTAATAATTTTAAATCAAAGATATTTATAGAATATTATACAATATCAATTGGCTGACTTTTCGATCAAATCTAATATTTTTACTGATAAAATTTTTCACTCCAAAAATAGTAAAAATTTCAGAAATTCTTCAAATTTACACGCAAGTCAGTTTACATGTAAATTAATTTATAGATCTCCTGTGTAACTTCGAGTTTACTCGCGCAGATATACGAACGGGATAATAAAATTCGCGGAGCATCGCGGCTGGCAAAAGCAAGAGACGAACGCTTCGCGCGCTTACATAAGAGAAACTCGCGCGCTCTGAGTTTCTAACGAAATATCGTCGCCGGGTACACATTACGCCCGTAAAGTAAGGTTAATGACACGAAAGTCAAGTGGCCCCAAACCGCACACAAGTTACGTAAGGTCAGCTCAGCCGGCTGTCAGCACGTCCCGGGACGCACATTGTAATAATGGCGCGTTTCCTGCAGTATACGTGCACGCGAGAACGCAGATAGGTATCCCAGATGCGTTGGTGCGCCATGTGCAACCGTAACTGTTGTTGCTGGCCCACTAATAGGGCCTTTATACTTTATGTTTTCGTATATATGTCACTTTTCGTGGTCTTCTCGTCGCCCAAAAGTCGGTCGAGTAGCCAACCGGCTGCCGCATATAATGAAGACGGAAAGTTTGAAGAACCTTTGCTTCAAGGCTTGGCTCAATGAAGCAGGAAGAGGCGTTTTGTGGCTTTTTTTTTACTGCCCAGCACAAAGTTGAAAGTGTCTTGATAGAGCAACTTCTTTTTATAGCTCGATTCGCTTGAGTTTCCTCATCTCTCTTTTGATTAAAGTGGCATTGGGCCATCGCGATGTATTAAGAAGCACTAAGTCGGCTGTGATTGTTCTCGGAATATAAATTGATTGCCATTTATCGTTTATTATCATTCATCAGATTTTTGCGTATATTATTCAACCTATAAAACACTTGCTCAAATTATAAACTTTTTATCTATTATACTACTGTTAATTATCTATTCAATTATAATATTTATGTTGTGGATTATTATAAACAATTGACTCACCACATTTTTCACTGAAAGTGATTAATTTTTTTAATCACTTCGGAATTCCTTGTCGAAACTAAAGCAAAAAATTTAATTCCCTCTTTGTATATACATATGATAAGAATAGAATCAATTTAAATCAGAAGAATATATCTCCCTATCACAGGCAAGGTGTAAGATTAATTTTTTATAAGATCTTTTACAAGTAAATTTTGCATCGATTGCATAATTTTACATGTTGTTCATCTCGTCAAGCATTTTACTGACATTTAAAATGCATGAATATGTTAACATGGCAAGAAACAGGATAAGACCTTCGAATGCACTCGTCGTCCATTTCGAGAGCCTCGACCTTTTCTCTTCTCCTTGATTAAAAAAAGTCGAAATTCTTAGTTTCTTGTTTTGTATTTCTCTATATTCTGCAGCGGTTTTGCGTGCCCCGACAATTAATAGAAGGAAACGCAGCGATTTCGGTACCTTGTGGTGAACGGTGCGCTCTTATAATTTATCCAAGGCCACTACATTGAGAAGAAAAAAATGCGCGTTGCATAACGATGACGGAATTTCACGAATCCGATGCGAGATGTGCGAGAAAAAAGAGAGAGAGAGAGAAGGAGCGAAGCGAAGGGGCGCGCGTGCGATTTATGTAAAATCATCTCCCAATAATCCGTGATCGCGGTTGACATTTTAATTTTAACAGCATATGATTCCATAGTAATATACGCACATATTGGTAGTAAACATGAGCAGATGTAAAATAACAATCGCGAGATGCGTGCGAATAAATTCCTCTCCATTTTCACAGGGTGGAATATTTTTTCGCGACTCGCCTTATGCCTTGTTGCAAGCTTTAATAAAAACACTTGTTTTTTCTTACATCGATATGCCGAAATATTTGGCGATGGCGAAATATTTAACTGCCGAGGTTATCGCAATCAGGTTATAAACCGGCACGCGAATATCTGACATCTTGCGCGACGTTAGCTACCGATCTTATTAATATCTGCCTTGTGAAAAACGTTGATATAAAAGTTTGGCATGCAACTTGTTGCAAGTAAACAGGCAAAATAGCAGATAATCAGAGAGTGATATATAAAATTAATTAAAATCATGAATTTCAGCAATCTTTGTCGCAGTTTGTTATGATTTGATAAAAAGCTTTAATTTTCAGGAAAGAGGAAGATAAAATGAGAAACCCTGATTTTTAATAAATTTTACTGACGTAATATGAAGCGATTGTATGCATAATAATATTTAAATTATTGATATAATTAACATAAATATGATCCAATCGAATATATTTTACGTAAGACTCATATTATCAGAACCATAAATAAATATATAAATTTATAGAAAAAAAGCATAATAATAAATAAACGTATAACAATTTATATTAATAGCAGAATCTCTCTGAGAAAAAAAGTATTATTTATTTTAATCGTATTTTTGTATGAATGCTACATTATATATATAAAATGCGTATATATATATTTATATGAAATAAAGATATATTTAAAAGTATTTTTAAACATATACTTCATTTTACATATGTATAATTTGTATAATATTAATAAGTACAACAAAATATTATCATATGTAAATTTATTTCCGCAGCGTGAAAACCAACCGATGCGGTCTTGGAACCAGAGTAATTCCGCATTCGCCTTCCAGATCGATGTGCGTACCGGGTGGTACAGATATAACAAATGTGCGAAGAATTCTCGCAGCAAAGAGAAATAATATCATCTTGGCGAATTCGTCACCGATGCACATACGCTTACCTTAAAATTGTGAATGAAACGCAAACGTACATGTATTACTTTATATTTTTAAACGAAACACTGTGTTTTCGATCTTGCATTTCGCATTCAAGTTCTTACCTGCTTGAAAAGGCAAAAAAGCTTTCGGTTTGGTAAGACTTCCATCTTCGGCGATAAATCTTTCGGGTTTGAAAGAGAGCGGATCGTGCCAATATGAAGGATCCGTATGAATAGCCCACTGCAGCGGAACAATCATGGTACCTTTCGGTATGTCATAATCGCCTATTTGCGTGTCCTGAATGTAAATTGTCTCCTTGCATCAATTTATTTCAATTTTTATATGCAAATTTCACAAAATGAACTGCGATTTTGTTATCGATATTAGACGATAACAAAGATATATTTTTGATTTGCAAATAATATAATTATAAATAAATAAACAAATATATTTTTGATTTTACAAAATAAATAAATGATGTACAAAAAATTACGTTAATTTTTACCTCGATTGTCCCATGAGGAATGCCAAGAGGTGTAACGCTTCGCAATCTTTGTGTCTCCGCAATTGCAGCTTCCAGTCGAATTAAAACAAGTCTGTCCTCCAAACTGGGCGGCTTTTGTCCCAATAGTTCGTTCATTTCATCGTAAATTTTTTTCTACGTAAATAAAGACATAAAATTTGAAAAAATCGTACAACGATCAAGATCAAGATTCTGCATCAGAAATAACATTTATATTTAAAAATATCTTTTTGAGAAACTTTTGAGAAGAAATAAGCATACTTGCTCGACTGGATGTGTCGCCATGAAGAGCAGAAACCAACGAAGAGTCGTAAGGGTCGTATCGGTGCCTGCGCCGTAAAGATCGGCCAAGAAATGATGACATTGAGTTTGCGTGAAGTATCCAGGATCGTCCGCATTGTTTCTCATTACATCGTCGAAAGCCGCAAGAAAATTATCCGTCTTTTCAAGCCGAGCACGATGCTCATCGATAAACGTTTGATATATTTGATGCGTTTTCCGTTTGCCATCGATAAGGGACGTCTTCAATTTTCCATATCGTGGTAAAAATCTGTACGACCCAGAAAGCCCAACAAAGAAATTCTTTATTTATTCCTGAAAAAGTCTCTCATATATATTAATTTAAATTAACATCTATATTTTTAAACGCAAATATAACTTTTTTTCATCATTAATTTTAATCAGCTGAATATCTTTAAATATATTTTACACAAACATATATAACTATAAAAATTATTTGTTTCTACAATATAATGAATTTATATTCCTTTTTAAATGAAATAAATAATATGTATGAGAATATTGAAAATAACGAATATATTAAGAATACAATCGTTGTAATATCGATAGCGTAATTATATGAAGCCTTTACAATTCGCATATCAATCTTTGTTAGAATAAGCTAATTTGATTTTATAATTATAACCTTTTATTGAAAACGTACTTTAACAATCTTTCTGATTTAGCTTATGTAAATTTAACTAGCACGAGTAAAATTGTTCTTTGCGCTATCTTTCTTTACAAAGATTTGTATTTACTCTTCTAGATGGATATTTAGTTCAATTTATCATATCGTTTGCATAAAAAAAATTGTCTATCTTTCCATGTTTATCGCTCGAGAGTCACCGCCTTCGATAAAAAAACATGACATTTGCATGATAGACGTTGAATGAATCATAGTCGCATCATCGACGTGTTAATTGATCGTGCGGATCAATTCGCTTGATTTTTTCTGCGCGATAATGCGGTTTACCTTTCGTTAGCGAGGTGTAAAACATATCGCGCGTTATGAAAATATGCAGTCGCGTCGATCGGAAGGATCTTTATCAGGGATAGCGTCGTACCTGAGGAACGGCAAAAAGTTGAGCGGCCCTGCGACACCGATATGCTTGACTCCTTCCTCCTGCATGTGTCTCAACCACTTCCACACCTCGTCGTCCTCCTCGTAAACTTTGCCGAATACGAGATCGTTCATCATATTGCCCACGCAGTGATGAAGTGTCTCCAGCGGATCGATACCATCCTCCGTAGCGCGATCTCTTAGTTTCTGAAGGATCGAGATGAGAAATTTCTATCTGTTTCGTTCTCCGTGTTAATCAGGATTTAATATAAAACACTTTTAAGCCACGCGCTCTCGCGTATTTTATAAAGTATTACACTTGTGCCTAACGCAATGAATGATCGAGTAGTTTTTTTTAATGTTATAGCAACGGTTTTTACATTTAAATTCTTAATTGCCATCATTGATAGCGTGCCGAAATGTCACAGAAATTAATAGCTTCATTAAATGCAATGACATTTCCAGATAAATAAATGGTAACTTGCATAAGAATTTGTGTTATTCCGCTTTTCAATATTCCTTCTGGAATAAAATGTTTAGTCATCGATATAGTACCCGTTTAGGGACAGATTTACACGACACAATGGTTTCGCATGAAACGTCTATGAATAATATAGTTTAGCTAGACTTGGCAACGCCGTTGGGCGCTAAATTACCGATATGCATTCGTTCACGGCCGTGAGAATTCTCGTCTCCATCCTGTCCCTTTTGAAGCCGGGTAATTTCATAATACCGAAATTCTTCAGACATCCAGCTACGAATCTTCGCTGATCCCTCCAGAGATCACCCTCAGCACAAATGATGCCTGCGGAGCGCATAAAGAAACGGAGAGGTGAGACTTTTGTTCAAATGTTCTTTCTTTTTCTTTCTTTAGTTCTCTTTTGTTTTCTTTGTACAAGGATGAGGTCCTCGTCGCACCTTGATCTTAGGATCGTAAATAATGCTACCCGAACGTATCTCCGTCCCGTTTCCCGCCTTTCTGCGTGGAAACAAGCCGCGCTCTTGGCGGGAAGATGCAAAAAATAGCGGGAGAGGATTATCGTCATTCCGTAAGTAGGCGCAGCCACTGAACTCACCGAAGGATAATCCTCGAATGAATAAACAATAATCTCTCACCGCACCCACTCGACGTCCCTCCCTTCGGTGTATTCATAGTATAAAGACAGCTACGGCGATGATCGATTAATAGCGATCGCGATTGCTGATTAAGCATGACGGCCAGATAAAGTGTTCATTAACTGTTCATTAGCTGTTTATCATTCGATTTCTTTTGCATTTTTCTGACATCTATTACATCTGTTTTTCTTCCACCTGCACATTTCTTTTTCCTATTGATATTATATTATTAATAAATATATTAACTTTTTTCTGTTTCTTTTTCATCAACTTACATTCTTTCTTCAAAATGTATTCATTTTTATTACATATCTATGTCTCTTTTAGTAAGTATAGAAAGTGTAAAATTAAGCAATAATTCGATCACTTGATATGAATAGATAAAATCACGACTATCGATTATACTTAATTAATCTGAATATTACATGATTTTTTTTCTTATTGCAACGTTGAACAAGATTGAAGTGAGCTACATTACGCTCTTTAAAGAGGTAATAGGAAACTTTGTGTTGCAAAATTTATGCATTTGCGCCGCGACAGTAAAGGTGTGTCGCTTATGTACATCCGATTTCGCAGCCAGATCACACGCGCGAGAATGATCTCGGAATCTTGATCATCGCTCAATGAGATTATCGAGGTTTACGGTCGAGGCGTCATGAGAATACAGATCGAGATCTTTGGCGTGCGATTTATCAGACGATATATATTGGATCGTAGTTTTTTTTTTATGTTGGGCGCGAATTGATATTTTTATCAATTATGTGGGAAAAGAGGAATAGAGGACTATAAAGAAATGTTTAATCGCAGCTGCCAATGCGTGATTTTTGGAGAAACGAAAGCGAATCTTGAAGGAAAGACAACCATTTTCGCAAATTTACAATTCGTCATCGCACGCTTGAGCGTCAAGAGAAGAAGTAATGAAAGTATACGTCGGCGCGGGGTACAAATAGGTTATCGCATGATGAGTGTTTGCGATACTATTTATCATTCGCAGCTTGTTCTAAAAGGCAGCGCTGTCGATAGGTCAGTGTCGTATTTAAATGACGCCAAGAAAACTTTCCGGGATCGCGAGTACGCATTAATCTCTCTTCACTCTGGCCGATAGATCTCAAATCATCGAATAATGAAATCAAGAGAATTAAAAAATCTTATTTAAATTTTTTAATGAATAAATCTTATATTTTTTTAATCTCGTATAAATTTTATGTTTAAATTTTACACTATATTTCTTTTAAAAGTTAAAAGTCAAATGTCATATATATTATAGTTATCTATTCATTATTCGTTCATTTTTTATCATTTATAATTGTGATAGTTTTATACTTGTTTATTGTAGAACGCACGACAAAAAATTTAATTTTATATTCAATTTTTGTTTTTAATATTTTAATCTTTTGAGATATCAACTTTAAATCAGAGCAGTTCAGAGAAGATTTAAATATATTCATTAATTACATATTTTAATTATAAAAAAAACATATATAAAGTCAAAAAAGAAATATTCTATTAGTGTAGAGCTTGCATTTCCTTGCCTTTTCAAGAATAATGTTGAATATTTTAGTAGCAATTTTTAGAAAGAGGGAAAGAGCACTAGGATAATAGCCTTCAAGGAAGAACTAGTAAAAGAAAAAGTTTGCTTCAACTTTGTAGCTCGCATGCTACTTTTCATCTCTACGATGCATCCGCGAAGCTACGAACAATGAAGCTCTCCTTGCCAGTCGAGCTTCTTACGCAACTAAACACCCCGCCGCGGATGATTTCAAGGGATGACATCACTCGGTCTCTCGGGCACGGCACTCGTGGAGAGGAGCGCTTACCACGAATTCGCGAACCGCCAGAAATAAACCGGACGGCGGACGGATAATGCATACATGCGTCCGAACGTTTCAGGGCCGGTCATTCCACCTCGGCTGGCAAAAAGTCCGACGAATGCAGCGCGAGAAGGCGACGCGCGATAGTCGTCCTGTCCAAATACAGCCGACCGATCGATCGATCGCCGTTTTATGGCACGATCATTAAAATACCGGGATATGGCGCTGTCGATGGCATACTCCAAGTGCTTCGACTGTTCGATAATAATTCGTAGTGAATCCTCGAATTATGCGCAAGATTTCTGAGGACGATCTATGAGAGAGAAGAGAGATTAAAAAGATATCTTATGCTAAATAAATGTTGTGTTTTGCCTTTCATTAAAGCATGCATTTCGCAATACATGTTATATTCATCTATACCGCTCGCGAAGACTTAATAACGTCTTTACAGTTGATTACAAATGATTTTCCGATTGCAAAATTTGACAGATAAATCAATACAACGAAGCGCGCGATAATTGTGAAAGATTGTAATGGCTCCTCGATAAATATTGAATAGCAATAGCTTGAAAATTGCTCTTTAAAAATCAGAAAATTACTGAGGAATAATTTTTCTTCTATTATTGTTGAAATAAAGCCAATCGTGCAATGTTATTAAATAAATAGATTAAGTAAATAGATGTGTCAATTCGTTTAAACACATTTCCGAAAATCATTCTGTTTCAACGAGGGTGTCTATTAATCGACTCTGTACTTTGCTTATTAATCAATCTTCCTCATCAGTAGCAATCGTCAACTATCAAATATCGCTCTTTTGACACTGGAAAATTGTTGCTGCAATTTTCTTTTGTGAAATATTATACACATTTCAATTAATATTGTAAGTTGAAAAATTTCGAATGATCATCGAGACAATCTATCGGGAACGCGGGTCGTAACAAGTCGATGATGATGATGCGAACGGTCTTCGTTCATACAATCCGTCGCTCTTAACGGGAGAGGCCGTCGGCCCGTCCTTGCGAAGCTAACTGTAATTCCCCACGGATGCAGAGCAAAACTGTCGACGACCGGGAGAACTTCCTTCAAGGAGACCGATATAAAAGTGAGAGTCCTTCGCATCTGTGCGACGCGGCCGGTCCCGAGTTTGCTCGGACGTGCCTAACCTACCCAATCGCGAATAAGCCGCTCGTTACGAAAACAGGAAAAAAGATTGATGTATCCTGAGCCAGCAATGTGTAACCATTCAAAGAAATTCATCTTGCAATTGCAGCAACAATTTTCTAGAGAAATTAATCGAAATAAATAAATGCTTAGCAAATACAGCAATGTCGCGTATATTTTAAACTTAATTGATCTAAATGACAAGATAAAATTTGGTATGATAGAAAAATCATTTTTTCAAGATCGTTCTAGTTATGGAAATTCATATTTATCCAATGGAATGATTAATATTGATATAATTTGAATGGGACCTAAATTTTTGCCAAAAGATATAAACTAGAATTTGCTGCTATAAATTCTACATGTTACAAACTATGTTTTATATTCTACAAAATATAGCGGTAAATTTTTATTGTGACATTTAGAAATCTACCTACATCAACAAAACATTTTTTTGACTATCTTCCTTGAAAATATTTTTGCCTTTTTTGAAAAACAATTTTAAAACACTAACAAATAAATTTCTTTCAATCTTCTGAAAACTATTTGCAAGTTATTACAGTTGAATACAACATATTGTAGTTTTGCAACGATAAAAGATGTATAAACGGTAGATGCGTGAATAATTATGTAGAATGAAAAAAAAAACGATACAAGGATACTGCGTACTAGGAGCAGAATCAGCGTGTGAGGGGAAAAATTGAATTCCACCTACACCCACTCTCCCGCGCTCGAAAGAGGAAAACAAGTCGTTGGGAAAATCGCGGACATCTTACGTCAGTGTTACGCGTTTGTAATAAGCTAAACGGAATACGAATAGTCGCTCGTGTGTATGGAAGTAACGCTTATTTTACACGCGCGCTTCTGACCGCATCGTTGAGTCAGTGCTGAGGTATGCCAAGTGCGATTGAAACTGCGACTTTTCTATAACTGATTGTAAATGAGATTGTTAATCATCGTGTATTACGTGAATATTCGCGTCTGCTTGCTCAATTGATTTTTTTCTCGAATTTGTATAAAAATTATCTACACGTGTGTGCAATTGAATGAAAAATCTATCAGCTTTTTGCACACATCAATTTAATAATTTAACTTAATTGAGAAATTTATAATGAGATAGAAAAGAAATCCTTGATGATTAATATTCTTCTTAATAAATAATGAACAGAAAAATGATTGATATTTGAAGATGTCAATCAGACTGTCGTCATTTTCCAATATAATGTGTTTGTATATTTTAATAATGATTAACTCTTGTATCTTTGATAACATCACAAGAGATAAGTCAAATAATATTAAATAATTAAATATATATCTTACTACGTTTTAAGGATGGCCTTGTTCATCAACGAAGAATCAACAATGGTACTTGAATACTTTTGGTAAAGATGGCGAAAATTTAATCGTCCTCATCGAATCCTATCGAACGATTCTGAAATAAATCGCGGTATCATAAAAGTGAATCGTGACAGAATGGTCTCTTTTTTCTATCAGCTGAAATTCGCAATATACTGCCGCTCGCGTGTGGCAGCAGCAACATCAAGGACGTCGAGAATTTCAGGTTTCGTCGACCCGCTTAAAGGCCAACGCCGTTGCATCGTCCAGACACTTTTGACGATCACCGCGATGCAGGTCGATGCACCGATGGTAACGAGAGTGTCCAATGGTCTATCGTTTTCCAAGATCAAGTCTCCCTCCCGCTGTTTACCACCTGCTGTTGCACACCTTGCCCTGACTTTACAAAGTGTAACGCGACACCTTAAATTTCTCACACTCGATCGGTCTTTAGACTTAGGCTGTAATCGCAATAGCCGACTTCCAAGTGATTTCAAGCTATGACAATATCTTTGAGTTTACGCTTTTTTTATATTTAATATTATTGATAGTCTCTCTGAATCATCGCGGAATTCCTCGAATTTATATCGATAAATGAATACTCGTTCCAATTAATATAATTTAAAGAATATTTTTATTAATCTTTTTAAAAAATTATTCATATAAATATTAAAATTTTTTTATAAATTATATTTATTGCGCGATATATTATTTTATTCCAAAGTAATATTAATGATTTACTGGAAATTAATTTTATCTATATTATAAAATTAAATTATTTTTGCCAAAAATTGTGCATGTGTAATTTTATAAGTCTTTTTTTAGTACTTAATCTAAACGCGAGACTCAGATTATATCCTGGGGGTACCCCTAATCTTATAAGGATTAACTTACTTTTACTTTCGATTCGTTTCTCAGAAGCCTATTAATACTTTGCTTCGCACCATCGGAATTTTGCGTTTCTCCGTTACCTGACACTACCGACGATATTTGTGGCATTTCCGATCCATCCTATCCTTTTCACAATCTCTAATGCAATTACTTGTTATAATAGGTTTCGCTAAGATGACTTCCTAGAATAATCAAAGAATCTATTCTAGGAACTGCCGTCTTTATGAAATATTTCATAAGCCCGCAACTTATATATGCCAATCATATTTCGGCTTTCAATAGAAAATTGTTAAGTGTGAAGAAATATATTTTTTTACTACTCGTATTTAATTATATGTATCATTGTAAATCAAAGATTATATTAGTGTTATACGTGTACATTCATATGTAAAATAAGTTGTTGCATATGAACATAAAATAAATTATAGTTCTTTATCAAATCAAAATTGAAGGAAGAGTGTGAAAATCCAGAAATTTAGAAATCGCAAAATATATCTATGCTAAAAATTTAATGAAACAATGAGATGGGATTCCTAAAATCCTAATAAAATTAGCTACAAATAAAGAAGACAACAATTAAAAGAAAATAAGCCGAAAAATACATGAAATATGATAATTTGCGACATTCGTGCGATGCGTGCGGAACAATCAAATTGTATAAAACGGAATTGATCGATCTGGCAGTGCGACACGTGACGAGCAATGCAGAAAATTTGCGTAATATGTTTACAGACGGCGCGTTATCTCGCCATCGGCGCGCTCTATAATAAATTAACGCTATTACGTACGACATTATCCGTCGTGGCGGGGCAACCAGTTTGCATAAGAAATGTGAGCGCGCCCATAAAGGCGCGTGTAAACGCGCTGTCGGATAATCACGGGTTGCGCTGGAAGGCACGCGCCTCCCGAGTCGATATTCTTCCCCGTGTTCATCTCTCATGTAGACAGCGGCCGCATCGTCATCGTCGATTTATGTGTATAGCTTTTCTCTCGTGATATTTCACATTGGATAACAGACAAGCGTTTTGAAGAGATTATCCGACGTAATACTGAAAAATAGCACGCGCTGACAATCAAGGAAATAGGCAATCCAAAGCACATTTTTTTTAGCGAATAAAAATTGTTATATAACTATAATTTATTGCTGACATAATTATGGGAATATTTAGCGATAAAAAATTAAAGAAATTAAAGAATTCTGCAAATGGAAATTTTAAAATGCAAAAGTAAACTCGTAAATTTTTATTAATGTTTAATAAGTCATATTTTTTAGTTCATTCTAAGCAGCTATTGTTTCAGTAAATTTTCGAGGTGCAATAACGAATATTAGATATTTATAAATTAAATGGATAGATAAAAAGTTATATATTTTCTCGCTGACTATAAATATTCTAATTATTTTATGGATATGGTAAATGTATTTTTATCCATCGAAAATATAATAACGGGAGGAATATTTTGCTGCATTAGTCGCATTTCATCGGAATACCGTAAAAGACAACGCATCCTTGGACGCTCCGATTTAGAGACTTTAATGCGCCGTGATGCGCACTTTCATGAGCCCAAGTAGTAACGGTCTACAGCGACGGTTGCTCGTCTGACTAATCCCCGGTCCTCACTACTTGAAACGAACGTTAGACGCCTCAGAGAGCCTCCCTTTCCTTCGAAACCGAACGCTCGCGATTGATCTAAGTTTAACGAAACTTCACGTGTATCACGAGATATGTACCTGGGGATCTGTACCTGTTGATGGAGGCGTGGCTAGGATTTCCCCACCAAACCTATTCCGGTGGAGAGAAAGAAAGGAGACTCACGCGGCGGGAGGATCTTTCCTGAATGCTCTGGAGGGGCATCTACAAGGAGTGGAGGAAGGCTCTCCGGACGCAAGAGTCTCTCGTGAAAGGTGTCAGAAGCGCTTCAATGTCGCGAGGGTGCGCGTGCAAAGGATGTGGCTACGCTAAATTTATCATGCATTATAAATTGGCCGCACAATTTCAATTCATATTTATTTTACATTAATTTCTTTCTGGATTTGAATTTACATTCTCCTTAGCATGCAGCTTTCTCTGTAATTTATCTAATTTATTTTGTAAAACTTTTAACCTGAAAGGCGACACACATCTCATAAGAAAAATGCAATCTCTTCGCATCGTGAAAATTAGGATAAATAAATTTTTTAAATTGAAAATATTCAGTTTCTAAAAGTTATCATTTTCTTTAAGAGATATACATTATGATGCATCATAGAGAGAGATTTTTTATCGAGTTTATATTCTTTTAACATCACTATTTTAATATTATTCGCGAACATTATTTATTCAAACCTATGCTAAAATTTCTAATTTCTCACATCATTTCATATTTATTTAAATTGTATCACTAAATTGGGTTTACAAGCCTAAATATATTGGCTCATTTAATTGCATAAAGCCAATATAAAAGATTGCATTTAAAATTCGAATCGGATAAGCAAATTCCTCTAATTATAAATTGCAGCCCAATTGTACATGAAATAACAGTTGAAATGTTCAATAAACGATTAGATTATTCGATTCGTAATACATACGCGCATTTATCGACTCGCTAAATCGGCGCGCTTGTAAAAGAGATCGGCGATGATAGCACGGAGGAAATGAATGGAGAAATCACGGGGCCGTTGACTTTGGAGACATGGCGCCTCGTAAACATCGTCGAAGGCTCACGCACACGTGCGTGCATGCACTGGGAATCGAAAAAAAAAAAAAGAAATAAGGAGGAAAGGAGACGCGCGGGGAGGAGGAAAGGGGGAGGGAAGGCGGGGAGGAAGAGAGGGAAGCGCGCCGAAGACGACGGTGGATCGCGAACGAGAGGATGGGAGCTTTCGAAACGAGGTGTAAGGTGTACCACCGGGTGCCGTGGTACACTTTGTCGTGAAATTATCGTCCCGCACGGATCGGCCCGGGCTCCGCCGTCGCCGACGACGGAATTTGTGGCCTTGCCGGCGAATTTTCAGTCGACGGGCGAAACTTACGACCGTTCGAGTAACCCTGTTTTCATCTGGAAACAAAAGCCGCGTAGCGTTAAATCAGGGACTAGCGATAGCCGCACGGCCCATCGTCAATCGCGGCATCCTACGTACGCAAACTTTGAGTTAAAAAAATGTCCTTAATCGCAAATCTTTCCGTTTCTATGATATATGGAGCACCGAGCATGTTCGACGCTTATCTATCGCATATATTATGTTCGGTACACACTCTATATACGTCAAATAACGGGGTACGAACGAAACTCTCTCGTATGCAGAGGAGCCGCTATCAAATGTCGGCGCCGCAATCGGTAACGTTGATCGTAAATCGAAAATCGTAACGGCACTTGGATCTAGAGAGTCCTCGTTATCGCGAGAACGGGACATCCGTGTGGCAGGCTGACTAGCTCTATTCTATTCTCCTTGACGGTCCACACCTCGCGCTTTTATCTCGACACATCGTCACGATAATCGAATACATGTATTTTGTGAGCCTAGTTCATATCGCTCTTACACGTTGAGTGATATTAAAGTCACACATTTCGTAAATTCTTACCATAATTTTTCAACATCCATTTTTAATATTCATGTCGTTGTATAAAATTAAAATTTTTAATATAATAATCTGTGGTTTTAAATTAATCGTAGGAGTTTTGTCACCATTTATATTCATTTCAAGCGTTCTATGCAATAAATATATCATGCGTAAAAAATCATCGTAAAAAATCATCGTAAAAAAGAGGAGGAGAGGATTCGGTGAAGATGAAATACGCGGTTCTTACGACACGACTTTCGAGCGTATATTCTAAAGATTTTTCGGAAACATCTCAAGAGCTATTGGAATGACATTGCGAGTAAATACGTGTCGTCAAAAGAAATCCATTTCTCATTTACACTCGAGGGCGAGGTCTCTTCAAAGAGACTTTCACTGCGCGTACACGTCTTATTAACGCGGAAGAATGCTTGTAGGTCGGCGGTTTTACGTCACCCGGAAGCTCTCTAAATCCTCCGACCCACGCCGGGCCGACCTCGTTTCCTATCTACGGCACGGCCGAGAGACGTCAGCTTTTTTTTTGTGGATCCTAAGGCACCACCGGATGGTAGGTAGACTTTTTAGCTGTTTAGTAGGTTAGTCGGCCCACGGCGAAACTTCGTTCGTTAGAGGAACCGTTACGTCCTACAACAACCGATGGTGCCCTTCCATTGTGCGACTGGTCGCTCCATTGTTACCACTTCTCCCGGCAAGTCGTCATCGCGCGCACGTGAGTTTCCCGACTCGCACTCGCCATGTGTCATACAATATGGTACTGTATGACAGAATGGTGTACTTTCAAGGATTATTCAAATTATCAGTTAGATGCCCGCGGATCAAACGCGGTTAACAGCCGTCTGAAGAATATTTTAGATTCTTAAGCGCGTCTACTATCATTAAATTATACTTGAATTTCATTCATCCTCGTAGACTAACGAATTGCAATTGAAATGCCATATAAAAAAATCACATAAATATTTAATAAGTAAAGTAGTAAGTTTTTTTTCTCTCCCTCCTTCTCACCCTTCAATTGAATTATTTCTTTTATTTTAAAGTGACAGTTTATATTTTACTATTTATTTAATACTATTTATTTAATATTATTTATTAAATTTATTATATTATAAATTTATTATTTATTATATTAATTATATAATTATATTATAAAGATCTATTTTTTTATTTAAACTACAGAAAATATATATGCCTATCCTAGACATCACAAAAAGATATCTAAAGGACGTTAAAACTTCTTGAAATCGTTTTTCAGACATCTTTTAAGGACATGTGCTGTCTGGGATTAGATTTAATTTTATTTAATAACAGGATAAAGAAAGGATTACTCACCGTGTCCCTGCATTATTCCATGCGTTAAATAGAGCGGGGCCCTACCGGCAAATACATCCTTCGCAAAGGCCTGTCTTACCAGCTGAGGATCCGACAGCAAGATCGTATAAACCGAGCCCATCCGTAGTCCACAGATCGGTCCATACTTCCTCGCCAGATTTGTCAGCGAAACGTGAGGACGTTCAGAATCTATCCACGGCAAATAGCCGAGTACCGGGATGCCGGATGGTCCCGGCGGAAGTCGAAGGGTTTTGCGATAAAAAATATAATAAACGAAAAATACAAAAGAAATGCCGAGGATGATATATACGGGGGATATCATTGTTTAAGGTGGAAAGGGAAGCGATACCGCGGTACCTGCAAATTAAAGAGGATACCGTTGAATAACAGTAATTTGGCGAAAGCGAGATATTGTAATTATCGTGTTGCAAGATTTTTATGTAAATGTGTAGCTGTTATACGAGACGGCGGCGTAGATAGACACGTTGATAAAAGGTACTTTATAATCAAACTGTTTAGAAACTTGGGCGAGAAACGTGCTGTTACACGGACGTAATAAATCACGTAAGTGTTTTCGCGCGTATGTAACAGACGATCCTCCTCGGTGATCGTAAACGCTTCTAATTGAGGGAACGCGATTGCAGCTTCCAGGAATGGCGAACGACAGAAATGAATGATAAACACCTTTCTCTGCGCCTACGGCGCACCGTGCATGTGTAAACTCATCTCATTATCAAGCTCGCGCGCGCATGTGCAATCGCGGAGGAGGACAAGGAACGATTCCGTGCTGCGACTACGCGATATAGGCCGACACGTGGTCAAACACGTGCCGGTGATGAATCGAGGAAGCTTACTTTCGACGGCGTATCGCCGGCAGGATTTTTTTTTTCACAATCATCATCACTTTGACTCGCAAATGTTTAGCGGCTATGACATTTCGTATTTTTATTCAATTTGTTGCGGTATTTTAATCGACTAATGTAAAATAAATTTTTCGCGCATAACGCTAGAGATCTTTAATCATGAACAGTAACAGCGGCATTTTGTTTCTAATTTTGATATAAAAATTGATTATTAAATATTTATTAAAATGCTCCAAAAATGTTCGTTTAATCTGATATAAAATCATCTGATATTTCTTTTATCTTAATTAATTAGTTAATATCAATATCTGATATTTCTTTTATCTTAATCTTAAACTTAATTTTATCTAAAGTTTTACAAAATAACCTTACATATTTGTTAAATCGCATGCATGAAGTTCGCTCTAAACTATCTTGGATACAACTATTATTATAAAAGTTTTGATAATAATTTTCGAGATTCTAATTAAAATTCATCTTATATTTCGCGAAAATTACGTTCTCGAATAAAATATACGATTTAAAGAACAAAGATATTCTTTTATGTATTAGTTACATAAGACATTAGTTGTGTAAAGATACAGAAAATAGTGTTGAACAAAACTTACCAAATCTGCAAACACAGAACTTTTACTACAGAAACTATAGCAGCCGCAATGTGCCTTTCTTGAATAATATTATAACTGGTTTCGCAGGAATTATAAACTTCAACTAAAAACAAAAGTTATACGATTTTAAATAAATAAATATATAAAACAAATGATTTCTTATATTTATATTTACATGTGAAAAATAAAATAAAAGCAGAGATTCGAACTATGAAAGAAAAATACTGTAAAGGAAAAATATACGATGTAACTTCGACGCTAGTATTGAGCTAAGTGTCGCCGCGAGACTTGACGAAAGTGATACCGAGTCGTTTGACTACCAAATGACAACTGCTGCGACAGCAAAGATTTGATCTGTGATATTCGATAACATTAGAGTAGACCATTACGTTTTCAAACAAATATTAAATCTTGCTCGAGAGAATATAAATGTATATATATAAAGCGTTTTAATTCTAATTAAAGAGCTATAAAATATTTTGTAAAATATATAAATTGAAATACTTTTTTACATGTGTGTGCGTACAATATATGTTTGATTATAATATTTTTGATATAATATAATAAGAAAAAAAGAGAGAATTTCTATCGAATTATTTAAAAAAAAATAAAGATTGTTTTGTTAAATTATTAAATGCATGATGCAGCGGGAATAAAGATTAATTTATGTGATACATAAAATATCAGCCAAATATCTGTATGCGGCGCCTATGTGTAAAAGGAATTTCTGCGCAGAAGGACCCTTTTCGACGGACTAGCCGGATAAAAAGTTACGTGTCTACCTGACTTAACAGGTCTTCTGGTTTGGCTTTTATGAACTAAGCCGTCCACTTTATAATTTACCGAGATGTTCGCGCACGCACACATACACAATTTACGACTAATTAAAGAACATCTTGAAAATAATTCGCGAATAAGAATGAATGAATCTAGATTCAATTAAAAATCGCATTCTTTGTACATTTATTATATTTGTAATGAATAAATAAACAAGTCATATATATATATATATATATATATATATATATATATATATATATATATATATATAATAACTAACCAGTTCCTTGTGAGTGGCGTTTATGAGATCACGAGAGAATATTATAAATGTATATTCCTATAATATATCTCTGTGCATAAACACATGCACGCCTCAGAATACCAACGACCCGTTGCCCTTACACACACGACTGACCTTCTTGGCTCACCTTACGAGTATCCTGTGTGCACTCACCTCCGCTCACGTGCGAGCTATCGCTCGCCTTCGCCAATCACGTGCGAGTTTATACATCGATCGCGTCTCTCTGGGCCGAATTCAATTTATATGGTACGTGCCCGAGCGCTCGAGTTAAACCGAAAAAATGAAAACAAGGAGAGCTCAACATTTTTTTCTTTATCGTGACCTACTGCCCGCTTGAAGAAGTTTCGGTAGAGAAGTTTCAATTGCCAAAGTGCCCTTTGACCTCTTGGAAAGCTACTTTGAAAGACGTTTCGTCGGCGAGAAATATTTCTACTTTTTGTACCGACACCTGGAGATTGTATAAGAGAGAAGGAATAAGAGAAATTCTACATTATATCAAATTAGTAATCGAAATGTGTAATTATCGATTTATTTTATTCTCAAAATCATAATTGTTAAAAAGTATTTAAAGGAACAAAAGTATGTAATATAAAATTTTCTATCTTTAAATAATATATTTAATTAATATATTTAAATAATATATTTAAATAATATATTTAATTAATAATATATTTAAATAATTTTCTATTTGAGAGATACTCAATTCTGGAAAAATATTATAATTAAATTTCAATATAATATAACGTGAATGACATTTCTTACGTGTAAATTTAATTTACACTTTATCGCAATCAGTTCTTTTCAATTGTAGTTAATGTAATTCATATATCTTTTCAATTATAATTAATGTAATTTATATATCTTTTCAATTATAATTAATGTAATTTATATATAATATTTATATGTGCGTGTATGTATTTTTTTATTGTATACATTTATATGTATTTTATTTGTATATTTTATATTTATTATTATCCAAATTTTTTGTTAGTTGTCAAAGTGTTTTTTCCATAACTGTTAACGTGGTCAAAACGACTTAAAAGAACGCTGCATCAGAGCAGGAATCTGATTTTCTCTTCGCGCGCGCAATCATAAAATCGGGTCGTCGGTTTGTATTCATTCGCGATCGCGATAATGTCGAATCTTTTTTTCGTATTACGTTTATCAGGAGACAGAAGATATTTACCTATTTTTGATTGAGGAACAAGTCGATTATTATTGCGAGAACAAAACCTTAAAAATATAATTTCGATATACCAGCAATAAATTCTCTTACAAAACAGTAATATGGAAATATATATAAATATAGTTTACTTTCTAAACAAAATTCGTATAATGACATTTAATAAAAATTGAATTGTCATGTGCAAAAATAAATAAAATTCCTTCATCTCTCTTTTAATCTCTGTTTGGGAAAAATTGGAAACTTACATTTAATAGTGACTCTTCCATTTCATGCGCAATGTTATAGCTCATTTTTAAATCAAATTTTGAGGAAGATCGATAAATGTTCAAATGAACTCGCGTGATGGTTTTACGCGTGGCGCGTGTAGAATTCGTGCGCTAAATTACGCATTTGCGAGCATATCGCGCGTCTCGCCGCATCTCGTTTCGCGAGGATATTGCGAGAGGAATGGACCGCATGATAGGCGCGCCACTTTCCCTCCGCCATAAAATGGATTGCGGAGGAAGAGGAGTCGAAGGGAAGAGCCGCGGGAGAAGGTGACGAAGAAGAAGAGGACAGACACACACGCATAAAGGAACAGGCCGAAACGTGATCGGCCGTGCACGTTGCCGGTGATCAAGTGCACGGCTTCGGCTACGATTCGCACGTTTTGGGAAACGTAAGGCTGATACTGATGATCTTCAATCCTAGCGATTGCCTCTTCCGCACCGCCACAATTATCCGAATCTGTCGACGATTTTCGTCATTTTGGAGACACGCACTTACGCATCGACAAGTCCTCTTAAGCTTATTCTTATAATTATTTTTGCGCGAGAATCAAACTGAATAATAATCACCTCATTTCACTTTTTTGAGCGATGATAAATTGGATGTAGCAAAAATATCACCCAAATAAGGAAAAAGGAATTTATAATTTATTCCTGATGAAAAGAAGAGATCGTCTTCCCCTGAAAAATTAATTCTTAAGATGCTCTAGCGAAAGGACTCTCATGTCAGACATTTCTTAGGTTAATAAGGATCCAAAATTCACGATCGATAACTCCATTCTACAGTTAAATGCGATCGGAGAGAGGAAGCGAATGAAGGGCGGGCGTCGGCTTTTTAATCGGCTCCTGCTCGGACCTCGGATAAAGCAAACGATCACGTTAATGAGAGATCGGTAGCCCCCGCGATGGACCCCGCGCAACTTTTCTCGCCGCTCTCCCGAAGCCCCCCTTGCGTTGCGCCGGTTCTGGTATGCATCGCCGATCGCGGAACCGAGTACAAACGTATCCGAGTACAAACGTATCCGAGTACAAACGTACCCGAGTCATCTGACGGGACGTGCAACGACCGACAAAGGTCACTCGCGACGTTAAATCTGCATATTTGCATATTGCTTCTTTCCCCGCCTCTTGTTCATTTTCCTTTGGCGTGCCGAATCGGTCAAAAATGCCAGTAGGATTATCCGGACCAGAAGGATTATTCGGGGACACGATCTATTCAGTGTCGAAATACAGGAAATTCCATGTCAAAACGTTAGAAAAATAATCACGATGTTCAAGCTCAATTTGACAAAGTAGACAAAGTAGTACGATGTTCAACTACCATGAAATCAATTTGATTTTTGGTATAAAATCTAATTTTAATTTAATTAATTTAAAAAAATATATACATGAGAAACTTGAAAATTTGTAAACATCAGTCTTGTAAAATTTTCATCGATATTTTTTTTAATCTTGCTTGTAATTATTTTCTAATGTGATGGAATCGATTTTCGGATATTTCGTGTTATACGAACAAGGAAAGAGAAACGAGGGTACCTATTCGCGCTTAAACAAGTAGTCTGATTTGACGCGGCAGAAAAGAGGAAGAACAGAGCATGAGAGTTCGTCGTCTCGTCTAATGCGGCTGATAACCTTGCCTAAACCCGGTCGTCCTATCGAGTAGAGACGAGGAGAGGGATGACGAGTAAAAAAAGCGTTGCAGAGCGAAATAGAGAAGAGAGGTGGGGAGGAGACAACCGATCGTTTCGAAATTCCAACGCAGACCGCCACTACCGATCACCTGCAGGTAAGATTGTAGTGCTCAATAGAATTAATCGCGGTGATCGATGTGCTCCAGATAATGGCTGCCCACGTTAAGAGATCGTTAGGACGCACCGTGCCGAGTCGTTGAACCACTTTGAGTAATCGAGGGTTTCGTTCTCGGACGCATCCAATCTGGTTTACGCGAATTTGAAAAATAAAGCGTTGCTTTATTACACATTTTATTCTACTTGTCTCTATATATTTATTTATATATATTTATATTTATCTCTTTCGTTATATTTATTTATTTAGGAAAAAGTATCACTATATTTAAGGATTTTTATTAATTATATTTAGGGATTCTTATTAATTATATTTAAGGATTTTTATTAATTATTATAAAATTTCAATAAATTCCTTATTTATTCATAACAAAATTCAATATAATATTTGAATATAATAATTAATTTGAATTTAAATAATTTGAATATATTGATTTAAATAATTTGAATATAATATTGAGAATTTTAATATTTTTAAAACCATTTTGCAAAATTAATTTGATAGAGTGAGATGCAAATTACATGCAAATTGTTAGAAATTTAATTTTTCTTTTTTTCTTCATTCATGTGAATCCCCCATATAAAAAACCAAGAAAAAATTAAGTTTTTTATATCACAATTTCAATAATCTAGTCATTCACAAAATATGCTATTAATAATGCAATCTTTGATCGATTCTCTTTCATCATTCTGTCATCGATCTTCTATCACTCTTCCTCTGTTTTTCTATCTCGACATATACAGATTGCCGTTCCTATCGCGAAAAGCGGCTGGTGCTCTTTCCAAGGATTCTGAAAAGAATCACACCCAGCGCTCTTGCAAAAGGGTTAACGCCAAAGATAGCTTTTCAACGAGGAGACCCAACCCTCCCCTTCGAGAACTATAGACCGTTATTTACGGCCTCCACCTTCTCTCGATCTCCACTGGCCCCCGAAGCGCACCGGCATAGCACATAACTACCACCATCTACCGTATAAGCGTAAGCCGGATTCTTCTCTCTGAGGCGGCGGCGGCGGCGGCGGTGGCGGCAGACATCGAGCAGCCATCTAGATATCGTCTGCAGCGTGCATTGAACGCAGGGGGAATGCACTGAATGCAGAATGCAGGAGCGAGGGTACCAACCCCGGAGTTCTCTTGGGGGCTCCAGGGCTGCAATCGCCACGCTGATCGATCGTACGTGACCAAAGATCCGGGCAAGGACCTTTCTCCGTCCTTCGTCGCGATCTCATCGCGACCCACGAATCAAAGTGTCCCCTCCGTATCAAAAATCTAAAGGCGAAGTGGGCGATCGTTCCGTTCCGCGGGTAATACGAATGTCACGGAGAGAGAGCGGAGAGAACGTTCGCTAAATCCGTACCTGTGAGACCGTACACTCGCTCCTGGGATAATGAAATTATTTTTCTTTCGACTTAAGGACGACTACTCTGGGTTCGATGAAACGGATTTTTCCGCCAGGATCCCTGCTGCCCGGAGACGCGAGACGGCGGGCGGCAGGCGAAGGAGGTGCCGGGTTGCTAGTGATGGCTTTTTGTCGAGCCTGCTCGAGAGAATAATGAACTCTGGGGTGCGTCGATCTCTCGGGAATCGTGCTCCCCCGACGCGCTATCCTTCGCGCGTTCTTCTCTTTTCTCCTTCCATCCCCTCCTCTACCTTCAATGACCTCAAAATTGAATGCGTCCCATTTTTGCACTCTCCTTTGTGTCCCTGTGCGTTAGATGCGCGCGTCATGGTCCTAAGGCAAGAATCTTCCCTCGACGAATTCTACGTCATTTATCTATATGAAAATAGCCAACGTCTCATTATGTACAGGTGGTCATGGCGTGTGTCGTTCAACTCAAAGCATTTCGTCGGTAAAAAGTTAGGTGCTCCATTAATCATAACATAACCATGGGCGAATGATTTCGCGAGCGGAATATGCCATAAAATTAATTTTCGAATAGTAAGATTATTTTCAAATTATTTTTTAGCACATGTACATTCAATAAAAATAATTAACTTTGCACTAAACTCTTCTCATAAAATTACATAATTATTAAATGATGTATTAGAAGAAAAAAAATTTGATTATAAAAGAAGAATGTTTATATAAATAAATTAAATATAATTCATATCAATTTATTTTATTTGAGTCAAATTCCTAAATATTAATTTTAAATATAATTTTTCTAAATATTACATCAATACAAAATATATGTCAAATTTATGATGTCAATGATAAAAGCGATTATTCTTGACATGCACAAACGCCAATTGTAATGCTATTTTGCGAATAACGAGAAGAAAGTACCGGATGTAGGCTCGGTCGCAAAGAGAATTCGATTACCTTGCCATTGTTTCTCCTTTCGCTCGGTACAGCTGCACGAAGGTATCTATTTATATCTTGGGGAGATCTTGCATCTTTTTTACAAGACTCTGAGGTAGATGCTCGAGGCTCCACCTAAGGATCCCGGCAATGGGTACAAGGATCGTATATATCTCTACCTACCTGTTCCCTCTAAACTCCTGCACCGGGTAGGTAGGTAGGTAGGTATCGACCTACGGAGCAACGAACGACCGGGGTCATTGGCTGGATCCAGTTATCAAGGTTGGGGTCCTTTTCCTTCGGTAGTGAGGAGATCGCCGTTTCTCCTCGACACGAATCGACGAACACACACACTTTCCAGGCTTTGCCATCACATTTACATTATCGCACAACCCTTCTCTTGAAATTGCGCTAGATTGCCAGCTTAGTTCTCCAGGATTGCGAGTTTAAATAATTATTGTCTTATACGATAATTATTAATTTAATAATTAATTTTTGTAATGTTATCCTTTGTAATGTTGTCCTTTTACCAGACATGCAACTTACGATCACATATCACATCTAAATAAATAAGTTTTGGAATTTTGTATAATAGCGTATTCATGATACACGTTCCGGCGACCTTCAAAAATGCATTTCTCGACACGTCGTTGAATGGCCGACTGCCCCACAGCTCAAGGGTCATATAAGTTCGAGACTGCATTATCGTTTTTCTTGGAAACCATGGAGAGCCGTTCCGGCGACATAAAACGGGCGCCCTTTGCTAAATATATCCAAACCGAGGTCGATGCATGTTCTACTCACATTTCGGACATAGGGGAAGAATGTCGACACCATCCGAGTTCATGAACCTGTTCTTTCCCTCGCCGAAACTCTCCAGGTCTCTTTGAAACAAGGATCCGTCGTGTCCTTGTAAGATAGAGGAGATGGTGGCAATACAACCAGATGGCAACAAACGCAGTTAACTGCACGTATCGAGATCGGTTATTTAAATATTGTAAAAAATTAAGCCATTACAATTTTAATACAGAATTTAATGCAATTATATTTATAATTAAATAATAAATAAATAAATAATGAATATTTAAATAATATTTATAAATAATTTTTAATAATAAATAATATTTAAATTAATATTTAAAACAATTTGTAACATAATGTATTATTAAGCGATATTCCAAAATCTAATCGGTAAATAGATTTATATATATGAGTGATATATTTTCCTTTTTTAGAAACTCAAGAGCATATACTATTATTATTTAATGTAACAATTGTTGTTATCTATGATAATCTCTATAACTTTACAATTTTGTAAATCTTTAAAACTGCATATCTTTTACCGTCAAAATCCAAATTGGAACAATACCATACAACGCACTTCTAATCAGACGAAAATGCGAAACGCTGATCTTCGTAGAGACGAGTGCAGAAGATAACAAAAGGAAGAAAACGTGGAAAAGAAGAAGGAGAATCGAGCGTAACCGGTCCAAGGGGAGCTGCGTTCTGATAACCCAGTTTTATGTGCTATCGGTCAGATCTACCTCCCCCGCCTTTGTCGAAGCGGAACGATCCTAGGTCTACCACCTCCGTAACACGACCGGCTCGATCATTCAGTCGCGGATAGTCAGTGACTAGCTTGTGCGATTAGCAGACTAGCTCGGACTAGAATCGCGGGCTGCGTCCTTATCGTTCATCTCGCACAGCCATTCAGGAAAATATCCGCGACTCATCCTACATTAGCAGATTACATGGATTTATATATTTTTATCTCGTAGCGTCTTTCTTGCATGTAGTTTGCACTCTAATCTTTGTATGCCGAAACGATTTATGCATCTTTTCATGTTTTTTGAGAAATTTTTGTAGAAAATGTAAGATCAAAATATGAGATCTATTTTCGTTTACTGATCATTTTATTATAAATATATTATCGTGTATTATTTGCTTCTTTTTTTATTCAGAAATTATAGAAGCTGCATTGCATTTATCAAATCTTAATTGATAATGACAACACCTTACGTACAAAAAAATTCATAAAATATATTTATATTTAGAATACGATATTTAATTTTGATTTTAAAAGAGATTTCGAGGTCTTTAATTCTAATTAAATTTATTCCATTTTCTTATACATGCTGTATATTTCTCAAATAACTTTTGATGACAATTATTACTTATTAACATTGAAAGAACTATTATGTAGTCATCCGTTCTCAAAACGATGCAAAATTGCATGTAACAATGTGAAAATTATAAAAATGCATAAACATAATTTCCATTCGAAATTACTGACATCTACAGTATTGATAATTTTATTGTCAAATTGCAATTTTTTCACAAAATATAAATCTGATGTATTTTTCTATCATTTTACACTATAACGAGACCGGCGGCTATAGGTATAATATATCGCTCAACGTAATTGGCATCGATGTACTCGTGACGAAACGCGCGATGCACGGGGAAGTATAAAGTAAATTAGCGAGCCGTCGTCCATGTAGATGACTGTAACGCGAGTGCGTGATTTGAAAGTGCGATAGGTAGGTTCACCCTTTCCTCCCCTCCTCCCTCCCCCGTTCGTCCCGCTCCCCCGCGTGACAGTCAGGAAATTGGGTCGTCGAAAACCATCGATCTTCGCGATGTGTGCACACGTAGCCACGGTGACCAGCTGATCGACGCTCCCCCCCTCCCCTCCCGCCACCCCTCCTCCTCCTCCTCTTCCCCCCCTCGGGTTCAACGACCTCTCTGTTCGCCAGCTAGATATTTGTGCCTACTTAAAGTGTTTGCACGACAGTGGACACCTCGCTGCAAAATAAACGCCGCCGCGTCTCCGCCGCCGCTGCACTTATGCAAGTGCGTCTTTGCACATCACTCCAACGCGACGTTACGTTTTAACGTCGCTCGCTCATCGACGACTCCTTGTGGACAAACTTCGCCTTAATTTGAGTGCGCAAATATTTTGCCGCGACGGCGTTTTTACGTCGGCTCCGTTCTCTCGCTCGAACGCGAGATTTCGGTGCGCAAATTATTATTTAAAAAAAGAAAAATCCCATGTTGCCTATCGACCTAATATTCCATTGTTTTCATGGGCTTTCTTAAAATATTATAACGCATCAATAATTACTTAGAAAAACAATTAGAATTAGGATTATAAAAAAATAATTAGAATTAAAATTATATCTTAGAATCTCATACAGCTTTTAAATTTAAATTTTTAAGAGTCTAGGACACACGGTACAAACATGATAATTAAATAATAATAGGCAGACTAGGAATTGCGTATTAATCTAATAAGAACGAAAGCAATAACAGAAATCGTCACAATGTCTTTTAGGAATTTTGCAATCCATCAAATTTCTCACGCGGATTAAAATGAATGTGAAATGGTCCAGATGGATTTCTTTGGGCGTGCGTCGAAGGGACCGCGATAATTACGAGAGTCCGGGGATATCGCACGAGTTACACGCACCAGCTTTTTATCTTTTTCTCTCGAAAGTCATTCGCATGGGAATTCGCAGATTCGGCACTCGCGCGAACGGTCGTGCGGCCGACGACCGCGACTTTCTCCTCTTATGCTAATTTCGTTAATATGCTATTTTCACGACTCCGGCCCACGCCATTGTACCGTCCGGTATTTTGCGTACACGCTTAAGAGCAAGAGAGAGAGAGAGAGAGAGAAAGACAGAAAGCGAGAGAGAGAAAGAAGGAAAAAGGAGAACATTCCCCAAAGCTACGATAATTAGAGACAACCAGCTGGCAACTTATTACGTAAAATTATATCGACCGTCAAGACGGGGGCAAATTTAAAAGCCTGAGAACTTATTTCCGGCTTATATTTTAATTATGCGTAAAAGATGAAATTGGCTAAAAATTATTATGTATTGTTATTTGTATATTATCTATATTATCCGTCGTAAGTCACGATTTAAAATTAGCAATATTTATATTTACTACTTTAGATGATATACATATCTTGATTCAGCTTCCGTATAATTATACAAGAATATAAATTACGATTTATCGATGCAGAAGAATGTGATATCGAATAGCGATAAGTTGCTAATTAATAAGCTGTTTATAAATTGCTTTTAATCATCAATAAATATACTTTTGTAAATAAAAAGAAATTATTTTGCTCATCAAATACTCAATCTGATGTTTCTTAACGGGGTTTTGGATATCTTTTATTTTATCCTTCACTTTATATTTTTCGTCGCCTATTTATATCTAGTGCTCGCGAATCGACAAACAGATGCAAAGTGTTTTAAAAATATCTATCGCATTTTCGAACAATTATATTTAAATATTATATTTTAAAAATACGTATTATAATTGCGAGATGTATTGTCGATTCGTGTGATAAATACGCAACAAAATAATGTTAAAAGTTTGAAATACGCACGACACATTTACATTCATCGTATCTTTGGGTCTCTTAAACGAAATATCATAACGTATAAAGATTCTGACTGCAGAATCGCGTCTTGTCAGCGATATTAAAACCGTCTATCTGTCTAGAGTTCTTGCCTATCGGACTCAGATAGAATGAATATGATATCCCTTCTTATAGCGTGGAATGTGCAGAGTGGATTATTTCTGTCATATAAAGCTTTCCCCTCGTAAAACAATCGTTCTCGAGTTGCGTGTTGCCCTCGGATCATTGACATCAAAACAGGATGTAAGTGTGCAAACATTTAAACTATATAATTCCAAATATATATACATATTATAAATACATGTTTCTGATTGAAAAGCGCACGTTGGCACCAAATGCAACGCTAAATTCTATACTGTATTAAAATATATATTCTCTCTTGTTATATTTGTGTCTACTAAGTGCAAAATGATAGATCTTTATTCGCTGGCAATTATCCAAAATTAATTTAATTGTAAGCTTATACGGAGCCAATTGGCTAACAACTGTACGGTTCTTCTTACAATGGGATAGATGGTGGCGAGACGGCGCCGATCGCAAAAAGAAACGCTCGTCCTTCTGGCCCGTGCGAGAAGAAAAAAATGGATCGTACTCTCGATCGGTTTCTCCGAGTGGTTCGGCCAGTGCCGTAGCAAGTGACATCCGCGATGCCGCGAGAGCGGAGTTCGTTGCCCTATGAAAGAAGACAGGCGCACCGGCCCCGTGGTCGCGCGTTTCTGGGTTTACTGTTTCTGCCCGCGCTTCTCGCGAGTGCCGGCATCGCACCTCGTGTATATGCGTTTCGTAAGTTGCACGCGAGGACCCGTCTGGTACCATATCGTATCGAAAGCACGAAACCTCGTAAAGGTGCGACGTATACATATACACATACGTACATGAGCGCGGAGAGAAAACCGGTAAAAATTAGTTTCGGCGAGACGGCCTGACAAGGGGTTACAAAACACCTGTTGGATAATTGATTAAAGGTAAAAATAAAATGTGTAATGTTTAAGTAAGCTATTTTTGTGCTCAGAGGATTCAGGATTTATATTTGTTTGCATCACACATGTGTTGAAGAATATTTTTTTTAATAAATATATATATATATATATATATACATGTGTTTGAAACTCTCTATGTATATATCAATAAAGGTTTGTTAATTTTTTATATTAGTGGTAGTAATAATATAAATATTAATTAATAATATTGATTAATAATTAAAATATTGGTATAATATTGATTAATAATATAAATATTGATAAACAATGATTAAAATATAGATCAATAATTGGTTAATAATTATTTAAAAAACATATATGTATGTAAAATAAAAAAACGGAATTTGCAAATCTATTATCTCTCAAACAAAGAGCTGAATTTTGATAGAAAATATCTGCAAGACCAATAATGGGATACATTGTTAGCTTTTCTAGCAGCTATTTTGCACATTATTCGCGCCTGTTAGTACGCAAAATGCATACTAACTAAGTTATGAATAGTGTCACGCGTGAAGCCGATTGCATCTGTGACAAGTCAATATGTCGCGGACTGAAAATGCGTGTCGTTGCACGCGTGTGCAAAGTGAGCTGTAATACGCGAACATCGTAAGTAAGATCGCAAATAAGAGTTGTCGCGTGATAGCGCTTAGAAATGGGTGAAAAAAACGTGCGTTACACGCACAAATACGCACTGGTGCCAACGATTGTCCTCGCGAGCGATTATGATCAAGACGGATTATGCCGACGATTTTCTTGCGATAAATGAATAAAAACAGTCTTTTTCCATGTCAACGTCTCTCCTCGAGGCCGACGCCAACAATTTCGTTTCATCTGTCATTAAAGGGACGATGTTATAATTACGACATTATAGATTCAGACTAGGCCGCATTACAAGCTCCGTCGCCGTGAGAACTGAAATGAGCCTGCGACTCAACGTCGTAATACGATGCATAATTAAAGTTTAACGAGGCGGTTTGAAGCGAGTTTGAAACCACGACGTGTACGAGACTGTGACTCACTCTTTATCAATATCTTTGCAGCACTATTGAGGGCGAGATTGAATCGGTGTTATTATTTAATCGGAATGTTAGGAAATTGCGTAAGGTCCTGAAACTTTGTCCCGAAAACATCTAACAATATTGTTTCAGCTATATTAAATTATATTAAATAATATTTAATTGATTTATCAATTCGTTGAATATATCCTGGAGATAAATAAAAATAATTTCCATATTTTAGATTATAAATTTTTTTTCGTATACGAATAATAAATGTCAATTTTAATTCTCGAAACCGCCAAAATGACATATCTTCAATCAAAAGAAAAAAAATGTAATATTGAAATATCTCAAAAGCACTCCTAAATTTTGATAATTAATTACAATGCTCTTAATAATACAGAATCAATCGAAACTCGGATTACAGTGGAGCCTAGATACAAGAGCAGAGAGTTTGTTTAACATTACACAAAGGGATTATGGAAGAAGTTGCAGTGCATAGGATTAAAACTTCGCGAAAAAAATAGAAAAGTTGTCGAGCTCGTTTTTCTCTTTCCTTTTTCCTTCGCGGACGATTACTATTTCCTCTTTCCTTCTTCTACGCGTGACCGTCTCTTTCACCCGGTCGGTTTTAGAGAGAGAGTAGACCAGGGCCTATCCCACCAAACCACCGATTTGTCCATCTTGCTATTCAAGGGGGTCCTAGTCTACGAATCTTAGCTCCGTACTCTTTATTGCGCTCACGCTCTCTTATCTCACGATTGAGAGAGTCGGCCGAGTAGAGAGACGCGATCGGTCGATCGTATGTACGTACGACCGCGTTTGTACCCCGTTTGAAACACACGGCAGGTCGGTCGACGACCTGGCCCCGCGGTAGGCAAAGCAGCGCGGCGGAATTATAAAATTGTGTTACGACACCCAAAACGCACGCACGACTCTCCCGCTCGGCCTCCGTCGTGACACGATGCGATTCCAAGCATCGTAACTGCAACCGTTTGCGCGCACCCCGTTTGCATGTTGGTTCCTTGGGGCTCTGTCAAGGTACCAAAGCCTAATTTTGAGTTTTCCATAACTTGAGAATTTTTTGAACATTTTATCATTCTTAGAATTCTATTTGGTTTTACGTTATTTTTTCTTCTTTTCGTTAAATGTGTGAGGATTTAATTGTATTGATTAATTTGAAAACAATAATTCGCAATCTCTGCAACAAATCGAGATAAGTTATAAATACATTCACAGAATTGCACAATCTGTAGTATGAATGTGAAATAAATTTTCATTAAAGAAAATTTCATTCTACATTGCAATTACGAGGATAAAAAAAGCATTTTAGAGTGATACAGTTTATTGATTTATAGAGATAAAATCGTTCGCAAAGAAATATAATCCATAATTAATAAAGCCACAATTACATAAAATTATATAAAAGGTGGAAACCATGGAATGCATCGTGTAAAAAGGATGCAATCCAATAATTTCAGAAATATTTTTATGCATTGCACTGTGAATGTCGACCACAGAAAAAAAGTTCCTCTTTTGTGGCATCTGGAATCTTGAATCTCGAATCGAGAGGTGCGACGAATGCGAGAAATCGACCGTGAAAGAACATCATCGAAAGCAGCGATACTCAAAGTTGCAAATTAAGCGCTATTTTTAGCGAAAAAGTAAATGATAAAATTCGAAATAATGATAAAATAAGAAAAAATAAATTTTATTTAAAGATGGTAAAAGAGGAACTTTTTTTCTGTGGTCGGCATTCACACAGTGCAATGTATAAAAATATTCCTGAAATTATTGGATTGCATCTTTTTCACACGATGCATTCCACCTTTTATATACTTTTATGTAATTATAGCTTTCAGAATGCAGAAAGAAAAGATCGTATAGAAAATTTAAATTACACTCGAGCATAAATATATATAATCTCAACATGTTTTTAAATTTATTTAGTAACATTATATATTATACTGCAATATTTTACTTATTGTGCTTACTGTAGAAATAAATCCTGATATTAATTTTTAAAATTTGAAATGTCAACTCTCTCTCTCTCTCTTTCTTTCTTTCTAATTTATAATCAATAATTGTGCACTTTAGTTTAATGTTCGAAAATGTCCAGAAGATAGGGGTTTGCACGACTTTGTAAAATCAAGATTCGGATCTTACAATCAGTAGAAAGGATGAGCGAGACGTTTGGTCGATTGCTCCGGGTCATCAGGGGTCGACGTACTCGAAAGTCGAAGCTTTCCCGGCTCATCGGCATGCGAGTCTCGCGATATTGTCTATTAACGAAATTTCTAATGCGAATTTATGATAATGAACGACCGGTCAAGAAGATTATCCATTGCCCCGTGGCCATTCGATCTATCGCGGGGCAGAGGTTCTCAATGTCTAAAACATTTATTTTTTTCGCATTTTATTGTAATCGTACATCTTCCTTTATATCTTCGCAAAAACCTTTATATGATTATATCGATATTATAAAATAACAAATAATATGTGACAATAATCAAAAATATTGGATATTACTTGTTAAGAAATATATTTTGGACATTTTTTCAATGTTCTGAATTCTTTATATGTTTAAATGTATAAAATGTATTTATATTCGTTGAAGATAACCGTTTAAAAAATATATAAATATATAATAAAAAAATATATAAATAATTTGTTCCTCAATTCGTTCTATGATAATTTGTTTCTAATAAATTTTTTATTTTTTTAATATCTGATTCTAACAAAACGATATTTTCGGGAACAAACACGGAATTTTTGCGAAGATATGATCATCTTCTGATATAATCCGTTAAAGAATGATTCTATCAAAAATTAAAAAAAAACAATTTTCAAAAAGTCGCATATCGAAATAAGCTTTACAATTACTGAAGGAAGAAGAGATTCTTTTTATTCAAAAAATTTCTTCATTTAAGTGTTTTACGCTCATGAAATTACTTCTCAAACAACGGATCCAGAGAAAAATATTGTGCCAAAATAAGTCCATCGAAAACTGCCCTTTTTTCATGATGTCTTATAGACAAAGAATCTGTCAAGTCTATAATGACAATTTCTAGTTTTCTAATTAATACGCTAACTCGGAACTTACAATCGCAATTTATTGTATGCTTGAGTTTTTTAAAAAAATCTAATGAAATATCTTAATTTTTAAAGATCAATATTAGTTAATTAAATTAATTTATTATTCCATTCTATTATTTTTCAAATAAACTCACACAAATTTCGCGATTTTTAATATATCTTTCTTTATTTAAAATCTCCCTTAAAAATTTTAATATACTATAAAAATTCTCTAGTTTTGTATATTTATTATGTTAAAAAATTGAGACATGTCTCAATTAGAAGATACATACTTAATAATTTTCGGAGCTTATGTTACATTTTCTGACATGGAGCAATCATTAGAATTAACCGATCACAATCGGAAAAGTTTGCCGCGGGCGAGGCCATCCCGCGTCTTGCAAAAAGAAGAATCCACAGAAAGAAGAAATCGTCTCGCTGGAGGACAGACGCGATACGACGGGACGAGTCGAGGAACTTGGCAGTCGTGGAGGATGGGCAGCTTGTGTCGTTGGAAATGTCGCGGAAGGTGGTGGTTGCCGAAGGTGGCGGTTTGATAAATAGCGGGAAGGGGGGAGGAATGCGGGGCAGGACGGAGGACACTTTCACTCTCACAGGTGTATGACCGACTGGAGAACGCGAAGCTCGTTGCTCGAGCAAACGAGAGAGGACAAAGCGGTAAAGAGGGTGGGTAAGAGAGAAAGAGAGAGAGAGAGAAAGAGAGGAGGGAGGAGGGAGAAAGATAGGGCCAGAAGGAAAAGGACCAGAAAGATGAAGAGAAAAAGAGCGAAGAGCAAAGGGGGAAGGAAAGAAGGAAGATTCAACACCGCAATGATCTCAGACTCCCCGTTCCATAAAGTGGAGGGCCCGCTAGATAACGGCCCATCGGTCACGTGCTCGCACGTACTAACGTTCACCTCCTTTATCGCGATAATACGAAATGTGTCGTATTTGGAAGTTGAATCGCCCCCTTGTTGCGCATTGCAATTGTTGACTATTGTTGAAAATTGTTGACTACATCTCTAATTGACACATATCGCAATATGACTTAAGAAATATACAAAAGAAATAGAATATAGAGAACTTTATCCCATATTAAATTTTTAATTAAAATATAATAATAAAAAGCAGTTTTTGATAAGAGTATATATCCTAGATTGACAAAATAACTACTAAAATAATTACTAAAAGATTTACTAAAAGATAACATTAAATACTTAAAAATACACTTATACAACAAACACACATACACTATCATTAGTTTGATGAAAGTTGTATATATTAAATTTTCTACTATTTAATTGTTAGCGAAAACAGAAACGAAATTATGTACCGTAGTTTCACGCTGACATGTGATTTGATCAAGATGATCATAAAGACTGACCTCTCTCAAATAGTTGTCTCTTGATCCTATTCGTTTCACCCTTTTTCGTATATTTCATTCTTTTCAAGAAAGTAGATATAAACCTCTATTTATATGTCTTTTAATTAAGACTGAATGTAAAATATAGATATAAATTGTAATATTTATAATAAAATAGTGTAATATTTACGATAAAATCAATTTATACGAATAAATTCTATCGATTTGTTTCGCGTTCTTTTACGATAGCGAAGTAGGTGAAAAACGATGAATACAGTGGTCCATCGCGATAGCGGATATGATCGCATTAAAAGCCGCGGGCAGCATTGGCGACGATGAGAGGAGGGATAGAAAGAACTCTGCAGGGGGGCAAGAGAAAAAAAGAGAGAAAGAGAAAGAGGGAGGTAAAGAGTGAACGAGGGCGAAACGGAGAGAGAAAGAGAGAGAGAAAAGGATGGTGATGAGGGTCGATGAACCGAGGACGTCCGCGTTGTTCGCCGAGTTTACTCACTACCAAAATACATTGTTGGTCCCGATGGTCCGGAGTGGTCCCAGTGGGTTAGTGGTTCACGGGGGACCGAGCCTGCCCGGAGAGAGATACGCAGTGCGGAAACATCCTTTACGATTTCGGCTTTCATCGGCGCCTGCGATCTTCGAGAATATCGGCGCACGAGACGGTGCCACTTGCCAACATCGGCAACAATAATTACAGGAAACGCAAAGTTAGACGCTGGCATCATTCGCGCTCGCGAAACACCGTAGAAAGTAGATGATTAAATTATAAATGTCGGCACACATATCAAAATTCGTTCGCAGATTAATAAGCAATTATATATGATATGCACGCATAATGTATATACATATTGTTAGACAATCTATGATGGTTAGAGTCATATTAAGTGATATGCACAATATATTGATTACTGATTAATATATAATAATTAAATTCTTGCGAGAATAAATTATATCTATTTCTTATTACAAGAAAGCTACACTTCAAAATTGCTCCAACACCTTTTAAAATTTTATTTCAATTTTTTTTATTTTTATTTCATGTTAACAAGAAACAAAGAATACTTTTATTACTTAAAAAAAATCCTCAATATGTATTTTAATTGTTTTGGAAATTTCATCTAAGATTTGGTTTTTTTTGCGAGCAAAATTAAATCCGTTTTGAAGCTTACTCTTCTCATTTTGTTATATCTTTCTATTTTATAGATATATCTGTGCATTTCATATCGTTCGATGGATCATTTATTCGTTTAAAAAAAAATTCGACTTGCCTGATTTTGGAGAACTTTAATTCTGCAAATTTGCTTCGCCAAGTAGCGTCGTTTGGTAGAAGCGTGTCGAGTATGTCGACAAGGCGCGAGTGATCGACAAGGCACCTCATTCAGAGCCATCGGTCGATTTTATTTGGCGATCAGGCCCGAAGGGAAGAAAGGAAATCGCGTTGCAGAAATGACGCGAGGCTCGTAAAGCAGGATAAAGAGGTTAACTGTTGTGCTGCTAAAAATATCTCCATCCCGCCTTCGCATCTCGTCTTCCATCCACTGCATATATCAGATCCATTTCTCTCGTATCCAACATTCTGCAAGCTCGCAAGACTCTGGATGTAATAGAGCGAAAATAGAGATGATTAGAATAATTGGAGAAGACGTTGAAGGATTGTAGGTGTAGAATTCTAAGCACCTAGTTCTGCACCCTATAACAATTTTAATTTTTTGTTAATTAAAATTAAATTTTTTATCGATAAATGTTATGTTTATTTATATATACTTTATCATATTTTTATTTGTAATTTTATAATAATATTAAAAAGAAAATTAATTCTTTTAATTTTCCAGCCAGACATAATTAAAATACAGAATGTGTTTTAATTATCATGTATATCATCAATATTATATCCTTTATCTCTATTTATTATTTATGACATTTACTTAGAGTATCTTTTAAACACGCTCTTGAAAAAGTTGTTTTTATACATCTGACAAAAATGAAACATATATTTATGTGGTAAAACCGGCATAATTTGAGCAGGTTGGGACTTTCGTAAAAAAGAAAAGAGAAGAAAAGAAAAAAGAAAAAAGAAACTAAATGAATGTTGTGCAAGTGAAACTTCACGGGGAGACTTCCCCTGACGAAGACCGGTTACGTACATGATATTGAGCGACTTCAATGAGTGACAACACTCTGCAGAAAAAGTCAAATATGGTCTTCAAAATATTACCACGAAATAACCCGCATGTTTGGCTTATTGCGCAATGTTAATGACTACGATCTCCTATCTCGCAAAAGGTATATTTGTGATGAAGTAAAATATATCGTCATGAAGTATTAATAGCCATATAAATTATAAAGATTCATTCATCTTCCATTCTTCATTTTTCTTAAAGCAATAATTCTGCTTTAACAATCTATAAATTAATATTTTAATATCGGAAATTGTATATATTTATCTATTTATAATTTATCAATTAATATAAAATATAGTTCAATATAAATATTATTGTATATGTAATCATCAATACATACATAGGTACACATACCATTTGTTACATTGCGTTAATATACAGGAATATATGTATAAAATATATATTGAAGGCTAATTTGAAATTAGCCCTTAAATGCGCTAATAAAATTAATATTGTTGGGAAAATACAATTTCCACCACTTTAACTTCTCGTATAGGCCAGGATCGATCTTCAGGCTTTGCGTGCGTCAAAATTTGATAGCATTATATTGCACTCATCTCTCCTTCTCCCCCAGAAACTGTTTCGTGTTGCATTGCATTTGCGTTTCGAATATTAAAAACAACGGGGTAAAAGCACGCTATAAGTGCCCCCACGACGGAAAAGAGATCTCGGTTCATTGACCCACACATGTGGCTACACGTGGAGTAGCATGTGCATTCGCAAAAGATTTCGCGTTAGGAGAATGATCGTTAGCGACTATCGCCTCGACTCTGTTCGCGCGCCGGGAGCAAGGAACTGCTAATGCGACCACGGCAATCATTAGAAATCTCTCACGTTTCTTGCGCCACGGCCGGCATTCGCCTGGCCTAATCGCTCGTTAGACAAGTCACGTGCCACAGCACCACGCTGAATTCGCGCCCTGTACACAATGACTCCGACGAGCCGGCCGAGAGTCCAATAAGGACGATGACGTTCCTCTCGAGGCGATACGTTCGCTCGCACTTGCGCGAATGTCTCGATCTTTGCTCTTTCGGCTCTCGTAGAATTAGAATTCCTTCGCTCGCCATTCCCTGATAAAATTCTTTATCTTTCTCTACATAATCACCAAAAATTAGTGCATATAAAATTTAATATTAAATTATATAATATAATATTATTTTGTTATTATAATGTGTTTTTTAATAAACTAATACTGAAAAAAGAAAGAAGTGTTGTTGCTTCTCTGCGCTCCAACTACCGCGCCTTGGCTCTTATGCCATTTTCTTTTTAATTTTTTGATTACTTGAGCCAAATCTCTAATTATTAAATTTAATATTAAAATTTAATTAATTTATTAAGAAACTAGATGTGTGATTTATTAACATATCTAGACGTGTTGAAATCTGAAACAAGCGTAAAACGAGTTTCTTCTTCCAATGAGAATTTTTAATGAGAGAAAAAAACTGCTGAGAAGGCAAAATTTAAATATCTTCTTTTTTTATTTTTGATAAAAAGATGGGCGGTTTTTAGTAGAGTCCATTTTGATTCTAACGGATTATTTACCAGTTGATTTTTGTATTCATAATGTATAGTAATTAATATATTATGTACAAGTATTATGTAATCGTGCATATTAATTTTATCCCATGTGCTTCACAGATATTTCATGACACGCGATTTACTGATTCTTTTCGTTTCATATTTTTGCAAGAATATTACAGGTAAATCACGCAATCAACTATATAAAGAAAATAAGGTACTTATTTTAAGTATTACAGAGAAATTCAACCACTCTGAGTGCAGATACATCAGATATTATTAATGTATGCATGTAGGAAATTAATATAGACATCTATTTATTATCTCTCAGCAGTATAACAGACAAAATAGAAAGTATAATATATAGCAAATCGTAAGCAGTTCTGCATAAAGCTATAAAATTTAAAAGAATCATCTGCATTTTAACAACCGTTAGGCTATCGATCGGCCACTGTATAAATTTTATCACTGTCAAGAATTAATGACTCGTCAAAGATCGTAATCTGGTCTTTATGGAAGGTATCTTGCAAAAGAAATTTCTTAATAAAATAAAAGATTTTTAAAAGAAAAGGAAGGAGAGAGAAAGAGAGAAAATAAGCCAGATAATAAAAAGACAGTGGGCAGACATCCGACAGGATCGCGACGAGATGATCCAATTTGTGAAAAGAAGTGGAGAAGAAACCGAGACGAAAAGCCATAAACCATCGTTAGACGCTCATAAAACGCGAGTTCCCCGTAACGAACGTGTAAGAATCATTCTTGTTCGCTTGCGGTTCCAAGAAGTCCGGTTAGAATTTAGGCTACGAGGAGCTCCTACCCGAATCTGGAACGCCTCGGTCGTTGGCCTTGCCTTCGATTCCCTGCCTTCGAGATTTTCGGGCGCGACTCTGTCGTATACCGGCGTGATTGTACATCCATATGTTAAAACGGAGCTTTTATCTAACGAACGTCTAGACCGATTCGAGCCAAACGTACTGCTGCTTGCGAATCACGCGACGTCGCCGACAATTTTGCCCCAAACCCGTAGAACGTACGAAAGGGAGAAGACGAAATCTAGACGGCGTCCGCTTAAGAGATGGAGTAGGAAATTTTAGTAATTTCGATAATTTGAAGTTTTAGCGATATTGTAGTCTTATTTTCGCTCGATTATTATATAAAGATAAATAAAATCGATATAAAATGACAATCCGTCAATGTGACATTAATTGCACATTAAGTACAAATATATACAGATACAATTTATATTAAATAATAATAGGATAATATATACATACGAAGATTTTTAAGTGACAAGAATAATAAAAGATAAAAATATAATATTCTATATTTCTATTTTTTCTATTCAATAGATCTCTGTCTGTCACTCTAGATCTTATTTATTTAATTGCACATTAAATACAAATATATACAGATACAATTTATATTAAATAATAATAGGATAATATATACATACGAAGATTTTTAAGTGACAAAAAGAATAATAAAAGATAAAAATATAATATTCTATATTTCTATTTTTGTATTCAATAGATCTCTGTCTGTCACTCTGGATCTTATTTATCTAATTTGAAGATTACGTTCAACATTTTCAACAAACAAATATCAAATAGCAATTTTTAATTAAATATAAAAAATATCACAACCATAACAAAAATTATTCAACTTGAAAATTTGCAATTGTTAAGCAAAATTAATATTTTCGACATCGATCCTTTAAACGTCAAATAATTTTGCAAATTAAACCTAGCTATTGATTTATGCCAAAATTATTTATAAAAGACAAGATTAATTCATTTCTAGATTGTTTTTTTGTTCCAAAATTGAATTTCTTATAATCATCCGTAAATTAGTGACTATAGTTGTATCTTGAATCAATTTTCGATTCATTTTTTTATTTGCAATATGTCACTCTAATTCTCGTTATTCAAACTAATAATGAAATAGTTATTAAAATGCATTAATGTTATCAACACTGTTTGTGCATCGAGCACTTGATGCGGTGTGCGAAGTCGCTACCGTTAATTTCGCGCGATTATAATTGCACGCCTTTTTTTCTCGCCTCGTACATGCCCGGGCCCGAGTGAAGACGGAGGCTGAGGACTGAGGACGAAGCTCGGGCGCGGCGGAGACGGAGGTCCGGAGGGAAAGGCACGAAACGCACGATTCGAAGATAATATACCGATGTACTGAATTACGCGGCCGGCTACCGAATCATTTTGACCCACATCCATGGATCGTCGTCGCCTCGAGGCGACAGGATGCCGGAGATCCGATCAGGCGCCTTCTTCTTGGCGCTCCTTTATCGAATCTACCGTGTCGCTCATTTTCGGAACAGCGATAAATAATGCGCTGTGAGAGATGAAAAAAAAGAGACATGCTATATTTTTTACTGGTAACTGGCCGACAACGGAGAATATTCTATGATAGATGTATGAGTAAAGAGTAAAAGTTTTAAAAGTTTGCGTGTAAAAGACACGCAACTTGAAATGTCAAAAGTTTGTTATTCTATATGTCGGGATCTGTATTTTACTCTCAAATTTCTTAATATGTTTAAAATCTTTAGTGATAAATTAGACAAAATTTAGATATATTCCACGTAAATTTAATTATGTCCAAAAAAGAAATTTAATTGTTAATTAAAAGATTTTAATAAATTAAGCAAATGCGAAATATATTTTGCATATTTTGCAATATAATTTATTTTGCAAATATATTTTTATTTAAGGTATTTTTGTCAAATTTACTGTAAAAGAAATTGTTTCTGTAAAAAGAAATATTTTAAATTTAATCATACAACGAGATAAAACGCGACAAAACTTAATTTGTATTTATTTCGTGTACACGTAACTTCCTTTATGTAAATGTATGTGTCTTGATGTACATCACAATAACGTGCGGTGATAATTCTACTTGTCACCGGAACCTATTTTCTGGATACTATTAGGTCGCAAAAGATAAGCCGTGCAATTTATATTCAGGCTGTGTCCGAGATTATAATTTTCGACCTAAATAGTTTTCAAAATGAGAGAGTATGAATGAAACATAGCGATAATTAATGTTACTAATTAGCCCCCGAAGGCAACACTAATTTGGTGCAAATTGAATTAAACAAGTATCGATGAAAGATGTGTCACATTTTAAAAAACATTTATGAAATATCTTTTCCTTCGCTCAAATCCGCGAGATAAAAACTATGTATTTGCATATCTAGTATCTAAAAAATTCTGCAAGTGAGTGTACTCTATGGTGGATAAGAGTTACATATATAAGGTAAGGAACAATACCTTGTAATGTTAGATTGAGTGGTGTTCTCCTTCAAGACAAAGGAACAGTAATGATCCTAATACGAATAATTTTACCGTTTGTAGCCATCGGTATCGGTTCAGGATTGCCAGCTAAGAGTCATCGCGGATCTCATGGTCGTCCTATACCGCCTAAGCCACGATTCAATGGAGTTTTCGACAATGACTACAATCATGAACAAATTGGTAATTAAAATAATTCAATTAAAATAATTCAATTAATTGTATTTCTAAGTTCGCGACAAATATATGTAAACATACGTAAATATAAATATATGAAATTTAAAATAAAAATAAATTTTATTTGAATTACATTTTGATATACGGGTGTAATTGTTGAACAACACTTCATCAAAATTATGTTGTTATACTCATCTTTTCTCCCATAGCCAATGATGTAAAATCTTGGAGTCCGAATGATCCACAAAATGTTTGGGAGCTGAGTGGCTTACACGAGGGTGATATAATGCTCCATCCGGATAGTCCATCGGAAAAAAATGGCGTCCTAGACGCTACAGCACGATGGCCCGGCGGTGTTGTGCCTTTTTTTATACAAGAAAATGATTTTGGTAATTTTTCATATTTTTTTACATAATATATAGTAAATAGAATAGTATATCAAATAGATATTTTTAATTAATTATACATATTATTATATATTATATATTTGTATTTTTATTGATCAATCTTGCTCAAAATCGCTTAAGATTGAAATTAAGCGTGTCACAAAATTGATTACATAGCAATGATTCATTTTACATACATGTACTGAAAATTCAATTTTATATGTAAGAATTATAAACTCATAGATCGAGATCAAATCGAACTGATCAAAGGAGCTATGCAGGAATATCATGAGAAAACTTGCTTGCGTTTTCGACCTTACAAAGATACCGACGAGGATTATGTGACGATGCAAGCGAAAAATTCGGGATGCTGGTCCTTGGTAGGTCGTCACGGTCAGGGGCAGGTGTTGAATCTACAAAATCCGGGATGCGTTCATCACGGTGTTGTCGTGCACGAGCTCATGCACGCCTTAGGCTTTTACCATCAACAGAGTGCCGCGGACCGAGACGAGTGGGTCACCATACATTGGGAGAACATCAAATTGGGTATTTGCCAATAATACTAATTTCTAAAATATTTTATCTTCTGTAATAATTTTTCATATTTGAAAGCTGACGTTTTTTAATGCGTCATATGCTATTTATTCATTTATTCACATATCAAAATCAAAATGGTGACACATTTCATAATATCTTAAGGCGGATAATCTCACGTAATGCGTGAACCGAATTTTAATGAACTGTTGCAGGTAAAGAGCATAATTTCAAAAAGTATGACAATCGTACTGTCACCGATTACGGCATAAGCTATGATTACAAAAGTGTCATGCATTATAGTTCCCATGCATTTTCCAAGAATGGAGAACCTACTATTACGCCCAAGGTAATAACCGTATATCACATTCGCTATATTTTTATTGATTTTGGTTTGCTCTCAATGTTCATGCCATTTCACAGAAAGAGAAGGTAAAACTTGGTCAACGAGACGGACTCAGCGAAAAGGATGTAGCTAAAGTGCAAGCAATGTATAAAGAGCAATGTGGCGATCGTAAACCGGAAAAAAATGATTCTTCTGAAGAGATTTCTATAGAGTGGCTATTTAACTAAAAGTTTATGTTTTATAGAACAAATTGCCCAGAATATAATATCAAAATATATAAATATATATAAATAAGAAAAGCAAAAAGAAAAAATAAACTAAAATACACAAGTACATTAAATGTACATTATACATATATGCAAGCACGTTTTAAGTTTTAAGGTATAATACATATTTATTATATAGCAATTTATGAAAATATCACAAATATGTTTTATTTCTGAAATATAACTATTCTATTTATGGATAATAAAATATGTATTTGATTCTGAAATATTATAAAGCTTACGTATCAAATAAAAATAGCATTAAAATTGATCCCTAAAAATATTTTTATTTGCTCTTAAGGCACTTAACTGGCAGGACTTTTTTGATTGTAATATGTTAGTTGTTTCAATTCATTTACAGCATCCTCTGCAGCCTAGAATAATATTATATTTGTGTGATTATTATATAAAATTCAAATTTTAAAGAACATACTGCATTAATAATTTACTTACATGTCGTACTTGTTCATCCTCATCCTCGGTTAAACTTTCAATGAGATTTCTTAATGACTTATCCCACACTTGCTGTAGTGCTCGACAGCAAAATCTACCCAACAATCTGATCATAATACATGTTCTTGCCCGTAAAATAGCTTGTCGATGACTGAGAAGTTTGTTGAGCTGTTCCACCAAAACTCCTTCATCAAAATATAAATTGACATATATATAATTTATACAATTATAATATATTGTAAGAAAATATAATCTGCATAAATGGCTCACCAGAAGATTTTGTACGTAGTACAACTTGTTCCACAAGTTCAGCATTCTCAGGTTGAGAACGTAAAACATTATTTAAAATCGCAATGAGATCTGCAACAACTCTTGCCTTCCTTTTTTCCAAAGCTAGCAATTGCTGTAGAAGTGACATTCCATTCACAATGTAAATAGCATCGCAAAACTGCATGAGGAATTGATCCTCGATGTAGACCAATCTACAAAGAACCAGCATAGCACATTCAAGCGCTTCAAGCTCATCCGCAGATAAAGAAGACGCCGATCTCGTTCCCGCGTTGGCTAAATCTGCTGTGTTCGATTCGCTGTCGGAACGTTTTGACATTAACAGTTTTATAGCATAAACGAGATTCGGTACCACTCTTACATCTAAATAAACTTGTTCAATTTTTTTCAAATTTTCCTTGCTCACTGATACAGTAAATGGCAAAGATAATAAGCAAGCTACATATTCGACGACTCGACAACCGGCTGCTGGATTTCTCAGAGGGGAAACAAACACCGAAACACAGTTTTGTTGCAATAATGAATCGATCTCGCCTTCCATAACTTCTTCCATTGATCTTTGTAAAAATGCAACCCACTCTTCGTTTTCGATAGGTCTCTCTACTGCCCTCAGATCCCAATCTGGCAATCTTGTATGCTTTTCTGTCAATTTTTTTCCGCCGAATTCCTGTTCATAATCAATGCTCAAGCAGCTCTGTTTGCAATCACCATCACCATGTACAATTTGATTCACGTGTGAAGATACTTCGATTTGTTGTCCTACATTAATTCCATCACCCTGAGCATTAGTGTGATGCATTTCCGTATTCAACTGTGATATATTATCATCCGTTTGTGTTTGAACAGGTTTTGAGTGATCTTCTAGTATTGGAAAGTTATGATGTACATTTGCACTATGCGGACAATCATTTTGACATACAGAATGATCTGCAGCTAATAGATCGCTTCTCAGAGACGCCCTAAGACTAAGATTTCCTAAGAGTACATCAATGCTAGCACTAGAATCAGTGCCACTTGGTTCGCTACGACGTAATGCTTGACATTGAGTTATCCCATGCTGACAGTAAGTAAAAGATATTGGATAACCTGGTTGTGAAAAACATGTTCGTTGACGATATTCCTGATGTTTCCTTTCTTGCTCTTGCATTTTTTGGATTGCTTTTTCCACAACTCTAAAAGAAGTATGATTAAATATAAATAATATATATAAATATTATGTACATAATTCCTTTTAAATAAATACTAAATTTACAATACAATACTTGGATTGATTTGCAGAACGCATTGCCAAATTATGTAATTGCTGCTGCTTTGCTATCGCTTGGCTTGCAGACAATGGAGTTGTAAATGGAGTAGGTGCAGTACCACTTACTATTATAATTCGATCTTTGACAAATGGGTGTTTGAGAAGATCAGGCCAGGTTAATCGTTGAGAAGGATCTTTTTGGAGTAAACCCTAAAATTGAAATTATAGTAAAAGTTATGTTATATGTTAATGTATATATATATTACATAAAATAAATATCCTTACTTGTAAGAAGCTTTTGCAATTTGGAGAAATGAAATCTGGCCACTTTATTGCTTCAAATCTGATCAACTTAACTAAATGCAATATCGAATTGGTTTGAAAAGGAGGAGAACCCACTACCAATTCATAAACTATACAGCCTAAAGACCTAGAAATTATACAATTTGTTATATAAATAAATTGTATCTAATAGTTATGTGTGGAATAGTATATATTTACCATAAATCAGCATTGTGATCATAGGGATATTCCTCTATAAGTTCTGGTGCCATATATAACGGTGTCCCTTTGATTGAAGTGAGTACATGTGTCCCAGTGCTCATGCTACGAGCAAATCCAAAATCACATAGCTTAGCCACACCATTTGCTTCCAAGAGAACATTTTGAGGCTTCAGATCCCTAATAATATTAATATAATAATATAATTTCATATATATTACATTGCTGTTGTTTCTGTCTAAAATTAATTAAATACAAACCTATGCATCACTCGATTTGAATGCAGGTAATAGAGCGCAGATACTAAATCACATGCTATTACTTGTGTTCTTTCCTCAGATAATCTGCCTTCCTTGTCCAATATGTCATAGAGCTCCTTATCTGCGTATTCTGTTACAACCACGATCTAGATCAGATATTCCACAAAATATCTAGAAATATGTGTAAAATATAAGCTCAATTCTGATCTGACATACCTCATTCTCTGTTTCAAACGAGTCTATCATCTGTACAATATTGGGATGATGCAAATGGCGTTGAATCTCACATTCTTGGCGCAAACTCTTCAGTTCTTTGAATGATCTACCGCACTGTGGAGTAAATATATTGGTGTATTAGTCACGAGACAGAAGTTATTTATGTCTCTCTTGATTCATGTACACAGTCGACATACCTTTCTTATCATTTTGAAAGCTACGATTTCACCATCCGAGCGCTTCTTTGCCTTATAAACCTGTCCGAAAGATCCCTCCCCGATGTGCTTCAAAATCTCGTATTTTTTCATTTTGAAACTTTCGTATTTCTTCATCTTGACAGCTTTTAAGTCAAAAGATACACTCTTTATATTATAATATGTGCATGCGACAAAATAAAAACCGCTCGACGTTGAAATGTATTAAATATTAATATAGATAACTAAATATAAAAGCATTAACTATAAATTAAATATAAGCAAATACATTTTTTCTAATTTGGATCACTTTAAATTTAAGAAAGTTTTCACAATATCGTGATATACGTTCTTTCTCTTTTTTTAATAAGTGCTTCCAATTTGAAAAAGTTATTCAACACATATGAATTTAGATTTTTTTACTTTCAATACTTGTTCATATTATTTTTCACGTTTTTACAATAAAAAATTAAGCAATCTTATATTTTAATTACTCTCTCTCAATCAACAAACTTGTAAACAAAGATTATTTGTTATGACAGAGACAGAGAGAAGACTGAGAGATGTCATGGTCTGTTTTTAGGTGATCCCTGAAAGCGATACTCCCTCTATGGACATTGAAAACGTGGACATGAACTACAAAGCCAAAGTCCATGAATGTTCTCAGAGGGTAATATATAATGTGCACAATTTCTGGTTTTGTTCCGTGCTATGTGCACGAAATGCCGGTAGCACCAGAGTATAACAATCATTATTTTGAAACTAATATATAAATATGATAAATAATAATTTTTATAAAAATAATTTTTATAAATTACTTACCTGTATGTATGTGTGCCCATACGTTGTCCAAATGATTTTAAATATAAGAATAAACTATATGAATATCGGCGTATGTTACCGCCGGCATAGCTCTCAGGTTCATGAGAAACCTCCTCACCTGGCAAATGCCTTCGTTAAGGTAGAGATACAGGGGAGGAAAAATGGAGGAAAAATTTTTTTATTTATTTTTATTTTTTTTAATAGAGTTTTTAAACAGAGAATATAATACATATAAAAAATATATATTACATAATTATAATATATACAACGTAAATTATAATTAATTTGCAATTACATAAAAAACACATTAAAAAATATTAAATTATGTAATATAAAAATAATTACATTACAAATATATATATTACAAAATTTAATGCAGAATATATAAAATACAATGCATTAGAAATATGTATTATAAAATATAATATAAATACAAATAATACAAATTTAATATAAACTATAATTTTAAACTTAATACAAAATAAAATTTATTACACGAAAGTGTCCAAAGTATACGTATAATATAAAATTTACTAAAAATTTTTACATAGACCAGACAAGACTGATTAGTGATGATTAATTACGCGATATTTATTATTAATAATCGACATAGAATAATAGAATTTAAATAGTTTTATATAAATAACGTATAAATGTAAATAATCATGATCAAAAGAGTCATTAATAAAATTATTAATCATTTCTTCGATTGTAGAACAAAGTATTTGCATTATTGACGCATTTCGTGCAGACCATGAAAAGAAATATTTAAAACGTGTAAAGATAGAATAAGCTTTGATGTAAATCAAAGGTTAAATTACAAAATAAATTGCGATTTAAAATTCGCGAGAAAACGCGACGAATAAATAAATCGACAATAATCGAATATTCAATTGCGAGATACGCATAATTTTTATAATATAATAATCGAATCAATAGACACGCGTGCGATATAATTATTATCACACAAATGTTGACAGACGAAGATATTTTAACAAACATTTGTGATCCGTATTGTTTATAAACATAAAATTCACTATCCGATTTATTTGCGATTAATATATACGCGACTTTATACGAATTTCACGATTGAGAATAAAATACATATCCTATTTCTCGCATGATTAGCTGAATAAGAAGAAATGAGCTCTATAAGCTTTAAAATATAATTAAAAATCACATTGTGGCCACGTTTAATAGAAAATAACGGAATGAATGATTTTCATTAATATAGATATCGATCGTCTTTTAAATTATAGAAGAAAATATTTGTACTATCAGCATTTTGCACGAACTATTAAAAACAATATTCAAAGACGTGGAAAGATAAACAAAGCTTCAATGTATAAGTCAACGATTAAATTAAAAGATAAATCGCGATATAAAATTCACGAGAAAACGCGACGAATAAATAAGTCGATAATATGCGAAATATTTGATCGCGATACGTATAATTTTTATAATATAATAATCGAAGCTCTCAATAGATCTCTCAATAGAACGTGCGCGATATAATTATTATCACGTAAATATAGAAAATCGAAAATATTTCAACAATCATTTGAGGTCTGTAATGTTTGTGAATATGCAATTCAGCGACCGAATAACCAGTAATCCGATAAAAAGAGGAGCGACTTTAAAAATGGAGAATGATTAACATCTTGTTTCTACATCAGATTTCGCAAGCTCAATCTGCGAAGAAAAGTTAAGTGATCCATTGAACGTCGAGAATTCCACTGTAAGAGGGAACGAATCCTGGATCTTCCGGACTATTCCCGATAGCAATGATTTCAGTATTAAATCGAAAACAATTATCCCTCGTCATTATTTTCAATTCAAATTGATATTCACGTCAGAAAACATGTTCTTCCATTACTAAGAAATATATTTCTTTATTGAAAATTAAATGGATATAACCTTTGTTATTGAAATGTGATTACGAACGATTATATTTATAAATAATAAAATACATGCATTATTGGAGTTTGTGTTAAATGTGCGAACACATAATTTGGGGTACCGTCTGCGCGCGCGAGACGAATCGAACCCGATAACAGCAAGATTTAAAAAATTTCAATTCGAATAGTGTTCAAAATAAAATAAATGAAATAATTTTAAATATATAATTAATTCTAGATTAATTATCTAGATTCTTATTCTTGTAACGTTTAAATTAATAATTTTTTTTTCTTTTAATCAATATCTTACTGATATAAGGGTACCCATTCGATTCGTCTCTAAATTTTTAAGTATTCGCACATTTTATGTAACATTCATGTATAATTTCGCGTATATATAATATATCATAATAATAATAATTATAAAAATATTTTGGATACGTTGATTTGTTCATGTATTTTATTATACATATATATAAAATGATATATATATCTGAAAACTAATATTCTAAATTAGCGATGGATGTCCAATACTTGCAAATAGTTTCTTAAAAGAAACTAACAACTACTATTAATATCTCCAGTACATAGAAATAATTTTTCAAATGAGATAATTAATTAATAATTAATAAAATATATTCGTTCGTAAGCATTTTTATCAAAAAATTAATAAAAATTAATTACAATATGAAATTTCTTGAAAAATTAAAGTTTATACACCACGCTATATCCATATTTAATCTACTATTAAATCTTTCTGGCATTATATAGACAATAATAATACCAATCCTAATAATGAAGAACATTTTTTAACGAAGAAAAGAAAAGATACATTTCTCTCATCTAAATATATATTATTTAAATTAATTCGACGTTAAAGAAGCGTATCGTCGTTGAATTACTACCGAAATCATTGCTTTCGGAAATTGCCAGGAAAACCTGGGATTAGTTCCAATCTTACAGTAAAAATTCCCAATTTTTAACAGGGCACCGAACTAGACGTCGCGAATGGATCTCACAAGAACCGGTGAGAAATAATTCTCCATGATGAAAATCGTTTCGACTCCTCGGCGGTACGAGCCACGCAACTTTTATTAACGTTTATTTAACAGAAGGAACAACGATAACTCTTTTATTAAAACGATAATTTCGTCTAAGAATGCGAAAAAAACGCGGGAAAAACACGGTAATTTCGCAACCGTAATTTATTAATTTATTTATGAATATTTTCCGATACGAAATTCGTAAATACAAATATAACTGAAAAAACAAATTAATAAATTCATAATAATTAACTCGCAATTCTATAATATCGAAGGTGATCGTTAAATTTTGTGAAGCTAATATTTAATCGTTGACTTATCACATCGAATCTTCACACTCTTATTCGATAATTCTGTATATGTAATTAGCAATATTTAGGAATATTATCTGACGAGAGGGACAGCGATAAAAATCTTTTGTTAAAACGATAATTTTGTATAAGAACTTATATTAAAAATTTTATATTTGATCGCGCGATGTATATACTTAATATGTATACCTATACATTAGACGGCACTCCCGGTTTCGGTACGAGCGAAAATCCCATTTCACTTACGAGAATCAACTTCGAGTCAACCGGTCGGGATTGCAACGATACAATGAGCAAGGACTAAGCCCAAACCGGAAAAAAGACGAAACGATTGACGGAAATAGAGGAAAATGAAGTTCACCAACTCTTTTTCGCGCATAATTATTCTATCTCGTATCGAACCTGGACCCGCTAAGCACGATTTCAGGTGCTCCGCCCGGACATATTATGCCTCTCGCGGTTGCTATATGCTACACCAGGCTAGTAGACGGCAAAAGAAGAGGATACCCACATTTTTTAAATGCTAACATTCAGCAATTTAGAAAATGGGGAGGCAACCCCTTTTACCGAGCGAAAATCGTGCCTAGGGGAATCCACTCGACTCCTCGACAGGGTTAACACACGCAGTGCGTGTGGCTGTAGACGAGCAAAGAGAAGGGACCCATTGACGACCATTCCGAGCAATCGATCGAGTTCTAACTAATTCGGGCCGAATCACTTGACGAAGCACGAAGCAAGAGTGTACGTTGCATAGCAACGTGTGCAAACTCGAAACATCCCAGTTAGTTGGCATCGGAAGTAGAGAAATTGGGATTTTTATACGAAAAGTCCAACGCGGAAGCGCGAAAACGCGACGACGCGAGAATACTACAACGCGGAAATGCGGTAACGAAATGCCGCCGTCCGCGACACGTTGACGGCACCGACGATGGAAAGTCGATGACGCAATGTAACTCTTTTATTAAAACGACAATCTCGTCTAAGAACGTCAAAAAGAACGCGAGAAAAACATGGTGTTTTCGCAACCGTAATTTATTAATTTATTTATGAATATTTTCCGATACAAAATTCGTAAATACAAATATAACTGAAAAGCAAATTATTAAATTCATAATAATTAACTCGCGATCCTATAATAGCGAAGGTGACGCGAAGAGAACGCGGAAAGAACACAGTAATTTCGCAATCATAATTTAATAATTTATTTTAAGAATATTCAGTTCCGCGCGATATGGAATTCATAAATAGATAAATCTAGTGGAAAGCATATCATTAAATTTATAATAATTGACTCGCGATTCTACATTTTATATAAAAATTTTTTGAATTTATTAATGACTCTTTGATATGAAAATATAAACAGTTATTCTTTTACGAATATTTCAAAAATATATACTATAGAAACAAATATGTTAATTTAACGAATTAATATTATACGTATACTTACGTATAATCATATATATATATATATATATATATATATATATATATATATATATATATATATATATATAATATATACGTATAATCATTATACGTATACTTTCGATAATTTTTCGTGTAATTTACATAAGAATGTATTCACGTAATTTACAATCGTAAATACAATTTCATGTAATATAATTATAGTTATAATTGTATTTTATACAACTATGTCAATAATTAAAAATATCAATATTAGATTATAATTAATATACAATTATAACTATTTACAATTTACATCTTAAATAGACACAATACGATTTACAATCGTAAATACAATTTCATGTAATATAATTATAGTTATAATTGTATTTTATACAACTATGTCAATAATTAAAAATATCAATATTAGATTATAATTAATATACAATTATAACTATTTACAATTTACAAAACACAATTTATTAATTACAAAGTACAATTTACAAAATATAATTTATGATGTTATCAATATCAAATAAATGTACTCGATTTATTCAAATGTTTAATAACATAAATAATTTGATATTGATAACATTAACATTTGGACTTAATATTATAGCTATATATTAATTTACACATTTATATGATATATTTTTAATTTTTAAAATCAAATATAACATGCTAAAATATATCTTGAACATTTATAATTATGCAATTTGTTTAATCTTCTTGAAAATAATTTTGATAATTTAAATTTCATTTTTAAAACATTTTTAAAAATAAATTCAATTTAATTTTTTAAGAATAATTTTAAATTATTACAAAGAATTACAAAAGTATCCAAAATATACGTATAATATAAAATTTATTAAAAATTTCTACATAGTCCAAACAAGGCTGATTAGCGATGATGAATTACGCGATATTTATTATTAATAATCGACATATTAGAATAGAATATAAGAATAATGGAATAATACAATAATAGAATTTAAGAATAGATATTAGTTTTATATAAATAACGCTTAAACATAAATAATAGTGATCAAAAGAGTCATTAATAAAATTATTGATAGTTTTTCCGATTGTAAAAGAAAGTGTTTGCATTACTGGCGCATTTTATGTAGATTATTAATATTCAAAACGCGAAAAGATAGATCAAGCTTCGATGTAAATCAATGATTAAAGTACAAGATAAATAACAATTTAAAATTTGCGAGAGAGCGATAAGGAATAAATAAATCGATTATTAGGAATAGTTGATTATGATATGCATAATTTTTGTAATATGATAATCGAAACCGCTAATAGACAGCGCGCGACATAATTATTATCAAACAAATGCGAAGATATTTCGAGACATTTGAGATTTATAATATTTGCGAATATAGAATTTATTACAAATTTTTAGAAGATAAATCGTGATTTACAATTCGCGAGAAGACGCGACAAATAAATAAATCGACAATATTCGGAATATTTGATTGCGATATGTATAATTTTTATAATATAATCGGAGCCCCTAACAGACACGCGTGATATAATTAATAGAGAATAACGGGTTTAATAGAGAATAACGGAACGAATAATTTTATCAAAGTCTCTCTCTAATAATTTAACTATCTAACTATATCTCTAACTATCGATGTATTAGTAAAGTTTAATAAGATTTATATAATGATTTAAATAATCGCGATTTTAATCATTAATAAAATTATCGATCATCTTCTTAAATAGTAAAAAAAATATTTGCACTATTAGCGCAGACTATAAAAGACAATATTCAAAGACGTGGAAAGGTAGACAAAGTTTCGATGTATAAGTCAACGATTAAATTATAAGATAATATTAAGTTATAAGATAAATCGCGATTTACAATTCGCGAGAAGACGCGACAAATAAATAAATCGACAATATTCGGAATATTTGATTGCGATATGTATAATTTTAATAATATAATCGGAACACCTAATAGACACGAGCGATATACATACTATCACGCACAAGTGCAAAGATATTTCGACAGATGTTTAAGGTCTGTCATATTTGCGAATTTATTTGCGATTAATACGCTATTTTATAGAAATATCGCGATTGAAAAATACATATTGAAAATACATACATCTCGCGCATGATTAGTTAAATGAAATAAAATAAATCTTAAGACTTTACAATTTTAAATGTAATTAACATATAATTAAAAAATCGCGTTGTTCGCCACATTTAATAGAGAATAACGAAACAAATAATTTTATCAAAATCCCTCTCTAATAATTTAACTATCTAACTATATCTCTATCGATGTATTAGTAAAGTTTAATGAGATTTATATAATGATTTAAATAATCGCGATGAATCATTAATAAAATTATCGGTCATCTTCTTAAATAATAAAAAAAAATATTTGCACTACTAGCGAAGACTATAAAAGACAATATTCAAAGATGTGGAAAGATAGACAAAGTTTCGACGTATAAGTCAACGATTAAATTATAAGATAAATCGCGATTTAAAATTCCCGAGAAAACGCGACAAATAAATATAATAATCGAAGCTCTCAATAGACACGTGCGCGATATAATCACGTAAATATAGAAAATCGAAAATATTTCAACAATCATTTGAGGTCTGTAATGTTTGTGAATATGCAATTCAGCGACCTAATTACTGCGAATTTTTATAAGATATATCGCGATTTAAAATTCGTGATAAAACGCGATGATAAATAAATCGATAATATTCAAAATATTCAATTGCAGATACGCGAGTGACATACCGATAATCCGATAAAAAGAAGAGCGACCTTAAAAATGGAGAACGATTAACATCTTGTTTCTACATCAGATTTTGCAAGATCAATCTGCGAAGAAAAGTTAAGTGATCCATTGAACGTCGGGAATTCCACTGTAGGAGGGAACGAATCCTGGATCTTCCGGACTATTCCCGATAGCAATGATTTCAGTATTAAATCAGACAATTATCTCTCGTCATTATTTTCAATTCACGAAATTGATATTCACGTCAGAAAACATGTTCTTCCATTACTAAGAAATATATTTCTTTATTGAAAATTAAATGGATATAACCTTTGTTATTGAAATGTGATTACGAACGATTATATTTATAAATAATAAAATACATGCATTATTGGAGTTTGTGTTAAATGTGCGAACACATAATTTGGGGTACCGTCTGCGCGCGCGAGACGAATCGAACCCGATAACAGCAAGATTTAAAAAATTTCAATTCGAATAGTGTTCAAAATAAAATAAATGAAATAATTTTAAATATATAATTAATTCTAGATTAATTATCTAGATTCTTATTCTTGTAACGTTTAAATTAATAATTTTTTTTTCTTTTAATCAATATCTTACTGATATAAGGGTACCCATTCGATTCGTCTCTAAATTTTTAAGTATTCGCACATTTTATGTAACATTCATGTATAATTTCGCGTATATATAATATATCATATTAATAAAAATTATAAAAATATTTTGGATACGTTAATTTGTTCATGTATTTTATTATACATATATATAAAATGATATATATATCTGAAAACTAATATTCTAAATTGGCGATGGATGTCCAATACTTGCAAATAGTTTCTTAAAAGAAACTAACAAGTACTATTAATATCCCCAGTACATAGAAATAATTTTTCAAATGTGATAATTAATTAATAATTAATAAAATATATTCGTTCGTAAGCATTTTTATCAAAAAATTAATAAAAATTAATTACAATATGAAATTTCTTGAAAAATTAAAGTTTATACACCACGCTATATCCATATTTAATATACTATTAAATCTTTCTGGCATTATATAGACAATAATAATACCAATCCTAATAATGAAGAACATTTTTTAACGAAGAAAAGAAAAGATACATTTCTCTCATCTAAATATATATTATTTAAATTAATTCGACGTTAAAGAAGCGTATCGTCGTTGAATTACTACCGAAATCATTGCTTTCGGAAATTGCCAGGAAAACCTGGGATTAGTTCCAATCTTACAGTAAAAATTCCCAATTTTTAACAGGGCACCGAACTAGACGTCGCGAATGGATCTCACAAGAACCGGTGAGAAATAATTCTCCATGATGAAAATCGTTTCGACTCCTCGGCGGTACGAGCCACGCAACTTTTATTAACGTTTATTTAACAGAAGGAACAACGATAACTCTTTTATTAAAACGATAATTTCGTCTAAGAATGCGAAAAAAACGCGGGAAAAACACGGTAATTTCGCAACCGTAATTTATTAATTTATTTATGAATATTTTCCGATACGAAATTCGTAAAATAAATATAACTGAAAAAACAAATTAATAAATTCATAATAATTAACTCGCGATTCTATAATATCAAAGGTGATCGTTAAATTTTGTGAAGCTAATATTTAATCGTTGACTTATCACATCGAATCTTCACACTCTTATTCGATAATTCTGTATATTTAATTAGCAATATTTAGGAATATTATCTGACGAGAGGGACAGCGATAAAAATCTTTTGTTAAAACGATAATTTTGTATAAGACCTTGTATTAAAAATTTTATATTTGATCGCGCGATGTATATACTTAATATGTATACCTATACATTAGACGGCACTCCCAGTTTCGGTACGAGCAAAAATCCCATTTCCCTTACGAGAATCAACTTCGAGTCAACCGGTCGGGATTGCAACGATACAACGAGCAAGGACTAAGCCCAAACCGGAAAGAAGACGAAACGATTGACGGAAATAGAGGAAAATGAAGTTCACCAACTCTTTTTCGCGCATAATTATCCTATCTCGTATCGAACCTGGACCCGCTAAGCACGATTTCAGGTGCTCCGCCCGGACATATTATGCCTCTCGCGGTTGCTATATGCTACACCAGGCTAGTAGACGGCAAAAGAAGAGGATACCCACATTTTTTAAATGCTAACATTCAGCAATTTAGAAAATGGGGAGGCAACCCCTTTTACCGAGCGAAAATCGTGCCTAGGGGAATCCACTCGACTCCTCGACAGGGTTAACACACGCAGTGCGTGTGGCTGTAGACGAGCAAAGAGAAGGGACCCATTGACGACCATTCCGAGCAATCGATCGAGTTCTAACTAATTCGGACCGAATCACTTGACGAAGCACGAAGCAAGAGTGTACGTTGCATAGCAACGTGTGCAAACTCGAAACATCCCAGTTAGTTGGCATCGGAAGTAGAGAAATTGGGATTTTTATACGAAAAGTCCAACGCGGAAGCGCGAAAACGCGACGACGCGAGAATACTACAACGCGGAAATGCGGTAACGAAATGCCGCCGTCCGCGACACGTTGACGGCACCGACGATGGAAAGTCGATGACGCAATGTAACTCTTTTATTAAAACGACAATCTCGTCTAAGAACGTCAAAAAGAACGCGAGAAAAACATGGTGTTTTCGCAACCGTAATTTATTAATTTATTTATGAATATTTTCTGATACGAAATTCGTAAATACAAATATAACTGAAAAGCAAATTATTAAATTCATAATAATTAACTCGCGATTCTATAATGTCGAAGGTGATTGTTAAATTTTGTGAAGTTATTATTTAATCGTTGACTTATTATATCGAATCTTCACACTTTTATTCGATATTTCTTTATATTTAATTAGAAATATTTAGGAATATTATCTGACGAGAGGGACAGCGATAAAATTCTTTTGTTAAAACGGTAATCTTTTATAAGGACGCGAAAAGAACGCGAAAAGAATGCGGAAAGAATGCGAAAAGAATGCGGAAAGAACGCGGAAAGAACACGGAAAGAACACGGTATTTTCGCAATCATAATTTAATAATTTATTTTAAGAATATTCAGCTCCGCGCGATATGGAATTCATAAATAGATAAATCTAACGGAAAGCGTATCATAAAATTTATAATAATTGACTCGCGATTCTATAACAAAAGCGTTCGTCAAATTTTATAACGCTTATATTTAATCATTAATTTAGCATCGAATTTTTACATTTTATATAAAAATTTTTCGAATTTATTAATGACTCTTTGATATGAAAATATAAATAGTTACTCTTCTATGAATATTTAAAGAATATATACTATAAAAATAAATATGTTAATTTAATGAATTACTATTATATAATCATTATACGTATATTTTGGATAATTTTTCGTGTAATTTACATAAGAATGTATTTACGCAATTTACAATCTTCTTAAACATTAATAATTTTGCAATTTCTTTTATTCCTGAAAATAATTTTAATAATTTAAATTAATAATTTAAATATTTTCATTTTTTTAGCATTTTTAAAAATAAATTCAATTTAATTTTTTAAACTGAAATAAAGCCAAATTTCTCTATATTATATTAGACTGCTAACACGGCCATATCTCATATGATAAAATGTATAACAAAGGCAACCATTTATAACTGGACAGAATTTATACCGGGTATCACAGAATTTAACATAACATAACTACCGCTCTCGAAAGATGCAATTGTAATTTATATGAGTATCGATTGTATATTTATTTTAATAATTGCTGGTTATTGCTTATATTTATTTAAATACTATATTTTAATATTTTGCAACTATTTATGTTCATTTTAATCACTATCTCGTAGAAGTTTATATTTATTTTAATAAATGCCGGCAAAAATTGACAGTACGACATAATATGTATATTAATCTAATCTGTATATGTATATCCTGCCCAAATGTAAATGGCTATCCTGGCTTCAGCTGTTAGCAGCCTGGTATAATATATAAAATTCTTATAATATAAAAGTCTCTGTGCAGATTACCAATAAAAATTGATTGATATTATAATGATATATGTAATTAATACATTTTTTTAGTAATGCATAATTTATAATAAAATATAAAATTAATATGTGTATAACATTTATCATATTGAATTTATCACATTACAAGTTATTTCATTAATTAATCATTTGGCTTTACATTAAGTTTAAAAACAATATCTACAACAAATGTTGTAATGGATGAGCTAATAAGAAATTAGAGTAACATAAGTGAATAAGATAAATGCGCGTTATAAGCGAATAAATTAGCATTAGATATAATTGATACAATTTTTAGTGTTCTTTATTTTTAATAAATTAGGTAAAATCTATACAAAAATAATCTTTTCTCTATCTTTTTTCTTTATAATTAAAATACTACAATATATTTTCGCAATGGATGCAATATATTTCGAATGAATTTATTAAAAGTTATTTAATTTAATCCATTCTAGCTCATCCATTTTAAGACAACGGATTTATCTACAATCTCTATGAATCCGTTACTTTAAAATTAAATAAAAGTTTTTATCACTTACCGGAGCATTGATGTGCCACAGCGGAGTTGTCGAAGCTACGTTGTCTGTAACATACAAATATAAAATTCATTTATAACAAAACTCAAAATACAATCAATATTTCAAAAAATTATTATTGTGCGGAATTTCATATCCAGTTTGTAAAATAATAAGCAGATATAAACACGTGGGAAGATTTTATAAATTTTAAAATTACTTTTTAGAAATTTTTATATATGATTTTTATAAAAATCTTTCTCTCTAATTTTCTCTTTAATTCCTTTAAATTATAAGAACGAATTATTGTGCGTACGATTTATAACAATTGATATACAAATAATAAATATTCACCATCAGGTTGCTTCGCCGATGCAAGATGCCTCTCCCAGGCCTCCTCCTCCTCTCACAATAGTTTGTTGATCTGTAACATACAAAGAAGATTCAAATTGTAGTCACGGTCAAAAAATTATTATTATATGCATTTAATTTTATATCCAACGCACATAAATAATAAGCAAATAAACAATTTTATAAATTTTGAAAAAAATTCTACTAATACGTAATAATTTAATAATTCTATTAAAAGTTATTCGAACGTAGAAACTTTTAAATTACAGTTTTTATGTAAAAATTTCTCTCTTTTTCTCTTGTTTAAGTCATGTACATAAAAAATCAAATTACGCGATTAATTACTTAATTTAAATCGCGCGTACGCAATTAATAAATAATTATATATAAGCGATAATTTATTTACCATAGAATTGCTTCACAGGTGCCTGATGCCTCTCCCAGGCCTCCTCCTCCTCTCATGTTGTTGACGCGCGATACTTTCAACGGCACTCCCGCACTCACGAGCGATATTTTTATATCGCTATTTTCGCTATTTTACGCGTGATACTTAACGATTTCCGCACTATTTCGATGCGATTAAAAATTTTATATTTGATCGCGCGATGTATATACTTAATATGTATACCTATACATTAGACGGCACTCCCGGTTTCGGTACGAGCGAAAATCCCATTTCACTTACGAGAATCAACTTCGAGTCAACCGGTCGGGATTGCAACGATACAACGAGCAAGGACTAAGCCCAAACCGGAAAGAAGACGAAACGATTGACGGAAATAGAGGAAAATGAAGTTCACCAACTCTTTTTCGCGCATAATTATCCTATCTCGTACCGAACCTGGACCCGCTAAGCACGATTTCAGGTGCTCCGCCCGGACATATTATGCCTCCCGCGGTTGCTATATGCTACACCAGGCTAGTAGACGGCAAAAGAAGAGGATACCCACATTTTTTAAATGCTTACATTCAGCAATTTAGAAAATGGGGAGGCAACCCCTTTTACCGAGCGAAAATCGTGCCTAGGGGAATCCACTCGACTCCTCGACAGGGTTAACACACGCAGTGCGTGTGGCTGTAGACGAGCAAAGAGAAGGGACCCATTGACGACCATTCCGAGCAATCGATCGAGTTCTAACTAATTCGGGCCGAATCACTTGACGAAGCACGAAGCAAGAGTGTACGTTGCATAGCAACGTGTGCAAACTCGAAACATCCCAGTTAGTTGACATCAGAAGTAGAGACTCGTGACAATAAATGAAATTGGGATTTTATATGAAAAGTCCAAAAGTTCCGCGAAAACGCGACAACGCGAGAATACTACAACGCGAAAACGCGGTAACGAAGCGCTTGCCATCCGCGGCACGTTGACGGCACCGACAACGCGAAAGGGTACTTAGCTTCCCATTCAGGCACCTTAAGATTTATCATAAATAGAAAATTTTAAGATAAACCTCAAGGCACCATCCAAGTACTAAGCCCTCCCACCGCGACAAGGTGTACCCCATGGGAGGGTTATATTATATATAATTTTATATATAATATAATACATAATTTGAAATTTATTTTGTAATATAGTACATAAATTTAAATTCGCAAATATAAACGATAAATAAAAATATAAAGGATAAGAGAACATCTATTATACAAAGCAATGTTCAAAATAATTGATTGTAAACCTAATTATTGCGCGCAATTAATTTTTACATTTTTACTTTTAAATAGATATATTTTAATATTATAAACTGCGTAATTACAAAATAATTTATATTTCTTAGATATAAACTTTTAAAAATATGATAAATAAAAAAATTTCTATTTTTTATATATGAAATATTTAAATAAATATATTAATTTGAAATGTTTTATAAAACATAAAAGTATCTGAAAATATTAATTAATAAAAAATTTTATAAATGTTTTAATTATTTTAAAATAAAATGGAATATTTTTTATAAGTATATGTATTATATATGTTACAATTTAAAATCACTATTAAATCACAATCAAAGAAATAAAACGAAACGAGAAATATGTATATTTTGAATATATATATTATTGATAAATAATTTATATATTGTTGCGTCCGGGGAACGCGGTATACATCGAACGCGATATATATCGAACGCGCGCGACACAATCGGCATACGCTGACGCTCGTGCACTCGTAAATAATAAAGCGATTTAAGATGCACAAGAATTTTAATAAATCGCGAGTAACATACAAGAATTCAGAATAATCCAGAATGTCCGCACAACTTGACAGCTGGGCTTAGACTCTCTGACAGTCGTTGTTTATAACAATATCTTGACGCGCGAAAACGCGATACGAATACATTCAGCAGGACGGGACGCGGGAACGCAATAATATAATAAATAATGAATGTGATAAATAATTTATATTAATGACTTACATCATATCTTATTGATCCATCCACTTCCAAAACCTCCTTTTTTCTTTTGCTTCCTTCGCTCTTTCCTCGTGGCACTTTAATCCTCGTTGCACTTACACTTATTCACGAAAAGTTCCTCGTTGCACTTGCAATTGTGTTTAGAGAAAGAATTTGATAATATATGAAACGTCTCACATCACTACTTCACTGCTCAAGAGCTACTGAGCGACTGATCGTAAGTCAAGAACATTACCACGGTACTGTTTATATCGCCAGGGTCGACTATGTATAGAAAGAATTTGATAATATATGAAACGTCACTACTTTATTGCTCAAGAGCCACTGAGCGAATGATCGTAAGTCAAGAACATTATCGCGGCACTGTTTATATCGTCAGAGTCGACTATGTAAAGAAAGAATTTGATAATATATGAAACGTCACTACTTTATTGCTCAAAGTTACTGTGCGAATGATAATAAAGCCGTGTAACAATAGCCGTATTAACAATAGCGCGATACTGTTTATCAAGGTCGAACACGATGTTATTGATAATTCTCTCGTTGCCGAAATATTTTCTGTAATATAAAATATTCGCGCGCGGAATATTAAATTATAGAAGTATTTTAATTTATTGATTTAAATTGATTATTTTTTAACAATTTACCATGGAGCCTTTCGTTATGCTATTTATTTGCATCTATAATTCGATTGTTTTACTTTGTATTCTCTCATAATCTAAATTATTTTTAGATTTTCAAGTAGAACGATAAAGTAACACGGATGAAATATATTTGTGACTCTAGGTATTGAAATAATAATTATTGTCCGTAAAGATCGCAACGATCGAAGCAATTATTTAACATTTTGGATTCCTATCATTTAATCGATTCTCGATTAAATTGTACATTGTTTAATTAACAAGGATTGTTAAAATTTAAGGTATTGGTCGAAATATAATTAATTCTAATATTGTTAATGAAATATAATAAGCATCAATGATCGAAAGTTCATAACATAATTAAGTCCCCTTTTATGTATATTTTGTTTCAATTTTTAATCACGGTAATGAATGATTGCGATTCGATAAAGATTTATAGTTGCGATACAGTTTCATGTCGTGAATTAATTTTTAATTAATTAATTTATATTAATATTTAAAGCAAATTATGTTTCGATACTAATCATAATCGTGTTTAGTAAAAAAATTACAATACAATACGAAACGTTTCGCACCACTATCTTATTATTCGAGAGTCACCGTGCGAATGATGACAAAGCCGAAACATAGCGCGCTACTGTTTATATTTTATATTGCCAAAGTCGAACACCGTGTTATCAATAATTCGTTGCCAAAATATTTTATATATTATAAAATATACATTAACGCGGAATATTAAATTAATGAAGTATTTTAATTTATTGATTAAAATTTGATTTATTGATTATTTATTAAACAATTTATCCTTTCATTATGCTAATTATTTGCATCTATAATTCGATTGATTTACTTCGTGTTCTCTCACAATCCAAATTACATTTAGATTGTCAAGTAGAACGATAAAGTAACACGGATGAAATATATTTGTGACTCTAAATATTATAATAATTATTATTGTCCGTAAAAATCGCAACGATCGAAGTAATTATTTAATATTTTGGATTTCTATCATTTAATCGATTTTCGATTAAATTGTATATTGTTTAATAACAAGGATTGAGAAAATTTAAAGCATTGGTCGAAATATAGTTAATTTTAATATTAAAGCTTTAACATAGCGCGCTACTGTTTATTTTTTGTATTGCCAAAGTCGAATACCGTGTTATCGATAATTCGTTGCCGAAATATTTTATATATTATAAAATATACGCTAACGCGGAATATTAAATTATAGAAGTATTTTCATTAATTAATTAAAATTATTTTTATTAATAATTAGCATAACGAAAAGTTCCGTGATAAGTTATTTATTAAATAACTTATCACGGAACTTTTCGTTATGCTAATTATTTGAATTTATTCGATTATTTTATTTTCAAAGTCAAATTCTATAATATTTAGTTTTGCATTTTAGAAGACTGACTTAGAGCGAGCTAAATAAATAAATAAATAAATAAATAAAAAATAAATAAATGATGTTGAGAAGAAAAAAAACACACATAAATAAATAAATAAATAATAGCGTGGAAAGAGAGAACATACTAATATTTTTATATAATAAATTATTATTAATTAAATTATTTATATTTTTATTTATATTATTTATATTATCAGAGACATATATGTTACTCTCTGAGAACATTCGTGGACATTGGCTTTGTAGTTCATGTTCACGTTTTTAATGTCCACAGAGGGAGTATCGCTTCCAGGGATCACCTAAAAGCGGGCCATGACATCTTTCAGTCTTCTTTCTGCCTAAAAGCGGGCCATGACATCTCTCAGTCTTCTCTCTGATTATGAGTACGCACTAACGCCCACTTTATACTGTTGGAGCAGGGAGAAATAGTAAGTCAAGTATGGTCGGTAAGAAGCCTTTGATGATAACAGAGAAAAGACAATTCGCGAGAAAAAAATCAATATGCATTTTGTAAACTAAATACAATAAGTTATATATGATGAATTATATATGAATTAATTCTTTACTATATACAATTGCAGATAAACAAAATAAATGTTAAAAACTAATAATTACATCGTATATGCATGTTTATTAATTTATATAAATATTCTTTTAATTATGTATTTTTTTCTCATTTTAAATCACACTTTACGATTAATCAAGCAATTATAATCATTAAACAATGTAAGAATGCTATTATATGTCCGAATCTTCCTACTTCTCAGTACATATTGAGAATTATATCTTTCAGTACATAATAATATTAAATTTATAAAAGTATATCTGTAGAATTTTTTGTGTTTTTTGTTATATTTAATTTATAAGATTCAAGATGTGATTTTACATAGAAATTTCGTTTTAATTTTTTGCTTCAAGTAGACAATAAATTATTTTCCATTTACTCGCTTAATTTCAAATAATCGATGTTTAATATTTTGAATCTCTTGTCGGAATCATATTAGAAATTAAATTAGAAACTGACAAAAAAGAGATATATTTTTGATTTTATGTTAGTATTTTATAAACTTTATATCTATTTTATGATGAAAAATAGAATAAGAATTAGCTAAGTCTAGTTTCCCCACGTAATAGTAAGCGAGAGTTTTATAACAACATTATATTAAATTAATATATTCTTTTCGCTTTTTGTTATTATAATGTGTTTTTTAATAAACTAATATTGAAAAAAGAAAGAAGTGTTGTTGCTTCTCTGCGCTCCAACTACCGCGCGTTGGCTCTTATGCTATTTTCTTTTTAATTTTTTAATATATTCTGTCACATTACTACTGTTGTAATATCGCAAAATAATATATATTACAGTTTTTTACCACACAGATAATTTGCATTATATTATTTATTAGTTCCACGTTATATTGTTGCAACAGTGTTTATTGGGCCATGTGCTCTCTGATTGAACATAGTGTCTAAATCTTTAATAAATCTTTTGTAATTGATTTGTGTCAGAATAATTCCTTCGATAAAACATTTGCTATTGCATGATAATTTCTATCACTGTAACAAATATTAATTGTACGGTGTTAAAATCTTATTGTAAAATTATACGGTGTTAATGTTTATGAGAGTAAAAGAAATTACGATAGAAGAACACTTTTGTTACGCGCAGTCTGTTATAACTTTTTCATTAAAATATACTTATATTTGTAAGAAAATTAAAATTGCTATGACGAAAACATAATTTTTGAAATGAAAATCTCTCTAAAATGCACAGAAAATATTACTTTTTGATGAAAATGAAAAAATTATTTTTTACAAGCACAAATCTCACAATATCAAATATTCACAGTACATAAAAACGAACTATCATCATAGAATGATAACATATTCGAAAACAGATCATCCATATTATAAAATTCGCCTATTAAGTGTTTTGCTTGAAAATTAATATGATAATATATTGGTAATAAAAGATTGATAATATATATATTTATATGAGAGCAAAAGTTTATAAGAGAGCATTTGTTTTAATCGCGGATTTTGCTGAGTTTCTGCTGTTAACTCTACGTTAAACTATTGTAGATCTACTTGATTTTTATCAACTTGCCCACACTTTGACAAATTTTATATGTATTTTTTAAAATTTTCAAACATTTTGCAAAATGTGTTTTCGACAGACTTTGTTGTTTGGACTATTTGAATATAATTCTGATGAACTGCTGTAATAAAAATTATATGAGCGATATAAAAATTAATTGGTCAAAATTTCATTGGCAATTATTGTGAATTCATAATGCTCCATTTCTTAACAATGGTTTCCCAATTTAATTTGCTAACAATGACATTTCGAATCATTGAGGATTATCGGTGAAAATAATTCTAATAACATTTTGATTGTTGTTATTCTAAGACTTTGATTGATAAAACATGTCGAATCAATATTAATTTCACTACAATGCGAGCCAGCAAACTCATCGCCAGTCTATGTTTATAATTTATCCGAAAGGATGCAGAAAACTCGATGGTTGTGTAGTTGTTTGTTTTCATTAACATTAGTAATTTTATTAGGAAACTGGCTTGTCACAGATGTTAACGCACATTTGATGCAGTTTCTCAATCCGTGGAGAAGATCGGAGCCATCAAGATTGATGCAAACAAGGAGAACCACTTCCGGGACTGTCATTAGTTATAGACGTAAGTGAAGAAGTTTATTCATTAATTTGTTACTTGTCTAGATAATGTGCAAGCGCGTGTAAAAGATACGACAAAAATAAAGTCTGAAAAAAATGTCACAATGTCTTATGACAATAATATTTTATACACAGTGGATAAGTGGTCTCAATACGATAATCCTGAAGAAGGTGCAGAACAAGCAGAAGGAGATATACATGTTTCGCGGAAATCGAGAAAAACTATTACTACGGATAAAGCTTTATTATGGACCAATGGTGTCGTCAACTATTACGTTCATTCTTCCATAGGTGAAAATTCTCATTTCTTTGATAATTTTAAATCGTACAGAAATAATAATAAAAAAAACATACATATAATAATTATACATATGACAATTCTTTTTACGCCATTCCAACTTAAAATCAAGTAACATGTTGAAAAACTATCTCTAAACATGGGGTTTACATTATCTGCTTCAGTTAATGAACCGACGAAACTTGTTATGCTGGAGAGCGCATTGCAAACTGTGATGTCGAAGACTTGTATTAAATTCGTACGCATTCAAGAATATGAGAAACTTCCGGCGAACAATTGGATCAACATTACGGGTCATCGAAAGGGTTGTTTCTCCAATTTAGGACGTAACGCATATAGACCTACAAACCTGAATTTAAACGTGGATGGCTGTTTCTATTTAATTGGACACCCGATACACGAAATACTACATGCCTTAGGTGTAAATCACGAACACATGAGACCAGATCGCGACAAATACGTCACTATAATATGGGAAAACATAGAAAAGGGTAATCAATACTGACTTCCTCCCCTAACATGCAATTAACGCTGAATTGAAGGTAGAAATAATAAATCAATTTTCAGGGCAGGAATACAATTTCCACAATCTGAATAAAAATATCGTAACAGCTTATGGATTCCCGTATGATTACGATAGCGTAATGCATTATTCGATGACTGCATTCTCTATAAATAGATCAATTCCAACAATAATACCTACGGTAACTATGCGATAAATTCTCACAAATAAAAACCTGAAAGATATTTTAAAGATAAAATTGTGTTAATATTTATGTCTAATTTATTATATTAAACAATATATTGTTGGTTCAAGATTTTTATTGAAAGAATAAAATTTTATCTTTTAGGCTTCTCCTGTGGAAATTGGCCAAAGAGATCACATATCTTATTATGATATACAGAAATTGTTAATTGCTTACAATTGCAGTTCCATGGATACTAAAAATAAATCTATACTTGAAACAGAAGTGAAACCGCAAATTTCGCAACGAATGTTTACCACATATAATTCGAAATCAAACAAATTAGAAAAAAATAGAAAGTACCCTAAATCAGAGAAATCAATGAATAGATATAATCAAGTAACTATTCCTAGATCTATACATCTTAATCAGCCTTATAATTATCCTGTACCCTTGTGTGTGAATCCAATATATTTATATGTAGATTTTCATTTTTATTTTAAGAAATAAAAAAAATATTTGATGAAATAAACTAAATGGAATTTTCAAATGTGATTATAATTAAAAAATATATTTAATCGATAATAACAGAGAATGACATTTCATTAAGTACATATTATTCATGTTAGATTTATTTTAAGATTATTTAACAAATTCATTAAGTACATAATATTCATGCTAGATTTACTTCAAGATTATTTACAAATTTACTCGCTTTGCATATATGAGACACAAATTCAAATATTATCTTTTTATTCTTAAAATTGGCTTATCAATAATCTTTATTTTTCTTTTTTCGTTTATGATCTCTATGTTTCGAATGTCTTTCTTCTGTTTTTTCTGATGATTTGTCACGATTCTGAGATTTATGTTTCTTTTCATGATGTCTATCTTTATATCTATCTTTACTTCGATGTTTACTTTTTTTATGTGATTTTCGATCTTTTGAATGGGATTTTCTATGTTCGCTACGCCTATGTTTTTTATATGTTTCGTCTGAATATCTTTCCTGTCTGTTTTGATCTCTTGATCGATGATAATCTTTTTCCTCTGAATGTTCTCTTTTTATCTCATCCCTCTTGCTACTGTAATGATCATTTCTTCCTCTAGAATACAAATCATCATAATTTCGCGAAGAAGTATGAAATACTTTATATAAACATTCGGTTTTGTCTTGTGTTGCTTCATGATTTGAATCATTTGATTCAATAGTCTGAACATGATCTGAATTATTTTGCTCCAACATGTAATCTGTATATATCTCCATTTGTTGATTAATCAATTCTCTGAGTATTTCAACATGAGATTTCTTATTTGTATGAACACCTCTATGTTTTGCTCTACGTCTTTTCAAATTACGTTCTTGAACTAACAATTCCAGAAAAGATAATTCCTTGTCTTGTTTCTCTTGGTGTTTCCTGAAAATAAATTTATATTTTTATATATATATATATATATATATATATATATAATATATATATATATTTTTTTTTATAGTATTGATATTATAGACATTATTATTGACTTACAAATTGCCAATGTCTGCAATATCCTGTCCAATGTCTGGTTTTGTAGTATTAGAGATGACATAATCATATAATGCTTTTCTCTCATCGCTGGTAAAATCTGTGAGAAGTCTATCAGATGTACGTGGTATTAACCGCTCACTTATACCTATTATCAAGTGTCAAGAATTCATATTTTTTGAAATTATAACAATTATAAAACAATTAAAACATTTGAGCTAAAATAAGCTACTTTCTTGCAATTTTAAAATTATTGGTATAGTTCTTATTAATCTTATTGATAGAAAAATGACAAATATCTTAAATTATCACAATATATCCATTTTAATTGTTTTATATGATTAAATATTGAGTAAAGGATATGTAAAAGGATATATTGATTCCACACCAAGTATAACACTCATAACTTGCTGCAAAAAATTCTCCATTATCACTTAAAATTTATAAAAATGCATATACTTTCTATATATATTTTACTAACCAATTTGCATTGCTGGATTTTGATCCTTGGCCTTTTTTAGAACTTCATTTTGTAATTTTTCATCTACAACAAATATTTTATAGTGTAATATAAGATATTACTTCTAAAAAATAAAGAATTTATTTTGTATGTTTTACAGTATGAAATTTGCTTACCAAATTTTATACTGTACGGTGAATCTGTTGGTAAATTTGGCTCCGATAATGGGATATCCAATTTTCCATAACCTTCAGTTTTCCATTGACAAGAAATAAGATGATCACTAAGAGATCCTTCGGTTAATTGGTGGGATGGATCATATGGACATGTGAAATACTCCTTGTCCTATATAAATATCATAGTTAAGTTATAATAATGATATCTTTATGATAACAATCTAATAATACTTACAATATTTGCCATTGTACTCTCCATTGTCCAGCCTAAGGCTCCAACAATATTGGTGATTTCTTTATTAACTTCATCAGTGAAATTCTTTAGCTCCTCTAATTGTTGTTTACGAGAATCACTTATAATTTTTGACATATTAATTTTGTTTTCGATCAACTATTTCGTACAGTAATTTAAATTTATGTCAAGTATTTTGAATTCTTTCATTGAATACGATGCATTTGTTGGCTTATGTCGGATTTGAATCAATTTGAATGCCAAATTACAGCCAGAAATAGTCAAGGAAAATTAGGTTATGCTAGGTTATGGTTAAAATATATTTACCACATGTTTATTTGTGCGCAGACGTAAATACGTAATATGTACATAGTGACATCTATTGGTGGGAATAGATGATGATGTTGGTAAGATGATACGAGGATTTTTCTCGATTGGTACACTAGAAATTAATTAGAATCAATATTTTATTATCGACATCCTGATGTTAACATTATTAGACATGTTTCTTTTGTAGTCGATTTTGTAGTCAATAAAATTAAATTAATTATATATCACATGCAATTATATATTACATGATAATGCAAATTATATATTACACGTAAATTATATATATATCATTAAAACTATTTCCTATGAACCTAATTAAACAAATATACATAAATATTATATAAGTAAGAAAAGACAAGATACGATATATATTTAAAGATTTTTCTATTTTTTATTTTTCAATAGAGAGATATAGTTACGTATGATGTGTGAGAAATAAAGAAACTTGTTTTTTTTTCTCTTTCAAAATATTTAAAGACAAGTTACGTATTTATTGTCTTTGTCTATATATGTAATGAAAATAATAACCGATTCAAATTGATGAACTTCCCTTTTCTTCTTGATCTTATCTCTTTTATCTCTTATATAAAGACCCATCTTACACATTCGCAGTTATAAATATTCCTTGTTATAAATATTTTTTATCGCGTCTCTCTCAAAATATAAATATACAAGCATTCTTTTTATTTTTTATGCTTATTAGTTTATATTTTTTAATAATATATTAATAATAATTATATTATTTCTCATTCATCTTCTATAAATACTAATGGCTACAATTTTAAATGTTAATTTCTCTCCATGAATGTCTTAATATTGTTTCGCACATCAGGTAACTGATAATAAGCATCGCTATAACGAATACTAATAAATGAAATTACAATAGCTTCAACGTAACTGTACCTGCTGTTTTCCTTCACCTGTGTAATGATCTTTTCGAAATGTCCAAAGAAGGTTGTTTGCATCCCAACAAATGGCGCAGCAAAAAAAGTCAATGCAAAAACGTGGAAATGTTGAGCGAATAACGTGCAAACATTGCATTTTCTACGAATTCACGCTGCTTCGAGTCAATAGGGGTGGCCTTAATTAAAGTCAAATTATGCAAAGAAACGTATCTCTGCAAACGAATACTGTCATTTCGAATGCATATTATCGAAAGAATTAAAAAAAGATTCGACTTTAACATGGCCTCTTGGAAATATATAGTTCATTAAAACCGTCACTATATAAATGCATAAAGCTCTCCTTTGATTTATTTTTTGATGAGTAAATATTTGATACATATTTATCATTTATATGCAGTGAATTAATCAACTCATTAGGAAAATCATAATTTAAAGTTATCATCCATCTGACAATATTTGTGACTCTTTTTAGAAGATTAATAGGGAAACCGTCAATTATTGACATATTAATTAGAAGCAGTCATTGAAGCGCGACAATTTTCGCGAAAATAAATCGAGCGCAGTCGCGGGGTATTCCCGACTTCTCTTCGAAGAGAGAGAAGAAAAGAAGAATCACTAGCTGCCGTGAATCAAAACGACAGCTACAAAAGGCAAGACAAAGTGCCTTTTCGCCGTGAGAGAACCAAATTCGCGTGCGAATCGCGTGGATGTTTCCGTCGGCGTCTCCGATGAGGGCAGAGGGGAAAGGGACAAGGGTGAGAGCGGGCAAGAGGAAGACGGAATGAGTGAAAGAGCGAGATGGAGCGAGTCGCGGAAGAGAGCCGCGGGGAAACGAGAGAGGGAGAGAGAGCGAGAGAGAGAGACGAGAGAGCGAAATGGCTCTCGACTGCCGCTACCAGACAAAGAAGCCCGTCAAGCACGATGATGGACGCCTTCATGAACGACCCTACGGAGCCCCGTACATCACTTTTATTACCGCCGTCCTCATTTTCATATTTCATATTTACATTTCTAGACCGCCGTAAATCAGCGAATTTATGGGTAATTAGGCCTTTGTGCCGTGTGGACCCACACCGCGCCGAGGGCTCGGGGCTTATCGAACGATACGGAGAGCCGCCGGCGGCTTATACCGCATAGAGAGGGTGGACTTTTCCCTTTCTCGCCTCCGCCTCCCGCCTCCCCCCCTCCCCCCTTCAGCATCGCCGACAGTGCGACTCACCGCGTCGTTCCTTTACCCCGCGGAGAAGCGAACAGAATGACTTTTCCCGACGAATTCTCTCTCATTGTCAGCGCGAGAGGCCCCCCCCTCTCGCCTCATCCCCGGCGAGGGAATCCCAAAGTTCGTGCGCGACGAGAAGGAGGTTGCGCCAAGTTTCCGCGAGTAATAAAAATCTAAGGCAGATTGGAAGGATTGTTCAATTTTATTTACCGCGATGTCCGCCGCGGAACGTGTGTTAAAACTTTTACATCCTCTTCGTTAAGGTGCGCTTCCGTATAGTTACCTATCGTACGTCGCGCGCGATGCACTTGGAAGTACTCGCTCGCGGCCAATTCGTGCTTCGAGCCTGAGATTGATTGCGGGTTAAACAAGTTCGCTTTACGCTTCATTTAGCGAATTCATGAAACAAAACAACGTTTATGTTTAAATAGAAAATCTATATATGACCCAACTTGAGACACAATAATTAAAAAAAATTTATACACTTTATACGCAAATCTTTGATTATTTTCAAATTTTTAGAATGACTTCGTTTTTTTTTTAAATATTTAAAATATCTCTCGAAAAGTTATTGCACGTATAATACTGCTATTCTGAATAATACACGGTCGTGATTGAAAGATTAATTTTCCATTCTCATCTTGCGTATTTGCAGCGGCAGACCGGATCTTATGACGGCTTCAGGGAAGGCATCGGAAGTTGACGTCGATGAACGGGAGCTATTTCGAGTTCCTCAGCGTTGCTCGAGAAGGAGGCACTGACGTTGTTAGCAGCGAGCTACGAGCCGTTGAGCGTATTACGGCCTCATAAAGGTCTCCGTTAATATTTAATAGTGCGTTTTAATGGTGCACGCAGGTGCGAGTACATCGTGTCATCTACTTTCCGCCCTTCGCGTGCATCCTAAGTATCTGTTAATGACGGCTTACAACGAAATGGCAAAGTTCCTCCCTCCTTCGACTGTTCTTTCTCGCTACATTGATGCACAAGTTTGCCGTCGCGATTCGGTTGTTGTAGCATTACGATCCTTCTTAAATTATAACTTTATGGTTTTGGCGAGAATCGTTGCGGAAATGGCAGATTTTCACTCTCTCTCTCTCTCTCTCTCTTATATTTCACCTATTTTCATTATTTAATGTGACTAGCACTATTGTATTTAAATGACAGTGAGATAGTTGAGAGTTTTAAAATTAATTATTAAACATTCAAATAATATTACTAACAAAATTTAGACAAGGAGCATTTTTAGAATATCTTGTCAAGTCTCTCTCTGTCAAACATTTGATAAAAAGTAAGCCCAAAATTCAAGAGCATAATTTAGATCTAAGATCGATACGCTTCAATTAATATCGATAAAATATTAGTCGTTGAATGTCTTGATTTTTACGATGATCATTTGTATGTTTATTTATGAATTGTGCATGAAATCTTCATAACATATTTATTACATCCAAACAATGCGTTCAATTGTGCCAAGTATTGATCAATATTGATAACTGTATGTAACGATACATCAGCATCAGAACATCCGCATTTATCGCATGCAAATTATTTGATTCGTATTGCAATATTCGGCAAACCGTCTCTAAACATTTGTTGAATGTTTATCTGGTGCATTAGCAGCTTACAGTGCATATCTAAATGCAACCACTCGCCCAGTACTTGTCAAGCCGAGATAGGTAATGCATTGTATAGATCATGTGACGCGTATGACAATGTAATAATTCATATCAACGTGATAATTCCACGACTGAATATGACAAAAACAAAATTTATTAAATAAATATGATGCATTTGTATATTTGTCCCTCGTATTTTTGACAAATAAATACGTTTCCGGTTGCACGGAAAAAGCCTTTCGAGACATATAACTTTACGCGGAAAAAAATTTGTTCAATTTTATTAATGTGTAATTTTTTATTACCGTGCAGTGTAATACCTACGTTAGTCGTCGTCGCATCTATTGTAGCACGATGTGAAGCAAAGCTTACACTAATAAATTTAAAGATAATTTTACTTTGACACCAAAAAAATTCTGCATCACGAATGTGACATGTGTCATGCGCGATCAGACAAGATAATCTCATCCCATTGTACTATAAGAGATTAAATGTCGATCATTCGATGGAATATTTGATGAATGGCCGTGTCCGGAGCCTAAGTCAAGTGTATCAACGTCTCGTAGCCGTCAATGCCTTGGATAAGCTATCGGGCGCGAACAAATGCGTTGTCGCGACATAATTTCGCGCGAAGCCCGAGTGAATTATGCGCACGATTGTCGTGCGATATAACACGCAACGAAAGCGTGATGAACAATCGGCGATTGACGGAGGTAGGGCTGCTTCGTGTTCCGATAGATTTGATACGCGCGACTTTTTGATTAGTCCGACGTACTCGCTGCTCACGAGGAATAACAATCAATTGTTCCCCGATGTGTTTATCACCGTCTTGTATTTATAGCATCCCAGCATCTCTCGCGCTGCGTATTTCATCGATCAGCGCATTCGCTTGTACACGAACGTGCGTAATAAGCCAGTCGACTAATTCAAAATCACTCGTCCCCGGCGCCCGTTTAATCCCCACGAGCGAATTAATCTTGTCGTTTGTGCCAATCATTCTTTCGGTAATTTACGATCAATATTCTGCGATGACGCGACCGCGATCGGCCGAGTCCTATAACAATCGATTCGATACGATTAATGCTTGATTCCTCCTTCCCATTTTCTATGATTGCGCACGTGTTTCTATTTTCGCGTGCACGAGATGTGTACGTGCACGATACGAGACCGATTCGTAGAAGCTGTTAGTCCGCTTTTCATATCTTAATGAGACCCGTTTGTCGTTTAAAGTTTCCACGCGCCGTAGGGTGGTAGAAGCGTGCAAATCGGAACGGCGATTCTCTCCCTAAACCCTTTAATTAGTAGTCATAAATTGTGGCAATACAGGTTGATAATGCTTCGCGCTCGGTTAATTTATGCCTTCGAATTACACTCGCTGAACCGATCCCAAAGTTTTGCATAATCGTCGTTATTCCATCGCGATAATGTCTTTCTATTAAACAACTTTTCGCGCGGGAGACGACTCCTAACTCTTTACGCGTGATGGCTTCGATGTAATCAGTGATATATTGCGCATTTATATAATTTATGCGGTATGATACAAGTCGCAAAATGTTGTAGATTTATTGGATTTTCCTCCATTTACGCGGCAATTGTTTCTCGCCCAAGATTAACGCGCACACGGATCTAAGTTTTATCTTTTTTATTTAATAGCTTCTCAATCTTTAATGGTTTAACCTTTCTGATTATTTAAATTAAAACTGTCAAATATATAAAAATAGAGATTAAAAATTCGTTATTTATTTGCACTCCAACCTGCATTTGAAGTTTAATTTATGAATAACTTTTTATTTTCAATTGTTTTTAATTTTTAATTATTATCGACTCGATTTTCTGTTGAGACAAAATTAGTTGTGAATGAATTTATTATAGAGAAAGTGAGCGCGCTTTTACATATTTAAAAAGAATATTTATATTTTAAAAAGGCATCAATAAAGAATTATAGAGAGCAAATCTAGTAAATTAAAGAAAAATGTAATAATATAAACAAAAAGAGAAACAAATTTGGTGAATTTCGAGAATTTATTTGCGTCTGTCAATTCGAAAAGTTTGTCCTCATAACATGTGTTGCTTGTTATAGCTTGTTATAAATTAAACATTGATCATCAAAAGAATCAAATTGTGTAAGGATGCATTCCTAAAGAGTGGACGTAATGTGCGTATATTTACTTTAGTACCCACCTGTTGCAGCAACCCAGTTTCTTACATACACCCAACGGAAACTTTTTAAACTTACCAAGGAGCCTTTTAAATTCCTGACCTTGCATGACGTTTAAGAATGCGCAATTAACTAGGTACGCAGTCACAAAAATAAGTGCACATGCAACTTTCTTTTTTCTAACTCGCAACGATTAAAAATTCCGGCAAACAAAACTCTCAACAACAAACTATTTTCTATTCACATTTTTGAATTAGATCGAGTCAGAGTTTTCAAGAGTGCAAAAATCAATAATCCTATGCAATCATTTGCTCTTTTGTGTTTCAATAATTAAATTCAATCTCTTGCATTCAGTTACCAAACGATTTATTCTTGCTATGTTACACGTGGTTTTCGGGTAATGTTTCAAGATGTCGCGACGATGCAGATGACGCGCACGAAATCGCGCGCCAAAAAGCGCGCCATTTCCTAAGTATCCTTTGATAGATCGAGGTCGTAAAATTCCAAGTTGTTTGTGTTTATTATCGTACAAGTGGATCGTTGATTTAATCGGTTTAGGCACAGATATTGTGATCATGTATACAAGTACGTGAGTGTGTGTGTGAGTTTCTCGCGATACCGGCTTCAGGAATAATCGAGCAAGCAGTTCTTTCCGCAAGATTCCGATTTTTAGGTATGTATAAGGTTAGGTTAGGTATAAGATTAAAACAGTAATTGCTTTTTAAGACTTGTCAAGCGGTTTTCTGATAAATATAATAAATATAAAGAATCGTAGAATCTAAGAATAATCCAAAAAATTTGCGCAATTTGAAGAAAATAGAAATTCGCTATTTATTATGGCGCGCCATCGCGTTCATCAACGGTATCCGGTTCGATAATTTTGCTCCCTCGGATAGTAACGAGATGCGAGGCGATTCCGCGGGAGAGAAGCGGGACGAAAATATCAAAGACGCTAAAGGGAGACGCGGTTTTTCCATCCGCGATCCGCCAATTAACTGCGTTACACATAATCTATTACCCGGTCGCGCACACGAACTAGTCCCTTCTCGCGTTTGCACGGTTGGCATGGTTGGAATAACCCGGCGAGCTCGCGCGCATAAACAAGCAACGAGGCGGGAGGTGCCCGGGCGCGGGGGTGCACGCGTACCCCCTATCCAAGTGGAAACGTCGGGCCCCGATCGAACTCACGGCCCGCATTTGCATACAATCGCCGTTGCATTCGATCTCGCGCGCGCTCCGGCCGCGTGCATATACATCCTCCTCCTCCTCCTCCTCCTTTCCCTCTTAATGGTAGGCAACGCGCACACGGCTAATTCATTGTATATTTAATATCCAGGCATCTGCGCGCCAGTACGGCCGTTTTTGCTCGACGAAAAGGAGAAAATGCGTCGAGCCAGACGCGTACGCGAGGGTTGTAAGAGAGAAAGAGAGAGAGAGAGAGAAGGAGGGAGAGAAGGGTTGAATAGGGAGGGACGATAAAGAGAGAAAGAGAGACAGTCGCGGACATGGCGCGACGCGTCATTGCACGTGCACGTGCATTGATACCGATATTTATGCCCGCCAGTTAATCATGTCAAAGTCGTTTGATTTGTCGTTGGCTTTTATGGAGGGGAATTAAAACGTTCATTTCGCCACAGACATTCGCCAACAGTGACCGTCCTGCTGGTGCCGCTGCTACCGGCCCTATGAGTTATTCTGTCGGCAGCCTTCGGCCGAATGGCGGGGATGAGCTTTTTGTAAAATTAGCGTGTCTCGTTATACGCCGGAGAATCTGCATTTTTAACGCGTCGATCGAACCTTTTTTTTTTTTCCCCTCCGCTCCGGGCTAAAATTGGACGTGTTGTTTATGGACACGTATGATGAACAAATTTGTACACTCCTCGTAGATTTCAATTGACCCTTCGATTTTTAATTTCGCAAATCTCCGCCTGCAAAATTTACAATAGAGCGCGGATATTTCGGAACGTACGCTCGAAAATAAAGCGCGAATAATGTCCCATATACTTAAAATGAGAATCTAAATTAAAAATTCGCTTGTCATCTCGTCAACATCGGCAAACAGTTTATCGATTCGCGAGAGAAATGTGTCAGAGAGAAAGAGAGAGGTTTCTTTTCTTTTTTTTTTTTTTCAAGCGTCCACGAGAGAGAAACACACACGTCGTAGCTTTATTCAATCCATTTTGCTCGGCAAAGTTCTTTCTCCTTGTCTGAAAAAAGATCGAGCGACGAGAAACGCTTTGATGAAAGGCTCACGTACGAGCAGTATCGTTGCATGGACCTTGTAATATACATAAAGCTTTATCGCCTGCCATCCGTGGAAACTTCGCTGATTGTATTGCAGGACGATAACCGTATCTGTCGCTCCCCGCAATTCTCGAAGCGTACTTGATCCATCCCCGTCTTTGACTCTTCTACTTTTATCCTCCTTTCGCCCGCTTCTCTATTCCGCTAGCATGCCGTGAGACCGCGATTTGTAATTTGATGTTACGATAAAAATAGCATGCTCGCTCCGTCTGAAATTTATACGCATTCGTCTCGTATAGCGTATATTTTTATTTTATTTCTACAAAACGTGCACGGCTTTTAGATAAGAATTTCAAAATTGTTAGTTTGCAAGTTTGCAAGATTCTTTTTTTCCACGCTCGCCTCTAAAAAGGAGCTGAAAATGTAAAAAATAAACGCGATAATCAGAAATAAAATCGGCAAGGATGTTTCGATTGCAAAGATCTCGTTAATAAGTCGAAGGTACAGAGAGTTTGCGAGACCCGAAGCTTCTTATTCCCTTCAGTTTGCACAACAGGAGTTGAAGTTACCCAACTAATTAATTGACGTCCCTAGTCTTTGTAGACAAGATGTCAGGTATTAAAGACGGATGCCGCAAGGCTCGCGTTTGCGTCTGCTTTCATCTGCTGCCTTTGTCATATAGCTTAGATTATACTCTCGCTGTAAGAGCATCTGGAATTTAGCTAAGAGCAGAGAAACTAAAGATTAACTTCGCCGATTCTCCTCTTTCGGTATTCTTGATATTATGATAATTTAACCATCACGCATAACAAATTAATTAGTTTCGGTAAATTATATTTTCAATATTATAGATACAAAAAAATATTTTATTTAATTGATTGGTTTATTACGGCTACATCATCGATAAACAAAAAGTTACTTTCGCTTGTACATAATCCAGAAATTTAATTTCATTAAAGTGAGGTTGGTTTCTGTCTCTCACGGTTTGCATTAAAGTTAAATGTGTAATTAAAAAAAATAATTTTAAAATAATTTTACGCAGTTATATATGCGCTAGAGAAAATTTCGAGAAATTATATAAAGCCACACATATGCATATACGATAAAGTGACGTAACTCAATTATACGGGCAATTTGGTGATACATAATTGCATTTATCTCTATGAACGCATGGTCTGTAATCTATTTATTATTGTCGTTTCAAAACTCATCCCTCAACGTGCCCCGGAACATCGACATTTCGATGTTCGACGCAGCCACTTTATTTGCGCGTTAGCAAAGTTAAAATTCCACCTTTTTCTTTCGCATCGTTTCACCTACGTTTACAGTCTACGAAATATCGTGTTTGTAGCAAAAAGAACCGGAAAATAATATTTTATATCTGCTCAATATATTCATTTTTTGCCTTATTTGTTAAATTTTCGAGGCTTATCGATTCCCCTCTCGATCGTTTTGCGAAACGTTAAAAATTCTCTTGGCAAATGAGTTTCCCTCGAGGCACGATCACACGCGCCAGGTCGTCGAGTGATTGATTTCGCGAACACTGCGGCTCGAGGAAAATCACGCAGCGTGCGAAAACAGCACGGTCGCGAAGAAAAAAGGAATCGGAAGGAAACTGACGATCCTCCGTCGACGAAACGGTGCACCTGCCAGGCGAGTATCCGGCAAAAGAAGAAGATCGACGCCGCGCGAATTCTCACGACGTGGACAAAGTCGGTCGGTGGGCAGCGAGGTGAGTCCCTGGTGGGTCGACAGGCGTCCATCAAGGTGGTCGGCGGTACGTAACGTCGAAAGAAGGGGGCGGAGGAAGGAGGTGAAATAACGAGGAAAGAGGGAAAGAGAGGAAACCTGACGAGCTACCTCGGTCTCTGTTCTCGCTCCTGGGGGACCGGTCCACGAGCGAAGGTGGAAAGAGGGAGAGAGAGAGAGAGAGAGAGAGAAGGAGAGAAAGCGAGTGAGAGGATCAATCGGACGTAGCCCAAAGTAGGAGAAAGTGAGCGAGACGGACGGAAGGAAGCAAAGCGAGACACGGAGACGGAGACGGAGAAGGAACGGCATAGCAGCTTCTATCACGTCGGGCGAACGGGCGGACAGCTCGGAGGCGATTTGTCTTTCATTTCGGGCTAATTTATTGCGCCCAGGCAGTTCTCTTTCTCTCTTCCCCCGCTCGCCCTCTTTCTTCCACGGTCGAAAGTCCCCCTCCCTCTTCGCCTCTCTCGTGTGCCCCTCTGCGCCTCTTCGTCTCTCTAGCGCTATTCTCGACTCCGCACCATTCAGCCACGCCCCACCCAACTAATGTCCCACATAAAACTTGGTATCAGCGATCCTCAAACGGGGATTTACAATCCCTTCAAGCGCCGCTGTCACGATAAATCCTCCGGGGCGACGTCGATATATCTCGCGCGCGAATACTTCTGTCCCTAATGGATACCCCCTTGGTACATACAACTCGGAGTCGAAACCAGTCCGGAACCTCTCCGTATATCCGAGCGACTGCAACCACCCCCGGGCCGCTCCGGTCATTCCCCGCTGCCATTCTCCGTCCTATCCGTCGAGATTCGACGGATGGATAGCGATCTAACGATTCCACCTTTTCTCTCCTTCTCCTCGCTGCCGTGACGCGATAATCGCGAAACGTCGCGTTTATGCGAATGTATCGCGTAAACGACCTACTTTACCGTTATTTACACTTATCGTGATGTAGGAATCTTAACACGCGATTCTACTTTCGAGCGCTTAAATTTGCGCCGATGCTATTATTAGTAAAAGATCGAGATAAATGTCGTCTCACAGAGAACTCTTTGGTATAAGACAAGGTAAAAATTAATTTCTACAGAATGATGAAACGTCTTTGTTTCTCCCCACTTGTTATTTATTAATAAAAAGAAAAAGATAAAAAGTTGCCGAAATAATTTTTATATAAATGTAAATATAATTAATGCAACTTGCGAGGGATATAATTCTTTTCTTCAAAAAATATTATAGAGTTGAAGACATTTTTCTATATCATTATCAGAGAATGTACACGTATAAAAATTTTTTTGCATAATTTTTAGGTATGAATATCCAATGAATTTCCAATGAAATAGGAATTTCTTTTGAAATATAAACGAATAGTTGAAGAAACTTTTATGCGTTAACAAATATATCGCTCATTTATATTAAATATATTTCAGTCGTTATACGTATTAAAATCAAACTACTCGCGCTTATCACGAATAAGAGGCCGTTTGCTTCAATTAAAGACCGGGCAATTAAATCCACCTTGCATCCGACTTGAATACGTGGGTGGTGCGCGGGCTACGCACACGATGCACTCGAGCGGTCTCATCCTGAAAGTGGTAACGCGCGAGCAAGGAAGATATCGTACGTTATCGCCATTTGCGCGATAGGATATCGCGCGTAAGGGACCAAAAAAAAAAGAGAAGCACGCGCGCACGCGCGCGGAAAGACCTACGTGGAAAACGCATTATCTCCGGTTATAATGCCGCCCTATTAGGATGCCCGTCGCCGACAGTTAATAAGGGTAAAAGCGCGCGTTCGCGCAATTAAGAGCAGTAATAAGCGCCTTAAGGCCAATAAGATGTTTCCTAATGGAACTAGCTAGCAATGCGTTGGACCAATTATCCGCGCGCGCATTAAAATGCGTGTTAAAAGGAGCCGGGGCGGCTCGACGCGACGCGTACGCGACGAGGCGAGTCTTAGCGCCGTTCCCCGCATATGACTGGATACGATTGCGATCGCAGCCGGTCTGGATCTTGATTATTATTAAGGTCGCGGGTCACGGGACGATACCCCGCCACCCCTCGCTTCCGGTACGTACCGTTGGCGCGACCCTCAAAGTATATCCAAAGCGTGTGTAAGCACCTCTAATCCCCGCGATAACGTTCGTTTATGGATTCCCGATTCTCTTAACGAGCGCAACATCTTCGTCGACCGGACCGGAAGGTCGTAGAATCTAGAGTCTAGAATCGGCTAGAGTTCGCCGCGGGTTTCATTTTCTCCCTCCCCCTCCTTTGCCATTCCGACAAAACGACTCGCCTTCTTTTCTTCTTACTTTGTCGTCGTCGAACGACGGTGGTATGAATATGGAGCAGCGTCGCTTCGTAATGCCACCCCGTTGTTTCGCCGCGTTCTTAACCGATGCAGGTAGTGGCGGCGAGACGACGAGGGTAGACGCTGTCGGGGTGCGCGGAGCGAAGGGTGCTCGAGCAGCGAAGGGTGCCCGGCGGTGGCAAACGTATAGAGAGAGAGAGAGAGAAAGGGGGGAGGAAGGAGAAGGAGAGAGAGAGCGAGACGAGAGAGAGCCCGCGGCTTCTTGTCGGAGGCTTTCGGCATAAGTCCTCGTTATGATTCAACACGCCTTAAGCCGGTCTTCACGGGCCGCGGCTACCCTCTGCTCGCCGCTGCTTCCTCGTTCTCTCTCTCTCTCTCTCTCTTTCTCCTGCGTTGCTCCGCTAATTCCCCCGCAAGTTCCGCATCCTCCTCGCGTCTATTCCCAAAGCACGACGTCAAGGAATATTACGCGCTTTACCGTTTATACTAGCGGCAATGCGCCTCGTGTACATTCCGCCCGCGACGTTGCGAGGATCACCGAGTTAGCGGGGAACATTTGGCGAATGCCGCCGGCATTAACTTATCGCGCGGATTGCGGTATCGCGATGGACCAGCCGTGATTTTTGGTGCCTGCCATCGAGAACGTCGGGTTATCGATGCGCGTTTACATCCTAATAATGCCTGGAGGATCTGCGAAATGCGCGCCCATTTAAGTGTGCCTGTATACGATCGTTTAAAACTTGAAAAAGATGAAGAAGCGAAGGATTTTTAATTAAATGTTTCAAAGATGTATCGCTTATGTATTTTCTATTTTTTTTTAAATAATTAAAAAATTTCTCAAATTTCAAAAATCAACCACCAAAAATATATCTTTTACGTAAATAAATAAATAATTCCAGAAAGATACATTTAGGATGAATGAATAGATGTGTATAATGATGAATGTAACGTGTATCCTCGCGAATGTGGGATTTTGAGAACAAAATGTTAACGTTTCTGATATTACATAATATTTTACGGTAAACGAGAATCGCAATTTTCGACATATAATATGTTTGGAAATATTTTATTTTACGAATCTCTATGCCACGTACGAGTAACTGATAGTACTTTAATGAAGAAGAGAAGGGTGAGAGAGAGAGAGAAAAAAAGAGAGAAGGGAAAAACACGAGATTTATACGTTGAAGAATATACAAGTGCAATGGTTTAACCGTATATACATTTATATTCAGCCAGAACTTTATAAAAATCACACGTGTGGACGTATCGCTGGAAAAGTTTGGACAGCCGGAACGTTTGCGGATGCATAAGTTTTGGAGCGTGTAATATTTTTTTACGCGTCCGTTTGAATAACGTTTCAATAAGGCGCATTTTAATCTCGCAATGTTAAAAATTAAAGTCAAGTTTCCATCTCGTGCGCTTTACATGATAATTTCATTACTCTCTATTACCGTTATATTTTATCAAAGATTAAGGCATTTCGCATTACGATGGCAGACATCTTATGTAATTTCCTTACCTTTACTACTATTTTCCGCATAAACTGATCGTTCTAAACTTATTTTTATTATATCGAGAGTAACTACTGTTTTTAATCGTATCGTAGCAAAAATGTATCAATAAAACCGAATTGGATCTCTCAACGGCTTCTCAGCAAATTTCCGAGAAGAACGATTTTCACGCTTTAGTGCACGATTCTAGCGAAACCACTTATCTGATTGAGTCTCGCTTTTGTGAGAGTCTTTACCTCGTTAGATGCCATTGGTCGAGCCGTTTGGACGTTTTATAGAAATTTTGATACGTATTATATACGGCGGCTCGTATGCAGCTCGAGCAATTTTATACGCCGTATGGAAAATATAAATGCGCGTATAATATTATCTTTCATTTTTACATTTTATTACTGATGATTAAAAGCGCTATAATACCGTCATTATTCCCCCGCATCATTATTTTACTCTGTGATATTTTTTAACAAGGGCTTTTTATTATATAAAAACGTCAAGAATTTATTTTATTTTATACATCACTAAAACCATTATAAAAGTGAAAAAACATATAATTCGGAACGGAACGATTTTTCAATCGTTTGAGCGCGCGGGCACGCATACGCGCACACACGCACGGCTAAGTTTTATTGTCGTACAAAAGCCCGAATATTAATTTAATCGATCGTGAAATCATGCGCGGCATAATCGCTGTGACCAAAAATATCGATATCCCGAGTTGCAAACGTATGGTAGGCAATGTCCGCCCTTCTTCCGTCCTTTGGCAGAGCGTAATAGGTGCAGGGCACCTAACGAAGCGTGCGGCGTTGGTCACCCGGCCACCCCTTCGCACACAGAACGGTCGTAACAATTATTAACCTGATTGTAATTGCACCTGATCATATACGCGGAATAACGCACGGGGTGGTGTGCGTCGCGGGGGGGGAAAGCGAACGCGCCGATAGGGAATGCACCGATGAATTTGGGACTTGCGTTAGGCGAAAAGAGATGGATTATGCAAAATACAGAGAGAGAGAGAGAGAGGGACAAGGAGAGATATAGAGTTAGGCCGATGGATCGAAGAATAGGGCAAGGGGGATAGAAACAGCGAGAGAGAGAGAGAAAGAGAGAGAAATGGAGGGAAAGAGAGAGAGAGAGAGAGAGACAATCGTTGTATTGAAGGGTTGGCATTTGTGAGGCGGGTTGCGTTTAATCCTGTCGCGGATTCGGGTCTCGGGATTTGGACGCTGGAATGTGTATTAAAGAGAGAAGGAGATAGAGAGGGCACGAAGGACAAAGAGGGAGAAAGAGAAGGAGAGAGAGAGAGAGAGCGCGCCATAGAAAGGAAGAGAAGGAGAGAGAATAGGACAGTTTATAGATAGAGGGAACGAGAGACGAATAGCGGGACGAATAGGAACTCTCGTGCAACAAATCAATTCACTCTCTCGCTCGCGTGCGAGTAGGCCCGAGCGGCGCGTGTTGGGACGCGATGCGGTCGCAGTATGTGTTGCACCACACGACCCGCTCGCAGTTGCACTCGCGCCCCGAACGGTTTGGCGCGAGCGAGCTAGCGTTGTTTTACCGTAAGGGGTTAATTGCATTGCCAATAACAGATAATGCAACAATCAATGATTTAGGGGAGGGAAAGGGGAAGAGTAGGGGGGCCGCCGTGCGCAAAGGGGCTGTCGGGGGTAAGAGGGGGAGAGGGGGAGGGCACCCCCCCGTCGCCCTCCCACTTCATCGGTTTACAAGCAGTCCGGCCTATATACGCGCAATGATGTTTGCAACGGCGCCTCCACCCTCTAATTTAAACAGTCCCAGCAGGCTCGCGGCAGATTATCCTAACAATAATTGGTCGCGCTTCCTAAACCGGTCCGGGTGTCGAGCACGCAGCTGGAGAACGCGCGATTAGGCGGCGAGAAAATTGGCCGCGGAACAGCTATACAACGATTCGAAATGTGAGCGCCGAAGAAGCGGCCGATTTGCTGCGGGAGAAACGTTTGTACCGAATACTTTGTACATAATTGTGCAACTACTATACCGTTAATACGATTCGTCTATATGATTTTGACCGTCAATAATAAAATAATTATTAAATCATATGGAAATATAAAAAAGTCTTCATTTAATATGTAATATAATACTATTCTTACAATTGTAACATTGTTGTCACAATAATTATATAATAATGCTTTTTTAGGAATGTTTTCAGATGATGAAAAATAGAAAAAATAGAAGTCATTTTATGAATAAATTTCTAAAGTCACGTAAATTTGTTTATAAGCAAAAATTTGATGCTATTTAAATATTTATCCATAAAAATTTAAAATTTTTTTACTTTTAGCTGTTGGGGAAAGACACGTGTTTGAGCAGTTGTGTCGGCAGTGGAGATGGCGCAAACAAAAAGGTAACTTTTCAAGAATATTTGTATAAAACAACATGCAAAATAATTGTTTCGTGAAAAGTGTTATAAATAATATATATATTTTAAATATACATATATAATATGAGAAACCAATATCGCCTTCCATGCAAACATCGGAAGGTTAATGTCTACTGGCGTCGCGGCGACATTTTCCCCAGTATAGCGGGAGACGGTGCGCGGGGGTGGCAAACGCGCGACGGGGTGACTGGTTGTTCTAAGTGCGTGCGTAATACGAGACCCCGTATTTCGTCGGGGCGACGTTTTCATCGCGCAATTTTTCCCGAGTTACCGTCCATATACCGAGAGTTATGTCCGTCAGGGAATTAATATAGGCAAGATTTGTTGTTATTACTGGGTGGTGAGCCGGGGGTGGCGCGAAAGGGCGATGGTACGGCGGCGGAGGCTTTCTCAGGGCACAGAGTGAAGCCATTACTTACTATAACTGCCTCTAGGGTAGGACGTTGGCGTTCCTGTCAGGCATCCATCATTGCGACTAATGGCTCCACTCTCCTGCCAATAACATCCGGCCATGCGTCCGGAAACCTCAGGCTTTTACTCTCTTTCGCGATCTTACTTGCGCATTTCTAAGAAGTTTACCGATGTGATGCTAAATTTACTCCTATTTATCTCAATTCCGCGACCAACCCAACGATGACTGTTTGTGTAATCGATTAAAAATATTATTAGCCAGGTATAATTTTGCAATAAGGTGTTGCAGTCTTAATTAAAATTTACATTTACCCATCTGAAATTTAATCGCACTTAACAAAGTAGGCAGTTGTTTTAAAACTAGTCTCCCGTTGCAATATACGACTGCAAATCTCATTGTCAACGTAAACGACGACAAGATATATTTTACGATTTTCTCGAGTTTCAGCTAACATTGCAAAAAAAAAATAGTAACGCATCGCTGCAAACCCCTTTTTTCAGGAGACCAGGAAACGTTCATCGAGACGTTTTTACGGTTGTTTCAGTTCGTTTTCAAGTGCGGCTGCACAGTTACCGCGCTACCGGTATTAATTTTCCGCGTCTCTACTGGTTCGTGGAAACGTACCGGCCGCACACAGTCGTTAATTTATGTACTTACGAAATATATAAAACGGCGCGGAATTTACTGAGGCTCGAATAGCAGAATGAAAAAAGGACTGTTTCTACATAATCTTATTTTGAAGCTTTTCTCTTATTCGCACGATTAACGGATACGCGAAAGAAACGTTCGAACGCTCGACCCGCTAATCGAGCAATCAAGAAGAGCGCGTCGAGTTATTAAACGTTGGCTGGTAAAATGAACGAAGCCAAACGGACGATCGCACATTATTAATCCGACAGAAATTAATCAGGCATTAGTATCGTGCCACATTTTCGTTCGAGCGGATCAATGGATATGGAATTTCGGTGATCAGCCTTGAACAGTGGTTGCCAACGCAGTCATCCAGTAGCGGTTCAGAAATGGAGACGCTTTGATTGCTGGTAAGCCAGGCTCATGGCGAGAGGGAGGGGGAGCGGGGAGAGGCAGACAGGGGGGAGCAGGATCGGCGGTGCAGAGAGACCGGGATGCTATGTAACAGCAATGGTCAGATAGTTATTGCTGAGCGATTTGATAGGTGGATAATGACGAGTAATGACACACCGCGGTGGGAATCGAAGCCACCCTCCTCCCTTCCCTCCCCCTTTCGCTCTTGCTGCGTGCCCGATGCAACCCCGCTCCCCCGCTCCTCGGCTTGTCCCCCTATCCCCCTCGTCCCTTTTCTACCTCTCGCGCGTCTCTTCACCATGTGCTGCCTCTCTACCACACGGGGGTGCGGATGTGGATATGAGATTGCGTCATGCATATGCAGCTGCATTTGGCATCGGGCTACGCGCGGCCAATCACCGCCGTGAAACTTGATTGTCGCCGATTATCCCCGGCCGATCGACCTAATAAAACGCGGATATTTTCCGGCATTACTGCAGTAACACCACCTTCTCGTGCGCGCGGTATGATTTCGATCTTGTATTTTATGGGGTACGCCGGTCGATATCTATGCCCGCGCTGTTCGCGGATAACGTCGGACAAGGGGACGTCCTCGTACCCCCTTTTGCGGATAATATATTTGGAATATGTGTGACGTAGGGCAGAATTAACTCCCTATGTCTCTGTTAAATTCAAAGCTAGATTAGTTTTGTGTTTTCATACACAGTGTTCTAAAACGTGTCCGCATCTCTATTTAATTATAAATTAACAATTTGTTTTCTTAGTAAAAAGTAGAGAAAGATGTTATATTATTATCTATCGAATTCATCAATTACACCCAATTTTTCGTCGCTCTTTTTGTAACATCTTGATACAAATTCTTTTGCAGCGATAAAATGATATTATTTTCAAGAAATAAGTCAAGGAACTATTTATAGTAAAAGAAAGAAATATATTAAAGATTGATATTTTTTCAAATATATAGTTATCGTTTTAAAAAAATTGAAAAGAAAATTTAGAAATGTGACAATGAAAAAATGAGAAAAAAAATTGGAAATCTCTCTTGTATCAAGTATATTATTCGATATTTATGTATTTATTACATATACATAAATTATGTACATATTTTAAAATACCATTAAATTAAACGGATATCATATATATTTTAATTAGTTTTATACCTTCATATCTATTCTCATTATATATGCGAATGATTTATTATGCGTCAAGTAAAAATTAATTTTTTTATATAAATCGAATTTATATAAAAATACCCCATATTTATCAAAGATATAAATCATATTTCAATTATACAATGTGTGTTCTGCATATATATATATATATTAAAAAATTAATTAATTCTATCGTTTTAGCAAATGATGTTCTCTCGAGACTATCGATATTACTAATCACGTTCTTGATACTTATACATTCGTAAAGATTTGCTACGTCGTTCGAGACAACGATACCTGGCATCACGTACCATAGAATTTGGAAAAGCGAAACTTTATCAACTTTCCGAGTGTGCATTAACTTTTATGAATGATTAGTAGAACCGTGGTATCTGTTGACATAAGGCTACATCACGTCGAGCTGAATCAGGGCTGCTCAGGGCAAACTCGTCCGTCCTGAGAAGAGTCGGTTAGTTTGTTTTATATACGCTGAGTCGTACTGTCTGCCAGCCACGTAGCAACATTTACATGCTACGAACGACCGTAAGTACGCGAAGGAGCGTGCAACGTACACTTTCGCAACGTGTATGCTAATCGTTGAAATTTACTATCGTCATTTATGAGATAGGAGCTGTAGTTTAAGTACAAAAGCATGAAACTAATTAAAAATGTGTGTGATATCGGTTTAATTTAATGATATTTTAGAACATGCTATGCAATGAATAAAAATGTCGGTTGACATGCTTGATATGAAAGGAACCTTTTTTTTTCAATTGAAACTGTTAATAAAAAAAAGATATTAATTTTACATTATCATCGTCAAGAGAGAGAGATTTTTCAATTTTTTGACATTAAAAATGATTATATTTGAAAATGATGAATATAACTGATTTGCAATATACTTTTTATTTTTGTTGTGAATTCTGATTTCTTGAATATAAAATTTATAATTTTATCGCTGCGAGGAAAACTCGCAGTGAGACGCTACGAAATTTGAAAAGGAGGACGGAAGGTAGGGTGAAACTGGTGAGATCGCGAATCTTTCGCGATGATGGCACTCAGACTTGTCGTGAAGAGTCAGCAGTCGTTATCGAGGCGCAAAAGAGGAAGCAATACCTGTTGCATACGTCAGTGATTCCTCTTCTGGCACGAAAACTTTGAATATTGAAGAACGCCTCGTTACTTGGCGAAGCTATTTTTTCCTCCTTTCGAAGAAACCACTTTTTTTTTACTAGAAAGATTTATTCTCTTCGAATTCTGTCGGACGAAAGATTACCTAAATGTTTTTTCGATTGCTGTCGTAAATTTTGCATCATCTTAAAAATATTTTTCTCTTCTTTTTATCAGACACGCAGCGTTTGAAAATTATATATTATATATTTACATATATTATTCTCTCCTCTTGTACATGTTATACTTGTATCTTGAGCTAAAAATCTTTATTTGCATTTCCTAATCAACATGTTTTTTTATTGCTGCACAAAGCAATGTTTATGTTAATCACGAATATGAAAAATAAGTTTAATAATAGTTTAATTTAGAAATAAAAAAATGTAAATCAAATTCTAAATGATTGAAAATAATATATATAGATATGATATACTATCAGCAATTTCTCTTTCTCTCTCTCTCTCTTTTATATTATAATATCATTTCTCTCTCTCTCATAAATGATATAAATTTTTTGGTACATCTTATCTTCTGATAAAATTGCCTATACAATATATAATTAAAATTTGAAATTGCAATAAAAATTCTCCGACACTATGTATAATTTGAATATAATACATTTATTACGGGACTCGACATGAAAATACACACGAGAAAATCTGGCGTGTATGTCTCGAGATGTGAGTAGGCAGGAAAGGGGCAGCAAGAGGGGGTTAAGAGCGGTGGGCGCCGTCGAAGCAGCGGTTATCTCGGCAATTAATATGATTGAGGAGACATCTCTCACGTCTACGTAATATCTAGCAATGGCCCAAGTTCTGATTGCTTTCCCCGTTCCACCTACGCTTTGCCTTGCTATCTCGAGTGCCATAACCCTTGCGCGCTTCCTCGCTCCTTCCACGGTGTCCCGAGTTAACGAAGCTGAGTTACGACGGCGGGTGCTCTAGTCACGAGGTCGTGGCTTTTTAACCTAGTTTCCCTGGTGCCATCCATCCCGAAAGAATATCTTATTTTCATCTCCCTTCTGATTTTTAACAACTTTGAATATCGTTAATGTCTAAAGTTGCATGAAGAATAGCATTTTTTTTTTAAATAATCATCCATCCGGTCCATGTGTAATAATCTTTAATGTCGTCGAGCTTTCTATGAATATCATACGGCAGATATCGGATAAAATGAAGACTGTATAAATGGAGTAGTTATGTGATAACTGGTTTATCGGTTGGCCAATTCAATCTCAATTTTAACGAATACTTAATGGATCTCGTAAAATAGATCTTAGAGTTAAAAAAACCTTTGATTGTCTTTAAATAGAAAATACTCGCGAGGTTCAGGATGATGCGATGTGTTTCGCGACATCTCATGAAAAGAACTTTTGCGAGGAACGATTGGGCAGATGGGTACTTAACAGAAACTTTTGGCGCAAATGTTCTCGAGATATAGAAACTGATCGCAAACAATGGTACATTTCAAAGCGAAACGCGGGATTTTCTTCAACAATCCTTCGGGGACCTTACCACTCGCTAAGCCGCGCAATCGAAAGAAACGATTTCCGTGTCGCTGACTTTGTTCAGAATTTCAAGAGGAGTAGCGTGAAATTTTCGAATGAAAGACTTGTCGAAATGGAAAGGATTCTTCATAAGAAAACGTCCAAGTCTTTGGTCATTCGCAAAAACAAAATGTCTCTGATAATCTCCAAATTGCAAGAGGGAGAGACTGAATTTGAAAGCGATAAAGTTCAAAGAATACTGCAAGCCTCAAACATTGGTGAAGGCAATACCAAGATATCGTCCCCGAGAAAGGACTAAGCGCCGCGTGGCGGGAATTGAACTCACGCTAAGGCGGATACTTAACGGAGGTCTTGAAGTTTGCGTGGATCAGGTCGTCGGTGATGGGGTTTGTATATTGCGCGCACGAGAGAGATTCGGCGCGCGAGAGAGGAACGAGAAAACCCAAGAGATCGAGACAAGCGAGAGGGTGGAGACGAGTAAGGGCGCGAGTACGCGGTAGAGAGTCGGGAACCGGGGTAGAGCGAGGAGCAGGGGGACGGGAGGAGAACGACGACCATCACACTCAAAGCGGTACGTGACACACCGGCTATGGTTCTTATCTAGCCGGTCCCGTTTTCCGTCCCCGCGGTGCCACGGATTCCACGGGGTTCTCGTGATAATCCGAACATTCCGTCCTCCCTCCACGTTTGCGAGTCGACCTCCACCTCCGCCGCCTGTCTCCCTTTTCCTACGTCGGCATCTCTTTCCTCCGCCGCGCTTCCACCTCCGTCGCTACCTAGCCAGCCAGCCTCCGGGCGTCGGCTTGTATACCTTATAACCGGTATGTGACGTTATAATCGCGGGCGTGTGCTTCCTCTACGGACGCACAGGTATCGAATGTGTGCGCGTGTATCACCCTCTACGGAGGCGAGGCGAGGCGCGACCCTTCGGTCTCTTTGGTTGCACGTATCCGCGCTTCTCTGTCGCGAGAGCGACAACGTTTACGCAGCTCCCGAGAAAGCGCGCATACGTGTGCGTTTGCGACGGAACACGGTGGCGCAGTTTGCGCGACTACGTCACGGTCGTCTCGTAAACTCGGCAGCTCGGAATCAAACGCCTCGTACACCCTCGACGCGCTCGTGCATTCCTATATCGCCCGTGGCATCGACAACCCCACGGGCGATAAGTTTGCTCGAGATCGCGGGATGGAGGATACGTGCGCGTCGTTTCTCTCGCGATTCGTCCCTACAATTTCTTTCTTTTGCTTCGCCGATAACTTTAAACGTTCCAGTTGATGCCCGATTCACAAGAGTAGAAATTATGACCGTCTTGTTTCTTGGGTAACTGATGAAATTTTGGTCACGCGGTTTGCACTATCGTAAATAATGCGATCTAACTTTGATGTTACTCGCAAACAGCAACTCTCTCATGTTTTTCTAAGGCTTTCGTGGCGTCGCAAGCTAGTCCTTGGTCGAGCTTCCAAAGTTACCCTCTTGCAATTAATTATTAATTACCTCGAAATTAGAATGACCGATATTATTCTTAGAAGGACAATCGTTGCTATATATGTCCGAGTCGAAATTTTTCTTCCACTTTCGACCTCGATGTTTAATTTAACGTTTACTTTGATTCTTTAAACAGTCCAATCACCCTTGAAACCATTTAATTTATAATTTTATCGAAAGCTCCTTTTTCAAATATTTAAGGAGAAACTACTCGTTTATTATCTATTTGAGGAATAAAATAGAAGCTCAAATACAATACAATTTCTATATAAGTGAAATTTATCAAAATTTTCCAAAATTTATAAATGTAAAAAAATACAGACTAAAAATAGAAGCAAAATTTCGACTTGGATAAACACATGTATTATTTTCTCTCTATTTTTCACATTATGTTTCTTTCAATTTCAAAATACTGCGCTTATTATTAAGTTGGAAATATTTAGATATCAATGCAGAAAATTGAACTAAAATTAAACTAAAGACATATGAATCTTATATGACTGTAAACGCTTATCTACTTTATTTCTATGCAGCGCATTATTATTTAAATGATAGAAGACAGTATAAAGAGTAAATTTTTGATGCGCTGTATATTTTAAACAACAGCTTTTATTGAGGTCAGTTTTAAATGCAATACAGTGATTTTTCGAATAAACATTATGTTATTGGTGAAAATGAATAATGTGTCAAAAAAATATATCGTTTATCCGAAAAAATAGCAGTTTTTCATTTCAATGGTATGTATATCAGAAAAATCAGAGAAGATTATCATTCAAAAAGCTGCTCCATCATAAAAACTACCTTCTCTCAATACACATTCAAACACTGCTCATATTGGACATGCGGTCTTTAAAATTTAATTCCTATTACTAGTCAACAACAGTGATTTTCACGTTCAGCTTCGCAATCATCTGAATACATAAAATTTTCACATTTTCACCAGCTCAGATATGGTTCTGTCTGCCGCATTAAAGCGAGGCCGCCGATAAATTTCGCCCGGTTTTCTTCAGCGTCCAAGAGAACGCGGTCGCGTACGGCATCGAAAGAAGAATCGATTGTATACGAGAATGGGAGCGAATGTGGGTCGGCGACGTGCATATCTCTTTTCGCGACCGCAACGTCTCTTAGCCCGTTCAATTCCGTTCTCTCCCGTCAGAGAAAGAGAGGAGGACTCGGAAACGTTACGCGGTTTTGTCCGATTTGGTAGGGTGCCCTAGAGAAGCGCCCGCGAGTCGTTTCGCGGGGAGATCGAATAACGCAAAGTCGTTGTCGTTAAAGACGCCGTGGATAACGACGAGCCCTTAACGGCAATTGAAGAAACGGCTTGAATCCCCGCGACAGAAACTTGGCGGCGGGGGCGTCCGGTCGAAGGGTGTCGAGGGATTTCCGTCGTCTTTGGGAGAAGTAATTTCTCGTCTACAAAGCCGCAGCATCGACTCGAGATTTTCGACGCTCTCCTAATAATTGATACACAATCGATTGCTCCGATTTGAATTTTTCATTCGGATATCGGTTCGCCCTGAAATGACGCGTTCTCTGGCGGAAAACGTGACTGCACGTTTGGTGACAAAAGGATGTCAGTACACTAACTGTGTGTAAATTGTTAACATTGCCGCGTAACGATGTGGGACTTTTGATAGATCGGCACTATGTGTTTTCCAGAATTGCCGGTTAACGAACAATTTATTGCGGATATATTGTTTTATGTAGACGATAAACCTTTGTTGTTCTAACTAAATTAAACTTTCCAGAACTCTCAGCGCATGAAGATTATAGATATTTTACGTGGTTAAAAATGGCTAGCGACACTTTATCATTTTTATCGCACTCTTCTACCCATGTGTGATTTTTGTGCATTCTATACTTATGAAATTATGACCAAGTATGATGTAAAAATTTATCTACAAAAAAAATGTTTAATTGTAATATATCACGTGTATTATTTAAGAATCTTTTTACGCGACATTATTTTCAATGTAATTACATCTTGTAGCGACATAAATATTACGATACTTGTTATGATGTACCGTTAATATATAAGCGATTCTTTCCTATTCTCTCCGCGGAGAGAGAAAATAACATCTGTGCCGGTAAAATGGCGGGAGAAATAATTCCCGCAAAAATATTTCTCGATTGTCTCGCACATCGGACAAAATATTTTTGCCGCGTTCATTACTCTTTTGGATGAAGTACTCAAAGATCCAAACGCGAGACCCTTTGTGGTCGCGTCTCGAGACTGGTTTCTCGTTGGTTCTCGCGCGTAGTATCTTGGATTGCAAATTTCGCCGCGGGTGCAAGTACAAGAAGCGGACGAAGGGACGATCGCTAAGGAGCTCCTTACCTTCGGAAGTCGTTGGTTTTTAATTATCAGAGATGCACGCGGGGGGAAATAGCGAAAGGGAGAATGAGAGAACGAGAAATAAACGACTGATGGAAACGCGAGCCCGCATTCGTCCTAATTAGCGAAGAAAAAAGTCCGCATCGACGCGCGGACGAGATAATCGCGGACGGTGCGCGCGTGTAATGGCAGCAAAACTTGCCCGTCGGGTGTATAAAACGATAAATAGCCGTGCGTCACGAGTGCGATGGAGAAAAAAGGGAGAGGGTGGCGGAGAAGAGAGAGGGAGAAAGAGAGAGGGAGGGAGAAAAAGAGAGGGCGAGAAAGAGAGAACGAGAGGACGAACACATGTCCGTGTCACCGGCGTCTCTCCTGGCTGGATCCCGGAATTTATGCCGGCCAGTGAATCACGTCAAAATTTGATTTGTCGATGGCTTTTATAGCGGCAAGTTATTGCGCGCGTTATGTACAAATTCGGCGCTGTGTACGCCGCCGGCGGCGCTATCCCGAACATTTCCACTTTGTCGGTCTCGTAATGTTTCCGAATACAGAAAAACACATCGGGGGCCGCGGATATGGCGATGTGATTTGGAAATGCGCAAACCCATTAACGGGGCTATGTAAGCTACGCTAGCGTAAATAAACATTTTAATGCTGTAACAGTCGCGTTATAAAGCCATACGCGTATAAAAGCCTAGTAATTCTGTACCAACGGGGACAATGCGTCAAAGCACTTAACATAATTCTTGAAAGCCCGCCTCCAGCGAGGTATTTAAAAGGGATTATAAATCCCTCCCCTCTCTTTCTTTTTTTCTGTCTTTCTGTCACTCTCTCAAGAATCGTAAATAATATTTTTAATTCGTACATCGACGTAGAAATCTTTGGATCTAAGATAAAATTACGATTTAAAGAAGATTACGAAAGTTTAAAAATAGGAATGTATATAATCTGGTAGTATGTAAAAACATTCTTACACAAAAATCTAATCTTATATATTTAGACTATTGCTTTCACCTGCAAGGAATTTAATTTATTACGTGAAACATGGACGATTAAAATTATGAAAAAATTTGAATATAAAATATTACCAATAATTAATTTTTTAATATTATTTCTGCAAAACATTACAATATATCACATGACTTTAATGAAAAATCAAAAATAATATTAAAACATATAGATAACAATACGAGTAAATTATAATTATTTCCATGTGATTTCAGTTATCTCGTCTTTATATCATTTTCACTCTCAAGAATATATTTCACGTAAAGATATCTTGTTGCGAGAAGAAAAAAGAATATTAAATAAAGTTTAAAATTCTACATGATTAAATTCGAGACATAACGATGTGTCTGAAAAAAAAACCGTGTTCCTCCCTCTGTCTTTCTCTCTCTCTCCGGGTGATTTTGCGTGAAAAACATTTTTTTCCGTACACGCAGCGGGACGATCAAGCGCAATAAATCAAGCGCACTTTTCAGTCGGTTACTCTTCTTCGTTGAAACAATACGCGGCGAATCTGCGAGAGCGAGCGATGAAAGAATAACGAAGCACATCGGGAACCGCGAACCCAACTAAACGTCCGTGCCGGTCGATATATACATATATACGTATGTATATGTATGTATCGGCGATCGAGCGCCGCTGATTTTCGCGATGAAACACGTCGGGGTCGGACGCGTCGAGAAGGCGCTTATTCAGGGGTATGGTTTTTTAATGCGCGCGGGGACGCGTTTGTATGCAAAGTACGGTCGCGGATTTTCCGAAGCTGCAGCGCTGCCACCGCGGCTTGGAGGCACCGACGGGAGATATGCATATATCAAGCGGGCGCAACGAATATATCATTCATAATTTGTTCAGAACGGTTGATTTGTAGCCCGCGACGTGCGGCGTCGACCTGTCCTCCCCCGGTGGTACCTCCGTCCTCCCCGCGGACCACCGCGTTATCCTCTTTCACCCTCTCCGTCCGCCTCTGTCGAGCCGCGTCACGCGCCATTCTATCCCTCGCGCGCGCGTAGATTGAAATTAATACCCAATAATGCTTGTAAATCATTAGGGAAATGCACGAGCCGTGTTAAAACCGCGCCTCCATCCGCCGGTAACGGCGGTCACTCCATATTTGTTCAGCGGTGCTTTCGCCGATGGAGAGGTCACGCAGTCGCCAAAGTTCGCGTTGTCCGCGCCCGCGTTAACTATCCCGGATTATCAGGCCGGATCATTTCGTCGACCGCTTCGCGCGCTTTTGCAATGCGCGCATTGTCTCCGCGAGATGGATGTTTGCGTATATTTTTTTCCCCGCCGTCGAATGCTCTCTGTATTTAGCTGCCGTATTTTACATTTTGCCCTAGGTATGAATATCACACGAGTGTGCTCCATCGTATACCCGCGCTCTAGTTTACATGGTTCGTGTCAATAATAAATTGATTCGCGAGATTTACAATAATCGGCTTATAAGAACTATTAACTCTGTCTCTGTATTGATCGTTAAATAATTGTCGATTAAAATTAATGTGGTTTCATGTGAATGATAAAGAATTATACGAGACGGCGAGTGAAAGCATATATAAATCGCAATGTAATATTGTTGGTTAGCAATTTGTATCAAATTTAGTTTCTTTAGCTTATATTTCTCCAACATTCTCATAAACAGAACTTTGACTTGGAAATATCTAATAAAATGCGTTTTAAAGCAAAAATTTTCTATTTATATAGTAACAGTAAAGTCACATTTATATTGTATATATCTAGCTTATAGATTTAATCATTCGATTAATATTTTATTTATATTTTATCTATATTTTATTTATATATTTTATCTATATTGTATCTATACTTTATTTATATATTTTTCTGTGTGTTTTCTTAAGAACGGGATATTCTATTTATACTCTTATATAGTCAACTCTACATTTTTGCTTGTAAACATCATATAAATGATAATTTCACATAAGCACAAAATGATACTCGACCAAAGATAATCGTCAAAAAATAAAGTCCTCTACCTCGATACCGTCCAAAAACATTTCCAACGCGTCATAATAGCAGAAGTTTCGAATCCTGTCGTTCAGAAATCCCGAGTGTAGGATATCGAGGCGTGTGTGGGCGACGGGCTTTATTCGGGATTTCCCAAAGTCACGCTCAGAGGTGTCGCGGCTTCAACCTTGCATGTAGAGCAACTCGAACGTCTATAAATGTGTGTGTCCATTTATATACATACACATGTGTGTGCGTGTATGTATGTGTGCGTATGCGATAGTATCGGTACTCCAGCGGCGCTTGGGAGTACCTAATCTCACGCTTCCTAATGGTAAACCGGGGGTGCTTGCAGGGTTGCTTAGGCGCCCGGTTCTCGCGCTCTCAAACCGAGTATATTACACTTACTCTACTGCAGAAGTGATACCGAGCCAATGGGCAAACACAAGTAAATCAAGATTGCCAGTGATTTGTAGCGGCCAGAGTGCCCCGGTGAGTTCGGGCCGTGAGTTTCGTCGGCACCCTGATACCGGAAACGGCTATTTCGACCACCAGATAAAGGTGTTTCCACCGAGCGCACGGGGGTGGCGACGACGACGACGACGACGACGGCGGCGGCGGCGGCAACGACTCCGACGATGTTACCTGGTTAGTAGCCGCAATATCTGCCGTGTCGTCGTTCTCTCCTGGGGTACTTCCGGATGCACGCTTAATCGTATCACAATGGCACCTGTGCTAATATGTATATAGATCAAATATGTTATGTCCATGTATTGATTGCGTTGCTGTAATGATCTTTATTGCACTTTGGATTTTCGATTATAATGATGCAATAATAAAAGAGAATCTTTATTACAAAATGATAATGATTCGAGATAAATTGTTTTACTTTGTTATATTTGATATTATTTTTTCGATTTAGTAAAAAATGAACTGTTCAATTTTATCAATTGTGTCAGGACGAGTATAATTTTCTCTCAATCATAAATGTATCATGGACGATAAAGGAAAATATTTTAGAATCTCATGATTAAAATCTCACATTATTTTAAACTTAATTTTTTTTTAATTTAAGCAAAAGTAAAATATATTCAATCTAAAGATAATCAATATTATTAAATATACCTCTGTTATATACGTCCTTTTAAATTTAAATACTTTCGAGATAAGCGACCTCGCCGCTCTGATTAATCTCTGACGAATAAAAAGATTCATCTAAGAACGATTTAGCCGGCGATAGTTGATGCGCGCTTTCTTTCATCTGGATGCAAGTCTAAAAGTTCGACGAGGAGACGCGCGTACGTGCAACAGGTGGCCCATAAAGCGTGCACGTCCGTTTATCAAGGACGAACGAGTGCATTCGTATTGACTGATGGGTGTTAAGGTCCATTGTAACGGTGATGTGATCTGTACGTATCAGACCTAAACTTGAGCGACAGGAGAGGCGATTACTCGCTCGCGTTGCTTCTCGCATGATGAAATCTTATAAAGTATAGTGAACTCAGAACGACACGCGCATACGTTACTCGAGTTTCATCAACATCTTTTTCAGCATGTGCCGTGAAAACTATTCTGCAAAATATTCGATACGATTTTAAATTATTAAATATGGAATAATAAATTGTTTCGGGGTTAGTCATAAAATCTTTACATTAAAGACTGGCACAACATATCGAATTTAATAACTACAGTTTATCGATTATTATAATTACAAGTATTATATAATGGATATTTATATCTACAAACGATTAACATCTATATAAATGTATTTATCCGACTTGATTATAAGCTTCTTCGAGGAATAATCTTGCGCACGCGAATGGTTAGAAAGAACTAAAATACTATAACGGAACAAAGTGTCACAAAGAGCTATTGTCATCGAAATATCTCATGGCGATAGAGTTGCAAAGATTGCAGATCGGACTGTCGCGCGCGGCGTACACTCGGGAGGGTGGGAAACTTTTATTAGCAAAGTGTCTCATTAGGTAGGTTTCATACCGGCGTTTGGGGGAAAGGTAGATGCGCCTTAAAGACAAGAGAAAGAGAGAGCAGAAGACGCGGAACCAAGAGGATACACCTCGGCGAATTCACAGACAAGGTGGGCCCACTGAGGCTCTGCATCATGGCCCCTCGCGGCGTGCCCCACGACGATAGTAAAAACTTTTACAGTCCTTATAATTATGGGTAATTCGCGGTAATTAACGAGGCTGGACGGAGTCACGCCGGCAATTTTCTGAGTAATATTTCTGCGACGATAATATCGCGCTCTCCTACACCGAACCAACACCACCCTCGCGGTTGCCCTGGTTCCTGGCGTCGCTCTCCGCCGCGAGTATCAGGATTAAGAGTCTTGCCGTCCTACGTCCTTCGGGGATTTCCCGATCGAAGAGGACATTGTTTGCAAGTTTCCCTTTGTGTCGATGAAAACTGCGAGCGGCGACGCGCGCTAAATTTCCAGAAGGAAAATTATCCTTCTAATGATTTTGGTGCGAAATTATATTCCTTGTTGTGAGAGAGGTATAAATGTCAAAAAATTAAATTAGTCGCTTAATCGATATTTACATAGATGAAATTATATACAATATACATATAATTGTATCAAGATTAAATTTCTTTCTTATATTTTTTATCTTGTTTATGATGTGTATATTTCAAATTAATTTATAACTATTCTATTGTATTTCTGTAAAAAAAATTTACAATTTTCATTTCGTGTGAAATAATTTACGTGATTCGTACAGATGGAAGAAGTAACTGCTAAAAACAGATTGCGATTAAAAGGCAATGTTGAAAATCCTCCCTTGTCTTTTCTGTTCTTCGTAATTAAATCCAATTACCTAATAATATAGATTAATACGAAAATTATTCGACTTTGCCGATTTTGTGGCCACTTACGCGCCTAACTTAACGATCCGAGCCGTCTTCGGCGACGCTCGTATAAAGGAAAGCGAAGGAGATTTCGTCATGCTCTCTTTGCTCCTGGCATCGCGCGGTAAAAATCGCCCGAAACATATCCCCGGTAAACCAAAGTATAAGCGCAGTATATTCGCGGTATATTCGCAGCCGCGCAATGAATGCAAGTACCAGGCTAATTTCTAATAAATATAAAGAGAGAATCTCCCCTCTCCCCTTCCGTCTTTCCCGCGTACCTCGCCGCATCTCCGCGTTGCACGAGGACTAGATATCACTCCGGTAGTGCATGCTTCGTACCGAGATTACCCAAGATATTCAAATAAATTCTCTCTCCTTCCAGTCTCCGTTCTCCTCATCCCGCCCTTCCGTCGCGCGTCTACTCTCTATATTCCTCTCTACCCTCCTCCGTGGAACAACTCGAATACGCGAGGTACGCTCGGCAGATTTGCGAGGGACTTCGGCGAACTCGGCGGACGCACGAGCGGCAATCTGCAAGGATCTCCTCTTCGAATTTATTTTATCGTTTCTGCTGGGAATGACGTTCCGTAACGAGACATAAATTCGCAAAGTCGGGGTAAACAGGGCCGTACGTAATGCGGCCGCGCCGGTTCTTCCGACGAGCACAACGTCCGCGCGAGTTTACAGTCTCGACGACAAATCGGTAAGAGGCGTACACGTATACACGTATATACCTTCAATTTATGCCTTTACTTTGCATTTACGATCGTTATTAGAGTGCTCTGAGCACGCTTAATACCCGCTTAATGACAACATCTTTTAATTAATTGCGCCGCATCTCGTTATCTTTATTTTCCAATCTTTTGTTTTTTGGTTTTGTATTTTAGTTGACTCAAAATTGCAGTCAAAAAGATGGGTTAGTCTTCCACAATTTTTGACGCTTAAAGAAAAGCACCCTTTTTTTCTATGTTATGATAATCTTGCAAAACGGCGAATAAAATTGATATAAAAATTTTAATATAAAAACGTAAATGTGTGTGTATATGTTATATTAAAATATATTATTAGGCAAAGATCATATATTAGAGGGCCTTTTTCTTAAAAGATAAATTTTTGATCAAATTAGTTAATGTACGTAATTAGCTTGAGAGATTCGTGACTGTAACAAAGCAGATAAAATATTGAACTTTCATTTGGACCATCCCAGATAGAGCGTTGTAGAGGATTTTCCTTGCCTTTTCATGAGATGCGAGTCTCGGTCTGATAATTCGATCATTTCTATTCCTTGGCCAACCCCGGGTCTTCTCAACATTGGGCGATTGCGATTTCGTAACAGTTGCGACAACGATTCACCATGATGTCGTATGGACGGAAAAGATTTCAGTAAAACATTTTTACCGAGAAGAGTTTGATAAGCAATTTAAGTAACGCATTAATATCGTAATTGTTGTTATAAATTTCCGAAATTGATTCAAAATACTCGATTATGTTGTTAAAAAATTGAGTTGCAGCGTGTTTAATTTTTAAAATATCAAAAAGTAGGATGGTTTATAGAGAAAGATCGAAACTATCGGCTTTGGATTTAACGGCGCTTCGAAACAAAAGTCCAAATATGGTAAAGTGGTCCTTCCCGAAACTCTAGACAGAATAGAAAGGACGGAAGAGTCATCCCTTTCTTCTAAAACAGCTTCAAGGGTACTCGAGTATATCCGGTAATATGGCAGTTTGTATTCTTTGATCGAACTGTGCATCGAGTGACAGCTCTTTGCACGCTGCGCATTACTTCGATATATCTAATCATCGTGAAAAGAATCGAATTTTTTATTCCCTATATTTAATTTACAAAATTTAAGACATATTTTTATTTCGTAAAATAAGCTTAAGAATAAAATATAATTTAATAATACGAAAATAGGCGTTTATCTAATTAAAGAATAGATAATTTTTTTTATTAGAAGATCCAACGAAATAATTAATAATTGGTAATCTATTGATTTATCCCATCCTTCGATCAAATCTATTTCAACATGGACGAGTCAAAAAGCGCAAAAACATTGACCTTTTCATCTTGAAAAGGCGAGATGGGTGGGTTTTACCTGAGATCGCAAGATGGAAACGAGGACGCTGCGATGGTAATTCGATCGTTCGTATTCCTAGAGATCGGTTAGCGTGCGCCCTCGCGCAACAACAGTTTCTATCGGACAGTTGACGATGTGTCGCGGCGGTTCGCCACCCACGTCCCCGTTTCCACCCCCGCCGCCACCACAAAGTGGACGCATACACTGACGGTTGGTCTCTTGCACGGTGAGCTGAACTCAGTCCCCATGGGGGTTGGTTGCCCCCTTTCTCTCTCTTTCTCGCTTTCTCTCTCCCTCTCTCTTTCTCCCTCCCTCTCTCTCTCTCTCTTTCTCTCTTTCTCTCTCTCTCTCTCTCTCTCTCTCTCTCTATCTCTCTCTCCCGCGCGCGGTTCGTCTAGATACGGGGTGGTCGGAGGGGATTGGAGAGACGAGGGGGATGGTGCTGCCGCTGCTGCTCGGTATAAGCCAGTGCGCGTCAATAACCGTCCATCAGATGTAATAGCTCCCCGAGACACATCGGTTGCATTTAAATGGCTGCTTAGCCGACTCTGTCTCGACGCCGACGTGGATCTATGGAATTCCATCAAGCTCCACAGGATCCCTTATCGTCCTAACCGGGTCGTCGCGTCTCGGTCCAAGCACCCTCCAGACCCAAGTCTCACCCCCCCGTCTGTTTCTCCCTCGTCCCCACGGTTGCTACTGCGATTTTCTTTGCGCTGTTCCTAAGGAGCGCGCGCGTTCGCAGTTACTTTTTTTTCCCCGGAGAAAACGGAGACGAGAAGAGAGGAGAGCTGTTTTGTCACTATGCTCCTCTTGCGCCCGTTTCTTTCAAACTAAAAATTCCTTTGTCGAAATTGGACATTTCGAGAAAAGAAAATTTGAACGATAACCTATCTCCGATCGATTTATTTCGAATTATCCGTTGCTTGAAGAAAGAAAAAAATGTGTTAGTAATCTGAGTCCATATACTCGTTATTTTTCTTATTATAATGTATTAAATTTTTGCAAGTATATATACTTGCAAAAATATATATAATATATGTATTAAAAATTCAGATCACTATTAAAAAATGATGAAACAAGTATATATAATAAATATGTACTTAAATTTTACTAATATTTTTTCTTTCTCAAGCAGCAGGATCTTGGCCCTAATAACTAATTAAAGATAAAGAGATAATATTCTTCAAATCAATCCTTTTCTATTATTTTTTAAATATAAATTAAAATAAGTAATTAAATGTATTGATTAAATATATTAATTCGTTAATTCGCCTTTCAAAAAAATATTTTTTTAAATCTTTTTATTTTTAAATGATCATCGAATTCGAAAAAGTTGATGCGGTTCTAAGTTAGTTTCTTAGCTTGCAAAAGTTACTAAAGCATTTTACATATTAGTTTCGCAAATCTACGGGATAATTTTGATAAAGTTGATATAATAAAGTGTATTAATTGTTCTCATATTTTCTTCATAAATACAATTAAGAACTCGAGAGAAACCAACTGAGGAATTGCACCATCTTGCAGCAGCTTACTTTTAATTCTTCGCATCCTGGCGAAGCGTGACAACGAGCGTCCTTGAGTTTCAATGGTCGCTTTTTCCCCGAGATCGAAGAGTCACGAAGCAGACTGCTGGAGTCAGGGTAACAACCGACGGCACGGGTTAAACCCGCTGACTGCGAGGTTTCTTGATTGGCTCCATCCGCAGACCTACGTGCTCGTCACAACAGTTCATTCCGGGCGCAGTTCTGCACCCCAGCTTTCCGCGTCACCCTCATATCCCGAAATATCGGAATTTCCAAGTGAAACGTTCCCTCCTCTTTCCGTCGCTCGCGCGCCGTGAGCGCTTAAACTATTAAATGGCTTCCTAATGCGAAAATGATTGGTGTTGTTGAGTTCATTATCGTCCGTTGAGCCTGAATACGCGATCGGAGGCTCTACGCATGATTATTTATCGCGTTTCCCTTTACATGGCATTTTTTTTTTATTTAGCACAATGAATCAAAATTATAAAATTTTGTAATGAAATCAAACGTTGAAATTATTCGTAACGTTTATTTAAAAGTGTAATTTAATTTTAAATTTTTGTGGGTGCAAGAACAATTTTAAAATATTGACTTTTATAATATATCGGTTTATATTCATATACATATATTAAATATCGATAGTGATAAATTTTGCGCTAATTTTTATCTTGACAAATATTCATATTCTTTGTAGAGTAAAATAAAATAGGCGTTGGTGAAAATATGATTTTTTAAAATCGTATTAATGTACGTTTATCTCTTTTCAATTAATTTAAATTCGAGCCTTCAAGAACAATACCCTTTACAAGGATCCATGCGATAACTCACGCAGATATATTCGTAAAAAATAAAAATGGATTATTTTGAGAAATTTGCATATTTGAAATAAAAGCGAATATACGTTATCATAGTCGAATACAGGGGGATTAAGCGTAAAAGTGATCTTTGTATGAGCGATACGAGATTACCCTGGCGAGATTCGCGCGACAATTTACAGCGGCATCGTTACGCGGCAAGCGAGCAAGGGGACGTTACATCCAATCCTGTTCGAATTCACGGGGGAGACTCTCGCAAGGATGGGCCGGGCAATCCGCGAAACTTGGTGGTCGCATCGGGCGAGAACTCGTTCATCCGGACGACGCGACGGCCGCGGCGACTACTTTCGCGTTATTGCTCAATGTATAATAATTTGGGGGCAGCCCACAGCGACGGACATGGTCCGCCTCCCCTCGTGCTCTCCGTCGGCAACTTAATCCCTCTCGCGGCGGCGGCGGCGGCGGCGGGCGGAAAAGAGAAAAGGGGGAAGGTTAGCCGTGCCCGTTTTACCCGCGGCATCGCTCTCTGCGGAGGGTCGTCGAGGTGGCGGCGTCCGGGGGACAGAAAACGCGCGAGCGGGGAGGGAGGGGGTGGTTACAGGCAAAAGGATCTGCATGGCGGCTCCACCGCGTCGCAAATCACTTAAACTGCGGCTGAAGCTACGCGAGGGCGAGCTCGACTCCGGGAGGGGTAGGCGGGAGGCGGCTGGATGGCCGAGGATGCACGGGAGGGCGGAAGAGGCGGAGGAGGAGGGTGATTATAAGACCGCTCGGGGTTGCTGGCTAGCGAGGTAGTACCATCCGTTATGACTATAAATCTAAGATAACAATAACGTCCCTCCCCCGCGCCTCTCCACGCATCCCCTTCGCTCTTTCTCGCTCGCGCCCGGCCCGGCGGTCTATCTTTCTTCTCTTTACGTCCACCGCCTCCGCGCAAACTGTACCTACCTACCTACCCTCGCTCGCTCTGACCCCTTTGCCTCTCCTCTCTCGTTTGTCCGGCGGGCATTAATGCCCGCCTGCGCCGAGCTCTGTTCACCGGCCATTCGACGCACGTGTCCCGACCGGCTCGCTCGTGTAGCGCACACGCTCGTCATCGTATCGACATTAACGCCACGACATGTTCACCGAACGTGGCGACAGAGACGAGAGTTCGTAGACGGAGTCGGACCTGGCCGTGATTAGGAGAGTTCCTTTTGCAAAGTGTCGAAACCGTCGAGATGAGAGCGAACACGGAGCTCCGGGACCGTAACGTCAACTTGTAGACGACATGCGACATATGATTTTGCCGTACATGAACAAACGATTCTCTCAAATGTTTCTCTCGTACGGTATTTTTCTGATTTATAGAACGTTTCTTTGGTAATCGGATCGGAAAAAAACGGCAATCATTTTCACGTAATTTCACATTATACCCAAAGTTTCTGCATTTTGTCGAGATATTAAAGATTTTTCGTAGCATCCTATACGAATAAATTATTTTACAAGAATAAAAGAATATGTTTAATGGAAAATCTCCATAGCGGAGCTTTTAAGCCGTTTCGTTCTTTGACAAATATCAGTGATACAACATGTCACAACTTGTTTAATAAATTATAAACGCTAACGAAACAGCATGACAACAATTCTCTGAGTGACATAAATAATAATAATAATAATAATAATAATAATAATAATGATAACATTGATATTATATCTCTCAACTCAAAGAGATATCAATGTATTTGGATCGACGTCGAAACGAAAGCAAAACAAAATAATGCTTTAGATGACGCATTAATTTTACGGTTATCACAAGGTTTATTAGTCGACTCTTGTGAGTTTCGAGCCAATCATGGACCGGACTCGATTCGCATTTTCATGGCGACTATTAGGAAGCCAATCTTTATCACATTAAGAGATACCGTATCGTATCGGGCATATGTTTTCGGGTGAATTAAACTCGTTTGAACTGATGCACGCAGTGTGCCTAGCCATTTGCGCACAACGCACCTGTAAATTTATTGATATTAGAGGCAATGAGCGCTACAGCTGGTGCTGACCGAATCGAACGCAAGCCGGAGCATTATTTCGATAAACACCGGGAAGAAGCGCTTGTGCCCATATTGTATCACTGATGCAATAAATAAAAGATAATATAAACTTCCTAGCGCGACTCTTTTTCTCTCTCTCGAATGTAAGTATAGGCGATAGCTGCGGCTAACACAGTTGTGTTTGAGAAACTATTTATCCAAAAGTTACTTTATATCGGAGTACAAAAACTATCGGAGAAATAGAATAAGTTATTTTAAATTTATATACATAGCTTTTAAAATATATAATGCTTTTATGCATATCTTATACATATAATTTGGATAATATATTTTTTAAACGCACATGTATATGTTTCCTCTTTGTATCATTGAACAAGTAAATTTTTATTATAGTGTTTTTATTATTTTTATTATATATTTTTATTAGACAGTTTAAACATTTTGGAGGGAATTGCTACGGCATTTGGAAGAGTTGACTCGCACATTTGTCGAATTAACGCAATTGGCGCGCAAAACTTGATGTCTATTTCCATAGAATTTCGCGCATTCCCGTTACTCGGCAAATCGAATCTTTCCGCGATGGCAAAGGAAAGCGCGGAATGAAATATTCGACCGCCTGAGTTGGCGATAACGCTACCGATTTAACGTTTACGTCGACAACGCTTTTAATTGGGCTTATTGCCGTAAACAGCGTGCGCGTTAATGAAAAGTACCACGGCGCGGCATTACTATTCGGTACATTAAGTCGCCAAATGAAATTCACAATCGATGACCGCGCTGGACCGTCGGCGAAAGAGTAATAATGCATCGCGATAAATATGTATACGAGTTTATCGTAATAATGAGTTCACTGATTCCTGGCACAGAGGGAGAGAAACAACACAGAGAGGTAGGCGGGATTGGCCGTAGCTGGACTGCATCGGGGCGAGGCGCGGCGCGGGGTGACCCGGTGCGTCGGGTGGCCCGAGGGGAGGGTGCGCGGTGGTCGAAGTTGGGTTATTTTATTGGGAATTTTGGCGAGTCGTCGCTCGAATTTGCGAATCGCGCCTGTTCGATAGCTTTCAAAGGTAAATTAATATCGCGCCATGAACACGTGCCCATCCGATGCACTGATGAGCTTAATGAGAACGGAAGTAAAGAGCCGTGGATAAATGTTACTTTGATCAGGCACTAATTGGGCTTGCGGGCTAAACTCTAATTGTCTGTGAGCTCAAAAGGCAACGGGCGCGGAGGATATTTCGACGAATTGATTTTGGCAGAAATAATTTCGCGCTATTCTCGCGCACAGGCCGTTTGTGCGCCGCTTGCGCCGTTTGCGAGACACAGGGGTTAATCCGGGGGATGAGGTCGGTTGGACAGAACAGTGGGTGCAACGTGTCCGTCCAGCAATAAGGAAAATGTAGGAATGAAGAGCCGTTTGGGTACATCTGCCGCTGCGTCGTCCATCACGTCCGCTACCGGGGCCAGCTAATACACGTATAATTACTCCTTTCTAAGATTTATTTTAATTAGCCTCTATATCTTCTCTAACGACCGGCGCTCTGATTTAGCACAAACTGTTTCATCCCTACCTAACGGCGCGGTGTAACGTCTCCGACGGCCTGAAACCCTTTTACGACTCCAATCCCCCTCTAGTCCGCTAAACCGACCATCTTGTTGTGTATCGAGGGATATATTAAAAACTGGGGCGCGCGATATGCTCGGGCAAGGTTGAGATAAGTCCGAGTATCGTTGCGATAAAACGTGACGTTAACGTAAAAATGCTATCGCGACGACAATTGCCATCCGACTCTACGTTAATTACACGGCGCGTTCAAATGAGCGATATATCACGAGCACCAAGTCGCGCGAGAATCAACGTGTTAAATGTTAAGCTCTCTCTTTCTATTCCATCTAATATAGAAGACTATAATCCAATTATATTTCGCCATTTAAAACATTTATTTTTAATGGTAAGCATTTCAGATAAGTACAAAAAATTTGCGCGCAATTTTTTATGTAATAATTAATATTTGCCACGTATTAATCTTTTTTCCCAAGAAAAAAACTGAGACTGGCATACACTGCATGATATAAATTTTTTAATTAATTCCTTTTCGTATATATATATTTTTACAATTTTTTCTTTATTGAAAAATAATTTAATTTTTCTAAATTATAAGAAAAGTAAAAATGCTTTTTAAAGATTCTAGAGTCAAATTGAAGGCACATGTAAAATATTTAGTTTGTACGTAAATTTCATTCTAAACTTAATCTTTCTTAATAAAACGTCATTAAAATGATTACATGTGTGCGTTTAATTGCAATTTGCACGTACACTAATAAATGAACGTACACTATAAATATTGCATTGCGTTTTTATAAATTTACTTAGGTTCTTTTTTTAGATTTAAGGCAATTGATTTTTTTTTTCAAATACGTTTCCTTTAATGATGATTGTAACAGAGTTAACGGATTGGCAGATTTTATCCGCACCGATAAACTCGGCCGATTAACGGCGTCGGTTATTCGCGACGGTGTGCGACGCGATTAAGTCGCGGCTCGGAGCGCGATCGCGGTGTTCCTAAGGGTCGCACTAAATCAGCCTCTGACGTACCGGCTCGGTCTTAGCTCGGTTTTCGCCGGTAATATTGTTATCATTAGTGATTAGGAGCGGCCGTCGGCGGTGAGGGTGCGAGTTAACCAAGAAGACGGAGAAGCCGGGTCGGGTGAGATGGGGGTGGGGTTGAGGAGAGGAGGCTCTCTTCGTTAGCCGTGCTCGTTGGATGGCGCGGCCCGCTCGCTCCATTAACCCGTTCATAGGCGATCCAGCGTCGTGGCGTCGTCTCACACCCCCGTAAGCCGGCGGTAAATCACCTCCGGCGCCCGCTGCCACCTCCCGCGTCCCACTTGCTTCCTGTTCCTCGGAAACCGTGGCGGTGCACAAACCCGAAACTCAAGCCAAACATACGAACAACCAACGTCGAGTCGTGCGCGGGGTTGTAAGATCGCCTGCGAATCCGTAATCGCCGTAAACCTGAGGACTTAGGCGGTCGGAACCGCGGATTCGCTATCTGTACGCATACACGTACATGGAAAGATGCGAGGCGCGTGTATGCGAGTTCCTCGCACGTATAAATGGAGAACGTACGAGCGCGGGACGAGAGAGTCAAAGAGAGAGAGAGGGAATGACTAAGAGATGGGAGACGAGCGAGGGGAGAACATCGGCGGCGGTCGCCTCTAGCCTAAATCTATATTTCCACCACCCATATTCCGTATCTGTTCATCTGCTACCGGCGACCTAACCGTGGCAGAAGCGTTTCGCGCCACCTTACCCCTCTCGTCCCGTCCTGTTCCGTTCCGTCCCGCTGCACCGCGAGAGCGAGAAAGAGAGAACAGTGCCTCTCTGTGTTTCCGAACAACCACCGACGCCTCCAACTCGCACCCCTTTTGCCACCCACCTCCTCCGCTAAGCGACAAATCCTCGTGGTGCTCCTACGGACCGGTACAGCACGACGGCACGAGCACATTTCCCTGAAATACGACGTCCCCGGGAGCATAAACGCCGTTACTATTCCCACAAGTTGTAACTGGTGTTAATTATTGACTTGATATATATATATATATATATATATATATATATGTGTGTGTATGTGTGCCAGAGCTAGCGGAGCGACTGTGGACGCGAGGGGATGGGCGGGCACCCATGGCTCGGGATGAGTTTGCGCGCAAGCGGAGTTATTTGCGCGCGACGCTCCCTGCCGATATCTGATTATCGTCCGTCTTTGGCGTGATAGCGCAAATAATTAAACGTCCCGCAGCTTCCTCTCTCTGCGTTTATACTCGTGGAGAGATTGAACGTTCCCGTGTGAAAGGGAAACGAGCGGATTTTGAGACTTTACTGGGGCTCTTACTTTCGGCCACCGTCATCAAAATCCGCCCGAGCTTTGAATATGAAGATTTCGTACGTAAGGGAAATCTAAAGTTGTTGTTTAAAAGCATTTTTTAATTATTTTTCGTGATATTTAAATATTTTTTTCGGATAAATGTAATGCAAACTTTTTCTTTTTAAATGTTAAAAGTTATAATAGTTAACTTTTTAGAGAATGTTAAACAATAATTCTTCAAATTAATTAAAGGAAAAAATAACCCTAATTTTAAATTATAAATTAATTAAATTATGCTTATAAATTCAATTGAATAATAAAATATTTAAGAGACTATTCTTCTTTTTCATCTTGGCAACAAAATATCTTATTTGCTTTTAACTGCTTTCTTAGGATGTATTTCGTAAGATGTTATATAATTTTTCCCTTTTTACGCACGGTAAATTTTTCAGTCGCGTGAATGGTTGCCCAAGTTTACCCCATAATGACGTCGCGAGAAGCCACGCATTCCACATGACTGTTTCGAGTGTCGTCGCGAGCTGAGGAGAACATTAAACGAGGATTTACGAAAACAGGCAGCTGGAAAAAAGCTCCGTGTCGACCATCACGCGCGCACCCATGTCTGTATTTGCGAATATTTCGCCGACATGCTTGATTTTCATTTTTCATGAAAGGAGAGCTCGCGTCTGGAAGCGAAGAAATTGTAAAGAGTGCTGCAAGCAGCAATATATTGTCAAAAAATCTTCACGTTATATAAAAAGAAAAATACAAATAAAAATCTGCGATATATGTATAGTTCATAACTGCGATTAGTTTGGTATTTAAAAAAATTTTGACGCCAAAGAACGTGCAAATTTTCTGTTTCAAATTTTGAAATCCTTATTTGTCGACTTATTATTTTATGCTATTTAGCTATCATCTTTTTTAGAAGATTAGTTGGATTTATATTTTCTGATTTCAACATTTTAATTTTTTTTATGTGTAAAAATGTGGCGACATTTCACGTCAGATTCGCGACGGCGATGCAGAACGCAGGCACCTAGTATCGCGAAAATGGCGAGACAGGAATGGGTTAATGCAAAGAAAGGGTCGATGTGAGCTGAAAGTGTCCGGGAAGGTGTACAGGCGGCAGGGGGCAAATAGGGCATAGGGGGTTGGTTGGTACCGCGGTAGTCAAAACGGCCTGCAGACGCTCAGCTGTTAAGCAGTAAGCATGAAAGATGGTGATGCCGCCCGAGGGAACTCCTTCCGTTGCTTTCATTATTAAAGGTCGCTTCATAATTGACGGACTTGCCACGTAGTTTTCAACGAAACTCGGCGCCGGTCTCTCGTAAAACTCTCTCGTCCGCGAACTTTTTTCGCGGCGTCTCTCGAAGGCGTACATTGGGTGAATCAGATAGCGAACTTGGTCGAAACGCAAGTATGCATTCATAAACTTTGTCCATTCGATTTATCGCGCTTCCTTAATGCACGGTTTGCTTTAAAGCCGTTATTTTTACAAGGAAAATCTGAAACTACGTTTGTGCGCGTGGTCAAAGTTTGCCAAGTTATATTCTTGTATAGCTATAAAGATATAAATTTCTCTAAAATGTAGAGCAATAGAATAAGATGGATTAAATTTTCATTTGTTTAAAAATTTTATTATACGAATGCGGTAACCGTATTTTATTAATTGCGATTATGAAATAATCAACAAATATTACAATCCCTTTTATGACGAGCATTTTTAAGTCTGTCACAAACTTTTAATTTTTCTAACCTTCATATATCTTGTGACGAGTGTTGCGTAAAAATATTCATGAAACAACCCGATAAAATTTTCCATATCAAAGTATTTCGTACACACATTATTGCCTGACCACAACTGAATCTACTCGTAATCGTAATACGCGAGACGGCTGATCGCGGAAAGCAATTCGTCTGTCGTTTCGATTTGTTTTTGGAAAGGGAATGCTTCTACCTTCTAAGCAGAGATGAATCGCGTGTATGGAAGGGCCCCCGGTTACGCATTCCCTGCCATCGCAGGAAGCATCCGGCTAAATTGAAAGTTTCGTCTGAGAGGGAAATACATTTGTAAATGAAACAGTCGCGAACGTATGCCCGTGGAAGCCTGCGGCTATTCAATCTAACCAGGGCACAAAGCTAATAGAAATCCTACGTCTTTCGCATAAAGGAAACTGTGAAATAAAATCGAATGTGAATCCTCTTGCGCGGATTACCAATAACTTGAGCGCTCGCTCGCGAGTTTCGCGAAATCAACTCGACCGACGCGGCCGTATGTTCGAAACATCGCCGACCATACGAAAACAGATTTTGGAATGTTAACCTTTGTACGATACTTGAAGGTTCTTTGCAGAAGAGAACCAGGAATTTTATCAAGCTCCAATAGTATGTGCGTAAGCTACTTGTAATATATCGATAGCCCCGTTATTGACTCTTAATTTTATTGTTTATAAAAGTAAAATCATGCAAGGAAATATTCACAAGAGTCGACGTGGAATTTATAACATTCTCTAAAGAATTTAGAAAATATTAAACTAAATAATTAAAGTCTCTAAGATTTTAATAATTTCTTGTGAATGCTATCAAATTAAATTAAATTGAAGTGTTGCGCAAAAAAAATAGAGAACGCGTAATACAAATTCAGAAGAAGATTGAAACAGGCGCGTAAGAATTGAATTTATACAATGGATATTGAGACTGTATTAATTTAAAACAATTAAAATTCATAAAATATATGTATATAGATTTATTGCGCTGGTAACTACTATTATTATACATTTTTTTCATATCTTGATTCGATGAAAACTCAAAGTCGCAAAGTGTCTCAAGTCTAGGTTTGCGCGGAGAAATTTCAAGAGAAGAGAAAACCGTTTCGCGATCCTCGTGGTTCTGGACGAGATCGATCGAGAATTCTTTTAGCATGAGCTCGCCCGTTTCAGGAGGAATTAAGGTTAAGATTTAATTTCTGATTAGGCGGCATCGTGCTCTCCTGGGGGGAGCAATCTCGCTCGGCCATTGTGACTGACAGAAACGCGCGATTCCACGAGATGGAAGGACCGACTGGCATACGAATCGCCTGCTTTAACCACCTCTAGCTAGCATTTCGACTAATAACGACTAACCCGCTAGCAGCATTCTACCTATAATGGTATGCGCTAGCGCGAATCTCCCATCTTCTGTATATACATATACATATAAGTATGTAACGAAGGCACGGATTTCCTATCCCTTGAAAAAGCGCCTTCTTATCGTACAGCCGTCTGCACCTTTTCGTCGAAGCGCTTTTGCGGCGCGAATGACGACAACGTGAAGCTTATAGTACTTTTAGTGTACAATAAAATTATTTTATTCAAGTTTGGAGCGTTGTTGAAGTAAACATTTGAGTAAGAATTTGCTACTACTAAACAGGTCACTAGAAATGGCCAAACAATTACATATGCGTGTGTATTTTTATAAATCTTATTATTTGAAGATTAAAATAAAAAATAGAAACTCACTGATACACACGGCAGAGTTGTAATATATAAAATTTGCAAAATGTAAAAATATTTGTAAGATATGAAACAAAATTGTGTGATCTGTACGATATAAAAATACTTGTAAGATATAAAATATAAACTTTGTTACAAAAAATATATGATAAGGAAAAATATAATTTTATTTAAATTAATTTATGGAAATATTATTTTTATGAAAATAATCTAATTAATTATAAACCTTCTTAAACAATCTTAGAATATTTTATATTTTACATGTAAACATAAATCTATATATATAGAAGCATATATATATAATGATATAATATAGTAAAATAAATTACTATTACACAAAGAGCAATTAATATTATGATTAATAAATAATAAAATGAATTATGATTTACTCACCTCACGAGTGCTTCGCCGTCGCCTGCTGCCTCCTAGGACCTGCTTCTTTTCTCTTGTTCATCCTCTTTACTCCTCTTTTGTAGCACTCACACAAGAACACTGTTTATTACGACTACGTGCGCATTAATTACCAAAATTTAACGCTCGCGACACTTTACACTTTCGATGCGAATCACACACGATGCTTTACATATATTGCGACGAAAGAATAATATTAAACTAAATAATAAAAGCTATAATCACACTACATAACAATTATGATCTGCACTTCGAAAAGTATATAATGATAATAGAACATGTACAGAGTAACACGCGTCCACTACTTGCTCGTTCGTACGAATGATAACGAGATAATCCAAGTGTTGACAAAAACGCGTTGTAATACGTCGTAAAATTCGACACAATAGAAAGGAATTTGTAGCGTACAGCGCGCTACTGTTGACATGACCTTGTTCCTGTGTCAGTCACGCGGTGACAGAGAGCGAGTACGGAGCAACATTCCAAATGTGTCGTATTATCGTAGTAAATTTCTTAAAGTGTGGATCGCGAGTTTCGTACAACTATAGCTTTCGTATTATTCTCTTACTGCGATATAAAGTATGCACCTCGCATTGGGAATATCGTGAAAGCTCAATTAATTAATTCATCGTGATTATTATAATCTTTGTGTTATTTTCCTATCGCGATGTAAAGTGCGCGTCATGTATGTTTAACATCGAGTGCCATGTAAAGTGTCGTGTAATCGCTGCGTTTTCTGGTAATTAAAGTGCGTGAAATCGTAATTAACAACGCGAGTGAGTATCGTGCGAGTGCTGCAGAACAACAGCAACAGAGAACGAGAGAGGAGTAGGCCCGGGATGGCATCAGATGAAGCAACCATAAGGTGAGAAATTTATAACTTATGATTGTATTATTTGTTACTTGTGAAAGTAATTGCATTTATCTTACATTATTATAATATATGGCAGACATATATATATAAAATATATATTTTAGATTTTATTTTATTTTAAAAAGCTTTTAAAATATTTATAATAATTATACGAATTTGTTACAATAAAAAAAAATATATATATATAAAAATATATAAATCTATAAATATTTCAACATTGCTTAAGATTTATAATTTTTTTATTTGAGTTATATATAAGAGAAAATTAGAGAAAAAATAAAGATAGAATTAGAGATGTCTTATTTACACATTTCAAAAAGTATTTTACACATTTAAAAAGGATTTTTTCGGGGAAATTGTATAATTTCTGTTAGTAAAATGCCTGATAAATGTCTGTTTAAAGAAACAAATAAATTATTTAATTGCATGTTTTAATTATTTTTAAAAATATTACTTTGGACTCTATTTTATAATTTAAATACATTTGTATTTTGCAGGTACTACAACTCTGCTGTTGCGCATCGTACCGGTGAGTCTTAAATAAATTTTTATTGTATACGATGTATAAAATTTTCATATTAAGGGAGCAAACTCAAAATTACACTCTAAAATTTAAAAGAAATATGTATATAAATAACAAAACAGGGATTTAAGTCGAGCGTAATTACGTAATTTATTATTACGCATTATGTTGAAAATATTAGATACGTATCGATTAAATCTATTTGTATCCAAGCGTATCATTTTTTATGCAAACACAATTTGAAATGAAGAGCATAACTTTTTTTACAAGTCGTTTTAAATATAATATATGTTAAAAAAGCAAGTTTAATCTTTGAATTTATATTATAATTATTATACTATAATTATTAATTATTATAACTTATACACGTTATACCTTCTTATTGAAAGTACTTTTTCGCACTTTCTCTTCGTTTCTTTCCATCACAAAATTTATAATAAACATTGATATCGTGAGATCTTTGACGGCAAATGTATAAATGCACGAAAATGAGCCCCGAAAGACCAAGCAAGGCGCGAATAATATTGCAACGTGCGGTCGAGGAAGCGCGGTACGGAATTAAGATTCCGAGGAGGACGAGTCGCCGGGATCTCGGTATTAGACTAACGCGGGCTTAAGTCCTCAAGATAATTTACCGTTCAAACGTTAACCGGGCACGGGTTGGCTCCTTCGGTCGGGTGCGCGAGCGGATGAGAGAGGATAGGGAAAGAGAAACGGAAAGAGAGAGAGAGGGTAAGGAGAATGAGTGAGGAGAGGAAGGGGAGGAAGAAAGGAGAGTAACGTTCTCCTGGGCCTGACAACGCCACGACGGCTCCCGGCTCCCGGAGCTTTTTACCCTCGCTGCCGGTGACACATTTCTTGATTTTCAGAACAATGGCGCCATGCGGCAAGGAGGGTGTGTAAGACCGCGTGGTAAACAAGGTAGTACACGTACCTGGCAAGTAAGTACACGAGGCCGAGCGTCTCGCGGCGCGTCGCGTAGCGTCGCGGCGATTCGAAATGCGCATCGCGTACCGTCACGCCGCTCCCCCGGCGCTCGTAGAATCGAACACGGTGGCCTCGCGAAAATCCGCGGAGAAAAGCACAGGCGGAGGGATGCCTCGTGCAGGGACTGCCACGGTCTTTTTAAGAAAAAGACCGTGCGCGAGCGAAAGAATCTCCGGGGCGACTCCGATATTCCCTTTACGTTTCTCGTATCTAGATCGACCCTTCTCTTTTTGAATACGAGTCGGCGAAATGACGTTCGGGGAGTATCGAAGTGATCGAGAAAACGAAAAAGAGAGGGAGAAAGGCGAGGAATATTTATCGATGTTATTTGGATTCGGACGATTCGATAGCCCGCGATGGTATATTGAACGTGTGCGAGGCGTATTTGCGCGAGCGCTCCCTTTGACTCGCTTTGGGAGTCGGGATGTCTTTCTCATTGGCAATTTTCGGCGTCAGTGAAGTGGAATTCTAATAGCGCGAATTTTAATTAGATTAGAGTTAATTAGATTGTTGCGTTATATTCAACGCTCATGTAAGCGCAATTAAATTTCGCGTAATTAATTGTTTAGGTATGAATCGAATCAAAATGTCTTTTTGAGGAAGTCAGTGAGTTCATATTGTTAATAGCCAACCAATTATACATTTCGCTTCTAATTTCCCAAATACAACAATTAATCCACTCGCGGCGAAATTAGAAATTAAAGAATCTTAACGTCGGAAAATTCGTGCATGCGATATCGAGGATGAAGAGCCACGTCCTTCGCGCAAGATCCAGGACGGAGTCGACAATGCGATCTGTGCGCTCGATATCACCGTTTTATCTCAGAATTGACGAGTCCTACGCGGATAATAAGAGAAAGGCGAGCGAAGAAGAGAGAGGAGAGAAAGAGAGAGAGAGAGAGGTGCTAGGGGATGTAGTGGAGAAGAAAGGGAAGAAAGAGCGACAGACGTCTCGTTCTGGCCAGACGTTCTGGACGGAACCATCCGCAAGAGACTTCTGCAAGCGAAGGGATGAACTAGCGCTGGATGATTATTTCGTGGATCTCCGGGATTGAATCCGCGTTGGAGGGTGCTTGAGGGTGCGTCCAGGCCCGTCCTTCGAGAATGAGAGTCCGTCGGCTCGGCTTTTCATCCGATACGACCTTCTAGCACCGACTGCGACCGCCACTCCCGGTACACGGTGTCACGAGCCAGTCCGATGCCGCCGCCAACGTTCCCTCGTTCCCTTCGTTCCCGCCTACCCCCCTCGCAAGTTTACCGCCACCCCCGAAGAAGCTCTTTATCTAACCGCGAATAATCGGACAATTTTCCACGTCACCGCGTTCGCTCGTCTTGCGACGAGCATTCGTCGCGTCTGCCCCCAGCTTTTGCGGAAAGTAAAAGGGAATCGAGGATGCCGACAAGTTATCATGGCATTTGCCGTGAATCACGAATGCCATAGGATCGCTCGAAAAGATATCGGTCATGTTGCTCGTCATTGAAGAAAAATACATGAAAAATGCGTAAAATGTTTCAGCATCGGACATTTGTATAGATGACAGATGTTGAGAATTACAAAGATGTTTGGTAAATTAATCTTTAAGACTGTAAAAAGAGAAATCTTGATAAATAACAAATTTGAACAAATTTTACTTTTTTACATAATTTTAATTTTAATCTTAATTTTGAGAAATTTCTTATCGATTTGGTAATGATGTGGAATTTCTTTTTAATTTTAACATTTTTTAAGTTTTATTTTATGATTTTTTTGCTCTACTTCAATAAGTTACATAGATACAAGTAATAAAAATTGTTTATGCTGTATGATTATTAGATTCATACATATAAAATCAGATATTTATAAGAAATTGCAAATGTTTTAAAACGTATTAGATAAATTATTCTTAAAAACTAAATTTGCGATTAGGTAGATACAAGTGAGGAAGGCATACACATACACATTTTTACGTTCAATTACTTGCTATACGAGTCGAGAATATTTTGCGTTCACATTCCTTGAATAAACGGCTGTTAAAGAAACGAGGAATATATCTGAGTAGGCGTCCAAGAAAGTTTTCTGTGCCCTTATAATGTAAATTCGGCGTCGGGTGGAACGCGATCAAAATTTTAATCAGCCAGCGAGAGTATCTTCGTGACTCTCTGCTCCAGTTTCGGATTCGCGTTCCGGAATGTCAGGGTGAATCAGTCAAGGGGTCGAAAGACGCGGCGCGATTCTATTTAGCGGCACGTCGTTTGACGGGGTTTATTGGGGGTGCAACAGGTCGGGTTAGACTGGAGTGTGTTCTCTCACCACCATCATTAGTCAACGTCACCACCCGGCTCTCTCTCTGTGTACCTACCTCCACGCTCGGCTCCGTGCTCTCTCTTCCACCCTCCCGTCCTCTTCGCCTCTGTCTCCCTCTGTATCTATTACCGGTATAACGTCGACTACTAAATCGCCCGGCGCCTCCACCAGCCGCTCGGTCATGCGTGCGGCTTCACCTCGAAATCGCGGAAACGTTTCGTAACGGTTCGTTCAACTAACTGTTTTACTGACGCGATCCCGACTATAAAACAAGATCGCGTTGATGTGCTGCAACTTGCATTTCTTATCTTTAATTAAAAGTTGAAAAGTTGGATTTGTAAAAAGTACAGTCCACTTATAAAAAGCAATGTTTAAACGGAAAAAAGTTATCATTATGTTTCTACAATTGATAACATTTAATGCAAACAGGGAATAAAAATCAAATAACGCTATTCTAAATATAAAATTAAAACATGAGATAAAATGTATAAATTTTTTAAAAAGATAATTTATTATCTCTTTCTTGGTAATCTTGATTATCATACAAACATCTCGCGTTAACGCTGATTACATTTTGCATCGAGATGACTTTGGAGCGCTTATTCAAATTTTCGTAAGCGGAAATCCTTAATGCCCGAAATAGTAGCCTGCAGCTTTCCAACGCGATCGCCACCGAAACGTCTCGCTAGACGCACGATTGTTAAACCACGCGCCGGGTATCGTAACACCGGAAAAGCAGTAACAACGATACCTCTACAGGCCTCCCCCTCGTGTCGGATCGCGTAATCCCGGCAGGATCATCCCATTGTTGTTAGTCCATGTGTGGATACGAGCTTTGGAGTTTCACGAGCAGAAGCCACACACTCGCCACCTACTCTCTCCGGGCCATATTTTCCGCGCGTTCTCTCTGTGTCCCCGGTAAGTATAAGCTCTTTCCAACAAATCCACCACCTCATTTAGTGCCATACCGGAGATTAGCGCGAAAGCCTTCTTCTTGTGTCGCGCAACACGTCTGACCACGTATACGCGAGCGCTCCTATATGCTAATTCTTCGCGGCCGCTCGTAATAACCGGGACACATTCTAATTTCGCTACCCGCAAAACCAGTCGACTGTGCGAGCGCGACTCCTTAAACTTTGCGCAAATACGTCCTCCTCTTCCTCCCGCATCTCAATTCTTTAGCGTCATGCGTTTAGCAACTTCAACTGTCGCCGCATATCATTACTTTGACAAGTAATATTTATTTCATAAAGTAAATGTTTTAATTGCTATAATCAATATTTTTATTAAAACAGAAGAATTAGCTTAAATCTTTCAATTTTAGAATGACTAAGCTCAATTTTAGAATAATTAATTTCGTCACTATTTAAGCGATGCAAATATCATGATCAGTTTAATGTGTAATAAATAAACATATTTGAATGATATTTATAAAAGTTTTGTACTCGGAAAAGAATGCAAGAAACATTATAACCATATTAAAGAAGAAGGGTACAGATAAGAAGACTGATCAAAGATTTTAAAAATAAATTAAATTAACTCTTGACTTTCTTTCCAATAGCCTTCGCGCGAGATAAAAATAGACTAGAAAAATTTATTAAACCAGTTGCAGTTGTAGTATTTCGTTTAAAAGATTTGAATATAAGCCGACCATCTCATTAATCCGATCATCGCTGCGCATGTATGTATATATTCCAATTATTACTCATTTTCCCTAAAATGCAAGGTCGTAATTTGTACGACTATCGAGAGAATTATAATCAATATCTGAAAACGTCATCACGTGTGTACCATGCAAATATTAATTCTATTTCATTGAATTTTTCATGAATTATAAAACAAATGTTTTTAACAAGCTTGTTAATTGGATTATCGACAGATTATTGGGCAAATTTAATTAAAATTTTAAAAAATGTTTAGCATTAAAAAGTATAACAAAGTACTTGATTATATAATATTAATACGTATTTGAAGTTGTCATTTAATATCAGTTTTAAAATGCTATTATTTATATTATTTGTATTCAAAATGGCGCAATGTTAACTAATTAATTATATATGATGTACGTATAACGAATGACACATACAATAAAATGGAGACTATAGAATCTTTTCACACGTGAAATACGTGTAAAAAGTGCTTATTCTATAGCGGGAAAATTTGTGCCAATTATCGAAGCTGATACCTTTGATTCCATGGACCGACGTGCGGACTTGCACGTGTAGGCTTTGTAAAGTCAAGTAATTTCAGCGCGTTCCTCGTGATCGGATCGGAGCTAGCCTTAGTGCCAGGAAGGTTGAAAGCCGCTGTCAACATCTCTCAGTGGACAGCGCTGTCTGGCCCGTAAACCTTGTTATCAACCACCGGCCATTAGGGGTCCAAGGCGACAAAATGCCGAGCAAAGTGCCATCTTTCCCGAATAATTACGCTCCACATTGTCGATGCTACCGCGGCCCACGTACCTTCCTTATCCGCTTGCTTGAATTAGGAACGCGGGGAGCTTAACGATTTCAATTGAGGACGTTACCAACGCTTTCTCAAAGCATGAGCGTGAATTAAAACGCGCGCTTAAAAGCGCGCGTCCTTAAAAGCGTGCATAAACAGGACGGCGATAATGTAATATATTTCAGAGACATCCGGCGCGCGCCGCGACGGATAAACGTTCTCGAAAGCGCGCACTTTATACGCAAGGAAAACTTGTATCGTATCTTTCGACTTTATTCTGCCGCACTGTATCCTTAACGCGGAACTTTTGTCTTGAAATTGTACGTCAAGCACTTTTGGCAACAATCGCAAAAAATGCTATTTCTTGAACAATTTTTATATATATCTCTCTCTCTCGTAATCAAAGTATCACAACAATTTCTTTAAGAGAAATTATATTTAATTCGCCAAAAATCTTTATCTTTTATCGATATATCGCAGATTATTGTCGAAAGTTGATTAAAATAATCCACATATTTTCACCCAAAAACAAAATTATTTATGTCAAAGTAACTCAATATTTGCGAATCTATTTTCCAGAAATACTGCTTGCATGTATCTTTATCTTGATATCATATGATAAATATTATAATCAAAGCGCCATAGTAATTTTCTCAATGATCTCTTTGTAAAGCAATATAGGCTAATTTTAGTAATTGTATCGGCTCATTGAAGAAAGATAAGCTAGTGCATTTGGAAAGGCATACGCGTCAAATTTGATCCATATTGCATACACAAATTTTTGAACACAGTAGTGTAATAATTCGGTAATGAGGTTGTGCAGATATAGAAATGGGGGTTGTTTGAGGATGGCTCGCGCCGCTGGCGGCGATTGCCGCGTTGTTTGAGGGCGGCTCACGCTGCCGGCGGCGGCGGCTGCAACGCCAGGGGGTGGGCGGATAAGGGGTAGGGGATGCAAACGCCTGTCGACCCATCGCTCATACCACGTTTCTCGTACACACGCTGATCTAGTTGTATTTATGCCGGCAGTGAATCACGTCGAAGGTTTGATTTGTCGATGGCTTTTATGGACGGGAATTAACGCGTGCAGCGCTTCGCATTTTGTTACTGCAAATGCTCACCACCCTCCTCCTCCCCCCCTCCCCTCGTCGATCCCACTCGCCCGGCCCCATCCTCTTTCGGCCACTCCAACATTTCCGAATGACCGGTAGTCGCTCGATGATTTGTACTTCCACTTTGCCAATTTTTTTAATGCGGAAACAGCGGTCGAACGAGCGTTGCTATTGCGTTGCTTTTTTCAACGCTCAGTATTCGATCAATAATGATTTAAATTATTTTTCGCGGCTATACGCGAAGATGACGAATTGCGAGAATGCATATCGGGTTAATTAATATTTATTTTTGCAAAAAAATTGTTGGCTACAAACTATAATGATGCACCTGTTGAAAGATTGACTTGTTAATTGAACTCGAATATTAAAAACGGAACATGTATATTTCTCATTATTTTTATTATATATTCGAACGTACAAGACATTTACACTTTACGCATTCTACTCATATATCGAGATGCCACCTATGTTTTTTTACGTGATATCACAACGATGGATACGCCTTAATTTAAAACTTGGGTTAATTAAAAAGATTTATGGCATTTTCCCTTCCGAATTACTCTTATCGGTATCAGTTGGAGATTTTCCGGCCCTTTTTGCTCGAGTGAGCGGTTGTTTCCTCATCCCTATCTCACCGTGACTGGCATTGAGGTCATAGAGGGGAGGATCGCGTTTAAGCTTCGAGAAGAAAAGCCCCGAAAGAAACAAGACTGTTGGACGATGCTCGTCCCTTGGTCCATCGTGCATCAGAGTATTTTCCGCTCCGCACTCTTACTCCTTGCGCATCGCAAAGACCCATAAAACCAAGTGGGGTGGAATAACAATAAACTATCCTTATAAATCTTGTCCGTGGACACCGGGCGGTTTCGATAGCGCAGCCGATTATCTCGGGAAATGCGTTTTCTTTCGCGAAACAGAAACTCGCTACAAGGTTACGGCCGATGAAGGGGAGAAAAGGGCTTAAATGAATATCGGTAGGCTTGATTTGCTTAATATTTACGAGTCTTTAGAGTGCCTTTTAAATTTTTCACATAGCTTTCTCTCTTTGTTGCGAATAAAAGGGGGATGAGCAGTATTGCAGTGCTAAAATTAATCGGTACTTTCAAAAGTGTTTTGTTTGCCATTTGTTTTGCATAAATTTTATTTCAATATAAAGAGTACAAATACATGATTATATAAAAGATTTAATTTTTTTAATATTAAAAGCTTATTATATTTCTTGCATTAAATGTATCGTTTCTCTTTCGAAATTGGAAAATTAATCTTGTTAAAAATTATACTTTTTAGGGATATTGAAGTATACGTGATTCATTAATTTCATATAAAAAAAGAACACGATATAAAAATAGTGTCGAAAGAAAAAAAAATTTGCTCGCTTGGAATCCCGGTGCCTCATCGCGGGTTATGGAATGTGAGCGGCGAATCGCGCGACAGAGCTGCGTGCTTGATTTCCATCTGTTGGCCGAAGCCGGTGGAGGGAAATAAAATAATCGACGTCGCGTCAGTTTCGATCGAACCGGTCGCCCCACCATCCGCCACCGCCGCCGCCGCCGCCGCCACCCCTCGCGAATAGTTCGGAGGTATAATATGCGGTGCTCACGGTGATTTATAGGCACGTGATATTTCGATACAATGGCAGCAGTGGTGGCAACGATGGTGGGACCCGCGGGTGGAAGGAGAGAGGACCGCGGTAGGAATGGGGAACAGAGAGGACGGAGGAGGGTAACTTCGGGCTGAGAGGTTACCAATGTGTGTCGAGCTTGCAAAATGAATGCCCGCGTTTCTTGCCCCGTGGACTCTATCATGTTGCTACCATACACGCCCCGACTGCTGCTTGGCTGCTAGCAGAGAGAACGGGGGTGCCGGGGGTTGGCGCGGGAGGAGGAGGCTCTCTCACTTATCTCGCGGTCCGTAAATAATAAAAATATAGACATTACGCGCGTATATCAATGCGCGGCCGCGTTCGAGGTTCACTTTGCGTTTTAAGATAAATTCGTCGGCCGCGTACCCGCGATCCTACCTCGAAAAGCCGAGAAGTGAATTAGATGAGGGGTAAAAGGAGACGAAGGTCGAAGGAGAGAAAAAATGGTAAATCGCCGCAGGGGTAAACTCGCGCAACATCGATTCTCCTCTCGTCTCGCTTCCCCGGCGCGATAATGCTCTGCCTCGTTTGCGCGCGCGGTCGATCGAATCGAAACTTGGCGAGTTAATTTGCACGACGAGTCGGACGAATTGACGGGGTCGACGGCGATGCCGTCGATATTACTTGGCCGTTCGTTTTATCGGCCTAACAATAACCCGTTAATCTGTCCTTCTGTGTCTTGCAGTCGGACAGTTTCTATAACCTAGATGCAACAACTCGCGCGAGACGTAGCTACAAAGAACTCAATTATTGGGCCGAGCGACGCGGATCCGATGAAATTGTCAAGATCAGGAAAAAAGGACAAGTCGGTAGCGCGCGCGCGGTATCTATATATCGAGCCTTGAAGAATCGCCATGGACTTTTTTTTTTAACGTTACGTCAACCAGAAGACCGACGTCGTATCTGATACAAATAATTCTTTATCGACTTCCGTGAGGGGTGCGGCCTACATCCGAAGGACATGACCGCGCGGATATCGCACAAGTTGCGACTTTCTATAGAGATAAACCATCGCTTTTATATCTTGCTTTTACAACTTTTTCTAAATTTAGATTGTAATTTATTTTAGATATTTAAATTATTGATAACATATATTTATGACAATCTTTATGATTATTGATAACATTATATTTATGACAATCTCTCGACGAATAACAAACATAGTACCGCGAAATGTAGCAATTGTCATTAAAAATATTTTAATTCGGAATCTATGATGGGCTAGAAAAACGAATAAAAATTTAACGAGTAATAATATATCAAGCAAAGATGTAATTTGTGTATATCAGCAGAGATAAATACAAACGTAAAGATCGTCATTAATTATATAGCATGTTGCGTTATATGTTTGCTATCCGAGGGCAGACGCTAAGATAAATAGAGAGATTAAATATCCCGGGCGAATCTAATCTAAGCTAGATAAAGACGGACAGTACCTTCTGTTTCGGAAAGAGGGAAAGACCGCCAGGCGCCGCGACCCTTCTTATTTTACGTCCGGGTGGAGGTCAATCGGGGAGACATCGGCGTTCGCGTCGCGTCGCGACGTGCGAGCGGCAAAGGCATCGGCAGTCCGCAGCCGCTTTATAAACTATTCCTGTTGTCTCCTTGGGTATTATTCCGGTGCTGATTTATCGGCGCCATTAATTAACGGGCGCGCCTTTATTCGTACGAAAGGGACGCACCTATTGCTCACCGGTTAGACGCCAATTCAGTGCCATTGTTCTTGCGTCGTTCGCACACATACAGATACACATCCGTGGACGCGCATACAGACTCGCGAAAGCGCGTAGGATACGCAGTCGCACATAGCGAAGCGGGCGAGGTGGCGCGCGCGAGCGCGACGATAATTTTTCCGAGTGAAATAAAGTCAGGAAAAGCGCAAGCACATCGGTGGAGAACGTCCCCCGAAAGGGTGGAAGAGAACGAAGGGAAGAATGGGACAAGTCCGAAGTGGGCGGGCTCGTAAACGCCGTGAGAAATATTTTTCCACCCGCGAAACAGCCTTCGCCTCCATCCTTCCCCCTCCCCCTCCCCCTCCTTCTTCGGTTCGCCTAGGCGAGTGTGGACACTTCTTTTGAAATAATGCTTCGGATATGGCGACGATACGAATAAATCGCCGAGCCAAGACTAATGTGGAAAGGGCAGGGGAGGCGAGAGAGGACGGGACGTGGCGAAATAAAGAGGGGACGAAGGAATCGCTTTCAAATCGATAATCGCGCGGGAACACATGTACCCCGGGTGCAATCTCACCTACGCACGGAGCCTCGCGCGCGCGTTTAACCGCACACTTGAGGAATCCCGCGGGCGTATCAGCGTTTTGTATTTTCGAGCGTAATAAAATTGTTGTCCGGGTCGCGCGCGTCCCCCCCCCCGCGAAGGGGATGAAAAAGTTACAGTTTCCGACTTTTGCGCGAAAATGCCACGGTTGACCTCGGACTAAACCGTAATGATTTTTCCGTTCCCCTCTTGCCCCTTCCCACGTGGGCGTTTCGCCGGGGAAGAAGAACACTCGCAGCCGGCTAATTAAATATGGATGGCGATATCCAGCTGGAGAGAGCCGACGGCGGGGAGCGAACGGCGTTAACCCTTTTCGCGGCAATTAGCACGGGAGCCTCGTTTACTCCTGTTCACGAGGCGGAAGCCGGCTGGATTATTTCATCCCACGTAATATCGCGTTGTAATGTTCGTTGCCGGGTGTTTGAAATTGTTTGCCCCGCGCCTTCTTCAGTGCCGTTTGCCGTGTCTTACAGCGCGCAAACGTTAGTCATTTCTTCTTTCTTTCCGCTGCCGACCGCGCGTCTTTTGCACGGATTTTGTATAGTTGGGAATAACCACAAGAGAGGTATATTTATATATTTAATCTACGTTGAAGAATGTTACAATTATAATTGGAGAGAAATTGTAATTAAAGAGAAAGTAAAACAGACATTGAATCAAACTTTTATTCGAATAAATTTAAATTTTTGTTCCTTGAATCTTCATTTTTATTTCATTCAAAAGAATTTTACATTTTGACACTAATGTTTACAATTAATCTTTGACTTAACAAAAATTTATTGCAAAAGAATCAATTTTAAATTGGAAACATGTACTTTAGAAAAGTTTGATTCAAGTAATATCACGATATTTATCATTTCTTTATTCATCGCATCGATAATTTTTATTCATAAATTTGTAATAAAAATGATAGTAAACGTCAATTAATTGGACGTCTATAAATTATGGGGCAATTTATAAAACGGGCGAATGAGTTAGCGAACTTGTCTTGATGGAATTTATTTTTTCGCATATTAACACACGGATTCTAAATACAATCGGTAATATACAATCGGCGCTCTCGCGTGTATTCGTCGCGAGAAAGTATCACCGGCGTGCGCCAACGTTTTATAGAAAATTATTGGTGGGCGCCGACGAGCAATATATATATTTTTATTGTTTTATCTCTTTCCCTCTCGCGCGCGCGCGCCGAGTCACACGTAAACTTTGGCCGATGGAACTGTATTCTGTCTCTCCGCTTGTCCATCAGCTTTCTGTCAAAGGTACGTACACGGGCGCGCGGTATCGGCCGATATAATGATAGTTCGCTGAAATTTTCCGCGCATTATTCGAGACGTAACACATGCTCGTTGTAGCGCGTAATTCGTCCGGACCGGTGGTTGACAGGTGACAGGCCTGACGCGGGCCAGCACGTGACATCTGTCAACTGTGAATGTTTCGAGCGCTGACGGGCGCGTGCTGAACGCTGGGTGACGTTGTTATCGCGTCGACAGTGCCGAACGATCTAATGAGGTTCGATGGAGAGCGGGAAAAAGGAGGAAACAAATAAATCCACAGTGATAAGGCAAAATCGAGCGACGCGACCCGAGAGCTAGACCGATCCGGATTTTCAGAGTGATATTTCTACCATGTGTTGCGTCGTATTCGAGTGTGACCCAATCAGTTCTAAACAAATAAATTTTGCGACCGCAAGGCAAAACGAATATATTTCACGATCCGCGACGTTGAATATCATGGAGCATATTTTATTTTATTCGATCCTTAAAAGCTCCATGAAAAAATTTGCGTTCGAATTATTTTAAAATGAATAAATGCTCTTTTTAGATTTTATAATATAAATTTCACAATAATTTTTTCGCGAAAGAAACTTTACGGGAGATTATTCGTTGCAAATTTTAATGTTTTAAACAGTAATTATTTTAGTAAAGGTTATTAAAGACCAAAAATTAAGTTTTAATTGAAATTAATTGAAATTACGAAAATACAAACTTTTATAAAAGAAGGATAATTTAATTGCAATATTTTCGTTCGACGAATAAAATAGCGTAGAGAAATACAGGATACACGTTTGTCACGATATATTCCGAATAGATAACTGTACCAATTTAAACAAAGTATAGTACCTACAACAATAGCCTGATTCTTCTTCTCTGGCACATTCATTGATTCGAGTGCTGGAACTGACCAGCTGCGTTTACGCATCTCGAGTGCGTGCACATGGAGGGTCGCGGAAAAATGCATGGGGAATGTAAACGGTTCGCGGAACAGGGGTGTGAATGGAGAAGGGATAGGGGGTGTACGCCACACAAGGGGCAACAAAGGGGTGAAGGCGCGGGCGGAGAATATACAGGAAAGAGAAGAGAAGGAAGAAGAGAGAAAGAGAGAGACGGCCGTTATTTGTCACGGTAAGCGGCCTTTCTCGCAGTATTATTTCCCGCAAAGTGTTATTAACTGCGCTCATATTTTGCCTTTTTCTACCGTTTCCTTGTTGCTCCTTTTTCCCTTTCGTTCTGTCGCTGTTCCTTTTTTGTTTTTAATCGTTAATAGCGCCCGTTCATTTCGGCGCTTAAGCGCCCGGCGTCACGCGTAGTTATTTAGCTGAAATTTTAGTGCGACTACGTTACGCTTTTCCACGACTCCGTTGTGCGCAGGCCGTCCCAGAATCGGTACCAGACCAGAAAGGACGATTCCTCGCGAAGAAAATAGAACAAGAACGCGTAACGTATTTTCGGCTCTTGGCGTGATGGAACATTCTCTTTTTTTTTCTCCTCTACGAGCCATTTTTTGAGAGATCAGCGGTTAACCTGTCAACGATGGACCGCTTAAATGCCGCAATGAGAATGCGACGTGAAAGTTAAGGGGAAAGGGCGAAAGAAAAAGAGCGGTCTCCACGGAATCCTCGCCGGAGATGATAAATGATCCGCACATCAGCCGGAAAATGCGGGCGTGCTCGCGGACTCCGTTGACTGAATCAAACCACTATCAATCACGTCGACTCGCTCCTACGTGGAACGTAACGCCGACGATTCGTAGGCGCTCTTAACGCATGGCACTAAAAACGTAGTTTTCCGCATTAAGGCTTCTTTCATTTGTCACCTCGTTTTACGGAAGCTCGTTTATTCGTCGGCAAAAAAACTAATGGCTGTACTCGATTGGTCCCTTGTAATCTAGTAGATTGCTGCATAATGGCAAGTAAGATTAGAATGGTAAGTTGACAGAGATGAGACGTAAAAGATTTGGTATAAGAAAAAACTATATACCTATATACCTTGTTTGAATTAAATGATAAATCATACCATAGTATTTAGCGAAGCAATATAATGCCTCCAATTAAAATAAAATTTTATAAAATACACATTTTTAATCCGATTTTTAATCCGATTAATCTTAAAATGTTTTTGAATTATATATTCAGAATGTCAAACATTGATACATGAAGTGAAAAAATAACTCGATCCTTTCTAATTGTCAAAGTATTTTATAAATATTAATATTATTTGTAAGAATCGGCGACAAACGAGTTATACATGTGTCGGCCATCGTTTATCCATTTTGTACGCTACACGAATAATTATGACCGATGATATTTGTCCTTTGGTCATCACTCTGATCACAGTCACGCTAGCCGAGCGACCACTATCGCGACACCCAGACGACAACCGCCGTCCACATCGTCAAATTTCGGATAATTGGTTGGCACGATGATAACGAACGAAACGGGAGACGGCCGTCCGGTTAACTGGCGGCCGATGCTCATTAATCATAATCGCCAATTTGTCAAATTAAACTACATAATTTTACGAGAGCCAGCGTAATAAACATACACTTATGCCTGTTCCAATTATGTCGACCGATCGAGTAGGTCGGCCCTCGAGCGCCGAAACGTTTGCGCTGAAACAACGCCAGCGAAAAATCGATCGAGGGCGAGCGAATAATCCGGGCTCGCGATCGAGCGTTATCGAATGGCGAATCTCTCGGTTCTGTCGGCCGGAGGAGCCGAATTCCAGGGAGGTTCGAGGCGAAATGACGTCGCGGTTGGCCATCTTTCCGTCCGACTATTCGCGGGAATAATCCCCTTTAACCGGCACAGAAGTAATAGGCGGAGCGCGCGAGAGAGGAACGTCGCCGTCGCGCAATTGCCGCCTTTTTTGTCGTAATAAACGTTTGTTTCTTTAGCACGTGGCGTCGTGACGAGAGAGGTGGCGAGAAGCTGGAAGGGAGAAGGGAGGTAATCGAGGAAGGGTTCTCTTTCGCCGAGAGAGGGTGGGCGTTCTCGCGGACGCGGTGTAAGTAATTAACGACACGTTTATACGATATCGTTTGCGAGAGGGCTGCGGCGGCCAATGAAGAACCCCGCTAATAGGAAGTGCTAACGGTGATATTCCCGAATGCGTTTCCGCGCGCCCGGAGAGTCGTTCCGACCCTCTCCCCTCGGTTTCTCCCGACCGCTCGCGGTCCGCTGTAATTCTTCCATTAATTTTTGCTGAGCTCGAGACTAGTTAATATGCATTAAAAAGGGTTAATAAAAGTGGCGATGGAGCAGGTCGCGGGAATATCGTCGGATCAGAACGGAGAAGAGATCGCGATACCGCGACTCGTAAAGGGTATCGTTCTCCCTCGCGTCGCGATTTCGATCAGCGGCAACAAAGAACGAGCCGTATTTCAACGGTATAATGGACTAGGAACGCATGATGGCGGTTTCTCTCGTTGAGAATCTTTCGTTTGCGTTTCTGAGAGATATCGCTCCCGCGGCCGCGCGCGGATTCTCGACGTCGCGCGCGCATATTTATCGCCGAAAAATGCAAAGGGGCAGACGCGGCGCGGCGTCGCGCGGACAAAGCGCCCCGGCGAAAGAGCGAACCGATATTTCGAGGCGGAAGCGTCGTTTTCGAGTCGTCGTGCCATTGTTCGCCGTGGGAATAATAATTGGTCTCCCCGGTAATCCTGGAGGGCGGCGAGGTGGCTGGTGCGGTTCAGGGTTCGTCGTCGGCTTCTCCCCGACGACGGTGCAGAAGGAAGAGCGACGAGCGGGGTCGTCGGTGGCAAAAGGGAGAGAGCGTGGGCGAGGCGAGGGGCAGGGGGTGGAGAGCTGGTTTCTGGCTACGGATAGTCGCAAATCACTTTAACTGCGCGAGGAGCAGTTTGGAGCCGCTAATGGCGTCAAGTGTCTCAGATACCGCGGCTCCGGGGTCGTCCGGCCGGTCGTCGACGAGCCGATGTTCTCCACCGAAAACAAAGACGCCGAGAAAGCTCATTCGAGGGATGGCTTGGGAATCGCGCGAAATGCCCTTTTATTATCACCGATGATCAAATTTGAGATGCCGAAAGAGTCCATGTATCTTCCATTTTCTAAAAACTATTCGATTCAAATACTTGAGCCCGATTCGATCAAACGATATTATCATTTAACGACTATAAAAAAAGCAATAGCGTATATAATTATTATCATGTTTATGTGATGCATAAAAGTCGGCAAAGTGATACACTTTTCAAGATTAGATTGATTCAATGGTATTGGATCCGCGCTTTTGCGGAAAACTGATAGAGGAAGAGTCTGAATTTGTCTTTTTCAATCATGTCGGCAACTCACGCGACGGTTTTCTACGAAGAAGGTCGATTTTCAAAGGATGGTAAAAGGGCTACTATGACGGTACCGCGTTTAATGTTCGGACGAACGGCCGATCCTCACACACAGCGGGCAGTGTCCGCCATCCGTTACATCTATAAATCTAAGATAACAATATTGCCACCATCACCACTACCACCGCCGCCACCATCGCTATCGTCGACATCGTCGCCATCGCTTCTACCCCGTGCTAGGAGGGTCTGTAATGAATGTTTGTTCAGCGACCATTAGCGTTGCGCTCGGGATAGTAACATCGTGTCGGGCCCCGCAAAACCATTTCACGCACATGGGGACAACTCCGCGGTGTCGCTCGTCTCGATGCCAAGGACCATTCGCGCTCGCGAATTTTACGATTCTTGATATTATATTTTTAATCTCTTTACACGCGCAAGATGCGATATTTCTATCCCGAATTTTTTCAATTCAAGACAAACGATTTCTCCTTCAATTCTGCTATTTCGACTCATTTTTATTTTTCAAATACGATAACACATTTTGAAACTGTCGTGCCTATTTAAATTTCAGACTATAAACATGTATGATACGAATGGAAGAGCGGATAAAATTGAAAATTTTTAATTTATAGTAAATTTAACCACATTTTCGATTAGTACGATAACTCAATGCGCAGTTAAAATTTAATGACAATTTCTATTATGAGAAATTGCAACGCGCAAGCGCTATTTGATATTATAGGTCACATTCGGAATGTAATTCTAACGTTTATAATTCATCGAACCAGACGTGCAAATTGCGATTTCTCGTTAATTAAAGCAGACATCCCGTCGAACGTGTTCGGAAAATCGGACAATCTGGGAAGCAGCTCTTTTAATGCCAATCCAAAATCCACGCTCGTCGGTTTCCTTTATGACGCGAAAAAAAATGCGACCGGTTTGTTCGGAATCGAGTTTATTTGGCAAACCCCGTGATTTCGCGTTTTACACGACATAGCGTGCTTTCCCGAGCTTGCTATTGTATGTACGGAGAATGTATTAGCAACTTGCGTATCCGTGTAATCGACACTGACCGGGCCGCCGGTATCCTACGGGTATTTTTGGTAATAAAAAAAGGCAGGTATATAAAAATGCTCTGTGATCGGTGCGCACAGGTGTGAGTGAGCGGCGGGGGCCGCGAAAGGGGAACGGTGGGCGCGGCGGTAGCGGGCTGAAATCGACATCAGCGGCCGGTGCAAAATTTATTTATTATTTTTGTCGTGCAATTTTGTATCGTGCCCAACTGCGGTGAAATTAAATTATTATTTTACCGGTATAAATCATCGGTCGTTCGAGAGAGGGATGATCAGTGAGTGAGAGCGGGATGGAAGAGGGGGCAGCGGGGGGGGGAGGAGAGAGAGCAGGATCGGAATGGTCAGCGGAGAGTGGATGAACGGGGAGAGAAAGAGAGCGCGGGGCGAGGGGGATGAGAGAGGGAAGGAAGAGACAGAGCGAAATGGTTCGCTTTAAATCCCCGCAAATGAATATTTATATTTTCCATTGAATTACTCTTTCGGGGCGGCATAATACGCGTGAAATTGAAATATATTCGATAAATTATTTTATCGAGCGACGGCACGGCTAATCGGCGTTATATTCCGCAGAAAATCCGGCGCTGCTGTGGCGGCCGAATTTTACGATGGCTGGGTCACGTCCGACCTTCGCAGCGAGAGAAACGGCTACATCCGTGCGAACGTCGTGTTGTGATACGCGAATCCGGAAACGAGAATTGCGAAGCGTAAAACGAGAGATTATCTTTGCGCGAATCTGCTACGCGTCATTTTGAAAGGTTTCGCTAGAATTTTTGCCATTTACACGCTCGTAAACTTGATATTCACGATAATAGCCTTTTATAGTTGCGCTCCCATTATTAATCTGGTCCGGCATCTTTTCACATTTACATATCCGTTGTCCATTTTCGCGGTTTCGCGGTGGATTTTTTTTCCACCCGTGTGTCCCTTAACTATATGTTACTCTTGTAAACTTTTTGATCCGAAAAACGCGACAAAATGCGCCCATCTCGCTGCTCTAATTTGTCGATTTGTTTCTCGCTTCTCATCTCCCGTACGCGGCCAAACGCGCGTTTTAATTAGTCATATTTTTCTCATCGTTCGACCGCAATAAGATTCTTTTCCATGCGTGTACATTAACGGACTCCATTGTAATGAAAGGTGCGATTTTGTTTCCCCATTAGCGGCCGGCGCGATGAATCGGCCGGGGCAAAATAATCGGAACGCGGCCATCCCGCGATCGACACTCGCATGCACGCGAGAATGATTGCGCTCTCCGTAATTCCATGTAAAAGCCCATTCCGCGATTTCGTAATTCGAAATAATTATCGGTACGCATTGCGACGGCCATTATCGTGAACAAACAGTTTTATATCGTAAACAGACGCCATTAACAAAGAAGAATTGTTTGGGTGTGTTTCGATGCGCTCGGCAACAAAACGCGCGTAGCCGATGTAACTGCCGTAATAACGAGCCGCGCGGATTAATTTCGCAACGCGGGTATTGCGGTTCCCGCAACTAGCCGCACCTCTCGATCCGCAGTCGCCCGACGAAAGAACCTTGTCCACCTTTCCGTCATCTTATCCTCGATCCTCCTCCTCCTCCTCCTCGCTTTTCGCGAGGAGCAGAGGAGTCTTGGGCGTCTCGCACGGAGCGAGCGCTGAAAATTGAGATTCACCATATTAGGGACGTAACCGCACTTTATTGGCCACGGAGTCTGCACGGCTGATACAGCCGCGTAATATTCCGTAATAACAATGATTTGGGGTGCAGGGCTGCTGGCAGTCTTGCCTCTCCCTCGATCTCCTCGCCGACCCGGATCCTCCTCTCCTCCCAGTTTCTATCATCCTTGCGCCCATCGCTTCTCCTTCTCCACTCCACTGTTCCCTCTTTTCTCTCTCTCTCTCTCTCTCTTGTGCGTCCGCTCGATTGCCAGACTGCAAAACGATGGCAACGGACGGTGAGATGAAGGGAGATAGAGAGATGGCACGAGGGAGAGCTTGCGATGCAAGCGCTGGAGCAAACGAAACGCGGAACAAGGGGGGTGAGACAGAGAGCAGAACCAGCCCACCGTGAGTTAAGCGTTTAATAAGCTTAATCACGCGACAGATCTGTGAGATACAACTTGCTTCGCCTCGCCACCGAGCCAACCCTTCCCGCGTGACCCTCCACCCCTTTGCACCTTCCCCCTTCTCTTCCTCTCCTCCGCTATTTCATCTCTGCTGTACCATCTGCTGTTACTATTTTACCGGCGCGGCGACACTATGATTGTGCGAGTCTCACCCCCACGCAACAGCCTGGGTGCTATTAACGGCATATCTGTTTATTGCGACGCGAATAACTCAGATCCGCGACTGTCGAGAAGAACTGCACGTCCGCTCGTCGATCGTTCGGTGTATCAGAAGCAAATTTATCGCTTTCGTTTGCATATTTGATGAACATTCGAAAACTGATAAAACTTTTTATGCGGATATAATTATTCGTAGCAAGCGCTTTTCATCCAATCGTATCTAAATATTCATAAATTGATGTTCTAGTTTGGAGCATTTTCTTAAACGAGTGAAGAAATAAATGCGCAATTTTGTGCATGGACATGGAAGAAAGCGTGCACTTTCTTCCTTTCACATCCTCTTGTTACATGTTATATTTATATTTAATATTTACGAGCTTGGACAATCGCGCATGAATATCTCAGGTGGCTCGACGAGATGCAGGTTTGATGGCAAATAATGACGATTGCGAGACAATGCGCGAGTTAGTAAGACCGGAACAGGGATCAGAAACTCGTCGAAGTTCGACAGGCGCCAAACTTTCGATTCACATGCCGCACTCGATAATGGGGGATTCGGCTCGTAATTCGGTATAAATTAACGGCCATTCCGCGTGGGGCATAGAATCTTAGAGCGATTGTTCGAGGAGTGGTGCTTCCACGGCCGCGTCTGCACCGGAGAACGAACGGTCGACATCAGCATAAGTCCTCCAACGTGCAGATCGCGCCGAATAGTTCACCAACATTGATCATGCGCCGGTTGCCGATACGTGGAACAATGGATAGACTCGTCGTAGATTCCACTTGAAACTGTGCCCCAAGTTGGCGACTTTTAGTTGGATCGAACGTGCATCCAAATCGCTTTATAATTTTCTCAAAACAATAAAAACACGCGTAAATTTTTAATTTGGGAAATAACGTCGCTTGATTTTACGTAGATTCAAAACTTGTCAATTCACAATTCTTATAAAACGTGATTGAATAATTAATATTACAAGTCCTTTTTGATAATAATATTTCTAAATTTCGCTATATATGCAATAATTGTATATAAAATTGCAAAAATACACAACAGACATAGATGATGCTGCGTAAAGATATAAAAAAAGTTTTTGAGATTATTAAAAATTGCTCTTAATATATAATTTACAAAGAAATCAATGTAAAAATTTTAAATCTCAAAATTCTGTACAATAGAAAAGGTATTACTCAAATATCAATTAAATCGCAATTTCCTTGAAATAAACACGCTAATAAGGATGGAGAATCAAAAGTGAGTGCGGTTAGATGAATATCGCATAGAGCCAAAGTTCCGCAAGTTTTTTTACAGCGATAAAGTAAGCTCGACAGGTCGACCTGACAAATAGGGAGTGCAGATAGCATTGCAGCTGCACGGCAATTAGCAGTCACTTCCTAGTTCCTTCAATGTTTTCTGCGCTGTCGCGTTTTTGCCGCTCGCTTTACGGCCGCTTCTTGCGGACGGAAGCTTCACTGTCAGTTCCGTTATACGATCGCACATATTTATGACTCTTGGAAGAACCTATACTATTTTGTCCATTTGCACGAGCTGCCCTAATTAAAATTATCGAAAGAAACGAGATTCACTCGTTTACGAAAAAATTTATCTTTTTTTCGGCCGAAATAATCGAGCCAACATTTATATAAGAAATTAATTTCTCAACTTGTCATATGATATTCAATATAATTTTGAGCGTTTATTAATTTTATTCTAAAAAATATCGTTTACATTTACACTAGAATGATATTTTCTTGCGACGCAATGTTATATTTAAATTTCAAAAATTATTTGATGCGAATTTTCGAGTCGAAGGAACATGTGTTGTCGCGCTGAAAGTGATTCACGGAAAATCCAAAAGGATGGAGCAATTATTTCTAGCAGCGTGTATAAACGTCTCGCAAATTTTCACTTCGGGTTTCCAGCGCTTCCGAGGAAGCCCGGTCTCCTCGCAGCTGAAGAGAGGTTACGGATAGCTGCTGCTTATCTGCCTTAAACGGCGATGAAGTGGTTTCATCCTGGTGTGGGTGTCTACCTACCTACCTACCGGCTGGGATGCGAACAAGCTGGCGTCTCTCTTTCCTTCTACGGGCGATCTCGCTCTCGCCCTCTCTCGTTCAAGGGAGCAACGTAACGTGGGGTTCTGGTGAACGATGACGCCCTTGAGGCAAATGCGTGGTTTCACGAAGCACGCGCTGACAAATGCATTCGTCGCCGCAGTCGAAACAAATAATCATCGTTTGCGCGATGACGCGCGACTATGTCGATAACAGAACGCTTTTACTCGCCTGATGCGGAAAGGGCTTAATCGCTGTTATAGGGTATAGTTAATAATTGCTTATCGCGCACCACTTTTGATCCTATTCCCATCTGGTATTGATATACCGCTATAATTGCAGCCAGTTTTGTTTGCGATACGTTATAAACGACCGCTTTGCTTTTTGTATACGTTAGACTTACATTTACATTTGCACAATTGAATATTTTCAACAAATAATCTTAAGATTTATTTTATTATAAATGAGAGAAAATATTATATTAAAACATAAGGGAAACAAGATAAAAATATATAAATAATAACAGTGTTTTTCGTGAATTTTTCAAATTTTATTTTACAATTTGAAATATATTTTTGGACGCAAAAAATTATTGGAATAATTTGTATCGACTAATGTTTTACACATACAAAGCAAAGTTGCATAATTCCTATCGATAGCAGGTTCCAACCGTATTATTTCTTAATTCGCAATCTCAAACGTAACATGACCGATTGATCTCTCGTGCCCGCGAGCTTTTCTCCCTCTTTGAACTTTTCGTTGGCGCGAGTCGCACAAAGCGAGGCGTTCCGTAACGAGACGCGGTAGTTTGATTTTAGTCGTCCGGGCCGCTTCTCGGACGACCGCAGTCGCGCCGTTCTTTCCGTCTCCTTCTACAACTCTCGGGTGTGAGAAACTTGAGTAATTTCCGGACGGAGGGAGCAGTCCGGTGTGCCACGAGAGCTAAAGGAAGAAGAGCGTCTTCCACGCCCGCGGCCTCGCCAACTCATTAAATATGCATGCGACCGGAGCGGCGCTGCGAGGGCGAGAAGGGGATTTTCGTCCGACCGTCTTCCTTAATTATCCCGCAGTTGACGATCTAATCGCGCGTACTGGACCACCGAGAAACGGAAGGGAAACCTTTGAGCCGTCCACGCCGGGCTCTCTCCGCGCCTTAACACCCGACTTAATACCGTCGAGTACGCTTATGACAGCGGTCGACGCACGAGGGTACGCCAAATTATGCTTGTCAGGTCCATTATCCCTAGGCAAACGCTGCTAGATAAGCAACAGCCAGTCGGAGGTACGCGTAGTTCAATTTGTATTCAATCGTAGATTGTTATGATCAACAGATATACGTAAAATATTCAGATTACCAGAAATATATCCCTCTCTTATTTTCCACGAAGAAAATAATTATAGAGTGTAAGAAAATTTATAGTTGTCTAGAAAATTGTTATCCAGTTGAGATTATTGTCAAAAAGATTGCAAATAATGTTGCTAATACATTATACATATGTCCAATTAATTATATGAATAATGCTTAAGACGAGGCTTTCCGCTTGAACGCTTAAATGTTAATGATAAATTAATAATTTCTTAGACACTTGGAGGAATGGCTAAAACATAAATATTTCACGAATTAATCGCCCCATCAAAGCAACCTGACCCAAGATTGGAGAATCGGTTGGATCACGCATTCGGTCGCCTCACGAAAGCTTTCTCGCGCGTTTCTTTACGCGTCTCGGGCGGAACGCGTGCGGAAAAATGGAAACACGTTTCAGCGACCCGGGGAAAAAGTAGGAAGAACGATGTTAGCCGCGTCCCGTTAATGATTGCATTAAAGTAAACGAACGAGGCTACGGTGGCCGCGGGATGACGTTGGGGGGAGGAGGGGGCGAGCGTGGGACTCATTCGGTCTGAGCCGAGTAGCAATCATCATTAATTCACCATTCCTGACAAACGACAGGGTATTCGCGCTGCCACGGATAAAGGGGCCTGGATTTGCCGGGAGAAGAATGCGATTAATTTTTCTTACCGGCGCGGGCGGACGCGCTCAGTCAGCCGCACGTTTTCCCCTGCGGTGTCTTAACGGTGATCCCGCGAATCGAGTCCCGGACGTTTCGATGGATGGTGCCAACCACCCTCGTTCTTTAGCCCGTCCGCATTATGTTCGCACGTACCGCAGCGAGCCGTCATATCGTTGTCACTGTGAGCTTCCGCATGAACAGCTGGAACGTGATCCGATAATTTCATTCGTCTCTCGTAGTATCGCGACACATTTCTCATTAATAGAAAAAACCCTGTAGCTGATATGTATAAAAGTTTCGATTTTTCCAAAATCGTAGATTAATTAAAAGCGAGAAGAGAAATTATTAAATGACAAAGATGTAAAAAAAGTAATTAAATATTACTATTTCAACAGCGATAATATATTTATAATACTATTAATGACTGATGATACATATGACGACTTTAATCATTTAATTGCACGTACGATATAACAGTTTATTATTAGGAAATACGAGCGAGATAGAGAGATACCGTATACATCTCTGCGATACTTTGTATTTTTATTTGACGATACTGCTTTTATCACGCTTCACCTTTTCCGCTGAGAGCAGCTTTGATGGAAAGAATCAAATATATACGTCGGGGAGGCCAACCACGGTTAGTATCGCGCGTGAATCACATTGCGATCGCTAATAAAATTGACAATTCCTCGTAACCCCCGCAGTTATCTCCCTTTCTCCTCTCTCTGCCACTACCCTCTATCTTGCTCTAGAGATGGCACGCCGATACATCACAAAGTGACACGCCGTATAACGCGGTCGTATTGAGGCATCGCAGGGCCGTAGGGTGGATGGCCCGAAAGAGGGTGGCGACGGTGAACGGGAGAGATCGGAGGGGCGCGGGTGGATAGGACCGTTGGAGGGTGGCGGGTCACACATAACGGCCGAGCAGCATTGATACGGCCGGATCACAGCCACCGGACCAATGTATTTTACTGCCCCGAGGCTTAGCGCTATCGAGGCACGCAGTCACCCGCCATCACTCTGTGCTCGGGTATGTAGTGACGGTAATAGTCACTATATCATTGGCTCTTGGTAATACCCTGCTGCTGTGCCGGTGCTGTCTCCCCCGCCTCGGCCCCTCTACCCCTCTACCCCTCTCACCCCCGTGCCGATCACTCTCCCCGCGCTCCGGTCGCCCTCTCCTCCACCTGCGCGTAATGTTCGAAATGAAAATGAATGTATTTCGGATAGCGATAAATACCCCAACGATCCCCGACCGCGTCGCACGGCTCCCCGCGCGCCCGCTGTACGCCCCGAAATGAACAGGTGATCGCGATGGGCCGGATCTTTATTATTATGCTGGCGTGCCTTCGACTACTCTCGTTGCTCATATAACTCGCGACTGTTTCAAACTCGTCCCGAGCATTAAATATGGATTTTTTTTTTGTTTCGTTTATATTCGGGGACGGATGGAGAAGGGACGAATGAATGGCAGATTATCGATTTCAGACACGGTTTTGATAGCGGGAATAATCAACGATAATGTCATTCGTGACTGGTATAATACGGAATAGGATTTGAAGAATTTTATTTCGAGTGATCGATTCATCCCCTCGTAGAATCTCTTACATTTCCAATCATTTAGAACGTAGATGAAATATCTATCGTTTTCAAATTCTCAAAAACAGCGTTGCCCAAGTGAATCGGCACGACTCTTTCGCGTATCATTGAACATTGTTAAACGCGCGTTATCCGCTATTTCTTTTCTATCATATCCAATGTATTTATGTCTTCTCTCCTTCTTTTGCCATCACTCGTACTCTGTCCTTCCGTAGCGCTCTCGAGATGTCGTCCTTCTAATTTATGTGAACAGGCTACTTCCCGTTTGCGGGAACGAAGGAGAGAGAGAGAGAGAGTCGGCGCGAGCGAGAGAATCGCGAAACGAAAGGGGCGAGAAGGAGAAGAGAGAAAGAGAGCGGCGTTCTCGTCGCGGCAGACAGCGCCTGGACGGTGCAAGGGTGAAGGTGTACGCTCCTGGAAGATATCTATGTATCCGTCGTGGCGTCACGACGTCTCACTAAATCTGGCGCTACGTGTCTGGAGCGCCGCGCCACCGCCGGGGTAAATCAACCTGAGTTAACTCCGTCTCATCCGACACGCCGTTTCCGGCTCCGTCGTCGCTGACAAGCGCACGTACACGCGCGCGGGCGTCCGTGTGCGTGCGCGCATGTACAACGAGGAGAGCGAGGATAGAGGGAGGGAGAAAATTCCGCGAGCGAGGAATTCACACTTAGAATAAAAGAATCCAGCGCCGGCAGCTATCCCCGACAGGCGAAATCTTTCTAATCTGCTTGCAGCTTGCCTATCTCTTCCCTTTTCCTCTCTTTCTTTCCTCGTTGATGTAGGGATGGCGAAATTCTAAGTTGTGATCCAAATACTCATGGAATGTGATTTGCATTTAATCAGACTCTCAAATTGATACTTTTCATATAATCTATTTCGCAATCGATGCATTAGAAAGGTAAAGTTAACGTTAAGGTAACGTTGAGAAGACTGCATAAGATTAAACAAGCGAAAATTTATAATCTCTACGAGACACGTCGAAAATGATTTATTACATGAATGTGACTGAAAAAATAGAGGGGAGAATTGCGAAACGGGAGCAAGATTCAGATGTTGGGGCGTTAATAAGATACGTTTTCTACGCAGAAATCGGGATTCGTTGAGACGTGGGAGATCCAACTTGTCCGCAGGGATAGGTTTTAGCCCCGGCTTTGGATTCCGGTCCAGGGAGATTGATCCGAGGTAGCATTACTTCTGGTTAGCCTCCGAGCGACGCGCTGTTAGTCTTCATTCCTCTCCACCTCTCGTAACCGGCCGCAAACTCCGGCTCCTCGCTTGATTGCGTCTAGTTAGAACCACGCCAGACCCATCAGTCGCCTGCCGCACTCGTTCCACCGCGATTATTTGTCTTCTCATTTTAAGAGTCTGGAAGAGGGCGGGGGGAGGGGAAGGTTCAGTGCAAGCAAAGGATTACTTAGTTCTTGGAAATGGAGTCGCAAATGCTGTCGATTGATTTGACAATGATCTGAAAAAACTTTCATGAGAATTTGACACATGATGCTTTATACATGTAAATGTGCCACGTATATCTCATCATTATTAAAAATTTTGAATATTATGTATACATTCTTAATGAGATTAATTTGTTTGCCTAGAGTTTTTAATTGTTTAAAAGGACAGCGTTAATTTTTTTAAATAAAAGATTTTTTTAAAAACAATTATGTAATAAAACTATCGTTGTTGGATGTAACGGTGGCCGCGGACGAAGAGAAATCTTTATAACTTTCTGACTGATTGAACGCGTCGCGATGAGAGAGGGTCGAAGCACGAACGGATAGAGAGGATATCGGGCCTCGATCGTAACGAGGGGAGGTCACACGATCGGTCGGTTATATCGCGCAACGTTTAATAAGCCCCAGCCGGAAATGAAAACACTCTGGCCCTTCTCTTTTTTTTCGTATCTCACCTCCAGGACGTTCGTACGTACGCGGTCTAGGTGTACGGTACGTGAAATCCGATCGTAATTTCAGCCGCACCGCACCCGCCGTAGCTGCTAATCCATTCATACGCTCTCCGCGGATCCTCTCCCTGCCTCTCTCACCTCCCCACCTCCTCTCATTCTCTTTCCCCGTCTCTCTCTCTCTCTCTCTCTCTCTCTCTCTCTCTCTTTCTCTTGCTCTCTTTCTCTCACCCATCGGTGTGGCGATGTACACACCAGGTCGGATATATCGGCCGGTATTTCAGCCGCCATGCGGAGGTAATGGATTCAGAAACGCGGCGGACACCGCGCGCCCCGTGTTAATAACAATCCATACTTATTGCCCGCATATTTTACCGATCCCCCGCGCCCTGCCGCTTGCTACCGACTATATTACAACATATGGAGAGCATAAACTTTTATGGCTACCCTTCTACCGCCGCCCTCCGGCCGCTTCCTCCGGCCGCCTAACAACCGGCCACCTCGACCCCCTCTCGCCGCCCCCGCTGCCGTGCTGCCTTTTTTCTAGTTTTTTTCTCTCTTCCCTACCTACTTTCACTAATTACAGAACGAGAGGACGAAAAGGGGGACGGTTAAACGATCGCGCGCCCGAGGATCTACGGCCGGCCGGCCGATGCTTCGACCCGGTCTACGTCCACCGAGGCGAACGGAAATGGCGCTAGCGCGTGCTCCACGGAAATTCGATGAATCGAGTCCCTCGAGTAAATATTCTTAGGCCCGCCTGACGTACAATGTTTTTGCAAATGTACGCCGGTATACTGCTAATGGAGGCTTGTGGCTACTACATTTTGTTTCGATATCGATAGATATTTTATTACAAGAAGGAACGAACCTTTCGCCTATACCCTGGAAATGAAGTAAAAGTCGACACAAGGGTGTAGCAAAAATAATTGACAGACAAAGTGCCTTGCATAAAATATAATAACAGATTGACCAAAAATAGGTTTTCTCTATAAAAGTTAAAAAAAATTTCGGATGACAATATATTTTCTTCTTACTTTATCTTGATTATAATATATTAATACTTTATCTGGATTATATAATATATTTATTTATATATTCTAAATAAAATTGTAAAAGAAATAAATGATATCGTTATTCAAAGTTCAATTTCAAGTGGAGATTAAGACCACGGGTATCAACTTTGCGCTTATAATTCTTCGAAGGAAGAAGCAAGAGCGAGTTGTCTTCAAACTGGGACTCGTAGATCATCGCAAGAAAGCCCGTTTATCGGACGGTGGCGCCATTTCGGGGGTTGTGGGAGACGTTGGAGCTCAGGACGAGGACAGACGGCGGGGAAAACGGGCTCTCTCTTTCACGGCTACCGGGCAATGAAGCCTGTCAACCGGATGATGAACGTCAGGGACGTAAACCTGACGGGTGATTCCGGTCGTCTTCGGCGAACGGCCGACGCGGCGAACACGGAACCGTACATCACTTTTATTGCTGCCCAGGCTCTCGTGATCCCTTGCACTGTACGCTCACTGCGGATTGGACGGTGAAGATTTTGCCGCCTATCTCTGCTCGCCGTAGCCCCGATCGACATTCGACGAAGTAATCACAAGCGGTCAGTGGTATAGGAACGTGTTACGACCGTATCGGAAATCCCGACTAGGATTCGACATTCTCTGAATATTTCAAACTGTTAGCATTTTGCGCGAGTCCCATTTCACTGATAAAATAAGAAAAAAATATGGCAATCTAACAATTTAGATTTATGTTAAATTTACAGAAAACTAAGAGAAGGAAATTTAGATAAACTAATCCTGTGTCTCTTTATGAGAGAAAAAAAAAGTCACAATACCGTGATACATATATTTTATATCAAAATGTATTTCTACTTAACATTATTTTAATATCATCTTCAATCAATTTCCCTTGGGATTTTCTACAAGCTAAAAAAACACAAAACACACTTTCTTAACGAAAGTTAACGTCAATCAAACTTGTTGCCAAACAGTTAAAATTTGATACACGATGATTAATCTGTTTGACGATTTCTTACGTCGCGAGAGGACGATGCTTGAAACGAAGCGAATCGAGTGTGAGAATAAACAGGGCTATTCAATTTCTGCTGCGCGCTATCAAGCAAATTCTCGCGTCTCTCGTTTCCCCCTTTCACGACATCAACGAGCGACGCTCGAGCAGTAACGGCGAATAATAAATTACCAACGTATCCCGCTTCCACCCCCGTCATCGTCTCGCCGTCCTCCCTCACTCCACGTCGAAGTTCCACGTGCACCACTATGCGCATCAACGTAATTGCTCGCATATTATAATTTATATCGGGCCCTGAATGAGGACTATTTGGATGTGAACAATCGGCACGCCGACAATGCGAGACCTTAAATCATAATTTGGTTAATGTGGAATGTAATGTCGATGTTGGCGCGAGCGTATCTCCACCTGCGGATGGGAGAGAGAGAAAGAGAAAGAGAACGAGAGAAAGAGAGAATGAGAGGAAGCTCTCTTTCTCTTTCTCTCTCTCTCGTACTCTTATCCGACCGCTCATTCGTTCATGCACGCAAGCACATACACGCGTACTCTATGCGAGGGATTATAAATCGCGGGCCAATGAGTGGCTTCCATTCGTTATCACTGCCGTTGGCACGCTAGTTAGGTGGGCACCTACGTAACGTCATCGTGTTTGCCGATGTTTTACGCTCGAAATATCGCGCTTTCGGTACCAACAACAACGACAACGTTCTTCGTCGACAAGGATAAACTAAACTGGGGAAGAGACGTACGAATAGAGAATAGAAAACAGACTTTTGATTGAGGAAACAAATTATAATCAATTTTAATTCAATGCGTGTACAATCCAAGTAATTATTAACGTTGCTTTCATGTTCAAATTGAATGTTGACTTGAATAAGACAAAAAGTATAAATGAGACTTGTGTTAACAAGGTGCCAAGTAAATTTAAGAATATATTATTCGAAAATATATATGAGAAAAAATTACATATATCTGATGAAAAGTATTATATTATAAAAGTATATTGTGTTCACACATGTATCATTTAATTCAAAGTTGAAGAACAATTGTGAATTTTTTAGTTTAAGCTTATTTCATATAATTGCATGAGACAAAAATGCTGCTTTTTTTGAATTTTAGAAAGGTAGACTCGACCGAAAAATAATGGTGTTAAGCAGGCAGATAAAAGACATGGCAATTCTTTCTTATCGCTTGATTACCATATTATCGGCAATGTTGCTTAAAATAAAAAAATTTGACAATGAGATTAGGTTTTGCATGAATTTTAAATATTTCGAAGAATCCATTTTTTTGGGATACTTTGAAGAGTAAAAGTGGGAAAAGAGGGTTGTAGAGGGAAAATTAAATTAAACCCGATGATTTGCCATTATGGAATTTCTCGATTGTACGTTCCTTAGACTCGTTTTCACCCGAAGACGCGATCGATAAAGTAACAACGTTAGCTCGATGCTACCTCGTCAGGCTCCGATGTCGAGACGAGTGAAAGGGCTGAGTGACGGCCTTGTCGGATTCGATGTAACAACCCTTCGACGTCGATACGACGGTCCCGATAAGGTGGGGAAACGAAGCCGTGCGGAAAGAGAAAAAATAATTATTTCCCGAACACACACACACACAGGAGCGGTACGGTTCACGCTGCCAGTAGTAAAGTCGCGTATATAGTCAGCCTCCTTTACGTACAATATCGATACAAGAGTGAACGCGGCTTCTTATCTTTACGAGTCTATCTAAAACAATTTTCTAAATTAGAAGCAGCGTTTATTTCTTATATTAATTCCAATACGCGGACAATATATGGCAACAAAATGTACAACGCGCTTTTTTATCTCCATTATACGTTATATAATTATAAAAAGATTCGAGATTAGAGATTTTAGTTGCATTTTTAAAAAAGAATTAAATATTTTTAAATGGATACGACAGACTGTTTGCACAATTACGGGACACCCGGTTTTACAGTTACATTCCCCAAGTTGCGTCGTGTAACGTATGTTTTCCACGATGTGCCGTCGTAACGACGGCAAAATAGAAGCTGTAAGAGTCGCAGAAACGTACGATAACTATGCGCGTCCCGAAAATTAAATTCGTATTGCGGCACGACTCCTCCCTCCCTCTTGTTCAAACGAGTCTGCGCAGTCGACTATCCGCTAGATAGCCGGGCGTCTTTAAGTCTCCTTCTACTTTATACGACCGTTATCGTGGCAGCCTATCTCCTGGATGGACCTTTCGCACCCCTGAACGACTTGGCCGCACATATGCGATGAACTCCCTTTTACTTCTCGTGAATTTGTTGGGGTTGGCGATAATGGTGACCCTCTTCCACCCGGGCGGGGGTAGTAGGGTGGCCAACGGAGAATGAAAGAGAGAAAAAGATGGAGATGGGCGCGAGAATCTGACTACGTTCACATGCACGAGGGGACCGAGATTCGATGTTGCGTGAAATATAATACCTACTTTACGACGGAAATACCAATCCCATCGACGCGATCGGAAATCCACCATGGAGCGATTAAGTTTAACGAGCTTCCCGCTAGGAGAAACTTTCTTTCGCCGAAACGATCCTTTTCGGACTATCTGCCGCATACGTAGAGCGCCAAAAAGAAGAAGGCGACTTTAATCGAATTATCTTTATCGTATTAATATTTCCCATCGACCAATTAACAAAATTTAAACACTTTTGAAACGATACGTGTCTCGACGCGTTTTTATATTTATAGTTAAATTAATACTCGTCACGCTAACCGCAAGCCGCGGTCCGTGATTCGTTCCGGAAGGCGGGCTCTTATCGATGGCGACGTAGCCGGGATAGTAGCGAGGAGCACGGAAGTATCGTATTCGTCTCCCGTTGGATGATGTCATAGTTGAGCACAAGGCTGTGTATAGCCAGATAATAATTACAAGTTACAAACTTGCCGGGGTCGGCGTTTCGTGGGGTATAGCGCGGACGGGGGATGAGAGGGAGAAGGGGTGACGCGCGAGGCTAGAGCGAGCGGAGATGGTGTGAGTCCTGGTTGCGGCTCGGCGAGCGGACACTATCGCGTTACGATGTTGCATTAATCTGCAGCGAGCAAGTATCGGCAGCCGCCGGCCCCTGGGTGGGTTGCGAGGTCGTTTCTGGGGGTACGGAAGAGGACGATACCGCGCCAGAGGATGGCCCGGCAGACGGGATAGCTAACCTACATGCTTCCTAAATATATTGTCGGTATAACACGCCAGGGTAGGAGGGACGTGGGTCCAAGAGTAGCGGAGGCAGCAGCTCTTGGGCGAGAGAGCGGTGTGTATCGTCTCCCTACACTCGTTTCGCTCGTGTATCCTGCAACGGCACGAGGCGAGGGAAACGAAGCGAGCGAGCGAGCCGGAGGAAAGTACGAGGCGCGACGGGCGAGAGAGGGACGGACGATGGTCTGTCCAGGATATGGGTGTGTAATGGCATGTGTAGTGGTCGAGGGCGAGACAGGGTTGCTGGGACAGCAGGACGTCCCCGAGGCCCGAGCACATCGCACGGAGGGCGCACACGTGTATACGCGCGGGGGAATGTATGGTGTGTGTACTATATATGATTCTCATCCACACATATATTCCCATGTCGCACTTAATGCTGCCTGCGAAATGAGTAGAGCTATAGAGAAGGAGGGAAAGGGAGAGAGAAAAGGAGAAAAGACGAGAGAGGAATGCTCGATTGTGTGTGCATTCGTAGGGGAAAAGAGACGCTGCACGGGCTCTCAGACAACTGATATACGTACGTGTATCGTTATTCGAAGAGCTAGGAAAGAAACGCGTCCGTGTATCGAGCTACGACTGTCAATTCGCGAGGCGAAGCTAATCGCGCGATTGTTCGCTTTGTCGTTTGCGTTGATGCGTCGATACGAAAAGTACCGCAAAGCCGCTTGATTGCACTCGTTTTGTATTCGCGCGCTGGATTCTGTAATGAACGTGCGTCATCACTCTCCGTATTAAAACCGCTAAGTAATAAAAGATGTAAATGTGCATCTGTGATAATATATATATATGTATATATATAATTTGTTTATTTTCGAAATATATAGATCCGGTATCGGCTGCGATTGTTAAATATTTCTGACACACATTAAAAGTAATATTTCCAAACTAGACTTGTCCCATTTTCCAGATTAATGAATGAAAAGCAGGATGATATAATTTGGATGAATATTTAAGAGACATTTTTTGATGACGATTAATGCATTTTTTGCAAAACTTGCTGTTGTCAAAAAAAATTGTTTAAACAAGGTAAAAGTATCTATATCCAACTTTTTATTTAATTCAAGGAGAAAAAATATGTACAAAGAATTTTAAGAAACGTGTTTTATTTTTTATATCAACTTTAAAACATTTCTTGATTGCCTCGAGATTTCAATAGTATGTATTACAATAATTTTGAAAACATTATACATAAATACATTTATTTCATCACTCAAGATATAGTCTCTATGCAAAAATATAATTTTACAAAGTTGGCCATTTGATGCACAATGTTTATATAAATGTCGATTTTTATTTTGAGATACTCAAGCGCGTGTATTTCTCATGTATCATGATGAAAATGAACAAGAAACAAAGAAATCCGAATGACACGAAGAGAGGAGAAGGCGAAAAAGGAAGAGAAGCGTAAAGAGGAAAAGGGCCGCTCGACTGTCTCGTGGTTATTCCGGCTTTTTGATATCGGCCGGGTTTCGCCGCGGCAGTATCGAGCTAACAATTAATTATTGGCGGCGCTTCAGAGGGCTGCCGGCAGCCGTAGTTAAACATTACGCGTTCCATATCTTACTGTGCTATCTAATCCCCCCGGGGGCTCGAGCGCTACTGCAGTAATCTCGTTTAATTGCCGGCTGTAGACGCGAGAGTCCCGTTCAATTAGTTTTTCAAATAAACATTAGTTTCCTTAACACGCGGCGCCATAACGTTGCAGGAGGATGAGGAGGAAGGTGGTGGAGGAGATGGCGCGAAGAGGGAAGAAGCGCGATCGAGGGATGACGCGGGAGAAAGAGAAAGAGAAAGGGAGAGGGAGAGAGAAACAGGGGCGTAGGTGGTGCAGTCGGAAGGCAGTCGGTGGAGGTGACGGGTCTGTGGAGCAGAAGGGATGCGGTGAAAAGGAGGGGTGGAGGGGGAGGAACGGCGATGGAGGAGAACGGCGGTGTCGCGGGGTAAGTAATTAACGACACATTTATACGATATCGCCCCACGGACGAGGCGAGGCGAGGCGGTGCGAGAGCCAGGATCCCGTCCGTATGAAGTGCCCCGCTAATAGGAAGCTATGCGCTCGTCGATAGATACCCAGCCCCGACCGGTAACCGGCTACTCCGATCGCTAATACGGACTCTGCGGAGGAAAAGAACCGCGACTCGATTCCATCGCGTAAACTTTTCGACAATTTTCGCGCCGATGGTATTAGCACGACGAAAGCTTTTTCGTTAGACGTTCCGTGTAAACATTCTCATCCATTTATTCTTCATTCAAGACAAACCTGTAGATTTATCTTTTCGATATTTAATCGAAATCTTTACAAATTTATAAAAGATGTTTCACATTTCGGACAAGATTTTGCGTTGGAAATTTTATTACATCGCAGTTTTGGACATCATCATCAAAGCCAATCGAAGCAAAAACTTTACAATATATGATTGACGTATACTTATCTGACTGTGTAAAAAACATTTCGCTATAAAATTTGGGGAAAGAAATTGACATTCCATTTTCATAATAAATATGAATAAATACAATTTCTCGATCGTTACAAAGGTGTTGATGCCAAAAGAGATTACGTTCTTAGATTTGCCGTGGCATCATTTCGGCAATTATCGCAATGATTACGAGGATGCGGAGAATGTTAACGACAAGCGAGCGGTTAATACCACTTTTGTCATCGCGCAAAACGCAACGGCTGCCCGTGCGGCTGGTTATGGTGATGCGGATTATTCACTAATATGATTTACGACGTATTACCCCGACGAGCTAGCGCGCGACTCACAATGCGCACATAATGTGTGGCATAATTTATTAATTTTACTAATGGCTCCTGCCCATTATTATTGATTTCGGGCCGCGCCTCGTTCGGACGGGCGCTGATTTATCCCGGTCGTTATCGCCCCCATGTTAAATCGTCCGCGAACCAGGAGCCGCGAGAGCACAATGCGACGGTGCGCGAGCTTTTTCTTTTCCAGAACACGCAGCACCGCGATGCAAACACCGCCGTGCGTTTCATATAGTTATGTATGTGTCTCGCTGCGCGAGAGCGCGAGAATCTTCCCTCGTCGCGAGATTTACAGTTTACGCGCTATATTAACGGATTCGTAGCGAAGGGGGAATGACACTTGTATTCTCGAAAACGTGTTCTCGATTCTTTATTCAACGCGATTTATATTTGACTTTTTTTCGACACGTGGATTCTTTTCATAGTCGTTTTAAATAAAATTTCGCACTTGATTGCGTATCGCATTTCTTATGCCAAATATCTCATCCGTTACAGCTTTCTACTTTAATTAATACTTTTGCACTCGATTTCTTGAATTTTTAATTTTTGGCTCTTTCTTTGCATTTCTGTGCCGACCTTTTCTACCTAAATTAATCATTATACTATTTCATTTTAATATATTTAAAGATTTACAACAATATTTACAAAAGTCTCAAGTCTTTATAAATGTACCATTTGTTGTGACACGGAAAAAGGGTGAAATAGAATCCCCTTCGACACTTGTTAGCTCGTGAAAAAATGTCGAGGACCGCGGGAAGCAGACGCGAGGGAGAAATGTGGCTCCGATATTATCGGTTCCGAATCGGATCGGTGACGACGAGTGGAGCGCATGGACATCCTAAACGCGGACACCGCGTTGTCCGAACGACCACACCGACACGATATTAAAACATTAAAATAATATATTGTCCCGCTCAAGAGAATCACGTTACAGCTGCGGTGGAGACCGCGCGCGCGGAGCGAGGGGAGGCCGCGCTTGACGCTCCTCTCTCGGAGGACTGCTCTCTCCGCGCCAATATAACGTCGTTCCCCCGTCCTTCTCGTCTATCCAAACACAATGTCTCTTCTGGTCGTATAGCTTTCGCCCACGGGGGAGGTACACCCCCGTCGCATCATCGTACGTCGGTGATTTTCAACGGCTTTCGCGTGCAATGGGCACTGCTGCCATCTGGAGCCACGAGCAGGGCGGGTGGATACAGATAATTCCGCTTGCGCATACACACACACACACACACACACACATATACACACACGAGGGATCGGGACGAAACGAAAGAATGGAAGGACAAGGATCCTTCGGAGGGCGCAGAAGGAGACGAACTCAATATCTGCGTCCGTCTGTTTGTCCTGCTCTTGGCCGGATTCGACGCCAATCTTACTCTGCGACGCTGTTATTGCACGATCCGTGTCTCCTCGCTCACCACAATAACGTTTTTATTAAATAATAAACATGTATATATGGCCGTCCCCCTGGCGGTTATCCTTGGACAGCCGGGGAAGAATCTCCAATTGCACCGGGAAAGTTTCAGGATTTGCCGAATAAAAATAACGGACAATATTCCGTGAAAATGGACGAGGATCATGATTATTTCGTCTTGAATCATGCACGTCAAAAAGTGTCTTGCTCGTAATGTAACGATTTTCGGTCTCTGTGTCTAACACATTGTTTCTCGAATTATTACCGCATTCAAAATTATAAATAATGCTCGAAAAACGATTAAGCCATAATTTTGAGCATTTCCGCGAATAAGAAATTAAAATTCTGCAGAATAATTAAAACTACAATTACAATATTATAATTATTTCGCAAGTGAGAAAAAAGTATATTTATCACGATACACGCTTCATTACTGAAATTAGCGAGATCCGGTCGTCGGGACAATAGTCGTTTACCTTAACCAATACACAGAAACGCGCGCGTGAAAGCTTCGTCGAATCTGCGGCGATGTTACGCGATGCGACAAAGAAAGAGCAGCGTAATTCAATGCTGTCGCATGGAGACGGGAAGCATGCGGTTTGAGACAATGCTGTTGTTGCTGCTCAGAAGCGGATACCGTGCAATAGACTGGGCGCCGTGGATCGGATATACGGTAACAAGGGAATTACATTACTCTTACTCGATGAAGCTTTGACGATTCCGTTTGAAGTGCCGCGAAGGTACACCCGCCCTTGCTATACTCGCTGTCACCCCTCCCGACTTGGTGGCATAGGAGGGTGAGCTTTCACAGAGGGATTACACGAACCTCTTGACTACGGGGACTATTCCAGCTACGTAAACCGCAAGCCGGACAGCTATTATTAGCGAGATACGCCTTGTGTGCGCGCACGACCATATGTTGTTGAATAATTAGAATCTTGTACAACTCGCGCAGTTTCCAAACAAACGTCACACTCTACGAGGTAGCTCCACTTAATTGTTACAACACGGGGAAGGAAGACGAGGGTGATTCGTCGTCGACCGAGAGACGGTTGGAAAAACTAGCCCTCTCGCGTCGTCGAGCGTTTCTCCGATTTCTTTCGCCGCGATTCGCCGCATGATTGCGCGTAACGTGGCGTAATTGGCGAACACGTACGCGTAATGACTTCTTGCTCGCGGTACGCGAGTCGGCGATACGCGGAGGATAAAAGGAAGAAAGAAAGGAAACAGAGAAAGAGAGAGAGAGAGAGGGGGGGAAGGAAACCGAAGCGCGCGCTTTGATCTCCGATTTCGATTATACGGAGCGCGACGATACCGATAAGATCCGCGTATGTGCGCGCGGAGACTGTCTGCTCTTTAATTCCCATGTCACGCTCGTTGAATTAATAATACGGTAATGCGAGATCAAAAGTATTTTGAGCCCTCAAGGCGAATAGTCTCGACCTTTGATTTTCCCGTAATACGTGAGCGCGCTCGCGAGAGCGGTGAAATCCTGCGGAACGTTCTTCGACGTGCTTTGACGTCAAAAAGTATTCTTTCCCGCCGGTCCCGCGTCCGTTTTTCTTTTGGTCGCCATTTCCTCCGCGCAAAAATTTCATCAGACTGCCAATAACCGCCGCTCGCTAGCGCCATTCGAAGACTGACGATTAATTATCACAAAGCGACGCGTGTTTGATGTCGGAGGAAATGTTGGTGTGGCCCGATTGATCGGTTAATTTAAAGGGACGGCAAGGAGAGATGGGAGGGAAGGAGAGGAAGGCGCGGAGAGGGTAGGCCCTCGGGGTTTGAGGTGGAAAGGGGGAAGACCACGGTTCGAGGCAAAGCACAGAGTGGCTCTGTTGTGCTGCCTTTCGTTCGCCTCGACACTCCGACAGCTCTTTCATCTGCGGATGATTACGTACTACTCCTCGTCGGTCTAAACAAACCCCTCGCGTCCCCTCGCGACCCCTCTATGCCCGCTCTTCGTTCCACGACGCTTGGAAATTACTTATCCCGTTGGAAAATAATTAATGCGTTCCTATACGTCCGACACCGTATCGAACGCGACTGTATTAATGCCAACTATCTCCCCGACCCGATAAACTCTCAGTGTCGGAATTTCATTTTAGAAAGATGGTTGAAAAGCATCGCGTTTCGTTACATGGAGACGTAACGAGATTCGAGATTCGAGACAACGCGTCTGGCGATTTGCGTTCGTTACCGGGACAAATGCGAGTCTGCGAACGATTAATTACGCGCGACACCATCATCCGTGTACAACTCGCTGTTTCGCGCAGCCCGTTTTTCACCACTCGTCGTCGTCGACGGCGGCAGGGTAGGCGTCGTCGTCGGCGAAACAGCGTCTTCCGTCTCGTGCCAGAGCTCCCCGTCGTCCTTAACATTAACGTCACGGCGTTTCTCGACGGAGTCACAATTATGCACCGGCGGAAATAACATTTACTTAGTCGAGTCCCCGCCCGAGTATTGTGGACCTGACACATATCACCTCAGCCGCGTAACTTCTCTCGGTTGCGTCGTCTTGCGCGACGGCAGCTTAAACTTGACTTCAACTTGCCGCGTGGAGAAACGCGCAACGTGTTGCATGATGTATCGGGGAACGGTGCGGGAAACAATCTCGGAAATGAGGATCTGATTCATTGCACGTGAGTGAGAAAACGTGTCGTCGGCCACGCGCGCGGCAGCGGTGTCGCGAGAGATTCTTTCGCCTCGCGACGCGACGCGACGCGAAGCGTCGTGCGTGAGAGACGCCCGCATCCACCCGCGTCTGTCCGCGTTAACCGTGTTTCGTCGCGCGCGAGTATAAATTCTCGCCGCCCTCGCCTCTCGGTAACGGGGACGTTAGCGCATCGAGAATCGGAACGGAGCTGCAATATGTAGGAGTACCAATGTTTCAGCTGTCACTCATTATTCTATCGCGACTGTAGCGATTTTTAGAAGCGTATAAATATAACGCGCGACCCGTTTTCCGTCGCGACCCCTATTCGTCGCGAAAACGATCGGACCGAGTCGCTTCAATTCATAATACGACCTACTTTGCGCGTCTTGAGATTTATTCCACACGTTACGCATCGATCGCGTTTATTACATTTGTCTGACACAACTCATTTCAAAAGTAACCAACCACGTATCGAGCAATTACACGTGGTTAATATCCGTTGGAATTTTTTTTCCATCTTCCAATTGGATTAATTATTGAGCTTGTCACTTTTCGTTTTCAAGCAGTTGTTCTAACATTTAGCTTATCCAATTTTATACGTTTCATGATTTATATAAACTCTCTTTTTCCCTTCACTTTTATCGAATGCTTTACATCTTTTAAGTTTGCGATGACAGATTATTGTTGAGACAAACAGTATCGTATGCATCATTTTTACTAAATATTATTTCTTACATATATGCATATTGTGGAATATTTACTCGAGTTTTTTCATGTAGTTACTTTGATTCACTTGCAAACTCATATTTGCAAACATTTTTATTTACATATAAAAGAACGCTTACTCGAAGAATGAGATAACGTTGAATTTTTTTCTTATTGTGCGAAAGAGATGCAAAGGCAACATATTATACATCACTCAACTTTGACTACAGTGTCGATCCTCGACACGCATCTCGCCGTCCAGATGACAAACAGATGCGGGGGATTTAAAAAGCGTCGACTTGCGAAACCGAGCCGTCACTCTCGCGACCGCGAAACGCGTGTATCGAGACACGGAGAGCGTTGAAACGCGGTATCGGCTTAATTTACGATCGTCTGGGACCTAAGTCTCCGGGCGCCGCGTCTTCTGGTCCTCTTACATAAAAATCAGGAAACTGCTCGCGGCCGAGACCGGCCACAAATCATCGTCTGTCATCCCGCGGAACGAATGGCGGCGCGGTTGCCTCCGCCGCGCGACGTGTGCGGAACGTGTGCACGGCGACGAATCTACATCATTCTGTCGGGCCAATGGACCGAAAGATGCCGCCGGAGTCTTCCTCGTCGCCGGAATATCCTCACGGACTGGCGTACGCGCGGGAATTCCGCGTCAAAGCCCGACGAGGTAAAGAGAGAAAAACACGAGAGAGAATCACGTCAAACCGGGAAGCAACGATCGGTAGATCAAGGGGCCGGGGGATGGGACAGGACCAATGTTCCGGGGATGGCCGATTTGAAATTCCAAAACTTTCCTGATAACGTTGCTCGCGGAGGAGACGAGGATCTCTATCCGAGTCGAGATGCGCGCGCTGTATCGCCGATCGTTGCCGATCTTCCATCCCTGGCTGGTGCGCGAGATCGTTACTCGTCAAGAGCTCGGCCAAGCGTAACGACTCTCGTGCTGAAATATTCATCGCGGCAAGTTCTTCCGTGGATAGGGAGAGACTGCGTCTTCTTTCTTTGTTCGCGACCAAGTTGTCGCGATGGCTGGAGTTTCGGGAGAAACGCACAAATGCATACATCGATCGAGACTCGTGTTTGTCGTAGTGTCGTTAAGACGACTTGCCGATCAAAGTAATGCGACGAATGATGATGAAACGTATGCCATTTATATATATATATATATATATATATATATATATATATGTATAAGAATTATAACCATTTACATTTGTTTCCGTAAGTAATTTGACTTGGACGTAGGACGCGTGAATGGCTGTCAACAAATTATGTCGGAATATATTTTTGTAGCTTTGTATCGTGGGAGTTTATTAAAATAAATCGCCGGAATGAAATATGACAATAGATATAAAGCGGAAATAAATGATTGACGATGACCGAATCGCGAAAAATGGAACAGACTTTGCGGAAATAAAATAATACGTGATTGAAAGCGCAAATGGATGAGATAAATCAGAAAATAAATAGCCGTGATAAAAGTAGAATGAACGGTAATACGCATTAAGGCAGCGAACGATCGATGAACGTGATAAAACCGCGTAAAAATGAAATAATGTATACAATAATCGCGAATATGAAATAAAATAAGCGCTCGTTGTAAACCTCGCGCGCGCGCTCGCGGCTGCGGTTATTATTATTATTATTAAAGTACCTCGGTCTCTCTAAAAGCTTGAAGCGCCAAATTTGATAAAACGTGCGAAAATACGATCGAATGCACGCCGTATAATCGGATAAAAATCGGTCCTCCTGCGAAAATACGATACAACGACTACGAATAATTTGGACGGGACGCGAAGCGCGGCCGAAGAAAACGGATGGATTTTGTGTCTCGATGCTGCTCAAACTTTGCATGTACTTTTCATTCCACGGGAACGGGCACGCGCCGTGTCAGCGGGAGAATAGACAACGAGTTACTAATTTATTTATCCTCCTCTCGCTCGAATTCTCGTCGGCAAGACGGGAAAAGAAGTCGCCCACCCCCTCATCCCCCTTTTCGCTTTCCGTTCGGAACGAAATTGCAGCCGCGCCTACCGCGCGCGCGTTTCCTTTGACAGGAAAAACGGATTGAAAGTACTCGCAAGTTTATTTGCGCAGTTATTGTCGGCGCTACGACTACGCCGCGGGTTCAATTAGCGAATTAAACTTTTAAGCGGCGCTTCCTTTGACACCGACGGCTCTCATCCTTCCCGTGGCCATTGTTTACGCGTCTTTTGTTTGACTCCACGGAAATTATGAGGGCGCTCATGATTTAAAGGCGAGGGGAGAGATCTCGTCGAAAATCCTCGTGAAAGACGACTCTCGAGGAACTGTCCTCGTGAAGAGCGACGAATTCTCTTCCCTTGCTTTCCCTTCCCTTCCCTTTCTTCTCTTATCCCCGGCCCTCACCGACCCGGCTTTGTGCTTAATCGCAATTCTTTTACGGTTAAGTGAAATGCCTTCTCCTCGTCTTGGCAGTCATTAAAGTAGATTCAATCGATGGACGCTCGTAACAAATAATCAGAGTGAATTAAATGGACTCTGTCGACGAGAAAGCAGATGCGAAGTAGAGCGGAGAATTTTAGAAGAGAAGACGCAAGAATCGTCCCAACGTGACAATTTATTCTTTCTATCCAGTTGAGAATACACCATACTCAATTTGATTAATCGTGGACAACTTTCAACATCTTTCCCGGTAAAAATTTTCAACGTGCTCTCATTTATTTTTATCGAATTTGCCTAATGATTGAAGTGAATGTAGTCAATGTAGTCAAAAATTGATGAGTATATACACGTGGGATGTGCAGCCAAGTTGTTTTGTCAGTCGAAAAAAAGGGCAATTCTTAGGAACATACCTCGAGTCACTTGGCGTGGCACTTTTACGGTCTGATTCGGGCAATCACGAATTTTGCGAGTTTACGGGAGATTAAGGCGATTCTAGCCATGGATCAGCTTAGGTGTAAGAGCGACGGGGAGCGAGGATGAGAAAGAGGTCAGAGGGGAAGGCAGAGAGGGAGGGAGATGGAAGAGCATGGAAGAGCAGACGCGAGACTCGCGGATTCTACGGACGGAAGTTTCCTCCTCAAATTAACCAGCTCGAGAGACGCTACGTAAACCGAGATTATTATAATCTCTCCGAGGCCTGACTGCGGTAGCATTAAACGAAGAGACGCGCCCTTTGTTTCTCGGTGTACGCACGTACATGTGTATGTGGTCGCGGGTGGAAGAAGGAGGCGGCGAGCAAAGGACAGGGAGTTAAAGAGCCCCGGTATGCCGGTGCTCTTGGTTGCTGCCTCGCTCTCAGCCGAGTTTGCTGGCGACTTTCCGATGAGTTCGCCCTCGGTAATAAAACCTAGAAACGGATTAGCTTCAAGGTTTGCGATAATGGCGCAAAGAAAGAATCGCCGTTTGCCAAGATCTTACGCAAATCCGGTCATGAACGAGGGGTCGTATGCGAAAACTCCCGTCCTTCTTTCGCCCGCAGTTATTGGCTCGCGAATAAATTCGCTTGCAACCGCATCCCGGATGCATAACGGAGGCAAAAACATGCACGGAAAAGAGGTCGCGTCGACGGTATCAATCCATTAGCCAAACTGACAATATCGAGTGCCGTGTAATAAGCTGACGCTAACGCGAACATTATTGGGTACTGCGATAACCACCGGCTATTTCTGAGTCAAAGTCCAAGTGCAAATTTGCCGAAACGGATCAGCAATTACCCTCGACATTGGATCGGACAATCGCGCTGCTCCCCCGATCTTTCCCTCGATGAGGGGATTTCGCGGTTGCGTGTCGTCGATAAACGTTTCTTCTCACGCAAATTATTTCTTCATTTTAATCGAAGATCCTACCGCGCCGCATGCGGCCGCGCTCGTTAATCGTCAGCAACACCGAACCTGAGCTACAACTATAAATCGCGCACGGCAACTACTTTACGTTTGTTTCCATAAAATGCAACGGCCGCACAAACGCCCCCGGCGTTTCCCCATCGCACTTAATCCCGGGGTATTTATTCGCATAATAATAATAGTAACGCCGTTGGAGCGTTTTCAAGAATTATAGCTGTCCTTGCCTCCTACGATAAATGAGTCCGGAGGATTAGCTAAACAGTGGCTCAAAAATGTTATTATATAGCGGCATGAATATTCATCAACCGGCGAACTCAGCGGCTCGCTTTTAAAACGTTTCACAACCCCGTTTCTCCTCTTGTTCCGCGGCGGAATCGCTTTGACACAGCTGAGTCAGTTTAAGTACTTGAATGGAAGTGATTATCTCCCGAGAGAGTCACCTTATTCGTATGCTTAATTTTGATTACCCGCTGAATGATATGGATAAAAAAGGCGCTCTCCTTTATCTCGAGCTTTCTAATCAAATATATCTACCGCGTGTTCTACAATGACATCGATTTTCAAGATTTAAATATCTCTTTTTCGGGCGCTCTCAAACATGCATTATCAATCCAATATTAATATCGACATAGTTTTTAATTATATTACTATTCATTAAATCGATATTGAGAACATTTTACGTTTAAAAATAATTGCTTTTCCCACTTGTCTTTACATTGAAACTGATAGAAATAGAAACAGATTATCCAGTTTTCCATGTCGCAACATTCGAGACGTGCATTATTTGTGCAAATGGCAAAATATTTGCGTTAAAATTTCAGAAGAGATAAATGAAATTTATGTTCTCTCAGAGAAATGTCGTTAAACGGATTAAATTTTAAAAATTTGGAACATATTCTCAATCGAAAAAGAGCGAAATAAGCGTTTTGAAGTTGGCTGCAGCCAGGGTTGTATGTCCGAGAGATTGATTTCTTCATGTAGAACAGGACCGCGGTAATTGCTAGAATGAATCTCGAGGTAAGAAGGATGGCCAATAAGGAAGGGCACGTAGAAGGCGTGCCTCGCGTTCGAGGATTGCGCTATGAATTGATATCTTACTTTGATAAAAGTTTAATCGCCCCGTGCATGTGTGTGTGTCGCAAAAATTTGAAATTGCGATTAAATCCGCAAATGCGATATTTATGACCTCGGCGTTTCAGTTATCAGATGTAAAATAAACGTGTGTGCGCGTTGATTTCTTACTTCCTTATTAGTGTACGATGGAAACAAGATATACATATACATATCGGGGAGTGACGCTCTTAACCCTATAATAATTTCTTGAAGAGTAAACAAGAGATTATGCGCGCTTATTTTATATCTCGTAATACTTGTAGCACTTTACCGAATAATTTATGCGATGGCATAAATTTGTTAATAACGAGAGTCTCTTTTCGCAGACGGATCAAAGAGAGAACAAAGAGAAATATACCGCGCAAATATAATAGCGCGATATTACGCAAACGTGCCAGTGTTGCATTTTTTAAGACCCGTATCAATCTACACGACGTATAAATCATTGGCCAAAGAGCCAACGATAATCGCACGTCGCCGCGTGTGTGGACTAGATCTCGTTAAAGTTTTCGCATAAATTGTACATCGGGGGGAGGGGAGAAGGAGGACAAATTGAATCTCTCGTTGCGCAGATAAGCGCGGCTTAAGAGTCACGTGTGTAGCCGTGATATTTACGCAGCTCGCAACGCATATATGTACCCGGCCATTCAATCACGAAGTGCGTGCTCGCGATAATATACGCATAATGCCACGGCGATATTTCGCGCCGCTCAGGAAGAGAATGCATATAGCGGGGACTGCCGGCGTTAAATCACACGTATGTTCGCGTATGCGTACGCACATGCGTGAACGCGTGCGTGAACCAACACGCTCGCTCGCGGCGACGGTGAAATATTGAAAATGGTGATTAATTAAAAGGTACACTCGTTAAGCGGGATTACATGTGCGATTGATATTTTTGCCGGGATCTCTCCGGGTTCGTGTAATCGCGTTAACGTGGCCGCCGAATTTAATTTGCTTTTCGTTCGATGCGCGCCCACCCGTTCGTTCGCGGTCGTCGCGCGCGGATTGATTCGGACTGAATAATAAGCGGGGTACAGGTCCGAGGAAAGTGCAGTAATTAGCGGCTCCATCAGCTTCGTCCCTCTCCTCTCGTGCGTGTCGACTCGGAGCTCGCCCTGTCGCTGTCGAGCGAGAGGGCGATCTCGCCGAACGTGTTTGCAGCAAATTGATTTAGACGGGCGGTATCGGGAGAAAAAGCCAACCTATGGAAGGAAGCACCGATAATCTTGCCATTTTCTTTGGATAAATTGATCGGACAATAATCCGATAGAGAAATTTGTATGCGTACTGGATGACAGCACGCATAAAGTCCAAGATGTAATTGAATGCGATGTATTATCGCTTAAAAAATATAATTTTGATAGATTTAATTTTTAATACTACAAAAGGAGAGTGTCTATTTTTTATCGCTTTCTCATGAAGAAAGATCGAGACATTAATTTTGTATACGACATGGAAATCTGAATAGACGCACGTTGAGAAATAATTCAGGAGATTTCAAGTTTCTAACGATAAGTAATGCGGGAAAAAAGTCGATTGACAACCGGCGCAAAGGTAGAGAAAGAAAGTAAACATGGACTGGCAAGCGCGGCCGGTCCGAGCACTTCGATAACGCGATAAGGCGAGGTTAAACCCATGTTTGGCGGGCAGGTTATAGGTTAAACGGTGAGCTAGGGGGTGCAACAGGTCGCGTGAACTTGGGTGAATTTTCTGTTCCAGGGCGCGCTGTCTGGCCCTCCGGCACCCCCTTCGCCCCCTTCGCCACGCCATCATTAGTCAATGTCGACGCTTGTAGCACGTGGAGCTCCGCAGAATGCAGCATCTGCCTGATATCCCTCTGTATCTCTCGTACAAATCCGTGCTGCGAACCACAAAGTCAGCGAGGCCTCCTTCCCCTCTTTTCTCGTTTGCTTCCGCATCGAGTACATTACTGCCGTTTTTCAACAATGTCCATGTGAACTGTACGGTGAGTTAATTTTTTCAAATGATTCAACGACGTGAATCACGAATATTGCACGTTACTGATACAATGTCAGTGATATTTTTTACTTGTGAAAGTTGATTGTTTCTCGATCTGAATTTCAGTACTAAATTTTTCATACTAAAACAGCTGAACCAATCATTTAAATTGCCAAGTACTTTTTCGATATATGTAATTTCTTTTACTCTCTTTTTCACAAGATTTTATTTCTATAAATTTTTAATTATTATTATTGATAAAGGGAAAAAGAGAAGAAAAAGTGACAGGAAAGAGAAAAACCCAAGTTTTTAAATTAATATATAATAATAATTGAAATTATATATAATTCTTTTTCTACTTGACATAAAAATTTATTTTTCCAATTTCAATGTACGTTTACTAGTGTATTATTAAAGTCAAAAATATTCTTCTTCGTATAAACTACGAGTGTGGAGCTCGTTATAACGTATCATTTAAATCATAGATAGTATACCTATCCTTTATAGACGAAAGCAAAAGAGAGATAATTACAAACAAACTCATATTAACAATGATAATTTAAATGAGCTATACACGCTCTGAGAAATGATTAGAATTTTTAATATATATGTAATCCCTTTTCCATGGAGATGATGAATAGATCGAGCCACTTATCGCGTTACAATAATCGTTATTCACAATCCCCGTAAAGTATGATAAATACGACCGTTATATACGCCGTGACTCTAAGAAACAAACGTGCGCGGACGCCAAAAGTCAAGTAACAGACGAGTGCGGAGCACAGACGACACGGAGATGAAGGTAGGTTGGGCAGAAGGGTTAGCACCCGCAGAATTTAGCCAGCCCTCGCTTGGTCGAAGAACAAAGCTTGATTTATTGTAATGAGTTTGCAGGAGTTAAGAGGTCTGCCCCCGCCCCCGGCGTCGCCTCGATATTCAGACTCGTGCGGTTTGATGGGGATCCTCGGATCAACCCCCGTCATAAACCCTTCTTAGCGGCGACCACCCTCGTAACCCCCTCTGAAATATGCATGAACCCCCTGCATACTGATTGCGTTATTTGTATCACCTACGAGAAATCGCCGCGAAATCGCGTCTGCACTTGGCTCGCATGATCCCGCATGAAAGCCGCGAAGTTGCCTCTCCTTCGATCATCGATCGGCGCACAAAGGCGAAGATCCTTTCCGCAGACATTGAAGCTCTCGCATCATAATCGTATTACTCGAGAAACGTTTTTGACGCCGCACGATTTTTCTTAAAGACTTTCTGAAAAATATTTTGAAAAGCCAGACATTCTTTGCGATATAATACTTGCGATTAAGGATTGAATATAATAGCGATAGAAGACACCTGAATGATGAAACATTTTTTCGACACAATAGAAAATTTGGTTTCTAAATTTATACACGACCAAATTTAAGAATCTAATAAAATTACAATTTCGCTGCGGTATCAGCTTCGCTATCGCATCGTATCGTCAACATGTAATTATAACGATCAAATAATCGGGCGTTCGCTCGTGTCAAGAAACGATGTCGCGTTCCATCACTGTCGAAAGGTGAACATCAATCGGTCTTTTCGTCGTTTCACAAACACAAGATACGTCTTCGGGTACCACATCGATACGACGACACGATGATCGATGATCGCCATCGACAACTCGCGTGCAAAAACAGAAAATTTAAGTTGCTCTCGTATTTCCGATCGTTCTACTTACATCGTCCATCCTCGTAACAATAAGTATAACGATGTAAGCCGAATGTATAATATTAATAATTTCTATCTCTTAATCTTTTTCATAATTAATGAAAAAACTACTTCTTTCTCCGTCCGTGAGAGAGTAACTTTACTGTTACATGTAATTTTGAATAAATAATAATTTTCTCTTGTATCAAAATAATGTACGAGAAATGGGTGAAAATTATTTTTTACTTAAAAATCAAAACGTGATTCATCAATTATTCTGTGATAAATTTCTCCTCTCTCTCGACAGTATATAAAAATGTAAATGGCATTCGAATAATATTCCAAGAAGATACAATATGTTATTACCAGTTATTATACATATATAGAAAAAAAAAACTCTATATGCGTTATCGCGCCATATTTCTCTCCCGAGCGTAGCATAAAAATGTATCATCTACCTAATACAGTTCCTACCGTTGTCAAAACAGCGGGCTTTTCACAGGCTAGAATCGATCATTCGACAACAGAGGGTGGCAACGCGCCGCGCATTTTACAAACGACGAAAACCGTAAAAAATGGCGTGCGATTTGGCGGGCGAGCTCGTTCGTCGGAACGCATCGATTCCCTGCCGAAAACGCTGAATTCATTGGGAATTGACGGGGGAGCCATAACTCGCGTCTCGGTTTGACATTAATGCCTCCCCTACTTCGTGCCTCGCAGATAGGCAAGGGGGTTAAGCTCACTGCGACATATTTATGGAGAGGGCGAGATGCTATCAGGCACGAGGAACTTGCCCGGGTTTGCCCGATCGCTCCGCGGCTGCGGAGCCCGCCCTTCCTACAATCTACTTCGCAATTATCGGGCCCGACGTTAATATTTGACCCGAGCCATCGCCCCGGCGCGCCACCTCGATTTTGGAAGTAACATCCCCCACACACGCACACTCGCAACTTCACCTACCGTCACGCTCGTCTCTATGGATCGCATCTGGTCGAGTCTGGTCGAGTGTGCTTAGGAAAGTTCAATATTTGTGGCCGGCCGAATGACATCAAGTTAAGGGTTGTTGTAAAATATTTCGAGCAATCGAAAGTGGCAACGTACTACGTGTCAATTAATTATCTTTATTATAATTTTATTTTTAATCGAGCTTTCTCTGTCATTTTATTAACTTTTATTTATTATTCTCGCAACAGGAGTTTAAGAAATATTTTAATTCTTAAGCGAAATTTAAATTTACTATAGGAATCACAAATAAGAGAGTAGTTATTTTAAATATGTTTGCACAATATTACGTAGATGCATAAGTGTGATACAAGTACTTTATCATTTTCTACCTATTTTTATTTTATTCAAAATAATTATACAACTATCGGCAATTTTTAAAGCATTTTTAAGATATTTTTTAAAGTAGCTTTTCTCTTTCATCGAAACGATTATTATGGCGAGTCGGTCAAGGACGAGCCTGCCCGAGAGAAAAAAAAGAGAGAGAGTGTTCGTTAGCCTTCGACACACCGCATAAGGAGGATTGGTCGGAATCTCTCTCAGTCGCGACTCGAGGGAGAGAGCAAAGGCGGCGAGAGAGGGTGGAGGTGTGGTGCGTGTAAATTAAAGGCGTCATAGATTTTCGCGGTAGCCCGCAGGATCAGGGCCTTAGATTTGCGTCCGGCAGATTACCTCGGGGGTGAAATGGGACAATGGGCGTTAGTCTGGGCCGACGGCGTATAAATAAGGATCCCCAGGAAGCTTCTAGAGACCAGGGGGCAGCAGGCGGAGGAGACGCTCGCTTGCTAGCGACGTGGTAGCGGAGCGGAGAGAGTCCGGCTAGTGCTGAGACCGGTCGGCCGTCCATCTTGGCCGTCGCCGTAGCGGTCCTTATCTGCGCTCACAGCTCCGCTGCTAGACGTCCGGTGATCTAGAGCACTTCTCTCTCTTTCTCCCTCTCTCTTTCTTCCCTTAGACCTTTGCCACTCGCTCGGATCTCTTCTACCTTAATTATACCGGCTCATGACGCCGTTTCTACTATCGTCCTCCTCCTCCTTCCCTCCTCCTCATCCTCCTTTTCCATCTCGCGGGAGGAAGCATCCCACCTTTCCAGGGAAACTCGGGTGATTCGTGTGACGCGTTGCGAGGTCGACGAAGCAACGTTCAAGTGGCGTGTCGATCATTGCGCTCTTTGTGACGCGCTCGAGGATGAAATAACTTTGCACAATGTCTTTTGATGGGCGGCAAGGAAAATAACTTGGATAATGCAAAGTGATATTTAATCGCTTTCGAGTGCGAATTATTTTTCTGGAGAGTTTTAAATCTAGCTTGTGACCTCTCCATTTTTAATTTTATATATTTTTATTTTTCTGAATATTTATGAAAACGTTATAAAACATTTATCGCAATACGAGTATTGTGTGTCTTGCTTTCCATCTTACTGCACATCTGAAATTAAATATAGGTTTTAAATTCTTGCGATAAAGCAGACGCGTTCCAAAACTGCTAAAATTATATCGATTTATCTTGAAAGGGGCATCATCGCATTGACAGGCGAAAAATAATCCAAGCGGGATTACAGTCGTTACGAGAACACGGCTTTTGTTCAATATACCTCGTATATATACAAATTGGCAACAGGCAAGACGAAGGCACATCTGTGTATTCGGATTAGCATCGAGCGTATCGGTAGATATTTACGAGCCTGACAAAACACGCCGAGTACTACGCAGATGCCAGACGTCCCTCCCTTCTCAGAACTTGAAGAGCTTTTGCCGCGCAGACTAAACGCGATAGTCCTACGACGGCCACTTGGTCGCTCGACCGTCCATGTTTTCACATATAAAACTGCCCTTGACCCTTCACCCGTATAATGAGCCACCGACGATCCATTATTCATAGGATGCGTCCTGTCTTTCTGCTCCGAATCTACGCTCGTAAGTTCCCCGTTACATCGCCCGCCGGCACGATTTATTTTGCGGCTGGAGGGAAAGGAAGGTAGAGCGGAAAAGACGGCAGAGAGATCGGCAGAACGCGAAAAGGACAACCGGTCGCGGATGGTAACGCATGGAAGGAGCGATCGAGTCCGCGGTACGTCGACCTTCCTCGCTACCTGTTGGGAGACGGTACCGGTATCCATTGTATGTACAAGATGGTTTCTTTTTTGTACGCAATGTCTGATATTTATTGCCGTTTTAAAGCGTGCACCGGATGTAATGCTCGCATGTAAAAATTTCGCGTGCTTATATTATACTTGTGAAATTTATATGACAAATACTGACATCTTGGCAATATCTTGGATGTCAATATGAATTTTTCACGTCAATTATAAACAAAATAGAGGAAAATATGAAATAGGAAAATAGGATGAATATAGGAAAATATGAAATTAATGTCTTATAATTTCTAGAAAAATATCAGAGTATTAATTGAAGGGATTATCAAAGATATCAAAATGAAAAAGACTAGTATCTTAATTGCAATTGCAAAATTAGATATTATTGCAAAAATATAAATATTATATATATAGAGAGAGAAAGAGGGAGAACCGAAAAGTTGCAAAATTTTCAAATGATGCAAAGACTGAGCACGCGGAATAATCGTGGCAATTTCTTAATTTCTCCGCACGGTTTAGTTCTCGCCGTTTGATTTGCCGCTTGGCACTGGTTTGAGGCTATTATCCAGCAGCGGGACGTGAGGTAGTTGATGATCATGAAGGAAAGGGTGACCGCGAAGAGAAGAGACAATGAACGTGTCTCGCGAGCCAAGCACGATCTCTCGCACCCTCTCTCGCACCCTCTCTCGCAATCCTCCGTGTCAGTTCACATACTCGAGAGGACCATCTTTTCCGCTCTTTTCCCCCGTGAACGGACAATCTCGGGAATCAATATTGCACCGAGCGAGTATTCGCGAGCATTCCATTCCAAGCTGCCGCCGCTATTGCTGCCACCACTTTGGCCTTGTAATTAAACCTGCTGCTAATGTACTGGCCAGACTATCGCCGTTATGCCATTCTGCCATCTTCGCGGCGCAGACTAAAAAGCGAACCGCGCGTACAAAAACAGCGAGAGGATACGTCGACCGGCAAACGCTGATTTCTTTTTGCGCTTCTCGCGTGTGCGAGAGAAGGGACTTTGCGTTACGTATATTTGTTACGGTGTTATTAATCCTAGAAAAATGTGGGGAAATTTTTGCGCGATTATGTATGTGTATATAAATTAAAATTATAAATTAAAATTATTTGCATTTTATAAAAAAATTAATCGAGTAAAATTTCAATCGCATTATTTGCAAAATTATCCATTTGAATTTATTTTCATCAGGTTTATTTTTTGTTCCCCACATTTTTTTTCTATTCTAAATCTATCATTCGCAACGTGAAATTCTAAAGAATGAGGAAATTCTGTGTGTGTGTGTGTGTGTGTGTGTGTATGGGTGTGTGTGTGTGTGTGTGTGCAGGCAGTTTTTTCATTTCGTCCGCGAAATGTGTTAATTCGGTCGTTAACTCGTCGCGTGTAACCGTGACATTCGTTCTTTTATTAAACTCACATTTTCGTACATCGTCTGTGTTTCAAGCGCCGTATTGCGCACGTCGCGCGGCACATACACCTCGACCAGGCCATAAAACCGTACGTTGCTTCGTTATTTGATTATACACTGCGTTCGTCACGGCTTCCCTCGCTTTTTGACGCCAACGTGTTTCATCGTCCAACTGTTTCTACTCACCGTAACGATATTGCATCTCATTTCAATGCAAGTTTATTTCAATATCTTTCCAATAATTAACGCCATTATATTTCCTTAGGAGTCAATGTTCCGGGAGTTCCGGGAGTTTACATAACAATTTCATATCTTTTTTACGTTTCGTTAAAATCATAACTGATATGAAAAATTAATGTATGTATGTCCGTAGTGTAAGATACCGGCGCTTTTTATTAATCTCATAAATTTACGTGCGTGACGCGGCATATATAACACAATCAAGATGTACCAGCCGTTCTTTTCTATCGAAACGACATATCTCGGCGGAAAAAGCGTCGACTTTATCAGCAACGAGGATAACGCGCCCGCTCTCGCTCGCGTTCATAAAAATCCAATCGGCGGAGGAGGAATGTTGCCGAGGAAATAATATATTCCCACGAGCGATAATTTATTTTCGATAGAGAGTCCACGTCGACGTGGTGGTCGAGTCTGCGGTCGTCTAACGCATAGCAAGACGGCGTTTCTCGGCGTGAAGCTGCGGCGGGTCTTTGGGGTCCCGTAACGGAGTCTCGCGTCACACAGTTGTCTGTGCATATCGGATGAATGGCACTTTCCACGATCTCGGCCGGCACTCGTGAAAGCTTAATCGCGGTAGCGCGTACTTATCGAACGTCGCCAGGGCCTCGGGGTTCATTCTGCGTTCTTTGCCGGTCGTTTCCTTCTCCCTGCCCTCCTCGCTCCCCGGAGCTATCCTCCCTATCGAGGTGTTTCGCGGTAAAGGAAGAAACCGGGCACTAAATATTGGAGCTCGTATCGGAATTATAGAGAAGGTTTGTGTGAGAACGCTGAAAAGTCGAAGGAGAAGGAGAGAAGGAGGAGGAGGAAAGGAGTGAGAATGAACGCGAGAAGAACGAGGGAGTCGGAAAGCGTATAGGCAGAAAAGGAGAAGCGCCAAGGTGGTCTTACGATGGTAATGGTGTAAGGCACCTTACGGAGGATGGCAAAGGGTGGATCGTGAGGAAGGTCGGCGGAGAAGCCGGATAGTATTCGTTCTAGACGGGTGAAACGACTCGGGAACGGTGAGGTTGTACGGATACACCGGGCAATTGAACTCCTTCCGTTTATTGCTTCTAATTAAACGACCGAGATATTTCTGCTACGTTTCATTAGCGTAGAGCCAAACTCACGGCACGACGGTTTGGTTAATGCATTGTCGTCGCGCGCTGCTCCTTTCTTCTTCGCAGCGCAAGAAAATTTCGGCGGCGCGCGCATTTGCGCTGTACTCGACTACTCGCTGCTGCCTCTTTTTTCACTTATGTATCTAATCCAAACGACTTGTCCAACTCGTTGCAGCATGATCGACTCAGTCGATTACGATTCAATTAAAAGTTTCAATTATTCTGTATACGTGGAAACGTCAAAATGATGTTTCATCGATAGTAATGCAATTATAGAATAAAAGAGGAGAAAGTACAGTGGAATGATATTTTTTAAGTTGAGAGATAATTGACTAGAAGCTGGAATTTGCGAAAAGAGTCAAGAGAAATGATGAAATTTTTAAATTTAAATTATTAATTATTATACATTTTTTATCTATATATTTACATCTTACTTGTTTTTATTGAATTATGTATTACACGTCAATTTTAGATTCATGTATTTTTTCAAACATATGCGCGACCTAACATCAAATTTTTTAAAAACGTGTATTTCTTCTGCTGAATCATACTGCATTTTAATATGAGTTACAAGATAAAATTTTAATCATCTCAATATTTTAATCATTGAGATTATATTTTTTTCAGCAAAAGAATGTAGGAATCTCTAACATATTTCACAAATATTTGGCGCGTATCGCAGAATTGATTCGGGCTAATCGCGGCCGTGAATCTTCCGATGAATATTCGGCGAGTGTAACGAAGACGTCGCCGCGAAGACGAGAGCGAGAGAGCAGCGACGTGACTCGCTTGCGCCAATTCTAATTTTGCGCTGGCTCGCTTAATATCTCGTCGTAGCGAGAAGCCGGCGATAAATCTCCAGATTCATTATCATAAATTGGCCCGACGGAGCCTGCACGGTTGATGCTGACGGGCGGCGAGCTCGTCTCATCGCGCGACGACGAGGATGACAGATCAAAGCGGAGACGAGGAAGGAGTTCGATTCGCTCGTTTACGCAGGCAAGCTCGTCGTAAAAACGTCGTTTTACTCGTCCCCTCCTCTTTTTCCTTCGCTCTCTTCTCGCCCGCCCAACACGTACGAGCTCACGATTCGATTTATGGATCCGAGAACTGGTCCGTCTATAAATTAGAAAGACCGCGAAGAGATCGAAAGATATACGAATCTTTTCTTTTTACTGCGAATGATTATAAGCCGGAACTTTTGACCGTGCTACTTTGCTTTGGGAATAACTGGAATTTACGTTGTTCAAAAAATAATTATAAATTTCGTTGTTTCAATTGCACGCTATATCATCAAATAAATATATATTATATATATAAATTTTTCCAGAATAATCAAATAGAAGTTGTCTAAAATAGTTAATATAAATTATACTAATTAGCTTAGCGCATGTAATTTTTTATGCTTATTTTTTGTTTGACATTTTTTACTTAATTTCGATTTTTTTTCTTTATCAATTAGGTCTGTTTAGGCCTGAGAAAATGCTATTAATGTCTGGAATCAACTTTTTCATATGCTGATGAGATGTCACAATCATAGAAATAATTTGTAAAGATAATAGAAAGAGATGTTACAAAGATGTAACTGCATTCTTCTTACGTGAGAATTTTGTGGTGTTTACTTGGTTATCTCGCATTAGCGCGCGACATGTGTCTTGCTTCGCGATGTCGTAGCGACTGATTTATGCGTCTTGATCTCGGTATCTGCAACTTGTAGAAATATTTTTCAGTGATAATTTCCTCCAATGAATGTAAATTGCATTTTCTATTTTCCTAATAAACAATATTAAAAGAGATTTCCTGTCGCAAATATAAATTCGTCTTTATCAGTTTCATATTGATCAGCGATCAATGATCGGAAATTAATACAATTTGATGAATATAATGCACGTACTGTCAGTTTTAAAATTTATTTATAACCGAATAAGATTATTATTTAAAGATATTAAATTCACAACTTATATACCTGCATATCCAGAATGAATACAGATGGAATATTTTTGGAAAGAATAAAATTTATATCATTTTATGCAATATTTCTATTGAGTAATCTAAATAGATTTTTTTTTTTTAGCAGAAAAGCAAGTAAAACAATCTCGTTAAACACTAAATTTATTTGATTTACAAATCATGCACAAATTCAATTGGTACATAAATTTTTATTCGAGTTTTCCCATCTTATTTTCATCGGTTACAACACGTGTTTCATTATTAGGATCAGACGGTCACTCATTTTTTGTGCCATGAATATAGTTCAACGCGGTACAAAGTGATGTCAAACACCTGAAGATTTATCGGACAGGTGCCGCATAATATAAATTACGTATCTACTATAAATGCAGTAATTAACGGCAAATGTGATTCGGTTGGAAGGGTGCATTCGCTCAATGAGATGTTCTCGAATGTGAATCGCGAAACGGTATACATTCTGGACAGAGCATTTACATTGTAACTATAGCCGCGGGCAGTGTAAACACATTGACACGGAACATTCAGTTAACATCGTGCATGCGGTAGGAATAATGTAACATGCAGAATTACATAATGGAATTATATGTCCCGCTCGCGAACCGTTCCGGAAAATGTTCATATTTTCTATATATTGCGCGTATATATTTTTTAACATTAAATACTGTAGCAAATTTGATTAAGGGATGCAGAGTTATCTCATTGTCCTATGATAAACTGAAATTTTATTACATAGACATTGCGTACAGAATGTATTATTTTATTTTTTTACGATAATTTATGACGGTGCTATTTTCTATTACATGTATATTTTATGAATACATTATACATATACATCTATATATTTCCTTTGCGATTAATTTATTATTTTAAAAATAAATTAATTTTATATAATAAATAGTTTTGTTTAAAAAAATTACGAGATGTATACAAACGAGATAAAATCAATGATGTAATTGTGAATAAATTTTCAATTGCTCTAGTGCAGCGAGATGCTCGTTTACACGCGTGTTTGCGAGACACAGATCGTGCGTACGCTTTCCACTCTTTTCCCTGAAATGCCCGGATAATCGCACGCCGACCAAGTGTCGAGAGCCGGAAGTCCAGTTCCGAAGCAGGCGTCGGTTGCGCTCACCTAATCTCGAAACGCTTGTCCCGGCTTAAACGAACCTTGGCCGCTAATACGCGAGTGATTAATTATTGTTACGCGTTGGTGTTACGATCCCTGCATCGGGCCCTTAATGGAAATAACTAAGTATTGTGTTCGGGTACATGCCTTCCGTACGGAAGCGATCCATCATGACCCGGATAATTAGTACAGCCGTGGTTGCGCGTATAATCATCACTCGGAATAATAATGGCGATGCGTCTCTCTTCCTGCTTGATGCGCCGAGAGGTGCGAAACGACGCGGCGGGCACCATAAGCGACCCTCGTCGTCTAGTAAGTTCGTGTAAACATGTGTGTCTATGTGGACCACTCATCATACAATGGTTAATAATTATCAGCGGCTTGCATTTTATTTATCCGTTAAATGATTATTAACTTTATTATGATTAATTTTATTGCCGCACAGATTGCTTCGTGCTTTGGTATCATTACATTATTTAATTTTGAAAAAAGAAATATGTATTTCATTTTTGATATTATTTGATATTATGTGCAAATGTTTGAGAAACATGAAACTTATTAGAAATCACGAGGATTTTCTTCTTTATTTAATTAAGATCAGACTTCTTCATAATGGAATTGTTAAACATCACGTTGCATTATGAATTTATGTCGTTAATTAGACATTTCACGTTCCTTGTGCGATAGGATCCAGATAGCTTTCGCATTTACACATATGATGTTGCGTACATGAGATACGATCGCTCATTAATAGGGATAAATCGTGCACGTTTCCAGAGATCAAGTTTAAAGATATTTACGAACCTTGTCAGAGATATTGATTATCCGGAAATTACCATAAACAATCATGCTATTGCTCAAATAATGAAGAGGATGCGACATAGGTTGGAGCAAGTTTCTTGCATCCGCTGAGAAAAATCCTGTTTAGAGATTTTGGATTCAAATAATGTTGTTGGATATATTTAATTGAATAGTTTTTTTCAAATGAGTTATTAATTATGATTAATTTATAATTCATATGCAAGATTGACTCTACATTTTCTTCACTCATATTTACTAAAATATTTCTATATATTTATTAATAAATACATGTTTAGCCATTTAATCTGTACATTTTACATAATCACTTACGTTATTAATTATATTATTTCTAAACATTAAAAAAATTTTAAAGTTGAGATATTTTTTCAACTATTAAAAAATATAATATTTATTTATATTAATCAAGATTTTTACATAGATTTTTATTTTTCTGCAAACATTAAGTATAGTAAATAATTCAATTATTTAAAAAATGGTATTCTTTGCATCATTATTGTTAATTGAAATAATTATATTAAAATATATATATTTTGCAAGATCTTACAATGAGACATTTAAAAAAAACGAATCGGTAAAATTTCTTGCCATATTTTCAAATTTTCATGAAATATGTAAGAAATTGTATATGAAAAAAAAAGACTCGATTATTCGACATGATTTGGTCATCTGTGCGAGTAATGCATCAGTTTCTAGTCTAGCAAAATCTTATTTACCAGACTAGGTTCACGACGCAGTGCCACGAAACTTTGGAAAAATCAATCCCTTTCGCTGCGCAGAGCCAGTGTCGGTGCAATTCATTTGCATGGGAATTGCACCCCACGGAGACGGCTGCACTCCGGTATCGATTTTAAGTGGACCGCCTGTCCCGTCAGCCTCCTGTCTCGTCTTCTCTTGGACAGAAGCTACTCGAAGTCGCGCAAGCGCCACCGTGAAAACTTCTTCCATGGATTTCGCGAAAGCGCTCCGAATCCGATTCGACCAACATCATTGCTTCTCGTGAAATAACATAAACTTCTTTCGAGAAGGATAAGACAATGACAATGTAATTTTCTTCCAAAGTCATATTTATTTCAAGAGTTTTTTCGAAATAAATGTGGAAAAATTTTGTTTATATTGCAACGTAATAAATAGTTGGAAAATTAAATTAAACTCTGCCATTGATTAAATGTATATAATAATTGAATCGCGCGAGATAAATATGATCGTTTTCTTCGGAGTAAGAATGAAAAGAGATGTGTATTTATAAAATCAGATTAAAAGAGATTTGTAGACAAACGTGAGGTCATGAATGTATGCTTCTTTGAAGTAGAATATAAGATAGCGATGAATTTAAAATTAGTCAAGAGAGAGTCCACTGCGAATTTCGCTACCTCGGTGCGGGATTAGCGAAGGAAAAAGGTCTCGTCGTGTGCGAATTACGAATTATACACGAGGCGGAAAGTAGCTAGCCGAACAAAAGTCGCTGGTTTAGGATCGCGCTTTTCGTTGGAAGATGTGTACTCGGGAGCGGGAAAGTGTGAGTAGATTAGATATCCCTCGTGGCCAGTACGTAAGGACAATAAGCCAAAAAGTTGGTAAGGCAGACATGGCGGGAGCCGTTACCCGTTATGAAGCTCAGGGGTGAAGTCAAGATTGTAATTAGCCGGCGCTAAGTTTCGAGGTTTCCCCGGTATATTTGCATGCGATCCCGTCCTCCCCTCACGCTGAACCACCCTCCAGCTACCAACTGCGTCTACACTAACCGCCTACAGACAGCACGCGTTTACGCGATTTCGTCGACGCGAGGGCGTATGAGATAGAGGCAGAATGCACAGCACGTATCAAAATTTCGTATCGCGTGCCTCGGTATACCTCCTCTAACAACTCGCCTTCCCTTAGCGAGTCTTAATGAGCGAACGCGCATCGCACACGCGCGCGCTTTTATATTTTTCTATATTAATCCGAAGAAAAACACAAGCCCAAAGATATTTGCCAAGTTTTCGCCATTATGATTATGCAAGTCGGAATACATATGTTTAATACGAGCCTTACAGAATAAATATGCAAGTGTTATCAGCACGTTAAATTCTTTTTTTTTCTTCTTCTACGAGCATTGTTGGAATAATAAATTAATCAAGTTTAGTAGATTACACATTTTATCTGTACCAATTTGTCAATCGTATTTTTCGATAATATACATATAGTATTATTATACGTGAAAAGTTATTTAAAAAAATTATAATTGAAAGGTTTGTAATAATTATAAATTAATATCGAGTATGTGATTGAAATAAAAATATAGCTTTTCGTTTATGATTCTCACTACTCAATATCAGTGCAGTCTTTCAAAACTTCAATCTTGCTAGTCGAAACGTCAATCGTATCTCTGTGAATTTAGATTTAATCCCTGGGTATACCGGTATATATGTAGCGAGCGCGTTACAAGCCAAGCGTGTCGATGAATAAATAACGATTCAGCAAACCTCCTCGACAATCGAAACAGCCGTACGCCAGGATGGAAGTTTTATTGTCAACGATCGCGGGTATCGAAGTGAATGAGGCCGGAATAAAAGGAGTCATTCGACTCGTGGAGGGATGGCGCGACGAGGAAAGGAAGACGCGGGGGAGGAAGGTAGCGCGCCCTCTCTGTTAATGCATCGCCTCCGGAATGGCCGATTAATTCCAACTACGGGAAGGAAGCGACTATAACTCGTCTCCGAGGAAGCATTCTTAATCCGCGCACTCTTTATTCCCGGGCTTCGCTCTTGTTCCCTCCGACCTACCTACCCCCGCGATCCCCATCGGGGAAGAAATCTCTTACCCTCGTCGGTAGAGACCGCGCGCACGTTTCTCGATGTTCCACGAACAGCCACTGGCGATACACGGTGTTTCTTTGTTGAAGAAGGCCCGTTATTTTATGGTAGCCCGCTGTATTTCTTATTAGGATTCCAGAAGTCGGTTTATCGAGGACGAAAAGATGCCGTTTTCGCTTTATCTTCGTCCACGTTTATCCGATCGTTCCGAAGAAACGTTTCTTCCTGGCCATTCGCGTAATTTATCTCCCATTATTTCACGGCTACATTATTAGAAGCGAAAAATAAATAAGATGAATATCGGTGAAAGGGAAAATGTCATCCATGATGATTTAAGGACGTAAAATTGGATGGAGTCATCGATGTAATCTTACTTTCGTGCCAAGTTTATCACTCGCGCATAACTTTATAAAGCAAAATTATATCGTGCGAAAAAATTATTACAAGTAAAGAAGAAAGTTAAACAATTTTTTTCATCACTACTATTTTAAACGTCACTTGGGAGCAGACAAATTGCCAATTCGAGATATGCGCTTTTCGAGATATTCGTACGTCTGGTTTCGCGCAAACCGGAAAGCATGGACCAAGTGAAGCTTGCCGAAACACGTACGGCAATTACAGTGGCCATCCCGGAAAATAGAGGGTTTCTATCCTACGATTGTTATCTACACGTGTTGTTTATTGATTGTCTCGTTGTCTCGAGGCAACCGGCAGCGTACGTCGTAGGACCAAAAGCACGGCTGGCGGTAATTGCCACCGAGAGAAGAGGCGTAACAGAATGTACGCTGCGCGCGTGTTTTCGAAGAATTAAATTTCGCAGAAGGGATTTAAATTTAAATGTATAGATTAAGAGAGGTGGGGCACAAAAGATAAAAGGATTCCCGTCATAAATATCGCGAATCCGAAAGTATAACTCGTATTTGCGCGCACGTACCCAGTTCTCACGGATATCTCTCATCGGATATATTAACATATCATTAAACATAATCCTGTACAAATGTACGCGGATAATTTAAAGGATCTATTAAAATCATCTACAATAAATGTTGTCTCAAGTATAAATTTATTTTTACATACTACTGGAGGGTTGGGATATCTGTGATTTTCCTCGTCCATAAAAATGATTTGGCTGTCAAGAAGCTATCGCGAAGAAGCAATCGTTCATTTCGCAGCATATCATATATCGTATATGCTTAATTCATCGATATAAAAGATAATATAAAGATCTCTAAAACCGTTAAGTATTTCCATCACGCGTCTGCATCCTCGATTTGTTATTTGCCATATTTTCTAGAGCACCGACAGAGTTTCCATTAGCTTATCGAGTTAAACTTCCGATAAAAAGCATGAGCTACGGGGATCTTCCTGTATAGCCGATGAAATTCCGGAGTAAGGTTCGAACCGATCTCGACGGGAGTTCCACATCCAATTTTCCTTGCATGATCCCGCGATGAACGGCGCGTATCGGGAGACTTCCGCCGGTGTGTGTGGAGAGACTTCTTCTCTCTCCCCATCCGAATCGACGAATGCAAGCATTGCTACGAATTCCTTAGAGAAATCTTCGCGGCGTTACATCATCCGGCGTGCTGGCAACAAATTTGTTTCGCATTGTGCCATCTATCGCGCGAAAAATGCTCGAGATACATTCGCGTCCCTGCGCGTGCTTGCCAAGGGAAGAATAGGATATACTGCCGGAGAGAATGACTACCGAGCGGTTCGACAGATTCTTACGGTTCCCTTGTTCAAGAATTTTCTTCGAGCGATAACGGGATGATCGCGGATGCAAAATCTCGCAGGTATATGTAGGTAGATGCTTGTAGTACGTAGCTAGATGGAGAGAAAAGGGAGGAATTAAATGAGAATTTTCCCTTTTTACAGCTACGACGTGTCACTTTATTACAATAGCTTAGCGTACGCGTCTCGGTAAATCGTTTCTTTATTCGTATCTTCTCGTTGGATCGATCAGGGAGAATCGACAGCTGTTCTCGGAGGCGACTCGTCGACGCATTTCGCGCGTTAATCGCCGTTCCATCGTCGTACTACATACATCCTCACGACGACGCGTTGTCACGAGGAAGCAATGTCTTAGTCGGCACCTATGCACACGTGGGTGCGCGAGAGAGCGCGAGGCATCCGACTGCGCTGTTAACGGGCTGCCATTCTCGATAAGAGGCGTAGCAAGGACGACACTGATCGCGCGCGACGTGTAGGCAAGCTGCTCGTAAAGTGTTTAGTTGAGGGCAGGTAGGGAGGCAGGGCTCGTCGGAATGGGGTGGATGAGTTAAACTACACGAGGTCTGACGGTAATAATTGAGTGCCGCTCTGTCTAGTTAGCACCTTGTACCGCCGGCTGACTCTCGTCACTTTATCGACTAAACGACAGCGATGCGTGACAAATCCATCTTGTCTTAACCGCCGACGCCGACGTCGATTATCGACGGAATCTCAAAACGGCGCAGCCGACACGTGAGATTAACACGTCGGATGCGATTGTGTCGATGCATGTCAAAAGATAATTTTACAAGTTAAAGGAATATCAAAAGCGCGCGAAAGCTTTTCCTTTTCTCTCTCAAAAATTGTTTCAACGGAAATAGTTGTAGATGTGTTTGAGTTTGCAAAAATCATAAGTTTATTGTTTTTTTTTGCAACATTCTTAAAATTTTAATTGATACGTAAGAAAAAGAATTGATAATATACCCAGAGAGAGAGAGAGAGAGAGAGACAAAACAAATTTGTCACATTTATCATCAGTGAGACAGCAATGTAAATAATCTCTGAATTTTGGATAAAATTGAAGAAATTGATTTCAAAAGTAAAACTTGATTTTTTAAACATCAAGATACATCGATGAAATCTCGACGGTGAAATTTGACTGTGTGACTCCGGAGCAACTTAATCCTTTGCAAACTACACGCTATTCTCTCCCTAAAGTCGTATGTTGAATGTCTGAATAATAAAGGCACGCAAGTTCGATCGTTAACACGATCTAAAATTCTCCTAAAGGGAGTTGCCAAAGTTGGCGAATTTACAACATTTCTATGGAAAGTGGCCAATGTAAAAGATATTTGCGGGAGTCCCCCTCGCGACTCGCCTCCTTCACGTATCTCTCTCCGGGCGATATCTCCCGCGCTCTACCCTCGTCACATTCTTTTCCCATAAAAGTGTAGGAATCTCACGCCGCTCGCGCCGATTCGACGGGAATTTCGGCGTCACGGCGCGCTCGAGCAAGCTTGCTAATTACCGTCGGTATAACAACGCGACTCCGATAAAAAGTAATGATTCATTTCGCACGAGCAGCGCTCGTCGGTTTATCTGTTTCTGGCGTTGGCGGAGAAATCGTTCTTGCAACTAAACAGCAGCAGCGGCAGAAGCAGCGGTAGCAGCAGCAGCTCGCGGCGAGGAAGATTTACGTGACGCAGTGCCGGGAGAGAAGATATCAGACGCGCAAGGAGGGAAATGTCTGGCTCGTTTCTCCGGTACACTTTTTCGGTATCCCTTCCTTCCCTTCGTCCTCGCCCTCGCCACCCTCATTTTCCCCCTTGCCCCCTGGCCAGCTCGCGCGGGATTCTGCAGACGAGTTAACGCCGCTGAATGCAAGAAAACGCCGGCGAACGAACGGTAGTCGGCCAAGATCCGCCGAATTCGGCTCTCGAGTGAATAATTAAATTACGCGAGCGAGGAGATCGCGCGACTGCCTGCGGGGTCGGCCTGGGGCCAGGTGGCGAGGGGGAGGGCGCAGGCTCAAAGTTGAAATTTCACGCGCCATTGTTCGATCCCGCCGAAGGAATAGGAGTTAGAAGCATTTAGGGAGCGGCAAGCAGGCACGGGGCTGTGAATTACGGTCCAAGATACGGCGAGACGAGTCGAAGGGATGCCATGGATCGGCGGAGGCGGAGGCGGAGGCGACGGCGGCCCCGGCCCCGGCCCCGGCCCCGGGACTGAGACTTTAATTCCAGGCTACATCCACGGAGCCACGCTTCTTCGGCCTAAACGACTTCGATTTCGACTCTGCGCGGCGAAACGAGATTAATCGCGTCCCTTTTGTTCTTCTCACGGTCGTACGACCAACAGCTCGATGCCGCGCGTCATTGACTTCGATCCGAATCGCGAGAGAGCTTTTAGGAATTGTCTAGCGATTATACCGATCGTCTAATCGCGTACCAACGCTTGCGCGTATATACATACGTCTTTGAGAGCGGATCCGTTATTATCGGAACGTCGTGCGTGGACACGCGTGGACTCGAGCTGCGCGAGCCTTTTGGCAATGCAAATGCAATCGTGGTACACGGTAGTGCGTATGGGACGAAGAAACGTCCAAAGTGAAAGACTGCGCAGAGTACAGTCGGTGGCGTTGCGAGGGAGCAAAGAGTGAACGGAGAGAGAAGGAGAAGGAAGAAAGAGAAAGAAAGAGAGAGAGAGAGAAGAAGGAGGAAAGGAAGAAGAAGAGGGACCCGCATTCTCGGAGATTATCGTGCTCGCCATCAGCGTATCACGGCGTCAGAGGACAAGATTTATATGTAGAGTTTATTGTCGCTGAGTCCGCCCTACTGCGTTTTATGGATGTTTTTCGAAGGAGCGCTGCCGCCCGCGTGATCTATCGCGGCACCCTCGCTCTTCCACCCTCTCCTTCTCGCTCGGAGGCTCCTCTCTCTCCTTCTCTCCGTTCCTCCTGTTCCCTCCCCCGCTCTGATTCGGTACACGAGGGTGGCGCTGAGGGAGACGGAGGGATTCCTAATGAACGCTACGACGGAATCTCTTTTCCTTTCTTTCTCTCTCTTTTATCCTCCTTCTCCCTTCAGTCTCTCTCGTCTCGGCTCTCGCGTTATCTCTCCCTCTCTCTCACTTTTTACCGCGTTACCTCTCTCTCTCTCTTTCTCTCTCTTCGACTCGTTTCTGTAGTCAGCGCCACGTCGTTCGCCCCACACATTAACGCGAGATTTATACCGCAGAATCCTGGACGATATCGCATTTACATTTTTGTCGCATCACTATAAACCACCTACCTACCGACGTTAAACTACCCCGCCTCTCTACCCTCTCTCTGCCACCGTGCGCTCCGGACGCGACCGGGGCACGAGCAGTATTTCATGATCGAGCGAGCTTTGTTTCGTAACGCGCGCGATTTCGCGGAGGTCGCGCGGGTTGATTCGTCGTTTCGCTCGCTTCGACGATCCAACGATTTCCATTGCGAAAAAATGTGACTGCGCGCGCCATGTTTCGCGGGGTGATTACTTTGCGGCTCGACGGGAGGGGAGGTTTATTACCAAGTTTTAAATTATCGACAAATCGTGCAAAAATCATCGTCGACGCTCGTTCCTTTTATCGTCGTCTATTTAAAGAATCGTTGATTGATGCAACAAATTATAAATATAAAATGTGTGAAAATTGCGACAAGTTGCACATCAAAAGCTTGACGGTCGATCTAAAAAATACATAATTATCGCGATATTATTTTCGCAACAATTTACATTCTTACAAAGGTGCTCGACAATAATCGAAATGACTCTTGCAACGAGTCGACGTCGACATTGCAAGTCGCATGCGTTGCAATTTCACTTTTGTCCTACCTGCAATAGCACTCGGTGACGATTTGTGGAGGACAAAAATGCGGCTCGTCTTTCGGATGTGCCAACGCGCCGCGATGGCGACCGACCCCGATTCCACATAAACACGTGAACGGTAGAGGGAGATACATGGCGGCAGTATGTTACACGTGTTACCGGCCGGCACGTACGGGTTACGTCCGGCAGTCAATCGCTCTAATACTCGCACTCTGTGCGGCACACACCGAGGGTGTATCGGTGGTCGTGTGCACTGCGGTGCCGCTCGTATACCCTATTCCGTTCCACCCCCTCGGTCCACCGTCCCCACGTTCGCCCTCTCGTCGCGACCCTCTCCACCTCTCTTCGCAGGAACTACATCACCAAGTGATTACCTCCACCTCGTACCCCCTCGCTGGTGTTACCGGCGTCGCATCCTGATGCATTCATCGGCCCGCGATCGTTTCCTAAACCCTCTGCGGCTTGTCAGCCGCGCATCATCGCGAAAACCGAGTTTCCGAAAAACTCGTGAGATTGATGTTTCGAAGCGTCGCACTTCGACGAGGTCGTCCGTTATTTCAGTTTTTGGCTCGTCGTTACTCGCGTCGTTTGTCCTATATCGCCGCGCAATATCCGCTGAGTTTCAGTCTTGCTTGAAAAGCCATAAATCGTTTACGGTACTATCTAATAATTTTGAGCTTTGCATAGAAAATACGGATGTAGTAATGTAGCGTTTAAAGCATTAAGTTTTATCACATAAATTAAATATATATACGTAACACATTTTTAATTCATTTAAATATTCTTAAAATAGATGATGATTATCGATTAACATTAACACACTCTTATATAATATAATAGAATCAAATAAAGCTTGTTGCAGGTTCAGAATTTTGTAGATTTAGAATTTTTAAGTGATGTTGATTTGTAACGTCATTTTTCTTGTAAATCCTCTCCTTCCCCCCCCTCCCTCTTTTTCTCTATACACACTATAATCTTACGATATTTACATTTTAAATATCGAAAATTATTCTTTTATCAAAAAATTCATTTATTATTTACACATATTGAATCTTACAATAATGCAATAACAATAATAGATTATTTTGATATTTGAGGCTTTCGTGTACATGAATATTAGGGTTGCAACGTTTTGTTTCCAAACATTTCAGTTGACTTCATCAGAGAAAAACAACTTGATGTTGAGTTGTTTCTTGACAAGTATCCCCCTTTATATGATGACCAAGGAGAGAGATAAGTGAAGGTGGATGAGGGAAGAAAGGAAAAGGAGGGGGGATTAAAATGTTGACGAAACGTTGGAATCGGATAAAGAATTTACGCGGCTCAAACCCGGGGAAGCCAATCCTAAGAGTAGATTATCCTAGCGAAAACGCCCCTCGGCTTGACGGCACAAATTTACCACTTATATTACGAAATCGAGTGGCATACTTGGCGGTGCGGAAAATCGCAAGCTCCAGATCCATCGGATGCAAACTGTGCGACACGGCGCCGAGTATCGTTAGCGCAAACCGAGCGTAATTGGCGTGGTGTTTAATTCAAGTTAAAAGCAAAAGCCGCCGTCGCGGACGCCGCCGTTGTCCCTGCGGATCTCGCGCTTACGTTAGACGAAGCTCCGCGTGACGCGCGCGTTCGTAGACCAATTAAGATTACTTTCATCGGCGACGCCGGATTATTCACGCCACCCCTGGCAGCCTTATTATGCGTGTTTAACAAAGCTGAGCTGATTATATCAATAAATTAAGGAAAGCTGCAACCTCCCCTTCTCCCCCGATAAGCAAGCCCTCTCCCCCTTGCCACGAGCTCTGGCTGCGAGAGTCCGGTGCGCCGTAGACCCGGAGCCGCTTTACCGAGGCGTACATCACCGACGTCCAGGTCGCTCCGCCCTGAGTTATGCTCGACAATTATACCTATCTACCCGCGTGGTGGGCGTTATTATCATATTATACCGCGTTACCCCTCGCGTCCGCACACATGTACGCGCGTTTGTACGTGTGCGAATCTAACTCTGGTTGACGTCGTGGAATACCGGAGGTCGACGTCCCGATCCATAACGTCGTCTCGGTAGTTATGTTTTATTAGAGGCGTCTCTTATTTTCGTTGCGCAACCGTGTTCCCGTTTCTCCGACACGCTCCTGCCCCTGGCTTTGTTCTTTATCTGATTTTCCCGAAAAAGATATCCTTTCTTATCGGATTTCATTTTTCATTTACAGAGCTTATCGTAACGATGCCACGGTCGATTGCCGGACAATCGCGATAAAAGGAAAAGGTAAGGGAAAATTCTCAACGTTTCAATCGTCTATTTTTTATTTTTTATATATTTCCATCTTCTCCTCTTTACACAACTGTACAAGTTTTATAATCGATTTTTCTATAAAGCCGTCTTAAGGTACAAAAATTCAAAGAATGTCGATTCGACGCGTCCGATCGATCGACATGCGTTTCTCTCCATCTCTCTCTCTGCGGGCAATCGGGCTTCGAGCCAAAGCCCGTGCTCTGCAGGATGACCGTGAAAAATCCCTAAATTATGATAATGGCGCCGACATAATGCGATCCAATGAGGCAATCAAGGGATGGCGGCAGGGTGGTGGCGGCGGGCATCGGTTGACGGTATCGATGGTCGATGTCGGTGTTGCGGGGTGGCGCGAGTTACGCGTCCCAGGGTCGTATTAGTGTTACTGGCCACCGAGCCGAACGAGCACGGACGATCTATGTGTCGGGGACGATACAGTGCTTGCGTGTAGCGGGTATAATTGCCGTTGGTGGGCAGCAGTTGCTCTAGGAGGACCAGTTTCCATCAATCAGCCCGCGCTAAACACCCGCGCGCGCGCGGCCGGAATCGCCGACCGATCGCAATTGCCCCGAATGCGGTTCGCGCGCGCAATCTATGTCTCGCGGCGGATTGCCGAGAGCTTTCGAGGACGAGCTTTACTCGTAGGGCGTCAAAATAATGTTTTTTTTACAATCCACCATTGAGCGAATCGTCGCTTTTGTAAACGTATACGATGCGCGCGATCTACTCTCTCGCGATAAATTGCTGAAAATGCTTCTTTCGTATTAGCATCCACGAAACGTGGTCGTGGTTGCTCTGTAAAACACATCTATGTATTGAGACGCGCAATCCATATGTTGGGAAATAAATTCTTTCTCTCTCTCGTAAAATTCATCTTTTCATTATTGAATTTATCAAATCTATCATTTGTATATGTGACAAATTCATCTCATTTCTTAATAAAGTTTTCAAAAACATGTTTAATGAAATTTTTTTAATAGATGGAAAAAGAACTTAAAATTTTTAATATGGCTATTTCTCAATTGACATTTATACTTTTATTAATTTAGAAAGTTTCAATTGTATTCTTTAATATTGGAACATAATTATCTTTTCATCTAAAGATTAATAAGTAAAAGATATATATATATATATATATTGGAAGGCTTGTATTCAAATTACTTTAGACATTGATCTATATTCTCACTCTCTCTCTCTCTCTCTCTCTCTCTCTCATGTATATATGCACGTGCCGATGTACAGACTGCATCCGACGTACCTGCGAACACATATACGTAAGCATATAGTCTAGCACGTACGGTGGGGCCTACTGATGGGATGGGACGCCATGCGGGGTAGTTATGGGACCACGAGGATGTTAATGACCATAAACAAGCAATCACTGTAATCCGCCATGAGTCACTCCAGCTGTCTGCCCGGCTACATAGATACGACCTGCCATATGCCCAGCCTAACTGACCGGCGGTGGATGTGCGTTGCTGGATCATCCTTGTTCCAATGATTTCTCCCAAACAATGCATAATATATGTATATGCATAATATATTACTTCATTGAATCGACGTCAAGTATCTCTAATATATTTGAGAAGATTAATCACATTGAGTTTATAAATACCAAATAAAATTATCTGACTCTTGATTTTTTTGCTGAAAATATGTATAGACATTTTAAAAGTTAGCCATTCTAAATAATTAAGTGTAACAAATCTCTCATTGTTTTTATTACAAAGTTAGAAAAATACTACAATAATAAGGTAATTAAAATCTATATCACACACAAGTACTATTAAAAGTTTATTCCTACTCTTGAATATAATAAAATTAAGATATACAATTGTTTCAGATTCACCAAATATTACAGTTTTTCAGCAATTTTCGTTTAAAGTATGAAACATGACACTTTGCATTTTCGTGAGAGCGGGTAAGACTTTGTATTAAAATGAAGTAATATATAATAAAAATGCAGGTATGCGCGATTGAAGAAGCAATCGTGACGAATATCGAGAATCGAGGAATTACTGCGCGGCTTTAGATTCTCTCTGCGCGCAACGATCAGAAACGACCGCGATAGGATAGATGAAAAGAAAGGAGAGAGGCGGGGGGGAAGAGGGTTTACGAAGAAAGGAGATAGGAAGAGAGCACAGGCTCGATATCGACATCCATGGCGAACCTTACGATCGAGGCTTACGACGATCGTAAATACGTCGGCGATACGGCCCTCTCTCGTTGAAGATACCGAAAGGATAGGAAAAGGGGAAGGCAGATGAATAGATAGAGACAGTGAAGCGGAGAAAAGGAGAAGGTGGATCGGCCGGGAAGGAAGGGCGGGGAGGGCAGAAGGAGCACCTAACCGTGCCGAAACATTTTATGAGTATCGATCTCTGACATAAAGCGACTTCCTATACTACGTGGCGTATAATACATATGTACGCAATGGCGCACACGGATACGCGCGCGCGTGCTCGGGATAAAGGTATTACTTTACGTGTTAGGTATACCTTCGCTCATAACACTCGATACCTACATTACTTGGCGAAGCGCCGAAGGCCAGTATTCGTTACGTATCATAGACGATTCGCGCGATAGCCATTGGTCGTTTAAACCATCGATTACGGAGCAAGATCGTGCGCTCGTGTCGCTCCTACCCTCTTAATCATGATCGTCCCTTGAATTATTTCTCCGAAGCAAACATGTAGCCAACATATTGTTTCCAGGATGCATGCTCGCGTCGTTCCTTTTGCCATCGTCGTTTCTTTCAAGGTTTCGTAATCGAGTGTGCATTATGTAATTGACGTTTCATCTCTCTTGCAAAAAATTGTATAATTCTTTAAGTGGCTTTTATTTCTACGAAATTTGATATTTCAATTTCTGATTTTAATCGCACATTTACAATTTGAAAAAAATGAATTTTTTCGAATTTCTGCTAAATCCGAATTGAATGAAATTACAAAGTTAGATCGATAGCTCTTTCAAATCACTAAAGCCGCGTAAATCAACGCGAATGATATTCGCGGAATGAAGACATTTCATTCGTGTCGCGACGAATTAATATCGAGCACAGCAGCTTTTCTATTAAGAAACCTCGCGGAAATAATCGGAGATGGTTGTTCGACTTTCGCTTCGCGTCGCAATGACAAGAGTCCGCTCGCTCGTGGTTACTTCCGCGGAGGAAATTAATACAAACAAGTAGCGCGGCGGTGCAGACGACGGCGATCGTGAGGAGGGTAGAGGCGGCGGATTGGGGGAGGCGGAGTGGAGCGCGAGGCAAGCAGCAGGCAAGGCCGCGAAAAGTTGGCGATGACGGCGGATGTTATTGGCAGCGAGGCCATTCGTCGCGATGATGGATGCCTGACAGGCGCTCCTCGCTCGCTTCGCTCGCTCGCCAGGCAGTTATAATAAGTAATGGGCTCACTTCCGCCGCCATCGCGCTGCCCGAATGCCTCACTGCCTTGCCCGGTCATGCCTCCGATGCCCTGCGAAACCTTGGTGCGCCTCCGTCGCCCTCTTCGTTGGTCTCTTTCCTTCTCTTTCTCTCCCTCTGCATTTCCTCCCGCCTCCCCCTCTGCTCGCGCCCTCGCTACTATCCCTTATCGTCGTCCTTCTCCATCTTGGGCTCCTTGTTTCTCCATCTCGCTTACCGCCGCTTGTTCCCTCGGGCTGAGTGAGGCCAGGCCACTCGTCTTCCTACTCTTTCCATCCCGCCTCCGCCTCCTCCTCGTAATAACTACAAATCTGTCACGCATTAATTCTCCGTCCGGCATAAATTCGAGCACGGTACAAGCGGAGAAGGAAAAAGTTATCGCGAGGGTTGGGGCGGGCAACTCATCCCCTTGCCGCGCGCCCCGTATTCGACTCGCCGCTCTGTGCCCCCTACGGAGAAAGAGAAAGGAGATATAGGGGTGGAATGCCGGGCGAACAGCGTGATGTTGCGCGAGAGAGGGTGGAAACCCGGAGAGCGAAAACTGTTAATGTCGTAACGTCGCGGAATGAAGAGCGGCCCAGGGTTAATAATTCTTCCGGCGCCTGATGATACTTGTGAGATTCATCGGCGTCGCATAGGAAACAATATACATATATATTGGGAATGTCACAAGTTGAATCTGTATTAAAATTATTACAGGTATGCGCTGGACTTTTTAATCTTTTGTCTCGAATCAAATTTTATTTTAGATTTGCACGCATAATATATATAATTTAGATGTAATAACAATTGTGAAATAAATGTAGAAAGTAAAAGAAGATGAATTTGCTCCACGTTCAAAAATAAACATTTCAAACTTTGTTCGAGCCCAAATCTTTTCTTTTATCGATGCATAAATTTTTATGACGAAATAAATCAAAATATTTAATTTTAGTCATCTGCAATTTTATGATATAATATTCAATAGAATTTTTGTAAAAGAAAATTTAGTTGTATACTAGTTGAGAGATACGCCTCTCAATTTTAATTCAATTTAGATACATCTTGTACGGAATACATTACGCGAAAGCAGTAAATAAAGTGCAAATAATACGTAATGAAATTAACACGCATTAACTCGAAACTGAGCACTGCCAATAAAAGCCCACTCGGTGTCTGGTCATGCGAACGTAGAACGGAAAGAGGAAAAGATAACGCTTGCTCGGAGGGATCGTCGCGTCGATCCTGCAACGCGCGGCAGTTATTTGCAAGTGTTGTGAATTTATATTCGCGGCAGAGATAGAGAGGGGAGTGGGCAAGAGAGGAGAGAGTTGTATACCCTCACTCGATGCAACGTTGTTTATCGGAGTGGCGGTGTGCTGCCACGTCGAGCGCTCCACTTTTGCGCATCCACAGCTGCCTTTCTCGATCGTCACCCACGACATCCACATTATCGTAAAACTGCGCTTGATTCCACGTTCGTTTCGCACAATTTTTATCGTCCAATTTTTTCCAACGTGCGTCGCATTAAATCATCAAATTATCGCTCTTGGAAAATATTGCGGAAACCCTCAAAGATTCGGCCATAAAAGGAAATTTTTAACACATGTTAATCTTTCGTCCTTATGTAATTAATAATTGCGTTGTTGAAAATAAATTTTTTTCTTTTCGTCCCTGTATACATATACATATACAAGTATGGGATTTTATTTAAATGGCGTGTAAACTTTTTATCAAAAAATTTTTTAAAATTATTTTTTAGAAATCTTTAAATAATTAAAATTTTTATCTTTGCTCTAAAATATTCTACGCTCTGAAATTGAAAATCGATCGCATAAACAGTCGGTTTATTACGTTGATATGAGTTTAAAACGGTAAAAAATTAATATTTTCATTTCTTTACCATATTGTTTAGAATAATCTCAATATGACGTACGACTCAACGACTCTACTTATGAATAATTGGCGATTTAATAGCATTACAATCCTTAAGACGAGATTGAAACGCGAGAAATTAATTCTCTATTAAAGTACGCTTCCCGACGCGAGCGTAGACGGCAAATAAAAGACTCACCCCGACTTTGTTCGATAACTCGGCGACGAATTCCGGTCAAAGTTCGCGCTCTCGTTTCGTATTCAATGTAATAGACTCGTTACAAATAGCGGTTCGGTTAGGTTAAACAGCGGGATTCTCAGCAGCGTAGGAAAAGGGGCGAGTGAGCGCTGAGGTGGAGATGGAACTACTTCCACCCTCTGGCTGGCAGGAGGAAGCGGGAGGACTCCCTCAACGACCGTGACAAATAACTCTCCTTCAACGGGGGTCTGCATCATTTAATTTTCCTTAGCCCCGCTACCGGAATCGATGATCTCCTCTGCCGAGTATCTTACCGAAGACGAATGGGATGACTTAGACGCCGTTTCGCCACCTTCTCGGCAGGGGGTTTTAGATCGATCAACCAGATCCCAATTATTCGCGGAAAATTAACCTTCCGCGTTCGACGCAATCCATCGACGGCGATTAATGATCGAAATTGCGCAATGTGCGCGACCCACCTCGATAACATAACTCTGCTTGACATTGAATATCATCTAAGCGTACGTCTACAATTTATTTTGCAATTTCTACAATTGTATACAAAATTGCATTACACCTGTTAATGCTGCTTTGTAATGTATATCAAAAAGATGAAAGAGCAAAATTTTTTTCAGATGTGTAATGTTTTGAGTTTTCATGACAATTGCCCGTGAAATGTGTGTCGCCTTAATTATATTAATAATAATAAATAGTATACGATAAAGTCTCAAATTGCGATAAAAATGTATCGTTTAAATATTCTTCACTCGAGATTATTTTGACAAATAAAAGTGTAAGAAATTGAAGATCTCTTCATTTTTATGTACACTGAAATTACTGCGTAATAAAAGTATTGTGAACTCAATTTGAAACAATTCTAAAGACAATGCGATATCTCGAAAGTTTGGTGAAAAAGATCTGCCTTTTTCTCTTTTCCAGTTTTACTATCAAACGAAAAATTAGAGCTCGCTCAAATCCGGGGACGGAAAGTCTAATTTCGGGGTGAGCGCGTAGGGTATGGAGGGCCATTGCCTCGGTTCGAGCGATTCTCCCGACATTTACAGCCTTCAATTTGCCCTTCCGAGAAGGTGGCGGCGGTGAGCGAGCCAGGAATGTTAATTAAAGCCGTTCACTCCTCGATCTCGCGCTTCGACTAATTAGTCGCGTACAATGCCATCGTGAACGGTGCTAGAAGAGCGTCTGAGCGAGACGAAAGAGAGATAGGTGGAAAAGAGAGGAGGAAGAAAACAGAGGGTTCCAGGCGAGGGATAGGAGGAGAGACGAGCAGAAAAGAGCCGAGATCACTGGCAGCCGGAGATCACTTCACTCGGATACCGACGATCTCGCGCTCAAAGGAACTGGCGAACGTCAAACCCGCTCGTTCGCATCCACGATCGTCCCGGTCGAAAGAAGAATGCCAATTTGCCGAAAGCCCTCTTCGCGGTGGCGAACGTCACGGAACGGAAATCCGTGAAACGGAAAGCCGGAATTCCTGAAAGATCAGCGCCGGTCCGTCCGACCAACTAGCGTGTGCGCGCCTGTCAAGAAGGAGACATCTCGTTCTGTCGAATGCTTTTAATCCGACTTAACACTCCCTGGACTACGAATGCGAATATCTTTTTAAATCGTAAGATTTATGGTTTTCTCGCATGTTGCATTGAAATTTGTACTCGTTTAAAATAGGAGATAATAAAACACGACGCAAACAAAGACATGGACTAATATTTAAAATCTTTGTTAAATATGGATTTCAGAATGTTAAAAATATTATAAAAGTAAATTTATTATAGTAAATATTATTAAAAGAGAGAAAGAGGTAGAAAGTATTACTAAAATAAAATTTAGAAAATATTACATTTTCGTTAATCCACGCGAAAAATATAAATATTTGATAGTCAAAGTCGGGCCATTTTAAACATGTCCTCCGCGAAATACCTGTACAATTCAGTATCGATTCAAGATGCATTGTATGCAAATCGTCTATACAATCGTCAGGAGGCCACGCTCCCGTACTCTAGAAGTTTATGTAGCTCTTTTTTCCCCGTATATATTCTCTCCGCATTTGTCCATGGACTATGAACCCGTTAGACGGCGGAGGAGATCGAGGAGTTAAGACGATCGTAACCGGGAGAGATCCCGAAGGACTTTCCGTCGAAATCCGGCGGAAGGAACGCTCGTAGGAAAATTCCTGTACCTTAGGATAGCACGGCGATACGGAAGGAGCGGGGTAATACAATCGAAGAGGAGGACGGGAGGAAGGAAGGCGGCCGGTGGCGGGGGACCTCATCTAAAGTTACAAATCGCAATTCTTCCATGGCCGTGGTTCCGATTCTGTAAAGTTATGTTATGGCGCAAAGTAAGCGGGATTTATCAAGAAAGTTGGTATAACTTCGCTACGACTATTGATGCAATGAAACGATTGGCTCCGCCTCATTTACTACCCCTTTTCTCCGCCCGAGCTCTCACCCCTTTCTCCGAGATCTCGCTAACGCGAAGGTATTCTTCGTTGTCGACTTGGCCTCCCATCAATTGAAAACAGTCGTCTGTGCTTTCTCGATGATACCGATCTTCAAAGTTATCATATTAGATTAGCTTTGACGATCTTACAGTTTTCCATGCTTTCCTCGACATGTAAACGTTGAACATTTATTTTTAATTTTTCACTTTGTACTTTGAAATAAAATTCTTTCGTACTTTTCATTAAGATTTTTTTCTGCAATTACATTTTCTTTTTTTTTCTGTGTTTAGAATTTTAATCTCTGAAGAAAAACATTTTAAAAAATGTTAATTTTTAACCACAATGGTTAAGTAAAGAAAATTATAATTTCACACATACAAGGAAACAGATTACGCCAAACATGTTAAATTTCCATCTACATCAATGTTTATTTGGCACAACTTTTATTTCCGTTTGCAATATTATGTCGGATATAAATAGCGCGGTCGGTCGTTTCTTCCTGTTTATATTGGAAGGCAAGGCGATATGAGACGGAACAAGAAATTCCCGGGAAGAAGCTTGAAGCAGTGCTCAATCAATTTGCTCGGAAGGCATTACGCGTCGTCCAGGAGCAAAACGCAGCCGTGTGTATTGGAGCCGGCCGTGGACGGCCACGAAACGAGAAGGATAGGAAAGAGACGGAATCGTAGGTTTATCTGAAAATATTATGATGGCGTCGTCGCGTCCGTGCTACCGTTGCAAGGTGGCCGCCGGTTTTGATATGTCCCCAGCGTGGTGTAGAGTCGCGCGCGGCCGTATAGCTGAAGATATATGAACGGGATTGCAATCATGTCCGTGTTACCCGAGAGTGTCCTGTTGGGATAATATAAATATTGTAGAGTCGTTGCGCGGTGTGTGTGTCGGCGTTGGCGGTCGATCCGAGCGGCGGGGGTGGAGAAGCGAAATGTAAGGAGAGGGGAGGGGAGGGTAGTCCAGCGATAGGGGCGAACGTCGACGATAGGACGTCTCTTAGAATATTAGCCGATATCCCCGGGTATCGGCTCGAGTATTTACGAGGACAGTGTTCTCGTGGAAAGATCGGCGAAATACTCGGGGAAGCGTAGGCGGGAATCCGAAAGAGTTGGCGAGAGCGACCAAGAGGGTAGTTGACGCGAGGGGAGCTAGACAGAGAGAAAACGCACGTGTAAAGGGTGGCGCGAGGAGCTACCCTATATCTGTTCTAGACGGTGTACACACCGGAGGATAACGGAACGCGGTACCGGCCGGATAAGATTGCGAAACTGGTGTCCCGGTCCCTGGTGCCCTTTACCTCCTGGCCTCTGGACGGAGAGAGGGGAGGGTGGGCAGAGAAGATAGCGCCGGCCGGCTGCGGAAGCATTCGTATTTCGAGAAAACCGGAATTACGTATCGACAACGCTCGTAGTTTCTGATTTTTCGTCGGCGATCCGCGGACGATGGTCCGCCTCGTTTCGCTCGAGTAACACGGTTGCGAGGCGGAGCGGAGTACACAGTGAGCACGCGTAAGCCGGCTAAGCAAGCGTTGTGATGTAGTAGCGGGAAAAACTTTTCTAATACCGTCGCCCGTCCGGGATTACGCCGGAGATTGAAACGTATATATGTATTTACGAACGCGCGCGAGCGCACCATCGGAGGGTACGACAAGATCCTCAGAATCATTCCCTTCCTCTCTCTCTCTCTCTCTCTCTTTCTCTCGCCGCTTCCTTTCATCTCTCTTGGTTACCCTGTTACTTAAACGGACCTACCCTTATTGCTTCTTTGGAAAGTACCGCGGAACCTGGGTCGTTATTACTTTGCAACGAGTCCGAGATAACAGCGCGCCGAGAATTATCGAAGTTTATACGTCCCATGAGAAGTCGACGTTACGAGTCGCCTCTCGATCGACCTATCTACTCGAAATTTCATTCGAAACATCTCCAGCCGAAGGCGAACGCTTCGAGATATCTCTCGGCAACGCGCGCGCACTGACGAGCATAACCACAGGCTGTCCCCTCGGAGTGAGGAACTGCGACACCGCATAGTTGTTGCACGAGTCTCCGCCGCGACCTCAACTCTCCCCTAAACCGTCCCTCCGGCAACCACCCCTGGCATCAACTCTCCCCCTCTCCGTCCGCTCCGGCTATCCACCCGCAGAGACCACGTTACAAGGGGCCAGTATTTATGCACATTGTTGACTGGCACGTGGATTTATGCACGTCCGTTATATTATGCGTCCTGTCGTCCCCCGTGTAAAGCCGGTATGCCTGGTACCGTCTCGACTCTGCACGCAACATGTATTTCGAGTGAGAACGTCTCGCCTAATACCGCATAAAGTCAGCTTTAAACGATGGACGATTTTAAACCGTATCAAGATGTAGGGAATAATGTAAACGCCTCGGAATCTGCGGTCGCGCGTGACGAGATGATTTTAAGTAAAGCACGCCACGCCGATTAATCTTTATAAAAATGTAACGCTGCATTTTTTCTTTGTACCTTTTTTTTCAATATTACGATATATTTGGATTAATTAATTTTCACAAAATTTGATAAAGAGTCAGCCAAACGTCAGAGTTGTATAACAAAGACCGTGCACATGTACGCGAGGAAGAAGCTCGACGAGATGACGGTTGTTTGCGAGTCCTTCTTAGAACATCTTCGGGTACAAAGCCAGGTCCTGGTCGGTGCTCTCGAGCTGACGTGGCCCCCGGCAGGGTGGGCATTGTGTCGGCCCTCTCGACCACCGCCGCACAACCTACACTTCCTTACTTCGCCACTCGACGGTGAACTGAATCGAGCATGTGGACGGGACAGCAAGGAAATCTCCTTCTTGCCCGAGACCCGTCACTCCTCCCCGTCTCTGCCCTCCACGACCTTCCGCTCGCCGTATCTGCCGGCCAAGTCTCATGCCAGGTCCAAATGTCCGTCCAGTGTCCGCCGCCGCTACTGGCCAAGTAAGTTTCGACCTCGAGGCGATCAAGACGCTCAGAAACACGTATCCACGACGGATCCACGGATCAGGGGAGCGAGATTTAAGGGTCGCTCTTTGAAATGTGACCGCTGGATCGGTATCGAGCGCCAACAATCACGGAAAGAGCTCGCTCGTTCTCCACTTATGTACATAGTATACCGCCGCGCATGGCGGTTCTCCATAAATTCGCCGGCGCAATTTCTCTCAAGTTTGCCCGGTCATTCGACGCGGTGAGCGCGGGAGCGAATCTACGAGGTAGTCGGATTCGGGTCCTCGGCAATTAGCCTCACGGGACTTTGAGAGTGGCTCGAAGGTGGCGGTCGGGACCAAGGTGGCCGGAAGGAGCCAGCAGCTTCGGTCCTTCGACAGCGAACGAGGCTCGCCGGTGGCGGTGTTACCTCCCTCTCCCTCTCCCTCTCGCTACCATCGACGGGGTTTTAGTGTCTCGGGGAGTAATAACGTCTCGGGGTGTAGATTATACGGTGTCCGGCTAGGAACGGGCGAGTGCCCAGTTGGGTCCTCCGATGATGCAAGGTCCCCCGGTGCCACCGCCGTCCGGACATATATTAGCATTCTAACCGACCATTATTATATGCCTGGTGAGCCGCGTTGGGCCGAGAGAGCACCACCAACGCCCGTGTTGCGTACTTGGACCAAGTTTACCAACAATTCACCGGGGCTCGCGCTCTATAATGGCCCCACGGCTGCTTAATTTATCGCGGTCATAATTAATAGCTTTGTAATTTTCATACAGCCGTACACGGGCCGCGTCGCGGAATTTATGGATACGTTTTCGCTCGCGATTATCGATTTCGCGCGAGCTCGACGACGGGTCGCTGACTCAGTCGCCGATCGCCGAATGACAGCGAGGCCTGTCGCGCCGTTCAATTTCTCCGCGATAGAGGAGTTTGAGTACGAATAGTCGCAACGCTCCCATTTGCCGGCGTAACCGTTTGAGCGTTGAAATATTTATATTGTTATTGTTGCGCGCAACCGCTCGCTCGCCTCGAAAAAAATTGAATCGCATCGAGCGCAACGAGACCACTTTTATTCACGCGCGTCGTGTGATTATCCGCGCTCGATTACGCAGCATTTATACGATAAGAAAAATTAGGATCAAGATCGTCGCTCGTCGCCGATAAACGCTCGACGTCGGCGCTCGTGATGGCCAGAGTCGGCGCGCGAAAATTTATTATTAAATATCCCTTTCGTCCGGTAAGTAGCTCCTTCTTTACGGCGCTTAAATATAAAATAAGTAGACGGGTGCAGCGGCAAGGTGCTCGCCACGATAACCGGCTGACTTGTGGCTCCATTAGCGCCCCCGCCCGGTAACGTATAGCATAATAAGAGTTTATGTGTCAGGTTGATGCGCCAGAAGGCTGCCAGACGAACTCCGCGGCATAGGAACTGTTATATTTTCATTACACCACCGTGGTCGTAACGAAGGGTGCCTTCGATGAATCCCGGGGAATAGCGCCTCGCCGCGGTTATGGAGCTCGCTCGGTATTTAGATTCTTCTTCGCGCGCGCTCACCATTTTTCTGGGTGTAAAACTTTAGTACGACTTTACTTTTATTTAAGACTCCGATTAAACTTTTTTACATATCGCGTGCATTATTATTTTTCGTAAAAAATCGTACAATTCTATAACGACACTTTTGGCAAAAATGATGCACGTATTCTAAATGCAATAATAATGTACGAAATCAATTTGCGAATAATAATTGTTAAGTAATAAGCGATTGATATATTTATATTTTATATCACGCGTCGTGTAATCGCATTAGATTCTCTGAAGGAAATGTTGCGAGATGGTTTTTTTAACTGAAATTTCGTCCCCGGTTCACCATTACTACTTTCCACACATCCTACTTGTCAAAGTAAGAAACTTGCGTTCCACGGGGAGTTGGCCGCTATCAATAATGATCCATCATTTTGCAGCGTATCATTTTGACGTGCGGGCCTATCAAATAGACTACAAAATGCATGCAACAAAAGTGACGCGTTTACCCGCGTACACGCGCACACGTCTATAATCGAACGTTTCCTCGTTCACGGATATCGCCGACACGCTCGTCTACACGCAGGCTAGGCATTATGCAATCTTGGGGTAAACTTAGCACTTAGAGAGGACGGGGAGTTAATGCAACATCGTCAGACAACGACGCCAGTGGAAGGACGCGATGGGCGGCGGTCCATAGCTCGAACTCTCTCCGGGCTCTCGGTGGGTGGATGGGTGACCAGGATGTATCCGTCCACCTAGCCCCTGTAAGCCAAGCGACTCTTCCCCCCTTCCCATCCCACCCCCGCATTTTGCTCCTCGTTCGGCCCGGCCTCGCACCTATACCCACGCGAGAGCACCACGCGATGGCCCCTTCACTATAGACACCATAGTTGCGGCTAGTTGGCCGTCACCTCTGCGTCGACGCTCCCTTGTCTCTTCGACTGATTCAATTTGCCCGCCTCGTGGCTGTTTAATTACTGGCCGGAGAGTGGACCGTGGCCGAGCAAGACAGAAAGGCCGGTCGGCGCTTGGATGGCAGGAATGAGAGCGGGGGGAGGGTGAGCGACAAAGAGGAAGAGGAGGACGAGTAGCGGGCGAGCGCCCTCGGGAAAAAGAGGGACGGATAGACGACGGGCGGACAACGAAGAAGGAGGAGAGAGTCCACTCGAACTCGGCGCACACCACTGACAACCCCATCTACCAGTGTATTGGTGCCGCCGGTTCCGCTGCCACTAAGACACTAACGGAATAACGGCGCTGGCCGGTGGAGATTGTTGTTGATGCTAAAGTAACGGGCAGCCCTGAGGGGTCGCCGTTGCAGAGAGGACGAAAGAGAGACGGAGAGAGAGGGAGAGAGAAAGAGGGATTAGAAAGAGAACTGCGCGACAAGAGCGAGCTGACCGGCGGGGATGCGGAAGGGGTTGGGTCAACCCTGCGACGTGTCTTGCAAACCGAGTATATGTCTATCCCTCTTCCGCGTACCACCCGCTCGCCGCTCCCGCATTCTCGAGCTCGACGATGTCCTCCAGCTTTACGGTCGGTTTGGAATACGATTTTACTGCTATCGGATAAAGAGGCCGCCGCAGGAGCGTCCTCTAAATATCGATAGCCCGGCGCGAACGATACGAAAGAGAGTCGCCTTTTATAGCAGTAGCGTCGTCGGCGTTGATCACGTAGAGGAAATGTCTGGGCAACGCTTGAACGTGGACCGCTGGCGAATTTTTTCGACCGAACCAGACGTGCTGTCGTTTAGAATTAATGATTTGTTTAGGCATTATTAACACTTGTATCTCTATCGCTATCGCATATCGCGCGAAAACTTGACGGAAAAATTTTACAGATGTGAAAGATGAAATTTTAGAAATATAAAGCTATTAGTAAGCTCTTCCTTCAAATAAAAATTGATTTATTTACTCTATAAAACATTTATCGCTGGAGCGTTTAAGTTTGTAAAATCACGGTAAGCCTTTTTAGACGTACAATGCTGGGACGCATTGAGGATAATTTACATGAAATTATTTTTGCGCGTGCGTCACTTAATCTAAATGAAATTTCTCATTTTAACGATATCATTATGCAAAGTTATTTCATTAAATCGCATTATAATTGCAGGGTTAAATCAACAGACAAATAACGTTTCAACAGATACAAGAATGTAAACTCTTTGCGGGCGCTCTACGCGAATCTGCTGCCACGAGCGATATTTAATAATAATTTCTCGATAATAAAATACATCACGCCATCAGACGATAGTTTTTATAGTTTACAAGTTATCGTTTTGCATGATTCGCGCGACCTTGCACGGCGGAATGCGAGACGCAAATTTGTCGAGCGAATGTATTCTGACAGTCGTGGCGTTGCACTCATCCATCGAAGGAAAGGAACGGACTTAATGGACGCACAGATGGACGGATGGACCGTAGGCACGCGGAGGCAAACTCTAAATTTACACGAGCACCATCTCGCACCATCTCGCGTATCTCTATTATAAGACGGCCGTAAATTCACGGATTCATTATCATAAATTGGATCGCCATCGGGTCGTGCACGTCAGCGATGAAATGCCTCGCAAACGGAGAATAACGTGTACTATCATAAAAAGCTTCGAGCTCTTTGCAATAGCCATCTGCCTGCAGATACCGGTATCCAGGGTCATTGGTCCCGACATAGACTGCGAATCGATATACTCTTGAAGAAAATTAAGTCTTCTCTTTATCTCGCCGATACGTTTCTCGCTAGCTTGCTCGAGAATTGTTTTTCGATTCGTTTCATCTCGTCCGTCTAGTTTAGAATATTTAATCCTTTAATATCACTAGTAAAATATTTTATAATGAAAAGTACACATTTCATAATATTTTATGCCTCATCTGTCAAAATCAACTTACACATGTCTTATTTATAATCTGTAGATGCAACAAAGTGTCTTTTCAATATATTTACATATCTAAGTGTTAATATATAACATTTGTTATGAATTTAAAAACATTAAGGATAAAGATGTTTATACATTATATGACTCGAATGAAAATAACTGTGTAACTAGGAATTGCATTTCGGACAGGAGATCGCAAATTAATTTACGAGCAATAGTTCGGTCAAAGGCGAAGGGAATCAAGAGCGTTTGAGAGAGGCGGTATTCATCTTTCCCCGAAAGGTTTGCGTATCAAAGTGAAAATTAATCTGCCCGCGGCGCGCGAAAACTCGTGACAACTGCGCTCGCGATTGATTTACGTCGTTCGCGATGTTTGCAAATGACTTCTGAGCAGATGCAGCCACGGACAGTTATTGCCACTTGGCCCGCATTTCCCACTCTCTCTCGCCCTCGTATCCTGTTGCGTTTTTTTTATCTTTTTCGCATACTCGCGAACGCGTCTTGTTCCGAGACGTTTATGACGTTTCACAACAGTAATTCTGTCGTTGTCAAGGTACGGCAAAGGGATCAGAAACTCGAGCGGAGATGAGGCCGCCAGTGCTCGTATTCGCGTTGACAGAGGTACGAGTGGTAATCGAGAAGTCTTTATTTATCGCAATGTTGAAATTAGAATGACGACGTGTCGTAAAAGCGTGCTTTTCATCTAGACGTATACTTGTGCCTCTTTTTTTATTTTCGACAGTGTCAAAGATTGGCCAAAAATAACTAATTTCTATTATTACAATTTTAATATTCACATTATATATATTCGTCAATTTTCGCAGATAATAATTTTAAACGCAAAATTTATAATGCAATATCTTTATGCGAATAATATTCCATAATTTAAAAAAAAAGATAACATAAAGATAAGCAGTTTATAATTATTGCTATATAAACTTGGCTAAACTCGGAAATTCTCTCTCTCTTCTTCTCGAGTATTTTCAATATTCCATTAAATGCATGCGAACGCTTTCAAGATTGAAGGTCATAGATATTGGATATTCGCCACGTTATACTCGTCGACGTAGATCAAAACAAAGCGGGTACGTGGGTGCAGATGCAGGTGCATCCGACACACAAGGCAGGGCGCACGTGGTGGACGTGCGCGAAAGGGCACGTATACGCCCTGAACCTTACAATGGCACTCGAGTAACGAGGATCCCGCCTCGTCAGTCAGCCTGAAAAATTCCTCGGCCCGTTTGCCTCCGCGCATTTGCACGCGCGAGAAAAGGATGTCGAGACCGAGCGTGTGTTGGTCTATGCTGGTAAAACGCATATACGCGCGTATTTTATGTATCGCGTACATATGCAGCGGACGACGATGCGGCGATGGTGGTTGTGGTGTCGGTGGTTGTTCGCGGGGACGGAAGGAGGAGGAGTAGCTTTGGTCGCCTCGGCAATAAAGTGTGTCCCGACGAGAAAGCTCACGTGTTCGCGTTTAGCATTTATCGAAACCCCGCGCGCGCGAGATCGTAACTCGAAAGTGCAGGCCTGCCTGCGTGTCATGCAGATAGGTTTAAAAGCCGAACGTGCCGCATTTACAAATGCGCCTCTCGCTCTCTCGCTTCCTTCTCCTGCGCTTTCTTCCGTTCTCCGCGTCTCCTCTTCCGCTCGCGGCGAAACGCTCGCGCCGACCTTAAGGCGGTTTTATCGTTGTCGGAGTCGTGCTCTCGTCTTCGTCGCGTGACATGAGCTGAAAAAGGTTCACGTGGAACGCGACCGTGAAAATGGCGCGTGTACGTTTGAAAAACACGAGTAATAAATGAGATGATTTGTTCTTTTTCGAAGCACATGCTAAGTGAAATTGCGAGCAATAAATATGACACGTGAATTAATGGATTTTTTATAAAAATATAAATTATAATTTTATAAAAGGAGCTTCGGAACTTGATGGATTTGATACGTGTGGCACGAATAAATATTTGAATTTTTCATTTCTTAAAACGTCGAGAAAAATGCCATACACGCAAAAGTATTTTAATTTGTAAATTATTTGTCCGTCAGGATGTAAAAGCTTCCGGGCATACCGAGAAGTCGTAATGCTCAATCGTCCGTCCAAGAGCGCCCGCGCGTAAATCTCTTGCACGCGATACGGAAGTCACGAGTCTATAAATGCCGTCAAAGGAAGAAAAGGAGGGAGCGGGAGGGAGGAGGGTGACGGAACCGCTGAAAAGAAGTTTCGAAAGAAGCCGAGGCGAGGGGACAAGGAGGCCATCGACTGCGTGACGAGCGGGGACAGACAATCGTGTGCGCGGGAGATCCGTGCTCGCGCGTGAAACGAAACGGGGCCGCGAGGGGGAGAGATGCGCGGGAGGAAGACGCTACCGCACACGTACACATCCGACAACAAAAAGGGATCAATCCGCCGCTGGGTCGGAGGAAACATAAATCGTGGCGGCGAGACAGTTTTGGAGGACGAACGGCAAGCGGGCCTGGAGAAGTAGCGGTGTGATACAAACAAGATCCACTCGGCGACACGAGGCGGTAAATATATCGGGCGCGGCGAGGAAAAGACGGAATAAGTCCGTAAAGAGAGAGAGAGAGAGAGAGAGAGAAGGAGAGGCGGAGGGAATATATCGGGCCAACAAGGAGGGAAAGACCGAAGGAACAGACTCCGCGATACGATGAAGCGGGAAAGAGTCAATGCGAGAGAGCATCCGCGGCATCTCACTGCGTGGAGTCTTCCTCTTCGCTCTCCTCTTCCCGCACCTTCTCGTCATTCCCCTGCTCTCCCTACGGAGAACGTTTTATTTCGCGACGAGACACGACTGAGAGACAAGTGACCACATCGAACTGTCGTATTTCAGGCTGTCACCTGTCGAGGAGCGACGGGTTTCTCGCGTAGAAGTAACGCGATAGCAACGAGAGACGAGTGAGAAAGAGAGAGAGAGAAAGAGATGGCTTCTTAGCGCCCGTGCAAAAATAGCGCAACCATCTCTCTTCGCGCCTGTTCCTTCTCCTTCTCCTTCTCCTTCGTGTCCTCAGCGGTGAACGTCTCCGAGCGGAGACTTTACGGCCACCGTGAAGACGCGAGACTGGGCGGCCCATTAACAATAAGTATGCCACATTTTCATGATGATGCCATCACGGCTCTCTCTCGTTGTCGTTATCGTCCGTAGGCGCATGATGAAAACTTTGTCGAGCCTAATTGCTACCGTTCGCACGATACTTACCTTGTATAAGCTATAACCGTGTAGCAGCCTCGGGATATACGGAAACGAAATTTACAACTTGATGAAGCAATCGGATATTCGTTGAAATATCTTACGCACGAAAAGTGATAAAAATATTATTTTTCGAAAATAAATTTTACTTTTGCGATAAACAAGATTGGATATTTTTAAAATGATATATTTTTTAATGACTTATATATTGTATCGTATAAATTGTAATGTCAAGTGAAATTAAAAGTTCTACTTTAACGGAAAATAGAGTGCCAAACTAAAAATAAATGATACTAATAGGAGAGTGATACAAATACATTTATCTATATATTAAAACAAAATTAAAATAGCGAAAGGATGAAAATGGATTTCAAAATTTGTTGGGGCATGGCACGTGACTATATTAAAATTTAAACAAATTTCATTTGAAATCCATCGTTTGGTATATTTAAAGCAGTCACAGTTAACACAGGATACGCGGTGAAATTGTAGAAAGAGGAAGGGCAGAGTATGAAGTTAAAGAGAGAGAGGAACAAGAACTTGCTCGGGGTCAGTGCCTCGGCTGTCTGTCAAGCGGTCACCTCGCGCGCGTCCACTCCTGCGAATAGTTTTGCTCTCTTTCTCTCCTACCACCTCGCTTCCTAAAGCTTCGTCCACACTATACCTCGCGGGACAGAAGGCTCGCGAAAACGAGCTCTCGTCGAGATCAAGGCGAGTTCTGCCTGCCTTAATGGAGACACGTTCGCACGAGCTGCCTCTCACGGCGGCAAAACCGATTTATCTGCGCCCACGTTTCTTCCCAGCCTCCCTTCTGCTTCCTTCTACCCGCAGCCGAGATCCTCTTCGTAACCGAGTTTGTCCCCAACACACACACACACACTTTCTCTTTCTTTCTTTCTTTCTCTCTCTCTCTCTCTCTCTCTCGTTTCGCTAGCGACTCTTTTGCCATCGCACTCCCGCGCGAACCCTCGTATTCGCGTACATCGAGGATCGTGTCTTACACGGGAATATTTCACTTTTCCGTGTTGCTGCGCGGCGAGAAAAACGAAGGGTCGTCCCGTACCAGCTTTGAGGATGGAAGGGATGTCAACGAGACGTGGAAAAATTTGATTCGTAAGAATCGAATGCGCTGTTCATAGAAACGGCACACTCCATCATTTGGATTTAACAAAAAATGATACAAGTTCATCATTAAATATAGTAACACGTGATGGCGAATATATGCTATGTCAAGTATTTGTGGATTAGACAATTCATATTTGAGGAAAAATAACTAAAGTGAGTAGAATTAATCAGAGTGATTATAACATCAAAATAGATTATATATCCAGAAATAATTTTGAAAAATAAATTTGAATGTGGATTAGACAATTCATGTTTGAGGAAAAATAACTAAAGTGAGTAGAATTAATCAGAGTGATTATAACATCAAAATAGATTATATACCCAGAAATAATTTTGAAAAATAAATTTGAATGTTTGAAATTGTTGTGCAATTTGTCAAATTACATACGATGATAATTACTTGATTAATGAGCATCATGAAGTCATGAAGAGAAATGGTATAAACCAATTATACTGTTAGCAAATTTTACAATGTATTTATCTTTGCAAAATTCATAGAGTTTCGAAGCAAGCGCTAATCCAATGAACAAGTTTTTAATTTAAAGTCTAATTTATCCTCAATTTTTCTACTTGTCAAATCCCGTTATTCTAATAGCTGTAATTAATTAATGAGTCTAGGGTGTATTCTTCTGTCAAATATATCTCATGTCGGAAAATTCTATCTTTTCGAAAGGTTTAATAATATTTGTTCTTTTAAATTATACTTGGGATGAAAGATGTATGATAAATTTACAATCGAGCAAAATGAAATACGGATCGCGAGTGAGTTTTTCGCTTCCGCTTATCTATTTTTACGTCTGAATTTTGAGCATCTGACAATCAATGTCGAAAAATTGCGACAATTTATTTAACGCTCCGATATTTATTCGCGAGTCGTAAATGCTAATTTTGCGCTAGTCGAATTTCAAGATCGCGTCGCGCCGATTTCTCCACACGATACCGTGCGTATTCAAATTATCGGTTTCCGGGATTATAAAAAAGACGAACCGCTCGCTGGAATCTTTGATACATGTTACAGCGTGGCAAGGACATAGATCAGTCAGAATTATAGTCGTCAGTCGACAAAGTCACGGCTGATGGTGTCGATCCCGTGTATCCGTGAACGCGCGATCCATAAAGAACGGTGACCTCGCTCTGGCGCGGATTCCTCGAGTCGTCGTCGCTGTCGCGAATAAAGTCGTAACTTAGTGAACGGACACGACAAACAGTCGCCGGCCTATCGATGCAGATTTGCAAAATGTCACAGTTCGATGCTGAATTACGATCGTCGAATCGCCTCGGTTAGTTTCGAGGCGACATTTCTCCGAACGTGGTTACAAGGGGAACTCGTAAAAATACATTCACCACCTACGCCCTGGAGAGAGAAACGGTCCGATTGCGCGCCGTCAAACGCTCGTAAGTCGCGCGAATTTACGATTAATACGCCCGGAGCCGCTAAGCCCGCGTAATAATTATGATCAACCATGAGTCATTCGGGGATCTCGCGAATCAACGTTGAGGCGGCCCGTTAATTTGTTGCCCCGGACTCGTTTTACTTTAGTTTATCGATATAACGCGATCGTACGTAACCCGTCGCTCCGGAGCCCCCTTTTTTGCGGCCGAAGATACGTTCATAACCCGTCGCCGATAACACGTATTTACGACTCTCGACTCGCAGCGGATACCGTCGAGATCCTGTCGTTCAAGGTGGCCTGGACCGCTGGCGTAAAAAAGGCTTCCATCTTAAGATAAGACCGAATGGTATATCGGCGAATAAAATCGTAGATCACTGGGGATTCGGCTCCGGGCTTCATCGAGGGTGGACGTCGCGATGGAGCGATTCGAGAATATGGCTTCGACTTGCGTATGTATTTCGTGACGCTGGGAAAAAAACCAAGGATCCATATTCAGATTATTTATTTAATTCCATACATTTTGCTCCGGAATGTATTCTCGCGTTCCACATTTACGTTTTCTTCGGATATCATCGGTGTGAACGACTGCAATTTGGATTGGCTCGAAATCATGCAAATTATCGAGAGATATCTTTCCGCGAATACCATGTTGTTCTCTTGAAAAAAATCCGCGTGACGTGAAAGAAGTCTTCTCTGAGCTAACTCCATGTAACTGTGCGCGTAATGCAGAAATGTTGAAGCGCGAACATTGCGACGAGTACTTTTTAGCGCGAGTAAATTTCGCAAAAGAGAAAAAGTCAGCAGGGCGAGAAAAAGAGCTCGTATAAAACGAAACTAGAATCTATCAAAAAGAGAAAAGTCGAGGATCCGAGAGAGGGCGAGATCGTGCGAGACCGTGTTGAAGAAGTGGGACGGAGGGGGAGAAGGGAAAGGGGGATGCGGCAAGTCGGAGAGCCCGAGTTTGCCCAGGAGGCAATGAAGTACGTCACGGGGATGATGGACGTCTCCGCATAAACCTGACGAGTGACTCGTGGCGCCTTCAGGAACGACTCTGAGGAGCCTCCTACATCACTTTTATTACGGCCGTCCTCATTTTCATATCTCATAAAACCTCGAGGGCTGTTCGTTCGTGGACGCGAGCTTGATATACGTATAATCCGCGATCTAACTTACGTGGCGAAATTATCAGGATCTTTCCCTTTGCCGCCCCTTCGCCGCGCCAACGGCTCCATCGCTATCCTTTCGATTGAACTTTTCTTTTCGTGTCATTTGCTGATTGAATATTCCTTCTACAAAGTTTAGGCGTTTTAATTTTGAATCTTAAATATAAGAATTGTAAGAGTTTATCTTGTATAATGATTTGCGATATAATTTAAATACACATGTAATAGGAAAGTGCATATAAAATTATTTAGTTGTCTGGCGATAATCTCCAACTGATAACGTGCAAATAATCACTACCTGTTATGCTAATTTGAAGGAAATGTTGTGTAAATTGTCATTTACAGATACAATGAATTACGCTTCTACCAATTTTGACTTAAATGATGTTTCCATGAGAACTGTAATATTACTAATAAATCGCACATTATACTATATATATATATATAAAACTAGATTAAACGATTACGTATGTCTGTCAACCAGTTAAACTAGATTCAATACAAATTTATCGCTACCTGCAATTCGTACTACATTCTTAACTCATTATACACATTGCATTAAAATATAGCTTTGCTCGAGGAAAACTTCAATTGCTCAAGGTAACGCGGATTACTTTTAAGTGCCACAACTCGTATTTTTTAACATTAAATTTTTTATTCAATTTGTTCGGTTAAAAAATAGACACCCATTTGCGCATTCTTAAAGTTAAAACTTTCCGACTCGCGGTCTCGTTCGAACTTGGTCGGAATTTCTAGGAACACGCTTCTTACGGCACTCTTATTTATCAGGTAAGGGGCGAGGAGGGTTCGCGCTCTCAACCGCCGGCAGCAGGACGGTCGTGAGTGCCGGTACGCTGCCGGCGACAGTGAATGACTGCGCTGCACGTGACACGAGACTGACAGGTTTATGCGAGCGCGCGTGTGGGAACATAAAAGGGAACACGTAGCTAGCTGCCTGCCTGCCCGTGATGTACGTCTGTTTGTGTAAGTGACACGGAGTGAGTGAGTGACACGTCTCTCTCCCTGGCAAGTCGCTTCCCCCTCCTCATCCCCCTTCACCCGCGCCCCCATCTCCCGCGCCCCTCGCACCCCTGACCATCCCGCTCTCCCTCTCGGAGAACGTTCGTATGCGCGCTCGTAGGAACGCGGACTTCGACGGGGGTCCCTCTCTTCTACCCCTCTCTTCAGCCAACATCCACGCTAGTTCTCGCGTCTCTCGGTCTTTGTTGACTGTCGCGCGCTGACGTCATACCGCCGCCTGCACTTGACGCCGCCACGAGACTGCAAAGAGGACCGGTGTAGCGCGAGCGATCTCGCTGCTTCCGATTCCGAAATCGAAATGCTGCCCAGCAATTCGAATAGTCCGCGGTGACGCAAAGATATTTAGATCTTGACTATATAAGTCTATCTTGGTCGTTCCGCGTAATCTTGAATTGTTAATTTGGCCAGATAATTTAATCATTGAGAGAGTTGGATAAAGTTGGATTATTTTATTAGAGAAATATATCGAGAGGGAGTTGGAATCTAGTTATACCATTATACAAGATTTACTTCATATTGTCATCATATCGTAAGCTGCAACGCCAATATTCAGTCGATACAATTTTTATTATTGATTGAACAACAAAGTATTTAAAATATCGTTACTTTAGTAATTTTTATACCAAAGCTGTAATTTTTTGTTTGTTTCTTTAATTCCCAAATAGTCAATTTGCATCATTAAAAGGAGACTATCGACGTAGCATGAGCTTGCATTTAACGGGCACCCATCGGAGCATCGCCAAGTTACAGGCAAGCGACGACCCAGAAGACTCGTATTAACGGATGCTGAGATTGCTTATACGATGACAGGATATTATCCTCGTTGAAATCCATCGAGAGGAAAGGTGAGCGTCCCGCACCGCCCTAAGAGAGCGCGTAATTTCGACGATGCGTTTACGACTCCGCGGGAACGCAACGTCCGCGTAACTCGCGCGGCATGCGTCCCTGATGTCAATCCGCATTACCCTTTCTCACGTTAATGAACGGCCGACGAAACACTCGTCTCGACAGTGTACACGCTTTCCTGGAATGTCCTCTCACGTCTTGACGACCAATTAGCGTTTCGTAAAAGTGCAACACAGACGACGAGAGACGCGAGCTCTCTTCACCAGGTGGTTCACCCTTGCTAGCATTAAGATCTCGCTCGAGTATCACGTTCGGTCGGCCAATTATCGGCGCGCAAAATTGCTAATTATAGCTTAGTAGCTAGTCGGTCGATCCGCGAATATGATTTTTTTCTAGTATGATATAAAGATGCGACAATTGTCGATCAGTATCGATAAAAATAAACGGTAAGCCGTGCATTTATAGTAGCGCGACATATAATAATCCTTGACGCTCGCCCGTTAATGAGCTAATCGATATATAATTAATTAATTAATTAATTTTTTATTGATATAATTAATTTTTATTACGCCAAGAGTTATCGTAAATGAATAGTATCGCGATGTAATAAATTTGTAATAGAACAATGTAATACTGTGTCAAATGCTGTGCACGTCGCGTGCCGCTGAAATGCTCTTATTGCATATTTATCCATGTAAATACTTTTATGGAGTTTTATTTTGCGCTTTTTATTTATTCAAATTTTATATATACATACGTAATAGTAAAAAATATGTAAATTCAATTCTTGTCGTAATTAAGAACGCGCAAAATCATATATTGCACATTTGCAACAAGAGATAACATTATAAGCTTTTGTTTTTAATTTATAACCGATTCATATAAATTTCAATTACCTTCTTCATTATACATTTTTAATGACTCTACTCAATATCCGATATCCTTTTGATTAAAATTGCCAACGAAAATAAAACATGTTTGACACAAAATTTGATACATCGTTATTTGTTCGAGAAGAAAGAAAATTTGATACATCGAAGGTCCAAATAGCTGAGAAATCTTAAGTCTTCAAAGTCGACGACGTCGTCGCTAATCTCGATACTACGACACATTCGTCCACTGTAAATACTCGTCTACCGTCGAGATAAAGAAGGTGGAAGTCGGCGGTGACAACTTGTTTTCCTACATCGCTACACTTGGAGCAGATTTACCTTACCTTTATTTCTCGGTGCGGTCGCTGTCGGCGGAAACGGGCCGCGGAACGTCCGCTACACTGTATTCTTCCTACGTTTCATAATTATGTTTTTATCTAAGCTGCATCTGCAAAATTGCGCTTGGCGCGAACGGAATTTTAACGTGGCAGACGTGCGGGCTCGCGCGATACGCGTGATTAAACACATTCGCGAGATAATGGCCGGATTTTAATTAAGCGAAGACAATTAGCTTTTTCAATTGTCGCGCGAATTCGTGCGGCGGATCGAAAGCGCGGAAACCAGAAGCGTGGAAGGGGGAGAGGGGGGGATGAAATTGGGAAAAAAGGAGAGAGAGAGGGGGAAAGAGAGAGAGACGAGAGGTCGAAAGCTCGGCGTTGCTGAAATTTACGCAACGGCAACCAGCGACCTTTCCTTTACTTCCATCTAATTCAAAACTATAAATCGAGGGCGTCTGTTGTATGTATGACGGCGGGCTGGCGTGAACCTACGAGAGCTCGGAGAACGAACGAGCGGCGGAGAGAGAAAGAAAGCCGGCGGCGGAAGGGGAGAAGAAAGAGTGGCGGCGAGAGGGAGAAAGAGAGAGAAAATAGGGCCGGGGAGAGCGCGCGAGGAGAGGGCCTGCAGAGCCAGAGTAACGTAACAGATGCTGCACAATAAACACCTCCCGTCACTTCGCTCCATAAATCGCGCGGCGGGCTCCTAGAAGAAACATTCAACCTCCATCTACTCCTCATCCTCCTTCCGAACCCAGCCACCATCCCAGACATCCCCGTCTTTCGTGCCAACACGTCGCAGCGTGTTCATCCATGGATAGCACGAATCGCGTTAAAGCCCCAGAGGACGGAGGTAAATCGCCAACTAGCGATTTTCCGTATCTTCGTATCTTCTTATGAGATGTGCGTATCCAGAACGGCCACGCGTTTGCGCGTTCCTTTTTTCGTTTTTATGTAAATAATAATACCAATTTTCCTCTTTTAAATATAATCGAATCGATTGTCACGCTTGCGATAATTTGTCATTTAATTACGTACGTCGAAAAAGAGCAGATTTATATTTTTCGCGCCAATATGTTGCATATATTCTTTTCGTTCAAGTCGGAGCTTCAAAATTTAATTTTATGACAGTTGATAAATTCTTAATAAAGCTTTTACAATATGACAATTAATAGATTTTTGATAAAGCTTTTAGACTCCTGCGTGATACTAAAATAAAGGAAAATTATTTTCTTCGCTTACATAAGGCACAATTATGTAACAAGACTTTGAAATTGATATGAAAAGACATCTCTCTCTTTTTCTCAACACATTAGGCATTAGTATTTCTTTCGTTTAATCCTATATACTTTGTATAAAAATAAATTTGCATCTGTTATTTTTGTCTCTAGTCCCATTAAGGTTGGATTAAGAATAAATAATGCAAGCGACACGCGCGCGAGTATTTGATGTTTAAAAACTTCAACACGTCGCATATACATAAAGGAACGGAGAGAATGGAACAACCATTTTGATTAGGAGTTCATTAATTTATTTTCTCGCTTTCAACGAGCTTGCTAACTTCCTCCTTTACGCTTTTTTGCTCGAGTTCTTTTACGATTCCTTTCCTCTTCTCTGTCTCTCTTTCTCTCTCTCTCTTTCGCTCGCCAATCTTCAACTTCGTCTTCCCACCTTCTTCGTGGATCTCAAAGTAGGGCGCTTGAGGTGAGGGCTGGCGAGCACAAGCAGGGTTGTCGGCCACAAGATTTACAAGAGCGGGGGCCTCGAGGGTTACGACTCGTTATTATATGCTTTAATTACAGCTCGCGGTAATGAACTATGTTTAACCGTAACGTGGTAGGCTTGGCAATAAATTAACGGCGTGGAAAATACTAAATCACAACTTTGCCGATGCTGCCGAGTAGATAATCGGATGCCAAAACAACTGTATACGAGTATGACGCCCACAATGAATGTATCTATATTATGCGAATGCGCAAAGCACGTTTGTTGCGTTATTTCGTAATCAAAACTATCCCGACGCGAATGGAAAATAATGCGACTGGGAAATTGGTGGGAGATAAAAATAAACCGTCTTATTCTTAGCTCGCAATCTAATCGGTTAACTGACTGGACACTCTTGTGTCTTGAGAGAGAGAGAGAGAGAGAGAGACCGTAAAAAAAATAAGATAGAGAAAGAGGGAGAGAGAGACGGAGAATCTGACATCCCGAAGAAAGGGGAGGTTACCGAGTCAGAATTTATCGGTCTCTAATTAAAGACCGCGTTACCATCGGAAGGAGGGCGCGATTCCGTGCAGCGATTCGAATTAAACCCTCAATTCCGGATAAGGAATATAGTCTCCGACCTGCGCCATCACCTATATAGACGCCTCTTGTTTTCCTGAGTCTTCATCAGCCATTTGTCTCTCTACGCAACCCGCCTTAAGCCGTTCGACCTTCGTAATGCTACGTAGCAATTAGAGATATCTGTGCATCTCGCGAGTTGCGCAAAAATAGAGTCATATCGCGAGAATATATACGCGTAATAAAATTTTATCCTCAAAATGTAACATTACGAGAGATAAGCGTCGTAACGAGATGTACAAAGGTGTGTAAACCGAAACTAAAAATGCGTAAAGTTAATATTTCCAAAAGGAGTTATTTATAATTCATAATTTATCGCAATTCAATGCACTTGCTTTTTGTAATTCATAGCGTATCAACTTACGGCATATCGCAGATATAAGAAACAAGTTGACGCCGTGAGACTAAACTTTTGCGTCGTTTATAAGACTGAACGTCTTTCAGAGGACATCATACATTATATCCTCGTTAGCGAGGCACGCGTCAATTGGGATTTATGCGTTTGGAATTGCGCAGCTCGCTCGCGACGAGCGTTCCGACTCTCGCATTCGTTTGCTCGTTGTCGCGAGGACTGAATTCCTCCGTTATGCTACTTCGGAAACGAGACTTTAAAGCTCCGGAGAGAGGAACGCGTCTCCCCCGACATTGCTCTCGAAACAATTTCGACATCGCCCATTACTTTGAGTTTAATGCGATACGGTAATCGCGATACGCGGTACGTAATGCGAAAGAATGTCGTTGCGCGGAACAGCTTCCCCCCTCCCCCCTCTTGGATAAGAGCCCCTAGTGCCCCTAGTCCGGCCGCAGCATCTTGGAATAAAGCGAGCGTTAGGAGAGGCAGAATCCCGCGGCGCGCTCACGCGATGGCCGGCGATTATTTCCTATTATTTACCTTATTATTTAGGTCCGTGAGACTGGACGACCGGAGCAAGGGGGGATGCCGAGGGATGAGGAAGGGATCCCGCGGAGGTTAGGGGCAACCGTGGCCGCGCGCGGCCGTATTGATCTTATCCCCCGACATGAGAAATGCCCGCCGGTTTAATAAACTCCCGGGACTTATGAAGCACGTCAGGGTGATTCACGGCCGCCTCATTGAGTCGTATTTATACAACCGCGGCTGATAGATTTATGGAGGACAGCGCAGCGTGGTCCCTCCTGCCCCCTCCCCCTTCCTCCCCCCGGCGTCCTCCCCCACTAACCACTTCTCCCTTCGGTATCCCACCTCTTTCGTTCCGTACCTCCTCCATCTCCTTTTTCCGCCACGCTCTCTTTCGTATTATTGCACACGTACACGTGTTCGGAAGCACGCGCGAGTATATTCCATTTCACATGGACACTGATTGTCCATCTATGTGCGCATCGGCGCGCGGAGAGACGGCAACGGATGCAGAATCGGAGGATGAGATGGAAGAAACGAAGAAGGGAGAGAGGCGAGACACACGCGCGGACAAACCGTAGCGTGGATCGCAGGCTGGAAAGGAGAGTAAGAAGAAATGGCAGGGGAAGAGGATAGGAGGGCGGAAGAGAGGGCGGATGGCCGTTCGCCGAACATGGTGGACCGTCTATGGATGTCAGGAGGAGCCCATGGCGTCACACATGCACCTCGCCTCGCTGTACGAGCGAGAGCGAGCAGCCTTATAAAGTAGCCGGGCTACGATTTAATCCGAAATTTATTTCCTCCATTAGTAAGGGCTTGTCTCGGGCTCCGAGCCCGAGTGAGTGAGAGGCTGACGAGGACGACGCTTCGCCTTCTCCGACACTATCCCCCGTCTTGTCTCGCTTCTCTCCTCTCTTTTTCTCCTCCTCCCAGGAACGTCGGAATGCGCGCCGGTGCACCGGTGCATCGCAAGCACACCACTACATTATGACTCCTATATCGCCATCTTTATTATATCCGCGGTGCACCGGTGTCCGCAGTCGCGTTTGACAAGCGTCGTTTCTTCCTCTCGTCTCCTTCCCTCTTTCCCCGTCCTCTCTCGCGCGCCGAGCCTCTTCTCTTTTTTGGCAAATCACTGCCGGTGAATTCAAGGCCTCTCGAGGCGCGAATCCCCGAGCTGCACCGAGCCAGGATCGCTCAATGGAGAACTCACTCGAGGAGATCCCTCCGGGTGTCCGTTCTGTCGTGACGAGGATAGTCGAGGATTAACACGATGCTACGAAGAACGGCGCTTAACCTCTGCTTGAAATAGTCGCTGCCATTGGTAACAGCATTTCGCAATCTCGGCTCATCGGCTTTGCGTTATCCTTTTGTAATCTTCCTTGGTTAGTCAAAGGCTGTCTCCTTTAATTACGACAAATTAACTATTTTTAAATATTTCGGTACCATATTTAATCCTTTGAATAGTCGTTTGAATTTACCGATAATAAGAAAGACTTTGCAAACTTTGTAAAATTGGTTACATATATTTTTATAAATATATTAATAATTTCTATTAATACAACTCTATATGTTTATTTGTCTCTTTTCACAGTACATTAAAAATAATAAAAATACGAGACCCTAAGTGCGAGCAACATTTCATTTGCAAGATGTTTATTATTACATAGTTTAAATTTCACTCTCAAAATGTGTTTCTTTTCAATGATTTTGAATTTGTCAAGATTCCATATTATTTTAAAAAGGACAAATTTAATCTTTTCTGCATCCTCATAGATGTTTGATGCCATAAAATGACATTCAAATATTCTCTTGTAATTGTAGAATTTCGACAATAAAAGTGTGCGCATCGCGACACTCGATTATCATTCACAGATCGATTGAAAAGACGTACGAGGATGAAAGATGAGAGCACATTACGTAGATATCATAGATGGAGGTGCTGCGTAAGATACGCATCGCCTGGACCGACAAATTGCCTTCCCTCTTCTTTCTGGAGGATCAGTAGTTTGGTAGGTAGGTAGATGCAGTAGGTAGGAAGGTTATATGCCGAGAGGTTGAAGGGTGGGGGTTGACGTCTCAGTCAGCGAGAAAGAAAGAGAAAGAGCGAAAGGGCAAGCAGGAAAGGCTGACGTAAGAAGAGAGCGGGCAAAAGACTCGGGTACATGGTCTGGCACGATCTTCCTCGATCTTCTTCCACGGTGGTCGTTTCATCCCTCGGGGGATCGAGGAGGATAGATCACTTTATTACGTCTCAAGCAGATTGACACTGCATTACATTAACAGAAGAAAAAATTCTTTACAGGTGTAACAAAGTTGTGCATAGAAGACATAAATAAAAACTTTTATATAAACAGAACATAAGAGAAAATCTACAACTAAATATAAAATAACAAAGAGATAATTAAGTTGCTAATTAAACAAAATTGTGTACGGAAAATAAATCATTAAAGACATCTGAAAGGTGTCTAATAGAAAAAAAATCTTAATAGAAAGAAAGGCGTTTAAAAAATAAACTAGTATATATGTGGTAAGAAAAATAATGATATATTTATGGAAATAATTTAAGAGTATTTTTAAAAGTATTTTTTTTATTTGTATATATGTGTTGTCCTTATTTATTCTTTCTTTAGTCATGACGGATCAACAGGGGCAAGGTATTGTAATAAAATCAGCAAAATGCGGCGCACCAATTGCACGCGATTAAGGATCCGTGTCGGGATAAATTGTAAGAGAGCACGAAATCAGTCGGAGTAGAAACGTTCTAGTTTTATCACGAGTGGGAGAAAAAAAATTAAGGGCAACAAGTGGGTGATCGTTGACCCTAATTCTGCGAGGAACCTGCAGGATAATAATGCGCAGGCAGCAAGCACCGACGATCCCGACTATATACATTTGTGCATTACAATAAGATCATAAGTGAATAGGTCATAATCTCTCTTGTGTGGACCGCAGCGTAACAGAAAATGAATACAAACAATCGCCAACTAAACGGCGAATTGTAGAAGTCTGTCGATTCGGTACGACCAGCAAAACCAGTTTGGTCGTGTAATATTGGAACGGATTCGCGATTGTCGTATCAATGATCTAATCCGCGAGCGCGATCTAGGAATACGAGACACACGCGGCATGGCATTTGGGGGTGGCGGGGAAAAGAGGAGCATGACATTACGTAGGCGAATTAATCATTCGTTAAGCAACGCCGCCTTGTCGAATGCTAATTTTATCGCTCGCGGTTTGTATGCATTAAATATCATTGTAACGAGATATGGCCTGCACGCGCATTATCGGTGGATCGGCCATGAGAATGTGCCGTTTCCAGAGATGTGACAGTTAACGATGAAATACAACGCGGGATATAAATAAATCATCCGCAGGTCTTGAGAAACGAGCGAAATAATGCGCAGTTCTTTTTTATTTGCTTCCTGTATCAGGAGCGCTTCATTGCCGTCAATGCGCGTGTGACACGGTTCGCTCGTCCTTCAAATCTTAATGAAAATAATCATATCGCGACCCACAAACATTAGACGCGACACAGATTCCCCCTCATATTACATTTCTTTATATTAGTATATTATAAGAATCCCCTTAGTTTACTGCTGGGCTAAGAGATGGCGTGAGTAGGAAGAGCTGATAGAATGAGGAAAAATGGAAAAAAGTATCAAAACTTCAAATTTTTATATTTGATTTACGTCAAACGATAATATATAAAAATGCAAGTATTATTAAAAGATTATCGTTTGTGAATTATCATTATTATATTGTTTGTTGCATCGAATTTTAGATGCAAAATTTTAATTAGTCACGAGATTATTAATTTTATAGATAATTTTTAATAAAATAGATTTTTAAACTTATAATATACACATGTGAATTACGATATATTAATATTATTTGATCGTTTCTTTCTCGATTGACGTGATAATTTTTTTGGTCGCAAACAGAAACGAGACAATCGCTGCAATAATTTTCTTCGATCCTTACGACACGCTATAACGATTTAGTTCAGAAACGTAATCGCGAAGAAAGTTGGAGCTATTGTTGCGATACATAACGGCGAGACGTCGCGGCTAATAAATGATGGACTGGCGATCAAGATTACTTATTTCTGAAAGGCTCTTTATCCGTGCGGACGTCGCCGCGCAATCATTCTTTCAACGAGAGCTACGCCGTCAATGTGCGCTCACGAATGGCCTCGATCATGGCGAGCCTCGGTTTGCCTTTCTTTATCGATCGTCCTCTTATTATCCATCCCGCGAACTCATGACGTTCCAACTGTAGCGATGCTTTGTCGGCCGAGGGAGCGAACGCGGAATACGTCGAGCCCGAGGATGAGTCTTGCCGTAGGAAAGGTGACGCGGACAAGGTGACAGGTCAGCGACCCGGGGCCTCACCTGTTCCCCCTTGAATCTCCAGCCGCACCCCTCGATGCTCTAACCGAGGGAATACGTCTATCCCTCTTGCTCTCTGTCATCGAATCCCCAAACTCCATTCCTCGCTCGGGATATTTGTATGCTCTAATGATCCCCTCCCTCGCTGCACACGTACGACGACGCCGACATTCGCTTCGTTGTCACGTCCACGTAGATACAAGCGTGCATACGCGCAGCGCGTTTGCGTGTGCGCGATGGTCACTCGCTATAAATCAGATTCCCGTGAGATAGCTGCTTCTCTCCGTTGAGTTTTATCAGGCGTACCGGCGCCGCGTGCTAATTAAACCGACGTGAAATAATCGCGGCCGCTTCACGATTGATTGTTGATCGAGTACGCGTCTTCCATCGTCGTCCACCCAGGAAAGGATGCGGGATTCTGCATCATCTCCTGCGATTTTTAAAGACTGGCGCCGCAACGTCGCCGTTAATCCTGGAAACAGAGAGAGAGTCCAACACGCTTGCCAATGTATCTGATGAAATGATAACGACACGTTGCTCTATGTTGTTGGGAAATTAACGGTGACAATCATCAGGAAAATCCGTGATTGCTGGAATTAGCGCAGCTTTGCGTGCCGTGATACAACAAACATATCCTCGATGAGATGACTGAAGTGATCGAATGGATGCAAATTGCTCCGACATCAGAGAGCACTGATTATTCTCTCTCTATATGATGCATATTGTTTTAATAAAATTTTCTAATTGATAGAATAACTTTATTACTTTTTATTGTAGCTAATATATCAATCTGTTAAAAAAGTATCTAGGGTCTATTTATTTTTTCCACATTTAATTAATGTTGTATAATAACAGAAAAAATTACAAATTGATAAACCTTTTTAGCTTATATTTTAGCAGAGATTTTAATCTATCTTTTTAAAATTCCTATCACTCTGGAGTAAAAAGAAATTTAAAATAATAAAGACATATATTAATTGAAATTTTTTCAAATAATTTATTTTATATAAATTTGAAAATATAATTACATATTTGTTCAGCTCCTTAAAATGCAGTCATTAATTTTCTCATATAATTAAGTAAATTATGTAGAGATTTTCAATTTTACATAATTTCTATTTTCCATTTAAAAAATAAAATTCATTCATGCCTATTCGAGTCTATTAAAAAATTACGCAAGAACGGAATCTTAATATCTCTAAAAGAAAGAGCACACATGGAGCCGATGGTTAAGTAAAGTGTTTCCAAGGTAAGGGTAATAGGAAAAGATCGAAGCAAGGGGGAAGGCTACCGTCTCTGGATTTATGCGATCTTCCACCGCGTAGGGAGGATCATAGCAAGCACCTTCGTCCCGTCGCGCCTCCATACTCGAGGTATAAGACTTTGTGGCTATGGTGCAATTCCCGTACGTATAACGTCCGCCCGCCCTCCCTCTTTCTCACACTCGTATATTATTTCGCCTGAACATGGATAATTACAGACCATGGCGAGATGGATGTGTGTCGGGCGGTACCGCGTTATCTCGCGTCCGTCCGCCTACGGAGCGTCTTTCTCTCTCGCTCTCTTTTGGATTTATCCCTCTATTGTCTATAGGGGTTATCATGTCTGGCACCGAAAATATGTACTCGCGTACACCTCATCAAACGCGAAGACTCTGCGGAAACAGTAATCCAGGCTTATCACAGTCTCCTTGAAGTAGAGGAAGAAATCAATGATGCGTCATGACAATAAATTACAATCTGTATGCATAGATTTAAATTTTATAAGCAAATAATTTTGTAATTATTAAGTAATTTACCATTTCACACAGTACACATTATTGGAGCAAAAATTAAATAGTGCATGTTACATAGATGTAAAATATGTACGAGAATTATTTATTTTCGCGATGTCTAAATTCAAGCAAAAGTACTTGGTTCAATCACTCGAAGGACCCGGCAACGAATCTAATACCTATCGTTGTCTCGAAAATTCGTAGCATCGCTTTTCTCAAGCCCATTGCATTCGTAGATCCGGTCCATCTTGCACGGTTGTCTTAAATGATTCAGTCCCAGATTAAAGATAACTGCGCGTGTAAGTTGTAATCGTGGCATTACCGTGTACCCTTAATGCGAACGATAAAGTAGATTTTATCACAATTATCGCTGTTGTTTATTACTCGGTTTGTAGTCTGAGAATAACAAACTACTTAGCTTGCGGCGATCGTAAAGCGACTGTACTACTTAACGACATGCATTGTAACAGCTGTTTCCTGTAAGTTCTATTACAATCACTTTCGTACCTGGTCGATTTATCGCAATGCTACGACTGTGTTACATTTAGTCCGGCTGCTGCAACGGCACAGCGACAAGTAGCTTTTGCAAAAGCCATTGTCTCTCTCTCTCTACCTGTTTCTTTTTGCATTTTTTCGCATATAACACGATAACACAATTCGTTACGCGCTTCAAGTCAGGTGAGAACGTCAGTTTTACTCGTATACGTCGAATGAAGATCTGCCAACCAATATTACAGCTTTTTCGCGATGCTATATACTTATACATTTGCTATTATATGAGTCCTTTGGAAATATGTAATAAGTGACAAGTTTGTTTTTTCAATAGATTATTGAATATCATTTCAAGTACCACTCTTTTAAGAGTCATCTTGGTGTAGTCGGTATAGACACCTCGCGCCATAAACATATCGTTTTAATCGATCGCTTCGAAATCCATTGCCGTCGTTCAGGATACTCGTCGTCTCTTTCTGCTTCGGGAATAGTTAATTCACGACCCGCGTGGTAAAAGGGCTGAACAGGTTCCGAGGGATACCGGTAGCAATAAACACTAATACCATAGTGCGGTATCTAGCGTGCAAAATATATTCAATATCAATGCACGCGCTATCTCTCGTTCTACGATGGGCGAATCTCGTATCTAAACAGCGCGCGAACATCCCGTGGCTCTAAAATATGAAGTGTCTCGGTGGTCCTTAGTTCGTAATCAAGGACGTTTCATGTCGCGTTGCTTCACAGTACGCTGTAATCACGGATAAGTCGTACTTATCGCGACCAATATCTTACATTGTCAAAAGTAACTCCGCAGTCTTGCGAGAAATTTATGCAAAGTACTCGACCGTGTAATTTCCATTATTGTAAATTCACGGACCAAGACTCGAGGCGGATATCGGCATGTTACGCGTTCGTATGGGCGGCGATTATTTAACGTCGGCTCTGAAATTGGTAAACTATCAATGTGGAATTTTGTCGTTAACTATCTGTGGGCAGAAACTCGCGTTTATCGTGTATCAAAACTTTTATTCCCAGTCTTACATGATTGCGTGATATATTTACAAGAAAGCGAAATTTGCAATACTGATTTTATATCAGATTAATTTTTTCATAATCTGATATAGCCATATGATATGTAATATTATGAATCAAGAAATTAAAATAATAAAAGATATTTTTATCAAGGAAATATTTAAAAAATATCTTTTATTTATTTAAATGTTATTTTATGTTTAAAAGTAATGAATATTTACTCGATTAATGATGCAATATCACTATGTGAGTTTTATATATCAGTTACAACAAAAACATGTAATTAAAAAATGTATCAAATTTTTAATGAGGGAATATATAATAAACATTTACAATATAAAAATTAATTCTTACAAGAATATATATATGAATATTCTCGTGATATGGCGAATATGTTATACAAGGGGATCCGTGATTATTTCAATTTGTGTCCATCGCCAAAGAATTTATGCAAAGATTATAAACCTAGTATAAGAATGGAAGCCGCTGTTCGTCAACCGTATCGTTTTTGATGTCGTAGAAATAGGCACATACACAGTACCACGAAGGCATTCTCGGTCTATCGGGCTCTATTTAAATATACATCAGCCCAGTGAGTTATAGGACGGGCTATGTGATTTGTGACAAACTGGCTCCGCCATTAATTACCGTGCAGCATCTTTCCTCGCCTTTCCTCTTCTGTAGACGCACAACACACACACGCACATACACATATACATTATCGCTATGTGCGGGATGCGACTATCCAGGCGTCGTGTTACTCGGCTTTCTTGACTTTTTAATCTCTCCATTAATTGCTCTTCTGTCGCTTGCTACCCTCTTTCACTTGTTTCCTCTATTCTCCCTTTATTGCGAAAGATTTATTTTATATCTAAGGACTTTGAACGGTTGATAAGTCAAAAGTTTATCGCTTTCTACATCGTTATCATTTGATTAGAGAAAATGTAGAAATTGTGCAAGCTATTGTTGCAGGTAGTAATCTCCTAGTCTAAATTGAGAGAAAATATTACCAAAATTTAATGTAAAATAAAATAAATGTAATGTAAAAGACCTATATAAAAGTGATTTAAAAATTTTGCGAAACTTGTAATAATGGAAAATTAATATCCGGATTTGTATCGAAAGTCTGCATGCGCGTGATATTGCGAATAAATGAAGAGAAGAGCGCGGGAAGGAGATCGATGAGAAGAAGAGCGATTGCGAGAAAGAAGGGGTGGTGATTATGCAGGTCGTTTATTCGATAAAGGCTCGAATACCGCCACCGCGTGAGGGTGAGGATGACACAGGGTGAGATCTATGGCCCCGTAATATTCTATGAGCAATATTTACGGCCGCTGAGATAAGTGCAAAATGTTTGCGCTTGACGAGGCAGCCGAGCTTCGCTTGCAGGATCTTTTCAAATGGGTGTGAACGCCATTTACGATAAAAAATGTTCTATCGAATTACGACTGGTTTATTTTGCCAACGTTATTGATTAGTTTTTTTCTAAAAATTATGTAATTATTATCATTTCAATTTTTCACATTTTAAATATTGTGCGTATCACATTATGATTAAATTAGACGTTAATCATGAAAAGATGTGTCAACTTGAATATTTAAATTTGATAAAATATTTTCCCCATTCATTACTTGTATATATCCAAGACAAATGAATTATACAAGAATTAAGAAATGTAGTCGCATAATTTAAATTGAAGATTAGAATAAGTATGCAACGATTTTACATGTACGCTATGTAGATGGTCGATCGAATAATAAACACGCAAAGAAATATACAACACAGGTCCTCTCGTGAAATAGATAATTGTTCGCGAATTTCGAGGTTACCGCTGGGCTACTTCCTAATCTGCGAAGTAACCGCGACGCAAAATCCAAACCTACGGTCCTGCCGAGTATCGTACAGGACGGGACCCGGTATCCTCATCCTCCGCGCGCTATCGAAAAGCTAGTATTTATAGCTCCATTAAGGCCGGGACTAAATCATCGCTGCAGCCACAACTTTGTTGTATCCAGCCCGGGCACTGCCCATCCGATACCTTCCCAGCCGCGGACCTCTTGTCTAATATTTCGTACCTATGGCGTGGTCTACTACACACGCCTGTATATTTCAAGTATCGATATCGAGGTTGGAGAATGAAAATTTTACCGCGTCTCCTTCCGATAGCGGGGAGACTCGATGCGCGGAGGAAACTAGAAAAGTCTCGTGTCCTTCGATCGAGCTGTTCGGGGTCCTCTTTTTTTTTTATCTTTCCCGATACGATTGCTTATTTATAAATGCGAATTCCGCCGGCAAAATTACTACAATTCTTAGATTAGTTCGTGAAAGCAGCTCGAATTTCTCCTCGACATTATTCCGCCTCTCTCGTCTTTATCTCGAATTGTCTATTCAACGGCTGTCAAATGCGAGAACCTGTTTTATATCCGTTCATTAAATTTCTACTTAATCGCGAACTGTCAACTGGATTCTAGAATGCCCGACACACGCGCTAATCTATGAACACGGCCGTGTTCTCTTAAGAGGACAATTTCCGAGTATTCGTCGAACTCCGCGTCTCGGACGTAGATTCATCCTGATGACGCGTCGGTGGCAGGATATCGCGGTCCATCAGGTTGTTTAGTGTCGGCGCGGGCGTCCAACAGGGCGGCCCCGTCAACGGCATACATTACGACCCACATTTACTCGGAGTTACACCGGACCAAACCTCCGTCCGAGGTACACTCGGCCGGAGCGTGAACGTGTACGCGAGCGTCCGCGCTCGAAGGGCCGGCAAACTTCTTTTTGGTGGCTGCGATCGGCGCGGCGCGTCAGCATTCATTAGCCCGGGCCTTATCGCGGTCCATCCTCCTTCTCTCATCTGGCAGAGGGGACTGAGAGAAGGAGAGAGAGGAAGAGACGAGTGAGATAAAGGAAAGAGCGAGAGAGCGAAACGTCTCTCGTTCCGTCCTTACGGTCCTTGACGATGACCTTTTTCGTTCGACTTGATTTATAATTGTGTTTTCGTCTATTCGAGAGGGCCCTTCTAAATCAGGACCATTGATTTCTCTAGTAAATGTAAATACCATTAGACCAACGCACAGGAATCATTATCGTTATCATTATAAGCGCGTCGTTCGACATTGGATAGATGGACGGTTGTTGCGGCTAGTGTATTATCCTGTGTATGCGGTCGTGCACCGCCTCGATCGAAGAACGGCCCTCGTAACATAAAATACTGATTTTATTTAAACGCCAGCCTCCTCGTCGCTCGGCAGCCACCGTTGTATTTATCGCGGGGCATTCCGAGCGGACGTAAGTATGTCGGTCCACGGTACGCCCGTTAATAATGTCCTTAATCCTCGCGAGCCCGAGCTCAGCGGCGATCCTGCAGCCCTCGACCGGCTTTTTTGCATACACCGCGTGTGTGCAAAAGCATACACCGAGTTGGGCGGCGGGGCCGAATTCTCGCTTTCGGATACGGTTTTTCGGCGGTTCGCGATATCTACTTTACGACCATTCTGATTGCGAGTGTAGGCAGGGAAGACGATTGCGGCGGCCTGGACGTTCCATCGGGTTCGACGATATACAGCACGTTGACATATGAACGAAAAAGAGAACCATTCAAAACACGCTGGTATATACAAGGACCAGATAGCGGACCGAGTTGGTTCTCTGTGGCAGACAGGCAGGCAGGCGTGGATTGTCGTATTTGTCGTACTTGGAACGATGCTAGATTACGGAGGCGGATGGAATGATCGCTGTTTGGCCTGGCATAAAACTGCGGGTTGTAAATAGAAGCGAAAAAAAACCGGAGAAATGCCAAATAAGCGCGCGAATGATATTCAAATTCAGATGCTACGACTTGTGCCATAAACTTTAATGCGCGTTAATAATGCTTTAAATTCTCTACTTTATGGATGTTTATATGATAAATTATTTTTATTCTCCATCAATGTTATTATATTGAACATAATATTGAACAAGTATCATGTCCGTAATAGGTGGTTTGAAATTGATTATCAAACTTGTCGCTCTTTTGACAAAAATTTAAATTTCAATAAAAATTATATGTTTATGTTTTCTGGATTTTCAGATATTTATAATAGTTTCTTATTGCGTCAATCATATAATATAAAATAAAATTGAATTCCTCCATTTGTTATTTTTATATTGATAAATATGTCACATTAGTTTTATACATTAATGAGAGTATTTATATAATCTTATTACTTTATTTTTTGTTTCAGCGATTGAACAGAAATTGTAGCTCGTCTCTCCTCTTCTTCATACATCCCGCGAAACTAAAACAAAATGTTGTACATTCGGTCGACGTCAAAGAGAAACTTTTGACGAGAAAGCGGATAAGTCATAGCGCAGAACGGCATCTACTTGAGAATTTATACAAATTAATTAAAAGACGCAAGGTAAAATGATACCGGACTGTCTAATTACTCGGGTGTGCTCGGGCAGCTTTGTCTACAAAAGATGGAGGTTGAGAAGTGGCGACGACGTTGGATCTTACGGGGCTGTACAACAGTCGAGACTAGACTGAGAGCGGCAAGGGGTTGCGGGGGAGGAGATTTCAGGCCACACCGAGACAACCGGGGCTAAACAGCCATCTAAATGCATCCGAGGTGGCGCTCACTGCCATTACGGCTGATGGACGCTTATTGACGCACGCCCTGCCAGCTAAGGCAGAGCCTCCAGCAAGCCCTCCAGCATCCCTCGATGGAGCGCCCTTCTCTGTCTCTCAGTCTTGTTTCCTTTCTCCTCCTTACCTGTTTCCTTCCCATTTGCTCGCTGTCTTTGCCCCAACGTCCGACTTGCCTTTTATTGTGGCGATATCAAGAAAGCGCCGCGAAAGCTTAAAGCACGGTCGACTCTCTCCCCGATGTCGAATCGCGAATTTCGTCACCGTAATTATTCTAACGAATGAAAGCACTTTGGATACTTTTAATTATTTTTATACCGATAAACACTGGATCGGTTACAACGTGCATTTGTTATCAATTATACCGTGTATTTTTTACTCTGTTTATAACATTTGTTTCGAAAAAAAATTTAATTTTTAATCTTGGGATCTTTAAATCGCTGAAATTTAATTATCGAAATATTTAGCATCGCAAAAGAATTAACGCTATAAATTTCGATAAGGAAAGAGCTTATAATTAGCAAAGAAGATAATGGTTGTGCTGCTTTCGCATTACATGTATCTTACCCATATAGACTATAACTGTGTTGAAAGTGCGTGTTTAACGCATATACGCACATTGGTAAAGATCATAGCACGTAATACCAAAGTTCGTTAAGCTAGTCAGCCTCTCTCAGAGAGAGCCGAGTATCATTCTGCAAAATCCTTCGTTCCTACTGGCTGGTTCGCTACCGTCGACAGGGGGTTGCCACGAAGGCAGCTTCCGCGTGGCAGCTTCAGCCGAACCCTCGTACTTCCATCGCCACGGCAGGATTATCGCGTTATTTATGCGGCAATAATAACGAGTTAGTATATGCGCGGGATGTGCTTTATATCCACGCGAGCCATTAGGGTTAATATAGCGCTAGGGTCTCTTTCGCGCTCTCTCATTTCTATCACTCTCTTTCTTTCTCTCTCCTTCAAGTCACAAACTCTTGTTCAACTTTAACCATGTATGTCACTTGTACAAATCTTACTCTTAACATGTATCAAAGACTGACGCAAGGAATACAGAGTATCTTTGAATTAAATAGACAAGTCGAGATTACATGTAAAAAAATTAATTTTGTCTTAACTAAAATTCAATTTGACATTATTTATATTTTATGGTGTCACATTAGTAGATTCAAATATTTTAAAACAAAATATTTAAAATATGAATGTGTGCAATACAAGAAGAGAAACGAATTATTAATGAGGTCCCTATCTAAAAAGGCATATTATATTCGATACTCAAAAATCTCAAAATTGATGCTGACTGGCTATTGCAACTACTAAAGCATATGAATTTTGAGAGTTTGTGAAAAAAATAAAGGTAAAGAAAGTTAAAGAAAGAAAACTGAAAAATAAAATTCTCACCGTGTTTATACTTCGTAAGAAGCTGTCATTGCGGAGATCACACATAGCTTGGTAATTCAATAATAATAAAAAGATTAAATGTAAAAGTAATAAAAAAATTAAATTAAAAAATTAAAGTAAATTTGTTTAGAATTAACTTTCTTTTTGTTACGTTATACATTGTATAGCAAAAGGAACTAAATATAGTACGCGGTTTGTAATGATCTAGTTATGATAAAAATTACAACCCTCTCTCTCTCTTACGCATTACATAATTCTTTTATCTTAATCCATATTGGCATCAAATACAAATGGATTTATAATCTCCTATCTAGAGCTTTTATGCGTTTCTCTTTGCAGGGAACGACCCCTGCAAACTCGCTTTTTCAGAATCGTCGAACCGTCGACGAAGGTCGGCCAGTTCGACCCGCGCGACCGTACTTCTCCTCAGTACAGTCGTTACTTGCGACAACATCGTATCTCACATGGCACCTGCTAAGTATCGTCGGTATGTCATACGAAAGAGGGGGCGCGAACGAATAATCTCGCTACGCGTATGACTCAAGTTTCCCCATGGTGAAAAGAAAACTCGGAATTACTGCGACAGAATTGTTTATCGTCTTGGCGATCAGTGACGTCGATCATGCACCACCTTTTCTACGGGCTGCTCATTTAAACCATTCAACAATATTCGCAACGTATTAAAATACATATTATATTTCTGTTATTGGATTCATGCAAAAAAAAATCTTATTTATGACATTAATTATATTTGCAACGTTCCTCGCACGAATATAAAAGCGGTTGGTAGTCGTTTAAATAAGGATCGTATTTCTTGTTCCCGACCCTAAAGTGCTATAACGATTTTGATCGCGACAACGTACCAAAGTGTACATCTCAATTAGTTTTGAAACAATCTCCATTACTTATATTATTAACTTTGGCGAAACGTATCCCTGACTATGTAGCAAATCTTATGCAGTAAGATTAAACGCTAAAACAAATGGAAGGAGTACATATGTTTGAATGTGTTTTATTGCAATAATGGAAATCAAGGATAGTTTAATATTCGAAACGATAAATTTGACATTCTTTGTAATCGATGCAATATATTATAAATATTTTGATTGGTGGATCCTGGTGGAGTAAGAAACAGTCGATTAAACGATTTTCTGAGAATTTTATAAAGAGGGAGAGAGAGAGAGAGTCGTTTCACGAAAGAAAATTCATGACATGATACACCGCGAGTTAAAGGCATCGCTCGAAAGACATAAAGTATTCCGTTGCTGTATCGAATTCCAAACAGGTTTTCCGCCGACGAAAACAAAGAAACTTCTTAAGTACGGCTGACATTTCAAACACATACATCCTCGAAACTACAAACTCTTATTGCATGCTGCTCTTAATCCTTTTCTGTTATCTTCCGTATCGATGAAAGGAGAATACAAAGAAAAAGTCAGATCACGAAATATAGACGGTGGCGTAAATCATCCAACTTCAGTCATAAAACGTGAAACAAGTTGCGTCCACAAGCGTCAAATGTGAAAGGACTGGAAGACAAACCTGCTGAATTCGGAGAACCGAAGAGGCGTTTCTTCTTCCGGTCACATCGAGGACGACATGGTCGACTTGTGGCAGTTGATTGGCCCGTATCGATCCGGTATACACGGAGCAATAGATCAGCAGAGACAGTGAGAGAAGGAGCCAGTCTTCGGTTTTCCTACTTCATTGCTTTTCCTTGTCGATTGCGCGAACGAATTGGAAGGAAGAAGAAAGATATCCGCGTCATAGATATACAACTGTATATCAAAATGAAGGCTTACAACATTGCAACATCGACGTATGGGAGAAACTAGGTTTGCGAACTTGGAAAGGGGAAAGACGGTTTGGAAGGAAGATGTCGCATCGATATGAGGCCATATACCGAGAAGCGGTGTTATAGCCTCTGGCTATAACACTCGCAGGGAGACCGAGGACAATTGCAGTGATAGCGAGGGAGAGAGGAAAGGAATTCAGGTAAAGATAGGAGAAATGTAGAACAGTCGATGGAAATGCGCGCGGGAAAAAGGACAAAGAGCGAAAAAGAAGAAAGAGAAGAAGAAGGAAAGTGTTGCATCAAGACGACACTAGATAACGACAAGGAGACTCATGGGTGCCGCAGGAGAGAGGATAGGCAGTCAACCAAAGAGAGGCGAAGATCTGAAAAGGTGGAGGCAAAGAGTGGAGGTAAACGAGAAGAAGGGAGAAGAAGAGCAGGAGGAAAACTGGCGAGGAAAGTGAGAGAGAGAGAGAGAGAGAGAGACTTTGAGAACGAGAAGAAGCGTTCTCGCGGCGGAGGCCGCACGCTGTTGTTCGATTCGAGCCGCGCGGCCGCGGAGAATACGAACGGCCGAATTATGAAAATGACCCTGTGTGACGCGGCAGCCACCCTCGCCAGAAGAGATAGCTTCGAGCAATAAACATACCGCCCCGTGCGGCCCCGCAGTGCCCCTCGTCTTCCGACGCGCCGCAGATCCTGGGGTAGTCGGGAAATACGAAAGGGTCGCGGAAGGGGTGGATGGATCCTTCGCTGTCGCTCGTTGTGCACACGCACGGGTAAACACGTATGCGGAACGTGAATGTGCCGTTTCTTAGAACAAGCCTTTGCGAGGTATCGTTCCTTATGATTCTTCGAAAGGGCTTGCAACGTGTGAGAGACTATTGCGGAGCAATGACAATTGTAAACCACAAATCAAATGTCAGCGAGTATAAAAAAATGACATTTTAAATTTTAATAACATATATTTCAAATCTCTCATGTTTGCGGGGATGTTTATCGATTTTGCATTTTAAGAAATTTTAAACGCTAATTAGCATGAAATGTATCTTTGATGTAATCTGAATATTATTTATTTAGCTGATATTTGATTTCGTGCGGATGCTTTTTCTATTCATTTGCTATAAATTTTACGTTATACATTTTGCAACATATTTCGAGGGGAAAATATTTTGAATATATTATAGATATGTCGAGAGAGAAAGAGAGAATAAAAATATGAAATATTAAGTTTAAGAAATATATAGAAGAAAATTTAATTTAATCTCTAATTAATTTTGCGAGATTTATGAAAATGTAAAATTTACCTCTACGGAATATTTACCGCATATTTCCATACGAAATGAATTAAATGATACAGCAGATTCCGCATCTCGGTTACTGATTTAGATCAAGCATTCATCTTACGATATGTAACGGTGCGCTGGTTTAACTGGTTTAACTGGAAAACAACGAAAGTTATGACGCGCGATCGAAATGAAATACGGAAGCTTCTATATTCTCGAATGTGATGAAATAATACGGTTAAACGGTCGCGTCCATCGCTCACGGACGACACTTGACCTTTGCGCACTAGTATCCTCCCATTGTGCAACGGAGGAAAAATATAGCGACGGATACATATGTATGTACCCTTAGTTTGTGCGATACGTATTGGCAGTCCACTAGCTACTGTAGAGTCCGAGAAAGGAACGCATCTCAAAGGAGTCGAAAGAATACCCCGTTAATCGTAAAATGCGGACACGACCGATTCCCTCTCCGAAAGAACGCACGACCCATTGCCCTAAAAGCTGTTCGATACGCTGCAGCATTTATCCTGGAATCTGCCTCGTAAATTTCCATTTTCGACCTCCGTTCTTGGCGAATCGCCGTCGAGGCTGCGAACGTACGACGATTGGTTCTCTCACGTTACTCGCCGAATAGATATTCGTATGTCGAAGACCATTCGACCGAAAGATCGATATTACGTAATTCCGGAACATATAATCATTTTGAATATCATTCGTAAAGTAGGAACTGTATTGCTGCATAAAAGCTGCTGCCATATATCGTGAGGGATTTCGAGGAATAGGATTTCAACTTTATACCATCTCCTTTTCCTAATTAAATTGATAATTATATGTAATATCCTGCCAAATGTCTTTAATTCTGCTTACGATATTTTACTATATCAATTTAAAAAATTAAAATAGTTGGAATAATTGAATATTTTTAACCGTGTCTCATTGTTTTTTCACCATTGTATTTATATTCAAAGAGACAATCGCACGCATATATTTATCGCGGTTCCAAGATTGAATAAAAATTTTTTCAAAAGATAACGTTTAGATATCTTTACTTAAAAACAAAGCATTTAGTTCGTTCGATGGATCGTTTTATTGCGTCGCGTTTTGCGGTTACTATACAATCGGTAAATAAAATAAATACACGGGACACAAGTATCGCGCGTTTCTGTATCTGCACATTTGTGGGTAAACGCGAAATGGTTGGGAATTGGGTGATCCAGCGTGGACACTTGCGATAAACAGATAACGACACGGCCGGTGTGTACAATGGGAGATCGACGTGCACCTGACGCGGATCGTGATGCATTTCCTGCGGATCGTTGGACCGAGCTGCGGCTAGAAAGCTCGCTTAGCCACCGAGGACCATTCGTCAACCCTTTGGGTCGCGTCTGCCCGTCAGTCAATCCTGTCAACCGTCAATCACCGTCAGCTTTTCCCTTCCACTCGCTCTTACGCAACAACCGAATGCATAATCAGACTGCAGTGTCCCTTATGCAGATAGCGGTGTCTATAGATCGGCGCCAAATTGCGGACGCTCGCGAATTTACTGCTCGTCGAATATATCGCGTCGTTGTAGCTTCGCAAACTGCCGGCTATTATTTCTCTCGAATGAACTTCCCGTTTAACACCGCGATTTATAAACCCTTATACCACCTAAAAATATTTTATATTTTGCCTATAGTTTATACGTGATGTAATCTTTCTTACATGACATTTATATTACTGGTATCATTTTTTATGCTACTCGTGTTATTTTCAATGATATTGTTTTAGCGCAATTTGTTATTCAACTGATTTTGTTTTATTTCCTTCACGCATCGATTATTATTCGTTTTTTTATGTCGTTTTATGCACTGGAGGTACTATGTCAAGGTATTCATTGCGAAAGACCATACCGTAAGGATTACAGTGGGTCATGACGAATTATCAAGCCCATAATGTGTCATTTTTCATTCGCGCATAAACGGATAGCAGGTAAATATTGCGCGAAACAAATTTATACGTACGCTCTTCCTCGCTGGCAGTCAAATATTTTTTGACTTATGGGACACGCGTCGACATGAACGAGCGATCGGATCCCGATGAACGGCTTTCAGTCTCGCGCTTCGTCCTTTCGACGCACTTTCCTCTTTCGCTCTCGTCCTCGTTCACTCTATCCTGCCTCTTTTTTTCTTTGTCATCGTAACTCTTTTTCAGCCGACCTTGATGGACAGGCTTCATACGCTAATTGCCGATTTTTTTTGGCTGGAAAACCAGCTCTGGCCAATGGTTCAACAGGTGTCGTGGTGGTGGGTCACGGCAAACTTTTATTTGAGCGTGAGAGCGAGGGAGGTAGAAAAGGAGAGAAGGAAAGAGAGGTAGAGAAAGAGAGAGAGAGAGAGAGAGAGAGAGAAAAGGAGAGGAAGAGGAAGAGTGGGTGAGAGAGGGTGAACGCGGAGTTCAGCGAGCGGGCGGGAGTCTATTAGTTCACCCCGGAAAAACGCGACCCCACCGACGGCCTCTCTACGTAGACTCGACCCGTTGTTTGGTATCGCCGATTTTTTTTTTCTTTCTCTCTCCCTCTTTTTTCCATTCGAACACGTCGACCACTGTAATCGCTCTGTCGAAGCAATCCCTCAGCCCGTCCTCACGGCAGACGCTCTAATAGCCCCGCGATTCGTCTATTCGATCCAGTTGCCGTACTTTGCTAAAATACGAAGTGGCTGACTAATGAATTAACCCCTTTTCGTTTGTTTGTCCACATAAAGATTTAGATTGAACACGTTTCTATAATTTCTCTTTTATAATTTTAATTATCAATTGCTTGTAATTTATCAATTATTGATATTTTAATTGTTTGAAATAACTGATGTTCCTCTTAATTTTTTTTCTGAAAAGAAAATTTATTCGTCACACAATATCTATTTATCTATTATTAAAGTAAAGCTTGATGCAAAATATGGCCCTCTTGCTCAAAATACTCCGCATTATTTTTCATAACTTGGCGCAATTATCACGAGTAGATGGTAGAGCAGCGATAGCGTGATGTTTATGACGTATATCTACGGTATCATAATTAAGAATCTTTTGTCGACCTTTCTGAAATCGATAATGCGGACATAAACGAGTTGTGATCGAGTCGGGTCGACGCCTCATTGTCATCGGAGGCATTCAGGATCATCGGTGCATGATTATTCCCCGTCGATCGTTTCGTTCATCGCGGCGACATCAAGGGCGGACGGGTTATTCGAGACGAGGATATCATTCTCCCTTCCTCCCTTCTCCTTTCCTTTTTTTTTCTGTCAAAAGATGACGAGTCATCGTCGTCATCGAAGGAAGAAAGAAACCAAGTGAAGCAGATGCGTCGGTCGATACGAGAGCCCACTGCTCATTGAGCGCGGGTAATCAATACGTTTCATTTCGGAGAACAATTCGAGGATCATAGATAATCCATCGTTCACCGGTAATAACATGCAGGGCTGGCAAATTAGTTTTTTCCCTTGCAAACAATGTCGAGATATCAATGATATTTACCAGAAACAATTTTCAATATCTGAGGATTTACTCTTTGCTTATAATAACAAATTTATTTTTACCCGTACAATTGCTAATCAATCATCTAATGCGATTCTTTTGACTCAATTTGCATTAATTATATAAATATAATATTATGCTAATTATCATATATTATGTTATTTATTATATAATTATATTGAATGATTTATTTCAATATAAATTATATAATAACCTGACTTATATAATGAAAAAATACAATGACTGCAGAGTTTATTAGGAAGCTTTCAAATATAGATAATATGGTACGTGTTATTGCGTATGCCTGTATATGTGTGCGTGTGTTTGGTTAGTCTCTATAATAAAAATTAAACAAATACAATAAAAAGTACATAATGAAATTAGCAGATATAAACGCGGGCATAATATATACGGAGCTTACAAAGTGGAACCAATTATAATTGGTTCTCGGAAGTCATTGCTTTCTCCCCGTGTTTTCTTCCATCGATTAGGTTAAATACAACTCTACAACAAATACTTGGAATCTTCCGTTGCAAACTATTCGCGTACGCCCATCATGTAAAGGTTCCGCGAGTCGCGGAAGACCTGCCACGGCATGTCGCGGTGGTTCGTGTCGCTTCCGGAAGCGACGTGCATCTTTTCTGACGTGCTCGCGTGGCCCGTGCGACGTTGGGGCTGAACGTCAACGAAACGATAACTTGTTTTCGCATTCGTCATATATCCGTGTGCCGAGATCCGAGTCTGGGCTCTCCGCCGTCAGGGCAAAGTCACGAAATACAGGAGACACGGAAGAGACGCAGGAGAGACGGACAGTTGTGCGCGACCCGCGATACCATTGGAGAACTAATGCTCGTGGTCACGCACGAGCGATTCTCGCGGAGAATGACGGGACGTATTCCACCTTGTATTGTTGCGCACCCGTCCCACCGCGTGTGCGATACCGTAAGTGCCTACATAATACTTTTTGTATATCCCGGCCAGGCCAGGACGTGGAGCGATGAAAACGAGCGGAGATAATAGCAAAGAGATAAGGGCAGCGCCTCGTTACATTACATTCGGCGTGCCAGCTGCGCGACCTCCTTGCTCGTATTCTCCCTATTCTTCGTCACTCGATCCTTCCGCCTGTCCTTCTCCGGTTCTAACCCTCTCTTCGGTCCTCGAGAATCTCTCATCGTGATCGCATTTGCGTCTTGGTTACTCGGATCTTACTCTAGCTATCGCAACCGCGCGGTTGATGTTGCAGAAATAACAACGCGAGGGTTTCAAAGTGACGACTCTTGATTTACCCCCGCTGGATCTTATTCCTTCCCCTCTCATTTCTGGTGATAAATCTTTGTCCTTTTGATCGCCAAGAATGCTATCGTAATATATTCTTACAGTTATCGATTAGAAATTATGTCTTTTGAAAAAATGATGGAGAAATTTCGAAACAATGTGTTAGGAAATTCTAATATTTTACAATTTATTTTCATCATTAATTATTACCACAATTTTTATTTAAGCTACTTTTCGTACCTTTAATAGTATGTAATTTGTGTAATTTAAATGAGAAAATAAAAAAAAATATCGATCTCATAGCTTTGCCAAATAGTATGGTAAAACGGTTAATGAATATTGTAAAAGAATCATCAAATATACAACGTAGCTACACAAATACGCGTATAAAATTATTATAAAATTCTGATACAGATTAAAAAATGATTTCTGCCGGACTCGTGCAGAGCGCCAACACAAAAACATAATATTTGCAGAAATTACGGTTCCATGTTCAAATCCACTTTAGTCTATCTTTATGCGTCTATGTCGAATCAATATTACACATACATATTTACGAGCAAATTCACCTCGAAACCACCAATAAGCCGCCGGCCTCATATACATATCCCGGCGCAATCGTTACCTGTGTCCCAGGTTTTGATTTTCGTTCTTTGTTCATTTATTTGTTTTTCCCTTTTTACTGAAAAATCTGTCGATTTACGAGGGCCGGCGCGTTTCCATCGCATCGACATTACCGCGCGCGCGTATCTGGTTACGCGCTTTCATTCGTTTATTTATCGCATGGAAATTTTGCTGATTAGTATCGTGCGGACTGCACTAATGCGTTGTCTCGTAATTCATCGATTTTAACGGAGCTGCCGGTCCATTGAATCCGCTGCTCGCCTGCTTACATTTGCGCATCGTGACGAGCTTACAAAAACTTGCGCAAAAAACCAAATATTCGGCTCTCGCACGATATATTATATTGTGGATTTATTATTTGAAATCATTATATCATGTCATATCTCGTACATATCAACAATAACGAGAGTAACGTTAAAATAATGGATAAATGGTGCTTTTTAATGTGTTAAATTGAATAAAATTACACAATTATCGTTGATGGATTTTTATATTATCGAGGTTTTTTCAATTAAATTTTCTCTGTCAATTTATATAATTTTACAACCATTTCGTTACAATCATTTCGTTATTATATACGTATAATTGTTTAAGTCTCATTCGCGATTTTCAAATCAAGTACGACAAACGTTAACGTTAGCTGCCAACTGGAATAATGGTCGGCCAATCTTCATTTTTCAAGCTCTCTATTCCCTCTCATAATCTCAGACTTGGTCTCGAAAAATCTATTATCCTGATACTTTCTCGAGATTCTACGCTCGCCCTCTTTCGTCTACTTGGCCGGCGCGTTCATTATTTCAAAGGCTTTCTCGCGACGACGGCGCCAGGCGTCGGTACCGCGGTACTTTACGATGCGGAATTATCCTTCGACGTCGTTGTCTTCGTCACGATCGCGCGCAAAATTCTCCAGTGCCGGCGAAGATAGCGCCGGTGGACGGATCCCCACGGGATGAAAATGGACAAAGTTTCCCTCGCGCGACAACCGGGATGAAGCCCCGACTCGACTCGAGTCGACTTGGATCGACTCGACTCACTCTGTCTCCTTCCTTCCCGCTCTCCTCCTCACGGCTTCTCCGTGCTTCGCACGGAACCCAACTCGACCATCGTTGCAGTTCGGCTCGCATAAACTCGCGGCGATACACTTGGCGCTCGTCCTGAAACGCGAGAGTCGCCTTGTTGGGCGCCACGAGAGATAAAGTCACCTCTCTCTCCCTCTCCCACGCTGCTGCCTCATTCAACGTCTCGACGGCGTTCCTCCTCCTCTCATCCAGTCCGATTCCAGCGCGCACATTAGGCTTGGGTAAAGGATAGAACGTATCTCGAACAGAGAGAAAGAGAGAGGGTTAGGGAGCAGTTCTAAAGTGCTGTTGGGTGGCGGGGTGGCGGCGTGCCGGCAGCCCCCCGGTCGCTACCGAAGGGAAAGGGGTCGGCGGTGGAGGCGGAGGCCGAGACGGCAGGGGGTAGAATTGTACGAACGAGCGGTTCGTGGATAGCGAGGCTGTAGGTTGGCCCGGCATCGAGCCGAGAGATTGGATCCCGGAAATGAGACAAACCGATGGAACCTCTTCCCCCGCCGGCTCTTCCCTTCGGATGGAGAGGAAAGGGGAGGGAGGGATGGTGGAAATACGCTATGCTCTCCTCGATAGTCGCCGTTATCCCGCGATGTATCTACCCTATCAGCGCTGCCGCCGCCGCGTGCTTCCTTGTGTATCTCCTCCGCGTACCCGGATGACTTTGTCGCCGAAATTATGAGATTGATCCGGAGTCGCGCGACGCGCCTCGTCTGGGCGGAATGTCGCGGACGGGGACCGCGATCGACTGTTTGTTCCATTTCCGGTGTTCCGTAAAATACAGTTCCATAAAACCCGATTCTCTCGCGAGCCCGTAATGCATTTTCATACGGCGATACATTTCCTGACGGTGTACGTAACGTCCTTCTCCTTAATTTATTTTTATTTACACGTTCGACGAGCTAATATTATCGGCCAATCGTTACCGATGTGTTTATTTTAATAGCTTCCCAACTCTGAAAGTAGAATCGATCATTGCAGTCTACGCCGGTAAAGGTGTAATATATTGCCAAAGCGGAGCTGCGAATTCGCTAGTAGATCCTGAGAGGATGCCTATTGCCGGTTTACCGATTCTGGAACGCTTCCAATTCGGGAAATCATTTTCAGGATATCGTGCGCTGGCCAGGAAAGAGCATTTATGTCTTAACAAGAGTCCAACTTCGCGGCCAAAACTATTCGCATGCATGTAATTCGAAAGTACAGTAAGAGGCGGTATTCTTTAAAGTTTTTCGAAAAAGACAAGCGTGCCGGGGGATGTAACAGGTGTTGCGTTACACGAGCGTAAATCGAGATTACCGAATGATTTTTTAACATTTTAAAGATGTTCTTCTCGTAGATAATCATTCTTCGACATTCGATTATCGACTCTAAAATGATACAGTAATTGATTTGAACACATAATAATTGTACCTTTGACGAGACCGGTTATAGCGTCATTATGGTTCCCTGATTCAGTCAGAGCACTACTGGAATTGATTAGTTAATTAAATAACGATGAACAATCATTCCTCCTAATTAATTAGATTAATTAGCAAATTCAATATTTCGCATAAAGTGCATCGAACCTGTGTACTACTCTCTATAATTCAGAAACTTGCGTTCTCTCTATCTTCCAAATAAATTTACATGTGATATATAAATTTTTTTATTACAAAATGTAGCTTTGAAAAATATTATCGATATGATAAAATAAATGTGTAAACAAGTTATATCTATATTTATTAGTAACCATATTTATTGCAAATTTATTTACATTCTTTTATTCAATTTCAGCCTGTATGTATTATATTTATATATGGAATCTAATCATTTTATCGGCAATCGGAGAAAATTAAAAATTCAAAAAGAATTTAATTTTTTAAAACAACATTTTTTTATCGCATCAAATGATTAAAAGTCTAATATTTGTTCGACCACAGAAAATGTACAATAAATGCGATCCTGAATAAATATTACCGTTTAACTCCATAAAATCAATTTCTACATGGCTGCAAGTAAGAGCAGGACGTATATACTCGCTAAAAGTGTAATTTTTGCAAAAGATTCGGGATTTGTAGTACTAGTGGCAACGCGCGGAGGCAGCTGGCTCGATCGCGACAGTAGACAAGGAAGGGTAGATGAACGGGTGGGATGTGGAAAATATGATGGATCCGGACGCGTCGTCGTCGTCGTCGTCGTCGTCTTTCTGTCCCGTGGCGATCATCCGTCAAGCCTTTGAAACTTGACGGAAGTCCCCTGCCCATGCGGGGCAGCGGCGTGTACGTGTACGTACACGGGGGTAGGTGTAGGTGTGGGGACGCGCACACCCCCGACCCGCTCGAGTGGCTGGAAATGCGCTCTCGCGCGCTCGCTCTTATTCGCGCTCGTTGTGTGCGGCACGACCGCGTTATATGCACTGACTGCACGCGCGGGCGACAACGGCGCGCTCGCTCTCACGGGGTGATAAATGGTTCGATCGGGCGTCGATGAAAGCGCAGCCGGAGCTATCCTACCGAGCCCGCTGCAAACTGTGAACCGTCACCGGACGATAGTGACGTGGCCAACTTCCGAGGGGCGAGTGTCCATCTTCGTCCCGCACTTTCGTGGCGTTATGGAATACTTTTTTTTTATCGTTTTAATTTTCTCGCTGCCGCTCTCGGTGGCGATGATCGTTTTGGCGAAACGTATCGCGTCATATGGAAATCCCAATTTTTTTGTTATTGGTTTTTTCTTATCCTTTTTGTAGGATACGTTTCTCGCATCGCTGGTTTCTCGGTTCGTCGATCCCTCGTCCAAATTTCGCCGCTTTACGACTGTCGATGGGACTTTTTCTTTTTCACTTGTCGTTTTTTTCTTCGTTCGGCCGCGCTTTATTCGCGGATGTTCATTTGGCGCATTTGCATAATGTATGCATGTTGCGGAACGCCACTCGGTTCGGCGTTATAAATATGTAAACGTCCTCGTCGTAACGCGGAATGTTCCGCTGCACTTCGCGATTCGTCGTTTGCCCACGGTAACGTGGTATTTGTCTCGATCCGCAGACAGCGTATTCCCTCCGCGGGCGACTAACCGAGAAGCGCAACGAATGGTCCTTGGCAATCTACGTCGAGAGTAACTGAGTTTTTAAAATCGAATTTCCGCGACGATATATACGGCCGTGATCCTGTTCCGCACGGGCGAGAGACATTAATGTAAACTTGTGTGTCTCGACTTTTATATATAGTATATATACATATATATATATATATATATATATGTCTCCTCTTTCTCGCTGGCCGAGGAGGAGGCGAGGAGGGTGGCTCGTGGTTAGTAGGGACGCGTTTAATGCAGTTTCGGGCGTTCGAGCGGCAAATCCATCAGGCGGATACCTCGGGCATCGCCGTACCCCACGGGGCGGATAAATACTTATTTAACGCGCTTATGCATGCAGCCGCGGTAGCGATACGACCCGTAAATCTGTCCGAGGAAGCACAATGCTGCTAATTATATACATTCCCGTGACGCGCGCGCGAGAGAGGGAGATCGCGTTTGTCGGTGGAGGGTTGGAAGAGAGAAGAGAGAGAGAGAAAGAGAGAGAGAGAACAAGAGGGCGACCTCTGGTACCTCAGGAGCGGCAAGCCGCGCTCTGGAAACCATCCCCGTTCTCCCCTTCCTCCCTCGCATCTCTCTCTCTCTCTCTCTCTCTCTCACTCCGGACCGTCGGCTCAAAAGACTCGCAGATTTATTGCCAAAGAGAGGAGGGAAAATGTCGACCTAAGCTCATACGTACCGGCTTGGCAGTTTGTATGCCCGCGCACTCTCCGTCGAGAGAGGCTAGCGAGGGAGTCGCGGAGGGTAAGAGAAAATGAGAGAGAAAGAAGGACAACGGGAGACGAGAGTAGTGTATAGGGGGTGGAAAGGGAGTATCGGAAGGGGTAGTTCGTAGAATGAGCGGAGGTTGAAGGAGGCAAAGAGGGTAGGTCGCTAGTCAAGAGGGGCAGAAACTGGCAGTGGAGGAAAGAGAACGAAGCTATAAATTCCATCCCTCCACGTCTCCACTCGTCGTGCTATATCGCTGATTTATAAATATGACTGTAGCGAAGTATAATAATACGTACGTATACTCACCGAGCCGCGTCGGCGCTCTCTCTCTCTCTCTCTTTTTCTCTTTCTCTCTCTGTGTCTTTTTCTTCTCTTTCTCTCGCTCCTTTTCTTTTTATCTCGTCTTCTCTCGCTCTCTTCCTTCCACCTTCTCTCTTCCAGTTTCATTTCTCCCTTTCTAACCCCTGCTTCTTCGTACCGTCTCCCTCTCTCCCCGCGGTACGTGCTTTGTACAGAGAGACGGCAGACTCCCTCCTCGTCCGTCGACTTTCCTCTTCCTCGGTCGACTGCACGGGCACCTACCCAACCGACCACCAACCTGCCTTGCCTTGCTTGCCCGCCTGCCTCCTATACGTATACCAGAGCCGTAATTGAAAATTGATTTACGCGGTCCAGGCTGTCAGTCGCCCGGGTAAAGATGAGAGGAGCCTCCATCCGGTTTCGTGAGGGTAGTTGCTGCCGCTGCAGCGGATAGAGAGGAGAGAAAAGAGAGACGAGGATGAAAATGTCGAAGCTAGAGGTAAAATTGGGAGAAGGAGAAGGAGGTGAACGCGGACGAGGAGAGACGCTGCTGGAAGAGCAACGCTACCTTCGGAGGGATGAAGAGGAGGTCGGTTGCGGTTGACGTGGAAGGGCGAAGAGGCAACTAGGCGGCGGGAGAGGAAAGGCGTGGGTAGGGAACGACACGGAGGGAAACAAAAACCAGACTTCAACACGCCATCGCACCCTTACGGTATAACGTCACTTGCAGAATATAATCAGGATTTGTAGCGAAGCGTAGAGTCGTGCCGCGCGGTCGGTGCCGTCTCGCAGGCGGGAGAAGAGGCGCTCGGTTTCGAGAGAAGGACGAAAGGTAACGTTCCGACGACGAGAGGACGGGCGGAGGAGAATCGCTGCGGAGGAGGCGCGGGTGAGCGTTATTAAGGCGCGACAAGAACTTCGGCGTGATGAGCGAACCGCCGCGCCAGAAGATACCGCCCGTGATTTATGCGACAGCGACATCCAACCAGCGAACATCCAGCCGAACCCCAGAAACGATTCTCCGCGTATCGTCTTGTGACCAGTCGCCCGCCGACCGATATCGCGAGCCCGATCTGCAAATATCATTGCGGCGTCGAAATCGGCAAATTTACGTTCTCTTACGTCGAAAATTTTCGCCGCGCGAAAGAAATTAATACGACAGCTTCTATTTTTCTCTCATCGATGTATAAATAAACCAAGCACGTCTACAGATGTACTTTTTATTTCACGATTTCATTTTAAGATTAATTTATTTTTTAGATCTTATATCGAAAAAAGTTTATATATATTTATGTATCTTTATTTATGAAAATAATAAAGCACGTGATTTTAAATAACATTCGATCTAAAAATTGATTCTAATAAAAAAGTAGAATATATAAATAATTTTACCAGCGCGGATCAAAGCCTCGGTATAAAAGCAGCACGCCGTGTCAACGTTGTACCGTTTCAAATGTGTTATAACGTGCGTTAGTCTCGAAGGAAAGCCATTGCACACGGCGCGTAATCCCGCGGCACGATTCACACGCGCGGCGCGCTATGACGCGTGAAAAATCACTAGCTGATTTGGCCGCACGATGGATGATTAGTTGCCGGCCGTATGTCAATGTACGGCATTATTTATTGGCAACAGCTGACATTCAGACGTGCGCTACCCTCTGCGATATCCTCCCCTCTCTCACTTTGCTTCCACCCCCGGGGGATCGTTTCTCTCGACACCTCTCCACATCGTTGCTCTCTCCCTCTCTTGTTCTTTGTTGCTGTCTATCTTCCTTTCATCCCGCACGCGTCTTTTTTTCCGTTAGACTGCCAGTATACTAGGTCTTTCATCCTTTCACCTCTCGCTCGCGCCCAACTTTCTCATTCCGTCTCTCTTTCTCGTTGTCACCAATAAGTCAAAGTTATCCCCGGCAGAGAAAAATGCCAGGCGTTTCCCAGAGCAGAGAAAGGCCGGCTTTCTCGATGTGATTTGTGGCAACCGTTCGCTCAACTCGCAGCACCAATGAGTCGGTCAGTCGTAAATATCCTAGCGGGACCCACGGACCGATGGATGGACAGGACCAAGAAGGTACTGCCTTTCGTACGATCGCTCCGGTATCACTCTAGTAGAAATCCATAGAAATCCGTGCAAAAGATGATATTTCATTCTATTTATTATTCGTACCAAAGACGCCTGCGAAATCCGCAAAGTTGCTAAATAGACAATGCGTATGATAATACGGGGTACAAATGATTACTTTTCGTACTTTATAAATTTATCGAAAGAAAAATTGTACAAGTACATCTACAGGCAAGATAATTGCACCTATATAATTAAGTTTGCATTGGAAAAGTACTTGCATAATTGATAGTATGCGCGATGGGAACACTTTGTGGAGAGACAAAATTTGCCAATTATTATATTGAAAAGAAATACGGAATAAAATCGAAAGATTATTATTGCGATAGCAACAAATACAGGGATAATCAAATATTTTATATTATCAAATATTTAATATTATGATAAAAACATGAAAATAATCATATTTTATTACATATATTTGAAAATATTTTTGTATTATAATATACAATGTAAATCAAAATTCCACTTTTGCAAAAAAAAAAATTTAGAAACCTTTGCTTTTTCTCTGCACACGATTGAAACATTTTATCATTTTACAATAATCAGCCAGCAAGTTATAACAGTAATGCGCCATCGCGAAAAATATCCAAAGATCGATATTAAGATCGATAAGACTCTTGCAGCTTGCTGTTCTACGTGCCTACGACGTTCTGGAATTACTGTCGGGCGAGGGTACGTAGTTTCCGGTACTATCTTACCAAAGACAGATAAGATACTTCTCTGGTAACTGGGAATTATAGGTTGGAGCGGTTTCGAACGGTCGTCGTTCCAACAGGCACGATCCAACTTCCGCAAAGCTGAAGGAGTACCTGAGTGGTATTTAACGAAGAATAATTAGATGGCGATAAATATAAAACAATCAACTCCTATTTAACAGCACCATCAGATATCCGCGGAAAAAGATGTGCAATTTAATAAACTAGATATAGAAAAAACACGTATATATTTTTTACAACCAGTACGAGAATAATGGGAATAAAATACATATTAAATTCCTTTTTACTTTAAATTAAAAATCATTATTACTAAAATATGACGTTAAAAATTACCAATTTATATCAATGATATATATGCAAGTACATGAGCGAGATAATTTTATCAAAATAATTGCGACAGTGAGATAGAGATAATCCTGCAGAGTATTTTCATTCAGAGTAACAGTCACAATTATTTTCGTTAATCTTGTATGAGAATATTTTTATTTATACGACATTGTACACGAAATATATACGATAATCAAGTAGTAAGAGTCGAAACATGTTGGTAACGAAGCATCAAAGAAGAAGAAAGATAGACGTTTGAATTGCCGATCAAATTCACGATCTACTCGCTACCCACCCACTTCGGCAGTGCAGCTTAGTCGAGCTCCACCCCTCCCTTAAATCACTCATTCTTTAATAATAGACAGATCCCATTATAATACCTGAGATTTATATCCGTGGCCCCTTTTTCTTTTGAGCGATAAATTTCATAGGTTTTTTTATCTTTTTTTTTCACTGCAGATTAGCCGATTACTCAGGTATGATCAGTTCTTCTAATAAAGGCATTGCAAACTGAAAATACATCTGCATTGTTGTATATTTGCAGCAGTAAAAAGTTATATCACTTGTGTAACCGATGTGTTGATAAAGTTTTATGAATAATGCATTAAATACTCATTGTTAAATTCAAAATATTTATCTCCCTGAACGTAGATCCAGATAGAATGCTTCATCTTTACTTTATCTCTTGCAGTTGTAATCCATTAGTAGTGGTTGCGAAAATTAAAAAGAGATTATGGCGCCTTATTGTGAAACGAGACTCGATGCAGAAACATAACTGGGTTACCGCAGACGACTCTTGAACCATATCCTCGTGGCAGATTCCATCGCATAGAAGGAGAGAGAGGAAGCGAGAAAGAGGCGGAAAGACTATGATGGAGTACAACGGAAAGAACGAAAGCGAGGAGAAATTGAGAAAGAGAGGGACAGAGTAGAAAAGAGAGGTTTCGTTAAGTCGCGCCGACGTCGCATGTGCACGGTCAGGGCGAACCGGACCTATAAATATTGTCGAAATGCGTCAAATAAATCTGAAGCTTTCCCATGTTGCAAGACAAAAAAGGAACGGGGTAAGCGATGGCCCGATGGCCGCTGCAAGGGTGACCCCTATTTATTGCCGAATTAAAGCGCGTCACCATTAATTTGCATACCGTGAACGCGAGCGCGGCGGAGGAGCGTCAACATGCGTCTGGCATTCCTCGTCGTTTGACGAATCTTGCGATCTCGGCGTCGCGCTTCATAATTACGCGCCCGTTAATCCGTCGTGGCTCAGTCGTCTCGTTGCACGCTAGCACGCCAGCAAACGTTTTGTTACTCCTGACCACTCTCAATCATCTTTTATTAAATGGCTCTGAATCTAATTTTATATCGCGACAAGGCACGAAACTCGGCAACGATCAAATATCTATTTTGCGTCTTGTTGTTATCACAGATAGTCGCGGATGAAAACGTAATCTTTGCGCAAAGTGACATTTTCCGCTCGAGAATTTCCATATAAAATATTAAAAATTTTCAATTAAAGTAATTTTTTTAAAAGCGTAAAATATATTATTTCCAATAACTCTTGTAAAATTTGAAAGAATAAACAGTTGTTGCACGATTCGTTGCAATTTCTCAAAATTCCACAAGAGTTTTGACCATCTTTGACATCATAAACAAAACTTTTTTCAACATTATCAAGTCTAATTGCGGAAGAGAGCCGCGTACTCGTCTTATAGCTCGTCGACTAATTGCTCGAAATAATTAAATCCGAAGATCCGAAGCTCTTCTTGTTCGTTCCTCCTGTTTGCAAAGCGTGTCCCTTCCGCGTTGTTTTCTAAAGACCGTTACGCAACGAATCGTGCGCCGTTGAACGCGCGGGACGAGCCGGTGTCTCGGGGTGTGAGCAGCTCGATCCACGCCATAAATTAGCAATTATTTAATTTTCGTAGGGCCTGGGGTCCTTAGACGGCTCTAAATCAGTCTCCGTTGCAAAAAGCATAGATAACTATGACGCATGGCTCTCAGGAAGAGACAGGGGTGCGCTCACCGGATTGTGGCGGTGGTGACTTGGTCCGGGCGGGGGGAGGTGAGTAGGGTGGATGAGTCGGACGGGGGTAAGCGAAGAGGACTCAGAAACGACGCGCTACCACACTCGGGTGGTGCAGCAGGAAGAGGGAGGGAAGCGACAGAATCGTCGAGGATCTCGTCGGTGGGGGTCTGCTTCGGGATAACTGTTAGTCTCGCGGTGCCATCGTGACAGCAAGCGATGCCACCATTCCTGCTTCTGTTCCTCGTGACGACCAAGGACCAACGTTGCTGGTTCGCTGCTGTCGCTGGTCTGGCTGGCTGGCTGGCTGGCTGGTTGCATGATAGCTGGTGGTGGGCGCACACTGCCACCGTTGCTCCCGGTTCGCCGCTGTGTATGTAAATGTGGACGAGAGCGAGATAGATAGGTAGATAGAGATAGAGAGAGAGAGAGAGAGAGAGAGAGAGTCGGGCGAACGAGCACACGGAGCTGGGCACAATGGCAACTAGTTTTAATTACAAAGTAAGGTGAAGCGATCAATCATAATGATGTACGTGAGGCAGGCGCGGCCTCTAGGGTGTCGAGGGTGGGAAGCGGCGAGGAGGAGGTGGAGAAGGAGGAAAAGGATGGAGACTGTCGAGACCAGGGGGAGGGAGGAAGGGGTCGATGCCGCGGCGGGGTGGAGAGGGCCCTCGCGTACACTTTGCGTATAATTTACTGGCACTGGATATACCTGAAGTTATGCTATACCGAAGCTGCCATCGTCCTTCTTCGTCCCGCGCGTCTCTTTCTCTCCTTTCCGCCATCGCTCTTACCGTCGTACTACGATAGAGTAGATCTCTCACTCGTTCCCTTTTTCTCTCTGTCTCTCTCTCTCTCTCTCTCTCTTTCTTCTCTCGCGATCTCTCTCTCTGCTCATTCCCACCGTATCTTTCTCTTTCCTTCAACTCTGTGCGCTTCGTCTGGCCGACTGGCCGCCATAACTCTCGGTCGCTCCCTCCGAAATATCTGATGCGCCACGCGATATTTACGATCAGCACGCCCTGGCGAAGCTCGGCGCTGAAAGCCTGACGGCGATCCTTCTCCTTCGTCGTCTTCTTCTGTCCTACGTCTGATTCTTACTCTTGCGTCTATTACCTTCTTCTTTCCCGTCTTCTCTCCTTCCTGCGACCGATTGGCAAGCTCGGGACCGTAAACGAGGTCAGAGCGCGCAAAAGGCCGCCGCGATTACTACTTTAGATTATAGACGTAACACGCCAATACGCGTCTTCCAACTCCAAAGACCAACAACTCTGGCTTCGATTAATTTATCATCATTTACAGCCATTGAATTTATCGATACTGATTAAAACTGCAATCAGGCAAGCTTGCTCGCGCGCGAAATCGCGCGTTTTACAAAAAGTAAAAAGTAGAAAATATATAAACACGTTTCGTTTTGTCGCACATGTTGCAGGAACGAGATTTGCGCGGTCGAGATCCCGCGCGCGGCCACCTTGTCCGTGGACGATACGGTCATGAATATTGCGTGCGCCGGTATTTTGAGCCGGCGTGACGAGCGTTGATGGGGATTCACCTCGGCCTCTCTCCTTGTGTGGCGCGCCGCAAGAACTCGGGGAGCGAGTGCCTTTTTCAGCTTCCTCGGTCGTTCCTTCACCAAGGAGCCTCCGCGCTCACGCACACGATATCCCAATGTCCTCCCTGCTCTGCCCTTTTTGCGCGTTCCCTTGCTCCATCTTTCTCGTTCGCTCGTGGCGTTCGCCTTTTCTTCCTTTACCATTCTTCGATTCGTTGCTCCAACGAGCGCCTTAACGCGCGCGTGAGCACAGACATCGCTCGCGTGACGGGCTGATGTCCATCAGCCACCGCAGCCACCATTGCAACCGCGGCCGCCGCCGCCGCCGCCGCCTCCGAAACAAAACGTAATTATTTCACGTGATTAGTTGACCGACCGACTTGGCCGCGCTCTTGCTCGCGCGGCATCCTTCTTCTTCGCAGAGTACGTAATGCACCGCTACGTGAAACGACGCCTCGTAACCCTTTCGCTTTTGCTCCTACCTGTCGGATGAATCATTAATGTAAATCACCAGCCGTGTCGTGCCGCGGCTAACGATCCAGCGCCGCGATTTTCTCTTTGACGGCGCGCCCGATGGATATGCGGATCCGTTAATTTAGAGACCCGGCCGATCTCTTTGGCGCCCGATCTCTTAAGCACCTGATGCGAGTAATACATCAATTTGTCTATGTCGAACTGAGGGTAGCGCACTCGCGGGAAAAAAGAGATATTATAAAGTACGTTTTATTCTCCCGTGGAATACAAATTACTAATTAAATAAATTATACAAGGGAGATTGAAGATTTTTATAGAGAATATTATATAAAACAGCTTCCGTTGGAGAAGGAACGTGCTCGGTCGCGATAACGCTTTGAGCGTATAACGATCTTTACGCGTGCAATTAATATTTTCAATTTATTCCTCCAGGAACATATCCTTCTAATGTGTCGAGCGTAATATTGAAATACGAATGTGCAAGATGTTTTTAACGGAAAATAATTCTCCGATAATTTCAGTATCGCAATGTCGGGGCATATTACGATGAAACGTAGACGCATTGTGCGCTGCGCGTAATTTCCTAATCGGTAATCCGCGCGAAGAGGAAGATGCTCGAGACGGGAACTCTAGTCTACGGGCGGAATGTAGAAAACGAGCTGCCGGAATCTGCGCAATCCAATTCGTTCGACGACCATTTGCCCGGTCGATCCAGCGGAGCTAAAGGCTAGACATTATTGGCCAGCTCGCGTGCTGCATGCGCAATGAAATAATAATAACGCCGCGAAATCTATTAGACACGTGAGCATTGCTTCCTTCTCCTTTAACGACCGGCGGAGGGTCCCGCGGTACCCGGGAGGCTTTATAGCGTCTTCGTGCACGCCCGTGAGTCACTCACGCGTGCGCGCGGCAATGGTCGTTCAGGGGCCGCAGCGGGATACAGCACGCGTGACCCTACTTTGGAGAGTACGAGCCTCGTAACCTTGAGATTTCCTCGCGTGAAATCGACAGTGAGCCATAAAATTCGCCACCGTGCACGCAGCCGGCTTTTTTTCCGCGTCGGTGTAAAGGCAGAAATGAAAGATGTATTAATTTAAACATTATTAATTTTGCAAAAATATACGTGCGAAAGAATATATATATTTTACGCGAAATTTCAACTTTTTATCATGGTTGTTATATTTTGGAAAAGTTGCAGAAAAATGTATTCCTTAATTTGTACGATAAAGACTGCCATTCCATGAAAAAGTATTCGCACGAGAAGAATAGTCGAAATGAAACGACTTGTAACGTTTATGCGTTTTTAATTACCATCAGTTGGAGCATAAACGGATAACGCGTCTGATAACGTTCTTAATAATTCGCTTTATCATATACGTATCAGCGAATCGTACGAGACAGTAATTATCCACCTTAATCGCCTTTTTTTCACCCCCTCTTTCGTACTTTACCGTTTTATGCGCGCCGAGTTCGTTCTTCAGATAAAGGTTCAGCCTTGGTACCAGTCGCAGAGCATCAGCTATTAATTAAATATAAAGTAACTGCGTTGTCAACAACGCGCTCGACTCTTCCGCGCCGACAACGGGGAATAACAATAAAAATGATAATCGTGCCCGAAGTAGCTTCTCGTGCCCGATCGAAAGGGACGAAAAGGGAGGGAAAAGGAAACGGGACGAGAAACGTAAAGGAAACGATACGCTATTTTCAGCGGGCCGCACGATCGCGCATACACGCTTGGCGCTTATCGGTGGCCGTGAATGCGAGTAATTTCACACGACTAATTAGCCTCTCGTTAGCCGAGAGCTCGGCCCGTTCCAGGAGCGAGGGACGAAAGGGAGAAAAAAAATCGGGAAAAGAACAACGAGATGATAATTTTGCAATACAAATCCACGACTTATCGGACTCGTCTCTCCTCCGCGCTCTCCTCGCGCTCTTGTCGCGTCGGAGTAGGTCCGCGAGGCGATTAATTAAATTCTCGGGTAATCAAATATGTCACTCAGCCGTCCGGTTTTAATTAAAGTTCGGACATTATCTATTTGCTTTATCATCGTAGAGTTGACTAGCGCAGACTCCACGGGACCCGAGGGACGGGATCCGCGGCGAGACGAGACGGAGGGTGCGGGGGAGAGAGGACGAGCAGATGAGCGTCAAAGTGATGGGAGAGAAGTTGGCTGACACCCGATCGAAAGTGTCACTAGCCCCTTCTGATAGATTGCGATTGGACGCTTGTGCTCTTTTTGGCGAAGCCGCCGCCGCCGCCCTCTCTCTCTCTCTCTCTTTCCCTCTTCTTCCGCATTTTATTCCCTTCTTATCATTATCGTTGCGAGATGAAGTCGCCGCGCGCGTTGTAGCCAACGATATTAATTGATCCAATTCTATCTCTGAAGCTTACAGATATTGATATGTGATTTGTATTAGTGAATGTAAAATTTCTCAGAGATAAGAATTCGTATCTAAAAGTCTACCGTGGCACTTGACGTTAAATGCGACTATAGGTGCCGCAAACTTTTTATTTTCCTAAGAAAAACAAGAATAATTATTCAATGTTATATCGTGCGTTGAAAGCTAAATGGTTCCATTTAACGTTGAATGTGCGAATATAGGCCAAAGAAATCGCGTAGAAAGATTCCATTAAACGTTGTCTTTTAGTTATATGTATACGTGGAGATGCGACATAATCAGTAATAGTAAGTTATCAGGAAAAAGTAACGTGCACATATAAATATATATATTAATATATATATTAATTATATATAATTGGATGCGTAAAATAAAGAGATGTCATAGTCTACTTTGAATACAGCAGAGTAAATAATTACCCATTCGTATATACATGTATAAATTATGAATGCCGATAAATTAATAATGAAGGGAAAACTTGTTTGTCTAGAGCTCGCGGCAAATAAACAAACGTCGGTAGATTCACTACAGCAAGGTGATAATTTCCGCGATTCGCGTGGATATTTTGTGGATGCGGCAGTCGTCACCGGCGACGACGACGACGCTCTCTTCGTTCTTCCTCTCTCTTTTTTCCTCCCTCCTCGAGAAGCTGCTGACGTTCCTTCGCAGCCGCCGCTGTTGTCGTCTCCTTCGTCGGTAAGGCGGTTTTACGTCTTATGAGTTCGCAACTGCGGCACCTCTTCTATTCCTCGCAATGATTTCGTCGCAATCACCCTCATCCTACCCCGTGCCAAGGGCCTCGACGGAGCGGTAATATCGGAGAATGGCGCGACGAAACTACGAGAGGCGGAGAGGCCGACCGACACTTTTGTCAATACACGAGGAAAGAAAGAGGACGCCGACAGGGCGGAGGCGTCTCTCTCAGCCGGCGTTGCCGCTATAAAGACCACTCGTGTCATTTCGCAATGACGAAACTTTGTCCTGAATTCTCCGTTTCTCTCGTTCACTCCGTGCTCCCCCCCGCCTCGCCGATCCCCGTCGTCTCGTCATCTCGCGTTTTCGCTCCCTCGAGTTCGAGGGTAAGCTCGAGTTTGTTAGTTTGAGCAGCTTGGTAGCTAGCTCGGCCTGTATCGGTACATTCGCCATTCTTTTCATTCTTCCTCTCTTCCTTCCCGCGTCCTCTTTCCACCCCCTAATCTTCCTCATCATTCTCTCTCGTTCCTCGTTGTCGCTGCTTATTCGCTCCCATCCCGTCTGTTTCGCACACGTACCTAGTCTACATCGGGCAATAACAAACTGCTCGACGAAAGTATTGAGAAACAAAAGATATATGAGGTGGCGGAAGGGGATGTGCGGAGAGCCCGGTGGTGGAGAATGGCGCGGGATGGACGACACTGAGTGAGTCGACGATGGGAACGATATTACGTCTTGTCGGACGCCATCTTCCTCTTACGACCACCCGTCACCTACAGAAACTTACGAGGACGAGTGGCCAAGAAGTTGTCGCTGCGACTGAGTACTCGACAGATTTCAGGATTTTTCGAGAAGACGCGAGGAATGGACAAAATGTCACCGATCGATTGGTCTTATGTATATATGTATATATATATATCGGTATATAATATATACAGCTATATATAAACTACGTATCTCGATTTAATGAGTTTAGTTTAGTATTTCAGATTTACAAACAATCGTCATATTATTATCGTCAATAATAATGATAAAAGCTTGAAGAAAATTGAAACAATACTTAGAGCACTCGAAAATCGATTTCAAATAAAATCATTGGCCTCTCTCGACAACGTAAAACCTACACTAAAGAAAAATAAAATTGTATTGCTTTGTGATTGAGAAAACAAATACAGAAATAATCAATTGCCATTTTAAATGTATTTTTACCGTCAGACGCAAAAGTATGATTCATAAGTTAATGCAAGCTGACACATTAATAATTGTTTGAATTTAACATCCGAGCAAGTATTTGTCACGCTGTGTCGACTTTCGAAGAGCTCAGTAATGACACGTATGTCAATGAATCGAGAATCGAGCATTACATATTTATCATTGAATTCGAAGATGAGAGAAGAGACAGGCGGGCCACGCGACGCACGTTGACGCATGGAGGACTTCCTCGTGCTCATCGTCGCCGTGTGTCACAGCTCACTCTCTGTGCATACTGATTGTAATGCACACGTTCACGGATACATGCGAATCATAATGCGGCCCACCCACTCGCTTAGAAAGACCACCGACGCCTACCAACCTGTCGACTTTGAATCGTAGATAGCGGCATTTCGATTTTGATGTCGCGCGTGTAAACATCCTTTGTATTTATACCGAAGAAAGGAAGGATGTATTCTTTCTCTTACAAATACGTTTAAGTTTTATATTATCTTTTATGAATCATCAATAATGAAATGATGTTAAAATGCATCACCTGCGTTTGAAAAGTAAAAAAATTATCATATTTAATAGCTAAAAAACATGAACGACAAAAGTGAAATAAAAATCAATCTTGTCACCTTTATTAATAAAAAAATTTGAATTTTCAAGATACTTTATTTTAAGGAAGATATTTGTGCATGATTTCTTTTTATACCGACAGTATAATATTAAATACAAAACTCTTTCCAGAAAAAAATAAAATGTCACAACAAACAAATCTTCTTGTTCGTGTCGTTTCTCATGATCAGGTCTTTCGTATGTTCGCATAATAATTTTCCTGGTCGCGCTAGAGTATCGATTGAAGAGAACTGCTTAGTACATCATGTGTGAGATAGTTGTACAATAGAAAATGAAAAAAATATTTGCCCTTATTGCAAAACTAAGAAATAAGGGTAGTGAGAAGAATCTTAAAGCACAATAGAAGGAGCAGAGTACTACATGTAGCAAAGTGGAAGGAACTATGGTCATATTTGATATGGACCGCAGATAACTGGTAAGGTACATGCGGGCTCTCTGTCATACAGATACGTCTTGCTCCTCCTGCCCCCGTCTTTCTCCTGGTCATAACTGTCCAAGGTGTATATGGCCCGGTTTTCTTTCGTTCTACAAGAGATACGCGTTCATACATAAGTGCGCGCCTTCGCGATCGACGTTGGCTGTGCCAACGTTTGTTCATACCTACAGATCGCGAGCCTAATCCTGAGAATTCGACCGCGGGATATTATTTATATAAACAGAATAGAGATGAAGGGGGAGAGAGGGGAATGCGAGTGGAGAGGTCGGGACGGAGTTTGAGGACGACGACGATGGTGGTGGTGTCGGTGCCGCAGGTGATGGTGGAGGCTACCGCTCCTCGCTGCGGTTACTCCCGGTCACGATTCGCGAGCTCCCGTATTTGAATACAATGCGTTATATTGTCCGCGTCATATCATATATCTCCCCGTTAAATAAACACTGTCTCAATATTTAGACCTCGCGAACAGGCCTCACATTTGCGCGCATATATCGGCGAGATCCCAGGGTCGAAAGTACAGCGAACGAAACGGAGAGGAGAAACAACGAAAACCTAACTCATCTTGTAGCCGAACTTTCTCTACATAAAACCGCAATATTATGTTACATTCAATTCGTGCTATTACAAGCAGAAATTAAAACTGCTGTTATATCGATGATTTCAATTTTCTATATCCCATGGGAACAAAAATATATCTTATATATATCGATTGTCTTTATTGTAAAATAATTTGATAATACATCGATATGATGTTTAATAGATAAGTCTTAAACAAGAGAATCTAATATTTATATTAAATTTTAAAATTTATTTCTATAAAAAATAAAAGATGAAATATTAAAATCGATGAAAAAAGAAATCATTCGCTTGCTTAATTAATTAAAAGTTTTATTTTATTCATTATCATATCGCCACGTCTCGTAATCAAGATTCGGCCGATGTATAAAGGTAGCGAAAGATTTATTAGTCTAGCAGATGGAACCTCGAAAGAAATATTGATTCGGTATTATTAAATATCGGTGTCCACGTCATTAATACATCGACGAGTCTTTTTCCTCAACAAGGCTCCTCCACCATGCTACGACTTGGTTAAACAACGTAATCGCCCGCCGCGTACATTTGTCACGCTTAATCTCGGCACTTTTCTCCAATCTTTACGATGGGATTTCGCAAGGAGATCTTAAGAGATGATCGCGGCACGGCATCGTAATTTTCGGAATCCCAATCAGCGGGGAATGAGCGATCGCTCGTTTCACTCGAGAGACGGAGGAGCCCTTGTCCGCGCGTGTACATACATATACATACATATATATATATACGAGAGATATCGAGGCGCTCGTAAAACGACCGCGCGCGCGGTACGGTGTTAACTCGTGATCGAGATGATCTACAGTTATTGAATTCCCTGGAGGCTGCGCGATCGCCACATGTTCCCGCGCGGATACAAGCCTCGAACCTGGCGAAAGATGACGAGAAGGAGGGAAAGGGCGAAAGGCGAAGGGGAGAGAGAAAGCGCGAGGATCGGTGGGTGTGGGTTTGACCTATAAGGTGCGATCTTATCGGTAAACGGGGAAGTGACGTGAGCAATCATCGCTTGGTCATCGAAGGCGAACCCGGACGACCCCATCAAGACTCGATCGCGGGGGACTCGACCGCGGTCGAGGAAGCCGACGAGAGCCACCTCCGCCAATGGCGACCGATAGCGGAGGTATCCTCGGGTCTGGGACCACGTAGAGAAGCCCTCATTTTCTGCTACGCTGCCTGTAATTGGGCCAATCATCTTCCATTGAGCGACCGACGTAATACACGGGAGTTATTTATCTGCATCGCTTCGCGTCGAGTAAGATCTCTCTCGCCTCTCTCGCCTCTCTCGCTCGGCGCTACGTACGTAGCGCGCTGCGCGTATCGGCGTTTTTTTTACGATAATAACAGCCAACCGAGTTTGCCGATGGTAAGATGCGAGCCCGGCGAATGGAAGATGACGGTGCATTAGGTGAAATATAAGGACGCGTGATGAGCGGTTAGCGTCGGTGTTGAGATACTCTGGCAAACGACATGCGAGATCGTTATTTCGTCGCTCGTATACGATGCACGTGGCGAAAGAGAAAAATTATTTAATGAATAGAATTTTGTTAAACGCACCGTTTACGTTTTATATCCGCGAAACCGTAGGCATCTTGCGCGAGAAAAAAAAAAGTATCTGCTTTGAGAGCGTTTTAAAGCGCCCACGCGATGACGAAGACACAGTTTTAGAAACGTCAGCGCCGAATTCGCGACTGTTCATCTCGCGTCATCTCGCAGCAGCATTTGCAGTAATCCGATACGTCAGGCCGACATCAATTGACATTTAACATGCAGCCCTGCACTTGGCGTTATATGGATCTGTTGGCGTACTGTATCGCCCCGGGTTTATGATCTCATCGGGCGATTGATTTATGTCGGCAATTATAGCATAGCTAGGAGTGACGCACGACTCCGTGTCCCGAATGAGTTATGAGTGTTAATCTCGGGCGGACCAATGAAGGGGAGACTCTCGCCGCGTTCGCTTCGCCGCCGCGATCTCTTCGTCCTTTTTCGACTCTTCCTCCATCGCGATTCGTCTTCTCTCGCGCTGTCCTTCGGCGGCAGAGACGGCGACATCGACAGTCGACGCACGGATGATTGCGTCGTCGTAATCCGCCACCACCTGATCAGGCGCCGCGCCGGGACATTTGGGCAGTCGCCAATGTGCTTCATCGGCCAAAATATTAATGTTCCTTAATGTCCTGTCTCGCGACGACGCGCGTGCGGATATTTCCGAGGGCAGCCTCCGTATCTCGAGTCTCGAATCCGCAATATTTCAACACGGACGTCACTTTACAATCGTACTTACACGTATTGCAGAGTATACATCCGAATCGGACAGAGTTTGAAAGAAATTGATTATGCTTTTCAAAAATTATTCAATAAATTCCACGTGTTGAAACGATTCATTATTATGATTATAATCGACTATTACATTGCAGTTTAATTGAAAGACTCTTCTCTCTGTACAGCTTTTAACTTGTTAATTTTAAAATGTACTTGTCCATCGTAATTATCTAATTTATAATTGGATGTGCGAGTTTATGATATTTTCTCTCTTTCTCTCGTATACAATTTTGTTTGCGCGTTCAACGTACAGTTTATTATAATATCAAAGGATATTTCAAGAAAATAGATGAATTTTACGATGACAAAGATTATTTATTTCGCGTGTAATTATGCGCTGCTTATATTTATTCATAATGCATCATTCTGACTCTAATGAGATGAATTTAATATTGATGAATTTAATAATTTTACGAAGATAAACGAGATATATCGAAATGTGTATATTTTTGAAGAAGCAAATATATCGAATTGCAACTCCAAGAACCAGTTTCCAGGCGCAGGAAACCGCTTTCGACATAAGGATCCCGAGATATTCCCGCTTTAGGGGATAGGAAGGGTGTTTAGCATAATTGGTGGATGCTGCAGCGCGACGTGTCCCGTCACAACAGCTAACATGTTCACGCTTCGTATGCTGTTAGCTTTTTTCCAAATTATCCTCGCATGTTTAATCGCGCTTACCCAAGTACAAACTCGCTTTTGCGGCTGTAACGTACGCTTAATGCTGACAAAGTTTACATATATGTAAAGACTTTTGTCATCTCTTTTCTTCTCGTATCTTTAATCTATGATAATCTTATGTGAAACGTTATTTTTTGAATAATTTATGTACATATGTAGTATATATAATACGTTGTTAATGAATATATTGTTTACAAATTTTAACAAATCTTGATGTTGTTGCAAAAAAAAAGGATTCGAAGCCTTAAGACATTGAGATATATTTCTAATGCATCAATTGAGACATCTATAGAGCTTCAAAAAGAAAACAATCGTTGGATTAAAAGGAAAGCTTTCAAGCGTCCAGCCTTAATTATGCCGGATACTTTCTTCAGAATGAGACACTGGAAAAAGAAAATTGGTCACTGTGGACGTTACCGTTGTTCTTTGAGAATAGACGCTTTTACAAAAACTTGCTCGCTACCGAAGGCTACACCGCGGCATTTCGCTTCGCCCTTGAATCGCGTGCATGAGCCTGCTGTGCTGACCGACAAGAAACGCTAGCGGAGGCAGCCTTGAAAGTTATTACACTATCCTGCGTAAAACATAATTAGATGATGCTCGGCCAGAGTGTGATGCCGCTACTTCTTCCGTGCATCCGTGACCCCGTGGCTCTCAACTTGACGGCAACTTAAGTTCGAACCTAGCTAATAGCCTCCATTATCTGACTAATTAATAAATTTTCTATTTTTCTATAGGCGGGAACTCTGGAGAAACTAATTACATTTTGCGACTTGAGAAAGAGTAAAAAGATGAGTGTTAAAATGTGCAACATCCATCTTCTTGTTGTTGATCATAAAATGAAATCAATCAGTCAATTTATAGATGTTATAATAAAGTTTGAGATTCAAGAAGATTTCAAATGATTAAAAACGTTTGATTAAACAGTTTGAAAATATTGCATGGAATACATGTATATAAAAGATTGAGAAGAATTTTATTACATATAAAGTTAATTGATTTATTTATGATAAAACTAAAATATTTATAGTTCTCTAAAGTTTCGACGCTCTCAAAAATTAAGCGAATATTCTTATCGATTGTTTGCCCTCGCGATACACCGTATCGATGGTTTATCGTTACAAGGCTATCGTACGATACGGTATCCAAGTTTCTAGCGCGCTCGAGTTTGGATCCTCCAGAGCCTTCGATTGCCGACTGCGCTTTGGCACGTACGACGTTACACAAACGAGAAGGCCAGCGCTAACATGTACGCTTATACACTTAAACTCGAACCGGACATACACCTACACACGTACGGGACCAGTGTCGGGGAGCCGTCGTTCGCAACAAACTTTGAATTTATATCACTAAGACGATATAAACGTCATAAATCATTATTATAATAACGGTTTCGTACGTAGCTACGCCATTCGCGACTGCGCCCGTTGCGCTCGACACATGTACATACACCAACATGCGCGCAATCAACGTAGAGCGGAGTCAAAACAGAAACGTTAAATCATAGGGTGTCCCCGGCAGCGGACGAAACGCCGACTCGCCCTTGCGAGGGGGTGGCGAGATTGCCGGCTCGACAAAGAAGGAGATTGGCGGACTAGGTGAGGGCAAGACGGGGGAAGATGGGATAGAAGGAGGCCAAGGGGGGTATTTACATTGCTAATGTATCGCCGGCCTAACTTCTAATTAAACAAATTCGCACAACTCAGCGCGCCGCGCGGTTGCCGCGCGGAATTACTCGGGGAGGCGGGAAGGACATCTTACTCCCTTTATCGCTCCTTTTCCCTTCATTCTTCTCGCTCCCTCTCGTTGCCTCTTTCTTTCTCCGCTGCGGCGACGAGGACTGAAGAGAGCGAGAAACTCTCCCCCTCCGCGCGCCTGGAAGGGTCGCTCGTTAGCGCTCTTAACGCAACTTACCGCTCGGAGCGCAAGCCCCCTGATTCATCGGCAAGGGGGAATGAATATTTATAAGAAACTGCGAAATAGTAGCCTCCCTCGTTCTTTCTCCTTCTTACTCTCTACTCGTATAGAGTCACCCCTGTTGTATCCAGTCGTTGCTGACTCGCTGGGATGCCCCTTCTACATTTCTCTTGCCTCTCTCATTTCCTTGATGTGGTAAGGTCATTTTCCGGGCATTACGAAATCATACTGCTATTCATTGTAGGTGCAGATACGATTACCGGATTTATTGCTAAAACGTGGAATTTTGCCGTAATGCGCAATTTTACGTAGTTTTACATTATAGCGACACCTTAATCTTGCAACAATTGTTGGGACGAGAGAGAGAATATTTTAATTTTTTAAGAAATATTATAATATTTAAACCTCATTTTAAAATATAAATTATTCAGTCTTCTTGCGGATTATTTAAAGCACCTTTTGCGAATATACTAATACATCTTATAATCTTATTATTTGAGAGACGAAATGCAAGTACATTAATTAGATGTGTAAAATTTTGAAAAGCAGAAAATTTAACAAACCGTAGCAGATGTATAAAGATTCTAAAGACCATTTCCCGAAAGGTATCCTCTCGGTCTCTCATCGAGCGAAACATAAAGATATCATATGTTTATTAGTCTGTACTAATGTTAATTATATTTTGCGCTAAGCGCTCGCAGGCACACACAGCGAAGTTCGCCAGGATGTTCGCGAATTATTTATGCGGCGCACAAAGTCGTAACGTTACGGAGAACGCGTACTTTATCATCTGGAACTTGTAGAAGAGGATATTGTCGATATTATTTATACGCCTACAGAGCTAACGGTCCAACGGTTATATCCAGTTAATTTATTCGAGCAACTCGTCCCGCGTCGGGCGTTCGATTTAGCGCTAAATCCAGTGGCGTTTCTCGTAATTGATTTAATCGATCGGATTAATATCGAGCGTGTATATCGATTAAAGTAAGCGCGGTACTCGTACGTTCGTTTGCCTCGCATCGGTATACGTCGGTATAAACAAGTTATCGAGTAATAACTTAGGCACGTCTGATGGATGTCCGTTTTCCCTGACTTGATTCTCCGAGAATCGTTACCGGCCATGCGTAAGAAAGATAAACCGTATAAACGCCGTCTTCATAGATTTTATACAAGGATAACTTATAGCCATAAATATCAAGAGTCATTTTATTTATTCCTGGCACACATGGCGCGCAATATCTGTTATATCTTCTTGGACACTCGAATCAAGAATTATTTCTCCAATCCCGCAAAGCTTCATTTCCGTAGATTAAATGTTATTAAACGCATTTTTGCATTCTTTTGTTTAAATATTACCCGACGTGTGTGCGATAATTTCGTTTATCGGAGATAAATGATAAATTAGTCATTAAAGCTGACTGCGTATTCGAAAGACGAAACGTGATATTCGAGATTTTATGTGGCGTAAGGCTGTCAACTTGATAGAAAACCACGTTAGACATTCGACAGTCGCGTCGTGTGAGGTCCCACGACTGCTTCCTGTGCCGTTGACTATCTGCGACCATTTCCGGCGTGTCTCCGTCGGCTCGATTACACCGCAATAAAACACCGTCCTGACACCTGCGGGCTCGACAGGGACCTCTGTCTCCTTTTCTTGATAACGAATCCACAAAGCCAGCTCTATATTCCTTCGAGGGCCGAGGTGACGGTGCGTGCAAAAATCGCGGCGCGCCTCCAGAGAATTGATAACTTCTGACCGTGTGAACGTAACTCGTCGGGAAATACGACTCGAGGTAAACAAAACAAGAGATAGACACTTGCCGGAAGTAATTTACATTTATAATTTGCAATTTTCCATTTTTATCTCAATATCCACTTGTCATCGGATACGTTCGTTAAGCGTTACTCGCGAGAACGCGTAAATTCCGTGAATCGAGCGCATCGAGATGTCCATCTGAACGAGCCTTAATCTCGTTTCGGCTTAAGCGCGAGCAAAGGCCTTCAAACAAGTATTTATCTCATTAATAAAGAGATCTTATTTATTGCGCAAGCGCGAGTAACACACTTATCTCGGTGATTAATTTTTTATACAAATTCAAATGTAAGGAAAAAACGAACTGGATATTAATTACCGGCTTTACATGGCAAATTTGATTCGTAATTTTAAGGAGAATTATTCGATACGTTTAAACGATCTTTTTTTTTTTCTAGACTCGACATTAGCTTATCGCCTAAGTTTGTAAGTAGGGAACTCGATAAAACCTGCTCGGTAATCAAGAGCTGCTTTCGAGATGTTATTTCAGATGACTACAAAGATTGCCGCTGTACTCCCAGGCCGTAAATCATGCGGCTCTTTCGCGATCAACCGCTGTACTCATCGTGTTATTTGTCACGATGAGCACAACGGAAGATAATTCGTGAAAAATTTGACGTCAAAGGCGAGCCAGCTAACGGGCTCATTATAATGGATGTTCGGCTTATCATTTAGTTTTGCGTCCATATAATAAAATAAATTTGCCAATTCGCGCAACGGACGTACGAATTTGCGAATAATCGCAAAATATGTCGCGTTTAAACGCCCGCGATTTATTACGGCCGGACCGTAACTTGCATTTCACAAACAGTGCGTCATGAAATCTATTTTCGCAAAATATAAATTACCGTTTACAACAAATGCGTAATTCGCTCCCGTGATTAATTCAAACGCGCATTCGAGTATGACACCGTCTGTCAAGAATTTCAATTACAACAAGAAACGTTCTATAGATTTTTCTCCTCGCGCGATCCGAGAGACGCTACAAATCAGAAAGAAAGTATCTCTCGTACAAAGATTAATTTATTCGTAGAAGCGACTCCGAGACATTTTGTTTGGCGCCAGCCAAGTCAAAGGGAAAAAAAGTCGATGCAAATCATCCGACAAAATCTCGTAATTCTCGGCCGGATCTATTAAATGTGATGCAGCGGCATTATAAAGTTTTGAATAATAGGGTTGGCGAGGCGATAGAATGTATGACGTGTTTATAAGCCTGCACTCGTACAAATACGCGGTCGTGCTCTTCGCGGTATGTTTGCGCTCGCGTATGCGTGCGCGTGTACACCAAATGTACGTGCATGTACGATGCGCGTGTGGCTGTGTGCTCGGCGAACGAGCGGCACTTTGCGGGGTCGTAAAACAGCGGCAGCCTTGTAAATCTGTGCTCGAGTGCGGCAGTCCTGACAGATTCTCGCCCCTCCCCCTCCCCTTCAACCCCTTCACTGCGACACCCGCTGTTCCGCCATCAACCTCCGTCGACGAACAGTCTCTTATAATGAGGTCGTCGCGAACGCGGTGACCTTCGTGGTTAAGATTGCACCAGTTTCGAGATACCGCGCAACCTCAACGTCACGCATTTATCGACGATATCGCGGAAGTCGCGGTGGAAAAGACGCGACTCTCCGCATTTTGCGGATCAAATTTGTCATAAACTCGGAAACCATGAGTCAGATGATGTACGCTTGCCAGACAAACTCGGAGCGTCCATAACGAATGGCGATTTGCATCTTGCTTTATCTATACTATAACGATGACGTCTTTGTTTAAGCTCTGCTCCATTTTCATTTGGATCTCTTGTTTGCGCGTTGGACGCTCTTGGATGTTTATTAGAGATTGTTGATACGACTCATCGAATGTTACATTTTCCACATTACGCGCGAGTAATGTAGCGGAATTTGAAAAAAAAAATCGAAACGTATTTATCGCCTATCTTTGCACGCGTTGTATTTAGATCCAGTTCTGTGTGTCCTTGGCTAAGATTTAATGTACTACTTTAATAATTTCAGATTAGGTTTAAGGAGCTTCTTAATCGCACATGTGAAACAAGTTTACGTATGAATAATCGAGTATTCGAGCATAGATTATATCTTGGCAATTAATATCGGTAAACTTTATCGCAGCGGATTTTCCTATAAATACCGCAAAAGATAACTCTACAACCTTTTGACAAAGTTTTAACCGCTTGGTAATCTTATACTACTGGCACGTACGGTACATACATTACTGTTTCTTGTGATTATTTTATTCGTGTCGTCGATTTTTACTCATGTTGCAATATTTATTTAAAAATACCGCTGGCAATAAAAAGCATTTCCAACAATTAAGATTTTTCGTTTCTTTCCATTATTCGAAATATATATATGTATAAATTTGAATCACAATTTTCTGTTCTGTCGCAATTCATACATATCAAAATTGTTTAATAATTAAAAATAAAAAAATAGAAATAAATACACAAATGATTAATACGCAATAGTAAACATTAACTTAAGGGTTTTGCAATATATTTCCGTTGTGCATCGCCTGTTATACGCATCGTTTATTTTATCACGTTTCTTATAAGTTCGACGAGGCATCCGCGATGAATTCTGCGCCAGTGCCAACGCAAATGTTTAACGAAGAGAAGTTGCGAGGTCGTCAGCCAGCTATTTATTTACAGCGATCCCGCCGCGATTTTCGATCTCACGGTTGATGTAGAAAGCGCGTAGCTCACGCGGATATCGCGCAAAGTGCTCATCGTGCGGTATAGCTGTGCTTACGTCCAAGTATTTTACGATGTTATGCTAACCCGAATATCTGACGAGACGACGCACCGACAGACGTAAAGCGTCGTTAATCACTGCCCACGAAATCTTTTTTCTCTCGGCACAATCATTCAAAGACAATTTTATCGCTTGCCCCAAACAAAGAGCTTTCCATCCCTTAAGCAATATATTATATATATTTATGCTCTCAAACAGAAAGAAAGAGATGGAGAGAATAATATTATACTATATTTTTTATTTTATTCATTTAATCATTATTTTCTTTCAATATCTAATTACACGTGTTTATATATCTTGATCAATTTTAACAAATCAAGGATCATCGCATTTTTTCTTGCTGAAAAAATAAAAAAGTAATCTTGGACCAAATTTTGGACCAGATCGCCAATCGATCGCTATTCTATATGACGAAGAGATGCGTAGCGGCCGAAAGATAAAATTTACTAATCTGAAATGCAAATGCCACGCACGATTCCACGGCGTATGCGTCGTTGCAGAATTTTTATTATTGCGACGTGAACTTAAGCCTGTTGTTCACGGTACGCAGGGCCTGTGTAAAGTGAAGAACAAATGTAACGAGGCAGTCGCGTCTTACTCAGATAGTAGCTTACCTGATCAGGCGCGCCTTACCCTTAAACGCAACTTCTTTTTGCGGGGGCCCTCTTAGTATGCACGTGCGACCGTCGTAAAGTAGATGTACAGATCGCGCGTATCTTACGAAACTAAATTGGAACGAGACGAGAAGGGAACGAGAAGCAAAAAAAAGCAGAGAGCCGAGAGATAGAAACGGCAGAAATGGGATGGAGAGAAAGAGAGAGAAGGTGAGACAGGCAGGAAGAAAGAAGGAGAAGACGGGCAGAAACTTGGTGCACGGAACGCACGACGAGAGTGCGAACACCCACCGGCCAGGCGCGGCATATCCAGCTGGCTCTCCCACGCGTTCTCGGCCAACTGACATCTTCATCATCCACCGGTGGAGTCACGTAGTAACAGGATTAAAATCCTTGCGCGAGCAGCCACCTCGAAGGACGTACCCGTCGAAAAAAACACCTGGGTCTTCCTCTCTCCGCCATCCTTGAAATCGGATCGGCAACCAGCGCTTTCCGTAAATTTTGTCGCCAAGAATAAGACGCGAAGAACTTTGATATCGCTCTAATATCAATGTATATGTAGAAGATATATGTGAGATTTATGTCAAGTCTTTATCAATTTCATGGTATCTAACATGTGATGTTTATATTTGAAAAATATTACACTTACTTCTCTATCTTTCCTTCTTGTGAAAATATTAAAAGTAATTAAACTTTCTATCTCGGATATTTTTGTTTTCATATTATTATACATGATGATATAAATAGCAATCTTAATAAAAGCTACTATTTAAAACCAAGTTGGAATAATTATAAATAGCTCAATTAAATAAATGTGCAGTTTTTATAAACCATCATTATAATATTTGTATTTTAGATAATAAAAAAATAGTATTAATTAAAGTTAAATGCACACAAATAAATGTCTTCTTTTGCAATTTTTCCTCTAGCTTTCTTTCTTGGATTTTTTTTCTAATATTTTCATCAACACATAATGTACCATCAATGACATTCGCAAGGGCCGGAGATCCAAGCTGGGCGCATGAGCGGGTGCGGATAGTTGTCGATTCCCCTGCGACATAACTACGTATTATAGGACGACCACTAGGCGAGGATTAAGCCTCGATGTCATCGACGTGGTCGGGCATGAAGTGGGTATGGAATGAACGGTCCTTCGCACACGGACAACCAGCGCGCTGGTTATCGGCCGGCCACGACCGCTACAAATCTTGGGCTATCGTCGAATCTCTCCTGGTTTTTGGTGGCTCTCTAATGCCTCTGCTCTCGCTTTCGAACATTGCGAATGCTCAGAGAGGGACCGTGGTAAAGAGAAAGAGGCAAGGGGAAAGGGAGAGCGAGAGAAAGGGAGTACGTGTGTGTACATGTATGCGGAGTAGCGAGAGATTTGAGGGAAGGAGGAGGGGGAGAGGGGAGGGGTCGTTGGACTCCGATGGATATCCGGTACCCATATATACCCATCGGCGGCGGAAAGGGACACGGCGATCGACGATGGTACTTGTGAACACGGGGAAAGAGTGAGGAAAAGAGAAGTCACCGATGGTATAGATAGTAACTAGGGATCTCCCCATAGCTCTTGGCGTGGCGCACATAAAGAACAGAAACGTCGGGACGTGTTCAAGACGAACTGCGCTTACGCGGATGCGGATCGCGCTACGAGAGGAGCGGCGAGGGGAAACCGCCCAGGAGAAGACGGTCGAGTGGCAGGATATCGGTAAAAGGAACAAGAGCGACCAGGGCGAATTCATTGGCGAGCCAATCGTCGAAAAATTACCGATTTCGATATTATCAATATTATCAATAATGCTCTGAGGAATTTCTGCGACAGTGGTTCTCATACAAGATAATTTTATACAAGAGACTTACACACACACGCACGATACAGAAAAGAAATTATTCTCTATATTTATGAGGACTCATTTAATAAGCTACTTGTGCTAAAGAAAAATTCATTATAAAAGCACAAGTACATATTATACCAATAATCCGGAATGCATAATCGAAGCGACATTCGTGTTTTTTTATATATTTATCTACATGTACGTATACTCGTTCGCGTTTTGATGTTTTCCTTTAAGATTGCCACTTGTAAACGATGAACGTAAACAATTTCTCTTACATTACGCTAGTCCTCATCGAGACGCGGTGTGTAACGACGGTAGCGTTTAAATACCGTGGGGAGAAATGAGGGCTCGTTTCTTTAAGGCGAGGGTTAGTTTAAGGGCCGTTCGAGAATCGGTAGCCTCTCGAGCGATGTTTTATTTTATCCTCTTCGCTCCATAAGATCGTATTCTTTACGACCCATTAGACGAATTCATTTACCAGCCCCGGGCAATAGGTAGGTGAGGTCCGTAAGCCCTCTTTTCTCCTTTTCTTTCCTTCTCTCTCTCTCTCTCTCTCTCTTCATCATTTATCCTCCTTCTCCTTGCTTTTCTCCTCTCTCCTTCTGTCTTTCCGTCTCTTACGTATTCTTACTCCGTCTCTTTTCTCCCTTTTTCTTCGGCGTTTGCCTTATGCGGCACTTCTTCATCGTTCTCGTCTCGAATCGGCGACTTATCCCCCTCTGCTCCATCACTGCTACAGAGGATTGGGACCGAAGAGATCGGTCGCTCCGTAATTATTATTCGAATGGCCGATCGAGCCCGATCAGGCGTATATATACGTTCTATGTTTACGATAACGTCGCCCAATTGATGCGCTGGCTGATGCACCCGGCGATTTAGATAGGAAAATCAGAGGCGACGCATCGATTCGAATTGAATGCACCGGCGATTACCAAGAGCGTGTACGCTCGATCGACCGTTTTTGTTACAGTATATATCGCGGCTATCCTCGCGCACAATTGCGCACACGACGATAACCGTCGTTCTTTCCTCTGCGAGCGCATTATCGGACGCGCGCGACGTTTTAGTGCCCGCGAAATCATTCAATTGCCTTCTTTCGAATCGACGATTCGCGATCATTATGCTTGAGTAATTATGCGCCATTGACCCTCCGAGTAACGGACGACTTCCGGCGATCGAGCGTTTGCGCGGCTGCGCTTAATAGCCCGACTCGTAAAATCAAGTCTTATCGAGGATTTATTGGGCGCTCGCTAAGATAGAGCAAGATTTAAATTCTTTATCGTTACCGTTAGCCATCCGTCTTGCCCCACTCGGTCTCTTCTCGGGTTTCATTGGCCCCCATCGTGCGACTCCCTTTTCTCACACAAATCCTCCTTTACTACAAATCCACCAGCGGTGGGTTCACTTTCAAATTTGGACGTTTCTTTTCTTCCAACTTGATTTTCGATCATGAATTTCTTATCTAATGTCATAAATGTCGATGATTCACAGTGATATATTTTGTATCCCGGAGAAAAAAAGGAGATACGAGAGAGAATATATAATTTCACATATATCTCCATTCCAACTTATAAAATTAAAATGTTCAAGTTTATGAGTTATTCCTGTCGCGTGTATCTTTCAAATTTCATGTGACTTTTCTACGTAATTTTACGCGTATAAATTATATACACTATTTTATAATTAAAAAATTTTACTTTAGAAAAAGGTTATAAAAAATTACACATCCCTCGAATATTTTTATCTCTCACATATTCCTACCTTCTCATTTCTATACATTATTAGATACATTTTTGATATTATATATATATTATTTTACCATGTATATTAAATTATATATAATTAAAATTTATCTCTCGCGATATATCAGAAAAAAGAGATATCAAACGGCACTCAACTCGAGTATATTCACAAAACATGCAGAGAATGTTTGCCACTGTTATAAAGTCTTTTTATTGCAAATTAATCGTAATTTGGTGGGTTGGCGATTTAGAATAGGTCGCTCGAGAAGATCGTTCCCGCGAAGACATCATAGCCGCCGATCCGCCCTTGCGGAATAAGCAAACGAAATAAAATAAGGAATATAGAGGCGGCGGGGCGAGAGGAAGCTACTCGACGCTGTATCAATTCATTAGCGCATTACGGTTAAAATAAAAGTATCCGCGTATCTGCGGCATGCGGCGTATCTCTTATGAAGAGGACGAGTGGTGGCCGACCGGTTTCTGCGACTCCTACCCATCTCTCCTCCCCCGCTTTTCCCCCCCTAACTCTCTTTCGCCATGTCCCTCCCCCCCCCCGACTGTTCTTTCTTCGGCTCCTTCAACGGATCGACCTTCACCGTGATTTGCTGGCTAGCGACCGCCATCCGGCGACTCCAAGTCGTCATTATGCACCGCAAATGGCGAAAAAAAAAGTAGGAAAAGACGACGCGCGAATCCAGTCGACGTGGGTAAGGTAAGGATGGAAAGCGAGGGGCGGATGGTACGATCGGGGAATTCGTTGGATTCAACGGAGGGTCCGCAGACCAGCGGCGTCCTTGAAGGAGATGATATCTCGCGTAACGTCTCCCGGCTGATAAGCGAAATCGTGCGCTCGTAATGTAGCATACAGACTCGCCCGGTTTATCTAGTTTATCCGTCGACCGTGTCTATTCTTTGCGGTTAACATACGCGGGGGTGAGTTTGATACCGATGCCCGGTACATTCGATGCGGTATTGTATGGCACCGAATTAGCGAGCGCGCGCTCCGGACTCCGGACTGCTCGCTATATTAAGGATCCCTCTTCCCTCTCTTTGGCGTTCACGGGCGTAAATTTCGAGCGCCGTCCCCTCGAGAAGGCGAGGAGATAAGCCGCGCGCGGAGAGAACGCGGACGGATACCGGTATTTCTAATTAATGCAGGTATCCGTCGAAAGAAAGCGAAAAGTGGTTTCGCGTTTAACGATCGCGCATCGATAGCGAAAATCCGCGCTATTAGTTGGACATTTAACGATCGCATCAGTTAGGCTATAATAAAAATACGCCGCGGTGACAAATTGTTTCAAATAGGCACTTACCGTTAATACGCGCGACGATGTGACGAACGCTTGACGCTCCTTCTCTTTTTTTTCTCGATCCATTAGCTCGTATACATTACTCGGATGAAGAAAAATTAATCGAGAATATGACGCTCTTAATGACGGCCCCGGTTTCTTGAAATATGTAAAACTTTTAGCAGTCTCAGACGAGGTCGGTTGTAAATTGTTCGAATCGCTTCTCGATAATCGATCCTTCGATTTCTCTCCCGTGAAAAATCTTGTGCAATTTAATCGCACGACTTTTATACATGCTTCATAAAGCTCACATGAACAAATTTTTTAAATAAAGATTTAATAAAGAAATGTGTAACAAAATTTTAGATCAAGTTTGCAGTGAATGAAATCATTGCTCGCAACATGTTTAAAAAAATGTTATATCATTATACTTGTTAGGAACCTATCATTATTCGATTCGTGTTTTCGTAAATGATGGACGAAAACAAAGATTTGTAGGAAGCAGGCAGAGATAAACCGAGAGACACATGTTCTTAGTTTATAACATATATATTTATTTGAGCTTTTAATTGCATTTTAAAATACAACGGAAATAATTAAATAATGACAAATCTGGTAAAATGGTTTCAAGAGTCGCGTATACATGATGCATATCTTTGTGGTTGCGTGTTTGTAAGTAGGTAGGTACGTTTCGAGCGTATCATTCGCACGGCTGGCTGTTTCTTTTCTCGAGTGTCCCTGCGACAGTGTGAGCTTGTGTGTGTACGTATGTGCGTGCGTGTGTGTGTGTACGTGTAATGTGTATGCACGCGCGCGCGGATGCGTGTGACGTGTTAGTCGCAGCCACGTAATGGTATCTCGTCTTACGTTCATCACACTCTCAGCAGTCGTATATAATTACAATAATAATATTAATATTATTATGTCGATAAATACTTTTTTTAAAGTCCGCGATGGAAGAATTAGAGTTTACAAGAAATACGTATACAAGTATGTTCCATTCTTTTCCGGCCTTCGTTGTTGAGGGCCGCACGCACAGCTGCTCTATCTTTTCCCGTCTGTTTCTACTGTCTCAATCTCTCTCGGAAGCATTCTTTCCTTTCTCCAAACTGTCATTCTATTTTTTTTATCTCTCTCTCTCTCTCTCTCTCTCGCTCACGCGCATTTTCTCGTTCTCTCTTATTCTCGTCATTCAGGTAACATTCATATTCTCATCTGATTCCACTTGCGCCCTATGCTCCGCATTTGTTACACCACACGCATATATGTATATCACTGTAATATAATAATTATAATTATAATCAATATACACAGTATTCGCGATAATTCGAGTGATAATAATGACAATATTTTACACGTAAAATGACACGTTGGCTCGTTCTCGTCGCAATAAATATTATTTGAACAAAGAAAATTTACAATAGTCTACACGTACGTTATACGTCGAGAAAATTTGCGTTCTTCGACGATGCATCACGCTCTCTCGCACGCATTCTTTTACTTGCGCTCTCTTTCCCTCTCTCTCTCTCTCCCTCTCTTTTTCTCTTTCACACTTTGCTCTTTCACACACGCATTCGTCTCTCGCGCGTACTTATTCGATTAACTTATTCGAATCTCGCTATTGCACCGCGTCTCTGCACCCTTCGGTTCTTGTCGCTCTTACATTCGCTTCAAGGTATCTCCGCACCTTCTATTCGCAGCAGTCGTAACGCTCTCCGAGGCGGTTCTCGACCGTCCCCGCGAGCAAAACTTACTTGGATTTTTCGTAGTAATAAGTATCAACAAAGAGATTCCTATACAGGGTCGAGAACCCTAGCCTAGCCTATGCTCTACTAAACTACGGCCTTACAATCTAGAGGTATACATGCTGACGATCTTACGACAGGTGATAGATAAGCTTTCTTTCCTTCTCGCCGTCTCTCGTTTCCTCTTTCTCTATCTCTTCGACTCTCTTTCTTTCTCTAATCTAACCGATCTTTTGCAGTTTTCTTCATCTCACGCAATCTTCCTCATCTCACGTCGTAAACGTCCTTAAGTATTTATAAAATCACAAACTTGGCCGCGTGCCGAGCCCCGTGACTCAGCAATGCCGCGAGATATGGTGGCATCACAATTTAATTAACGCTCGTTCAACACCCACAATATCATCGTCACACCCTCTCGTGTACTGTCTTGGGCACGAAAAAAATAAGAGTCACTGGTACAATTTGTTTAATTGTTAATTTTCTTATACCGATGGAAGGAAAGTGATACCGAGTAAACGGAAGGCGAAATGTGCTCAGGAAAAATGTGTCAACGATACGAAATGTCAATTGTACAAAGTTGCACGCGCGCGTTCTTAGACTCTTATTCCCATAGCGATCGCGATCGAGGAAAAATTCTAAAGCGAAAAACCCTCTCGCGAGGTTTTTCATGTTGCACGCGATCTATAGAGAAAGGAAAACGTTCTAAATAATTACGCGCGCGTCTATTCTTCATAATCTCGACATAATCTTTTCGTAATAATTAAAATGTAGTAAAAGAGAAGAGGGAGATTAGTATAAAAGAAATAATAAGAGAGATGTATATAAAATGGAATTTGAAACTTCTCTCACCAATGTAGAGATTTTTAATTTTCAAAGGGTCTTGGGCGACGCACACGTTAATCGCGCCGTCAACAACCCAGGAATGATAAGACATGTTCTCGATGACAGACTAAGACGATCGCCAAAAACGGAAACGGAGTCGCGTTGCGTCATATTGCATTTGCATTTATTCTGTGACTGAACGAAATTTCTCACTATAATATCGTCGCAACGGCAAAGTTTCTTTCGACGGAGATATCCACATTTAGGCTAAAAGAGCGCGGTGACGAGGCTTAGCTTTTAAGAAATCTCAGATTTTCAAATTATGCAAAATATTACTTTCCTTCTTTGCGTATACGTAAAATGAAGAAATAATTAAGAGTAATATTTTAAATTTAATAATTAAAAAATTTTTTTTCTCAATTTTTTATATTCCTAAATATATTACATAAAAATTTAAAAAAATGAAAGAGTCTCTTTGTAAGAGATCTCTTATCACCAATTGTGTCGGCTTTTTCCACATTATCAAAAATGAAGAGTCAACGCTCTCGTGTAGTGATAATTATAATGTTTATCGTATAATAACATTTCTATAATTTCTACTTTATCGAACAGATAAATGTAGAATAGAGACATGTAAGAATAATTAAAAATCAGTATAATTATAATTTCAATTTTCAATACTACAAGTTCAGGAAGAAAGATTTTGCGCCATTTGTTGCATTTTCATTGTCATAAACAGAAATTATTTTTGCATGCTTGTGCCATCGAAATCTAAAATTTGTAAATTTATACTGCTTTCAATTTCTGATCTTTAATATGTACTTCCTACCATATAATCTCAAGACAATTGGTGATGAGAATACAAATATTATGTAAATATTAAATTAAATTAAATATTATGTAAAATTAATCCCATTTTACGAATAACAATGATAGGCCGATAGAATTATCTCAAATGTAGAAAGAGAGAGAGAGAGAGAGAGACAAGTGATAATGGGAAATTATTTTATACATTTACCATTGTTTGTGTATACAATCTCTCTCATATAATTTCTTTTTCGTTTATCGGTATAGCCACGACACAGCCTCTTTAAGCATAAACCCGAAGACGCCGGATGCGCGACGACGTCGTTCGGCGCGGCGGTGTTCGCGGGGAAAGAGGGGGGAGGGAGAAGAGGATGAAAATTTTCAACCATCGCTAGTTACAGTCGTTACAATATAGATACACTTATGTACAAATGGCACCGCTACTTACGGGGCTCGGACTATACGTACTTACTGGACAATTGCTTTGCCAGCTCCGTATACTTGAGAAATTTGGAGTGCGGGCTCTCCTCGAGGGGAGAGGCCGCTGACTGCGACGGGCTACCGTTTGCTTGTGGAAGCGGCGGCGACTTGTTGCGTTGCGACGTCGGCGGTGACGAGGAGTTGCGACTCGGCCCACCGGAAGTGCCCTGGGAGACCGCCGCGGCGGCCGCAGCCGCTGCGGCCGACCTGCCGATGGTCAATGGATCCGGGATGACGCCATCTTTGACAAAGTGCATCTTGGAGAGATGATGCCTGTATGCGCCCTTCGAAATGAAGGGCGTATCGCAGAATGCGCATTTCATTATCGAGTCTGCGGTAACTACCGCATCGTTGCAGGCCCAGCTGAATGCCAAAATAGCACCAGGCGTTGGTCCGGGACCCGGACCGGTCACTCCTCCTACCGTGCTACCGCTGCCTGGTCCGATGGTAGTCGAGGAACTACCCCCGGATCTTGAAGCGCCGCTGGCACTCGGACCTCGCGTCTCTGTCTTGTCGCACAATTTTTGCAACGCGGCGAGAGGGTGGCTGCTCGTTTTACGACCTTGCGAATCGACGGTGCTCCCACCGGCACCTCCGCCGCCACCACCGGACAAACTGTCGAACATGGAGGAAAGCGCTCCAAGACTACTCGATGCTTTAGTGTCGGGTGTACCACGTGGCGTGACCGATCGATCGCTGCTGGTAGGACTACTCGTGCTGTTTCTACAAGGACTACGCGCAATCTGTTCCACCTGATTGGTCGGTCGTGGCGTAGGTGGATTCATGCGAGGTGACAAAACTTCTCGTCCGTCCTCCGGCGTCTCATGGAGGCTGCTTCGTCGGTGATTGTAGGAACTCTGATCCTCCTCGTCTCTGCAGTCGTCCACTATCTCCTTCTTCACAAACACTTCCCTCGTTGATTGCTGCGATTGTTGTTGTTCTTCCTCGTTCGCGCCTCGTTCCTCTGTCTCTTCGTCCCTCGGCTCTTTCTTTACCACCACGGTAGACGATTCCTCATCTCCGGATTCTTCTGTAATTTGATGATGGCGATTAGGTAACGGCGCAGTCTGTTTCTCTGGAGTAACACGATGATGATGAGACAGAGAGCTCGAATGTCTTTCGTGACTCGTGGTAGACAAATCTAGGCGTCTTTCTGGTGTCATGGTATCCGTTCTACCGCTTCCTCGCTCTGATATTGAACTGGACTCGCTACCGCTTCGCTCCCTTCTAGCTGCGGCATTCGCATTGTAATGTTGTTGCTGATGCTGCTGTTGATAAGTTCGGAGTAGATTCATCGTTTGCGGATCCACCAGAGGTTTTGTGTAATCCACGCTCTCGTCGATGCCCAAGCGTTTGAGAATACTTGTACCCATAGGTGCGCCGGGTTGAGCGTGATGCATACCGGGTGTGCCGTGTCTTACGCGAGAATCGAAACTCTTTTCGATGAGCTTCTCTATCGCGTTCAAAACCGATGGCGAGGTACCTATTGGAGCGGTGCTTTCATTGGTGTTCGGTGTAGGAGTATCTTTTCCAGGCGTGGTCGCGTCGCTGGCAGAGGATGGAGATCGGTGATGCCTTGACGATATCGAAGACGTTTCCTCATTGACGCTCTTACGTCCGCTCTCGGTTGGCGGTAACGTCGCAGGTAAATGATTAGACATGAGGGCGTTCTTCAAAAAGTTTCGCTGATTGACGCCCACCGTGCCTGCGCCGATGCATTGACGTATATGCTCTACAAAGAGCGGAGTTTCGATCTTCTCTCCGCATTTCTCGCACGTAATTCTGCTAGCTTGCTTGCCGAGATGAGTCAGATTGGCGGCAGCATCACCGTTTTTGAATTCATTCTGCGCGCGTTCCAATTCCAACAGTTTCCTCACCGGCAGTGACTTTTTTCGCTTCTCTCGCGTTTGCCGTCGACGTCCTCCGCTTTCGGTAATCGAGCGCATTATGTGTTCCTTGTAATGCGAATTCTTCACCATATGGTTGCTCAACTCTTTCAAAGAACTGAATGCTTGATCGCAAACCTTGCAAGTTAGCACAGCACTAACATGACTGCTCGTCGCGCCAGCACCAGGACCGCCGTTGTTTCCGCCGTGAGGTCCGGATCCACCACTCGGTTGTACTCCCGCATTGCTTCCTCCACCGCTATTTCCGCCACTTCCAGCAGAACCAGTAGTATTGCCGCCCTTGCTCTCGTCGGATGACTTCCAGGATATTATTTGCTCCTGAGAAATAATGTTTGTGTAATGCTGCGTTTGTTGCATATGCGAGGTCATTTCGGCCAGCGAACGGAAGCTCTGCCCGCACCACATGCATTTGAGAATCTGCCGCGTTTGTTCGGCACCTTTACCTAACCAGACATCTTGACCTCGCACGAGTTTTCGCGGCAGTGGCATTGTTTCTTTGATTAAAAGATTCAAATCGGATGGACTTTGCTTGTTACTAGGTGTAGCCGAGTTGTTGCTACCAGTGTTACTGCTGGAAGTTTGCGGTTGGTGTGGTTGCTGAGGAGGCGGGATGGTTGGCATGCTCGTCTGCTGCGAGTGAATTCCTGGCGCCGGAGGTGGTACTGGCATATTGACGCCACAATGCTTGGCTTCTTTCATGTGCGTTGTCATCGCTGCTAGAGTTGGAAAACTCTGTTTGCACCACACGCATTTTAGAACATCCTTGGCTTGATCAGCTCCTTTGTTCAACCAATGAGATTGCCAGGCGCTGTGACGACTGCTGGACGTTGTGGCCGGCGCGCTGGCACCCGTTACGGCAGCACTGCCTCCGGAAGACGATCTGAAGAGATCCTCGCCGCCAAGTTTACTCAACTCGCTCATTTTCTCGAGAGCCTTTGTAGCTTCGCTAGGTTGATACGGTTTTTCCAGCGCCGTTGGTGGTTTCATCTTTCCGTTCCAAAGCTGATGATGATCCACTACACCGCTAGTGCTTTTCGGTGAAAGCTGCTGCTGACTAGTAACTGCTGCTACCGCTGCAGCAAAGTACGGAAAATGTGAGGCCACCACCGGAGATGTCCAGGGAGATACTATAGGTGGTCGGCCAAAGCCAGATGGCGCGACTCCCGGTGCCGTTTCTTGATGGCTCGTGGAACTCGTCGAAGAGGCCAATCTCGATGATTTGCGGGGTGGTGGAGGCGACAAATTTTCCGTCTCGGGTCGTTTTCTGCTGGATACCGAAAGATCCAAGGGACCATTGTTCGTCTCTGTCGAGGAAGACGGCGTAGGTGGTTTGCTGAGATTTAATATCTGTTCCTCTTCATCTTCCTCGGTCAAGGATGCTTTCCTCGTGCTAAAGTCCAGCACAGCCGGTAAGGGTGTCGCTGACGGCGACATCTCCCCAACGCTCGTAGGCGATACCAAGAGACCGGGGGTAGCAGCTGGTGGCGAACACGATGAGGAAACTAGAGGTGACACCGAGCCGCGCGATAAAGGCGAGTGGCCGAGAAGGAGGCGCTGATGAGTCTGTTGCAGATACGCCGCCATGACTGCTGCAGAATGGGGTGGTAGCAGGGGGTGAGTTCCAAGGGGTAGAGGCACGATACTACTTGGACTGACTGGGCTCGCGCTGCTCCTGGTAGCAGGTGGTGGGGGACTTCCGGTCGCCGGACCGGATGATTCCCGAGAATCTCTCGAGGGACAGCGCGGACTCATTGGCTCCCTGAAATTGCAAATGATACCGAGTGCTGTAATGTTAGAATACGGACGCGCGTCCCTTCTTTGAGATCTTTCCACGATTTCAAGAGATTGTACGATGAATAAAACAAATCTTATCAGAGCTTTGCGAAATGTTTGGCGAAACTCGCAATCGAATAGCAGCCATTAATCGTGATAATTGTGCGATAATTTTCTTGTAACCGATCCGCGAGCATCGGTATAACATAGTTAACGCTATTAATATTTCATAACCGTCCGCCATGGGAATTACTACGCAAATAGCTTTTGCCGCACTGTATGATGGAAACGACGGATACCCGGATAACTCATCGATAAAATTAAGCGGAAAAAAAGGCTCGCGTGATAGATAAAGCCTAGAGACGTTGGCGTGTTGCGCGATGGTAACAGCGATGGATAATTCACGTTTGAGAAACGTTGTCGTTTCTAATGTGTATACGCACAAGTACCGCGTAAAATGCAAAATGCGCGCGATAGATTTGAACAAGATACAACAGACTATTACCGCGCGTTATCGACATCGAAAACACACTTTACAATAAATTACTTGTTGGCTTTATGTAAAACAAAACAAAAAAAAAGAAATACGCGCGCGCAATTCACATTGGCTGCGAACGTTTCTCGGCCCGCGAGAATAATACTCGCGAAGTAGCGGACCTCTGTCGTGCGACAAATTACGATTAATTATACGCTCTGACGATGAACGTTAGTCATCTGGCTCGCGACAAAAACCGCGAGGGTTTAGTCGAAGCTGTGCGTAGAGGCGATCGATACCTGTCGCAACGTCATCAACGCGCGCGAGGTACAACTACTACTATCGAAAGGGAGCACGTGGCGCGGGGACGATTAGGGCCAGCGCGAGGCTATTGTAATGGCAAGCTCTCGGCTTTCGATGCGCGGCGCGGTGCGGCGCGGCGCAACAACGTTCCAGGCCTGTCGACGGCTCGCTCGTAACTGACTGTTCCTGACTGAATGCCGAATGCGTACCGCGAGATGAAAGGGGACCACTGCCACGCATGCAGGGGAAGTTTTTGGGGGCTGGCGGGACAGGGCGGCACAACGCGCGGGTGTAGGGAGGCGGGAGCGCCACCGCCGCCCCTGGTTAGGAGGTAGCGCTGCTAGTGGGGTCGTCGGTGTGGGAAGATGTGTAACACGTGCCTATCTCTATTAGCCGTGTGACGTTGCGCGCGGCACAGCCACCGATATCAACTCTGACAGCGACTTATTTATCCCTATCCGGGCCTCGCTCCGCTTAACCCTGCCGCCGACGCTTACCTCGCGCATACAAGCTTATACGCGCGTTTACGGGAGAGGCCCGCGACGATTTGTTGCTCTCAAAACAACGACGAGCCGTGTACACATGAGGGGCGCCCGACAACGGCGAACATCAAAGCTCGCGACGTCGCGTCGGCGCGGCTAGCGATCACTTAAACTTAAGCTTTATTATAAGAAGCTTCTCCCTGCTCCGATAAAAGCAGCGGCTAGCGAGTCTTCGGCAAACAACGTTGATTAAAATTTAGATACACATCTCTTACGTTACATCCGCTATTACGTGTCGCTTTTACGACTGGGGCGTGATTTGTACCGAGAAATCATTTGCGCCACAGTTGATTTGCATACACGTTGTCGATACATTGTTTTACTACGAGTTAGAAAAGTGTTTCACGTTGAGCGTTTTCGTTCTTCATAAGTAAAAGTAACATACGTGTATATATACATTGACTGACGAAAAAATTTCTAAATTGTCAGTATTTTTTATTAAATTTTTATGAAAGAATGATATTATTAATTAGTCAGTAGAAAAAATTTTTTAGCAGAAATTGATTTTTATATTTCTACACAATAATTATATCGACTATTGTTAATCTCTTAAAAGAAACAGCTTCTTTAAAATAATATTAAATATTAAATAATATTAAATAAATAATATTAAATAATTTGATATTTGCTTCTCTTTCAGCAGGTGTAAAAACTATTATTATTAAAATTGTTAAACAAACACGTATATTGAATGTTTACCTGTCCGGAGGTCCCGTGTCTCTCAAGATTGTTGGGTTTAATCTCGAGGTGGTGGAAGGCGGTGGCGTAGGCGGCGATGCCTCCTCATCGTCCTCTTCGTCCGTTCCATCGGCATCCTCGTCCTCCTTCGCAGCGGGCATACAGCCCCTTTCGCTGGGACTAATAGGGCCATCCTCGTCGACGCAATCGCCCTCCTCGCCTTGGAGGTCCGTACCGGGCGCAGAGCCTTCGACGCCGTCCTCCCCTGAAACGAATCATGAAACGAACAAATTAGTCGTCGTTACGCACTACGCACATTTATGCGCAAAAGCAGTTTTAAAAAAAAAGTTTATCCTATAAAAACATGCCACACATAAAAAAATAATGGCATGCTATACGTTTCTATTAAATATGTGTATATACGTGTGTATATTGCTATTTATATGAAAAAATTAAGTTTGTCGCACTGCAACCTGTCGCCTTGACAACCAAGATTTACTCCCTCTACGTATAATGAGAAAATAAATAAATAAAACGCGATAGATATCAGTTGATGACACCGTGCAGCGTCTTCTGCGTCTTCTACATCGTTGATGTAGGACGCGAATCAAATCCTTCTGTCACCCGCCGTATCTTGATAGAATAGCAGAGAAGAACGTACGACCCAAGAGTGGAGATACTGAGAAATGACGAAGCTAAGTACCTAGGAGTGATATAAAGGTTTAGATGGCGAGTAACACAATGGCACTATCGGTTCATTTATCAGCCTTTCGCGACGGCAGCGTCGGCGACGACGATGGCGACGACGACGACGACAACGACGACGACGAATACGACGATCAAGAGGAAGAGGAAGAAAGAGAAAATGCGATCCATGTCGGATACGTCGTCGTCGCCGTCGACGACGAGGTATTGTGTGGTGAGACAAGGAGTTCCATCATCTGCATTATGAGTTTTAATCAAATCGTTTCCATTTGATCTCTTGGTAATGAATGGCGGTGTCACCGTTGCATCAGAGAAAACAACTCGATCTAAGATCAAGTCAAGATATTTTAAGAGAAGTTATGTTGCGTAAATATTGTATGTGTAAATTTAAAAAAAAAATTTCTTATAGCCATCCAATCAATTAAAATTTTTTTTTATGACTTAAATACGCATACGTTAAAAGATTTCATTAATCGTATAGCTTATTCATAAGCAAGGAAAAATAAGATAAGGCTACATTTGACAGATCCGGATGCGAATAATAACGCGAAACTCCTCGGGTCGCCATCTTGCTCCCGGCATATCCTCTTTGAAGAAGGGAGTGCCGCATCCTCGATCGCGAGCAATCGCCAAGGCAAACGCGAGCGGGACGAGAAGCAGAAAATGGTCAGCATACCTCCCTTCGTAGAGGGTGGGAACAACCAGGAGCACCGTCCTACTTTGCCGAGTGACCAACCAAACGATCGTTTGTTCGCAGACAGGCTACGGAAGAGGGAGAGAAAGGAGATCGCACATTGATCCGCGGGAGCATCAGCAACTAATTACGCAGATTTATGTCCCCATTGTCCATTGTCTCTCGGAACGATTCTCCAGGACCCTGGCGCGGACCATTCGATGGAAGCGACTGGCTGGCCGATCCGGTCGGGACCAGCCGTAGGACGGTTACGTGCACAGAGAGAAGAGAACGACGGGGCGACGACGAGAGGAGATAAAAGGAGGACCTTCGAGGATCGCTTCGATCCAGTCGCGTATCGAAGAGGAGAATGCGAGAAGTCGAGGAACCGAGCGGGCGGACCACCGGCGGACAGCTCCGCCCGCTACAAATATAGTCCATCTTTTACTCTCGCGTCCTTTTCGCTTGTCGCAGAATCCTAGAGTCTCGCACGAATTTGCGTATCGTTCGTTTTCTATCTTTCCCTCTCTATTTGCGCTCTCCTCGCCCGCTCATTCGCGAAAGAACTGCACCCGTAGTAGCGTTGCGAAATTTCAATCGTGATCGTAGCATTGTGCCACCTTCGTCTCCAGTCAGAGATTTCAACGAGCGCTGCTTAGTTTCCGGAAGCGGTACGGTGTCCTGAGAAAGAGAGAGAAAGATGTATATATGCTATTTTCATGAATGTACAATAGTACACCGCAGAAATTATTCGTTATAAGGATTCGTTTGAAAGACAAAACATTTTATGAACAATCAATATTACCAATATTAATCGTAAGAACAATATTGAGGTAGTTTATTCTATTCTAAAGGCACAGAAGATCGATAAATTTCTCATTCTTAGTGGTAACAAGTATCGTTATTACACCTTTTAAAAATTACACGACGCTACCGTAACGACAAAGGTCATCGGGGGTTCCGCGGTTCGAAAGTATTCCACCGGTGATCAAGATCGATCGTAGGATAGCGACGTCGAGCTCGGTAGAATGTAAATGCTCGCACGAGCCGAGTTCGTGCGGACCTATTGGCAGGCCGCTAACAAGGACCGCACCGGATTGCATATCCTGGACCGGTAGCCGCCGGTAAGATACGCCGGGAACGAGGAGCGTAGCGTACTGAACTTAAAAGCGGCCCGAGTCTTGACACTCGGGAAGATGCTACCGGCCGATATCTGTTTCTTGCCGCTGTCCTTGACTCACCCGCTGCACGTTAGAAAGAAGCGCGGTGTATTAGTGGATCGCGCTATCTTGGCGATGGTTCTGCGCCAATACCCGCCTACACGACTTGCTCCACAACAATAATTAGTCTTATCGGCAAAGCATCCGCTTTCTCTAGCCCGTTACGATCTTTGCCCAATATTTTTTTCCGTCTTCTCTCCCTCTCTCTTTCACAAATGTGCATTCTTTCTCTCTCTTTCTCTTCACGACGAACCTGCGCACGAGCTTCGGATATAGATAGCAAACACCTGCATACATTGGCATACACATGTTGGTAATGTACCAATGGCTAACTGATGGTATTAGCTATTCTGTGAGCTATAGTCGTAAGACTGAACGACCGAACCAGTCACGCTCGCTATTCCATGTGTGGACGATCGGCCGCTGCTAATTGCTGCTAATCCAGATCTTTTATGCGATTGTCGAGTTTCGAGAGTGTTTTGTGAAAAAAAACTACGACGATTTTATTTATCTAAATTTGTATTATAAATCAATCGAGAAAAATTAGTAATTTTTTATGATAAATATATACAAGTTTCAATAATTGCAAGTTACAACAATTATTATAATTAAGAAATTCAGATTAGACAGAAAAAAAATTTATTTTTCATTATTTTTAAATATTTTTATTTTTATGAAATAATCTGTTTAATCTACTTGACTACAAATTAATGATGTATGAAATATACACAATGATAATTAACAGAAATAATTTTTAATTTCAATTTTTATCTTTAAATTTATTATAATCTTAGAGTACTTATTCTTAATCTTTTAAAATATAACGTACGTAATGTGTAATATATGTATGTTTTTTAAAACTGAGAATATAAATCTAATTATTTTTGTCTATTTTTGAACGTATTTTTTTAAGACTATTCTTCTAGAAAACGATTTGTCACTCTTAGACATGCGAAGGCGGAACGAGTCGCCAAGATGAAACGCGGTAAGCCTTACAAATGGCAGAACGAAAAATAAGGTGTTAAGACAAGAATCCTTTAGTGCATGTTCATAAATTGCGGCGAGTAAGGCGTAAATTTTAACGCGCATAAGCATCCGCACTAGTGTCAGCTTGTGTACTTTAGTGATTTACGCGCAATCAACGCGTTAAATCAGTTAAGTTTGCTTGTAATTAACATCTACGCCGAATATTCACCTACTAAGAAAATTTATGACGCGAGATGTCTGTTTAATTGTTTGTAAGAAACGTAATACGCACAGCGGCAATTTTAAAAGCGATAAAAGAGAGCCTAGTACTCTTTATCTAAATATGATTTACATAACTCGGCGCGCGCAATTAAACGTAATTAAAAACATTGTTATTAAGATGAATCGAGAATAACTAATCTAACGTATCGCTTCATAGAACAGAATCGATCTCTCTGAGACAAAGACGTGGCGTATCAAAAGGAAGCTCTTCCCTCGAGAATTATTTTACATTCACCGATGTGTGCAATAGGTTAGACGTTTGTGAGAATTATTATGTACGTACAAACATCCGTTGCCTTTACCTCTATTCCTCATTGTTAGACAGGCCTCGTCGGTGGATACCGGTAATTACATAACCACCGTGTTAGAATGTAGAGCTGCGTACATAAGAAAAGATCTTTGCGAGGCACGAAGTTAATTTCTCGTCTCTTTCACGTCGGGATAGCCGAGCGAGGAGATGTCGGGACGCCTCTCTTCCGAGACGGATCTCTGATAAGTAGTACTAACTCGCGCTCGATTATCTCTTTCTCTCTCTCTCTCTCTCTTTATTTTAGCGAATATCCCGGGGAGGCGCGGATCGCTCGATGGCAATGACGTCACGCGGCTCGCCGGGGCAAGTAACCGGGTCGAACTTTAGCAACGTCCTGGCAATAAAACAGTACATAATAACAAGCCGGCGGCTGCGGCGGCAGGGAGGGAACAAAAGGAGAACCTGGAGGAGGACAGGAGAGGAGATGAATTTCTGATGCGGGAGAACCGTCGGAAGGCTGGCGGGGAGAGTGACAGGAGGCAGACGAAGAGACGAACGGATGGACAGGCAGACAGACGGACGAACGGACGGGCGGACAGAAGGACGAAGAGGGACGGCGAGAAGAGGGAAGCCTCGCATTGTGATTCTCTCGCGGTCTGCCAGAGAGTGACTGACGGGTGAATCCGTTTTCTCCTTCCTCCGCGCCTCTTCCACTCTCCCTTCGCGCGTGCCTTCTGTCCTTCTTTCCGTGTCTCTTTTGCTCCCCTCCTTTCCCCTCCCCCCTCATTTTCCCCGCGATTCCTCCTCCTGGAGCAACCGGCTTTCAAAGCCTCATACTCGATCCGTATTCGAAAGATACAAGACGTTGATTTACGACTTCCTCAAGTGATGATCCAGATTTTTCAGATCGGAAGGGTCGTGGGCTCCGAACTCGGAAAAATATCATTCTTGTTTCGAGAGTTTGAACAAAGACGCGATTATAATCCCCGACGAATGAAATATCGATGTTTAAAGTATCCGTGTAAATACATAAAATTGATAACGATTGTACTGATGGAAAGAAATTTCGATCAATCACACGTTATAATTTCTTCTAGTTTAACATTTGTGCGAAAGATGATAAAAAGCTTTTGAGCTTTAATATTTTAAATCGGTACTAACAAACACACACATATCTGAATGCACGACAAGTAAGGAGATAATAAAATGGAAACTATCACATTTAAATTAAAAATTGTCATTTGATGCGCAAGTTTAATTGAATGACAATGTTTATGATTTGAATATAAAGAGGAAAAATTTACATTCTTATATAAAACGAAAACTAAGCCTGCTAACTATACGCTCTGTCAATATCGTTTTAAAAGAGAGATGTGCATTATAAGCAACGCGCAAAGAATTAGATCGATGTACTCTTGGTATGGGGACTATAAACAGACTTCTTCGATCCCGTCGATTCGTGTATACGATGTGTGTTCTACCATCTTTTTATTTTTTTCATTTTAGTCCTCGATCTCGAGTCCCTTGAATGTCAGGTGGTCAGATTCGTGACTCACTTAGGTGTTCTTTAGGACGACGTGAACAGAACAAGACGACAGGCTCCAACCGAAGACGAAGTACCTTCCTACCGTTGTCTACCTGACTGATTGACTGATGAGGCGACTGTTATCCTAAGTCAACACTCACTCCATCAGTCTGTCGAATTTCTCCTTCCACTACGAACCATTACTACGTTCCACCGCTGTTACTCTCGCGTCATCGTGTATTCTTGATCAGATCCTACATCTATAATATGTAAAATTCCCAATATAACTCGTCGAATGGAATTGCTAATGATGGCGCGTATCTACTAAAAATGTAAATGAAAAAGTGTAATTATAATTAATACGAACGAAAAGAACATTAGTGTCTGTTAAAATTGCAAAAGTTATTTGTTATCGAGCATCTATTTTAACAAGTTTAATTTTGAAAAATACCGATTCCTTTAATACTTGTGAAAAAAAAAAAAATTTATCTCGCATAGAGATATTCGCAAGTTTTAATTCGAGCTACATATTCGGACACGCATGATATATTTCTAATATGGAAAGACTCGAAGTCAATCTCTCTTCCTCTCGTAAATATGCATTAAATGTACACATGCTTGCGTTATCGGTTAACCGTTTAAAAAGCGATCGACGGAAGCAATGCCACGCTGCGTGGTTCGTTGGAGGCGGAATCCGCATATAGAGCGTTGCTCTCCTTCAATTTTCCACGGATATTCCGAAGTCGCGGCACTTGGACACGCCTCGTTCAATCTCGCGCGATCGACAAGGGCTGTGAAAACCCCGAATCCGCGTCGCCCGATTGCTTTTCCCTGCTGCCGTCGCCTTCTCTACGTGTACTCGAAATCTTTCCCAGTCTTCTCTTTCTCTCTTTCGCGCGTCCGCCTCTCCATCCCTCCTCCCTTTCGAGCTACCCTTTCAAGTTTGCCTCCCCCCCGCCTCCCCGCCCCCTCGCCCGCCACGAAATACCGAGCTCGGAGATCTTGGATTTCTGGGGCCGGTGTTTCTGCTGCGAGAAATTGTCGTGGCGCGCCTCGTAACAAAATCGCGCGAGCTGCCGCGAATATTACGCGCCGCAATCCACGGAGCTTCGTTCGCGCTTTTCATTTCGTTCGACCGAGCGCTACCAAATCTGACGTCTATAGGACGCCTGCCTATGCGCGATTTCGGTTGATATCCATTGTGATTCGACTGCTACTCGTCATGAACTAAAGCAAGTCTCAGACAATAGATTCTACGATAGAAACTCTTGGTAGCTTTGACTGTTGCTTTTCGAGATGATTAATAATCGTTCGGCTTACTTGCTGCACTGATTAAAGTATATTTCGATTTCCATGATGCTTGTAAATATTTTAACGAAAGCAATTCATATTCAGATTGTCGCTCGTTATATCTGAGAAAATATATTTATTCAAAATGCTGGTTTAATAATAGTATCCGCGTAATGGATAAGGAGCAACGTTGAGAAGATATTCGCGGTGATGGTCCGTTTAACTGCGCTTGCTTCGCGCATGAGGCGATAAATTACCGTGGCGGGGGTAAAGGTATATCACACACAACCGAGTGATTATTTATCGTAGAGGCCGATCGTGAGGACTTTATCACCCCGCTGGCAATCATTCGCGCGCTACACGCGCGCGCTCTTACCGAATGATAACAGGTTACTGTATCGTGCGTATGTGCATCGCGCACATAGATTGTTAAATCAAAGTCAATCCTTTCATTGATCCAAGCCGTCGATCATAATCGCCATTAATAATTCATAATTTATTATTAACGATCGTGGTGTAACTAACTAACATTTGCATGATTAACACTCTCGCATATAATTTTATCCATGACGTCAATATAACTCGAGCAAAAGCATTCGTTAAAGACTGCAACAGAAATGCGGACGTAGACGAAAAATTTTGTGCTCAAGTAGTGCAGCATATAAAAAAGAAATTATCTATTATTTTTTTAAGATTCTAATACAACTAGATAATTAAAGATATTTTTTCATCGTAGCGATATTGTACAATTTACTGTTGATGATAAAGATAAGAAATGATGCATGGTTGAAAATTAATACAACGATTAATTTATTTTAATTAATTTCTTTCACCATGTTATGAATTTTTTTTAATCGTATTTTAATTATATCGATAAATGCAATCTATCGCATAAAAAGATATCTGTTCTTCACAAACCATATCAATTTTCAGAGATAATTTTGTACTCTCTGAGATCAAAAAAATTAAAGATCACTGGACTACACATTTTATTAGCATCTCGCAACGAAATTCTACGGAATAAAATAAAATAAAGATTCACTCTGTCAACATGTTACTCCAATTTGCGCAAGCATGCAACAAGGATGAACGGCTTGATTCGTATATTAATTCGGTCTGGCGTGAACGCGGATTGTCCGCGCGCGATTAGACGTCGCGCCAACATCGCAGTAGCGCGATAGAAACACACAGTAGAAATCTAGGATGACGAGTGATCCAGAGAAGAGGAGAGATGCGGAGTGGGGGATAACGGAGCAAAGACATTTGGGTCTTGACGGTGAGTGATGGACAAGTGGTCCGGCGACGCAAAAGCTGCGTCCCGTGAAAAAAAAAGTTGGCATTTTGGCAAGGAACACCGTTCGCTGCTCGAACGTATGTACGAGTTATTAACGTTCATATTTTAGTGACAGTCCTTGCACAATGTATATTATGCGCGAAGAGTCCTCGACATACGGCGGATAACCTGCCGGTAGAAGATATTTTTCGACGTTGTCAGTCTACGTTTCTTCCTCCCCGTCTCTTCACAGACGTTAATCTTCGTCGAGAGTCTCTCGAATGTAGCGATTAAAAGCCCAAAATTGCAAACGCAATCCAAACTCGCATTTGTCAGCTATACTCGAGAGTGCGGCGTGACAATGAGGAAGATGTGTTATTATATTCATTATTTATCTCGCAAACAACTTGAAAATATATTTGTTAATCCTTAATATTAGATTGTCTTTTGAGCGCAACAGTTATGTGAATGCTATTGCTTTGGAAAATAACGAAACGACTTGTGAAAATATTTAATGTAAAATTGAGTCAAGCGCACTTGTTAAAATTTTAAAAGAGCCAGAAATTTTGTCATATGAAAAATTGAACATTTTATACATTTAAACATGTACGACTTGTAGAGTCACTATTTCTTTCAATGAATCAAATGCAATAGAGAGATCATTACCCTCTTGTATGAAAAATATATGACGAAATTGAAATGGCATCAAAACTGTAATACGCACCACGATTGGCCTGATGTGAGGAAAAAAATTGACAAACAATTCCCGTCTCATGTCAATCGCATCAAGATTGCGAATGAGGGTCGTCGGTTAAGTGGCACTCGTTCGTCTCGAAACTGGTCCCGAGCCGCGATAAATTTAATGCGGCCGCGCGAAATAATTTACGACGCGCCCGAAATATAGCAGACCGATCGGGCTAATCGTCTCGCGCGTTCTTCGTGGAACGGTATTAATGCTCGCGCGCACACGGAGGCGCCGAAGATGCGTCCGCTGATGCAGGTACGACGACTGAATGATGGATGGACGATGCGTACGTCCGGTAAGACCGACCGACCGTCCGTCCGTCCGTCCGTTCGATCGCGCAACAGGCGACAGTGATGATCGATGCATCGCTGCTCCCGCTGCTCAGGAAGGCGAAATCCGCGAACTCGTTTCGCTCTTCGTTAGTAGCATCCGTCCCCACGGCGTTTTACATTAGGCGAAAGTCGAGATCGGTGAGGAGCGCGATTAATATTCCGAACTGGAGGATTGCGACGCATTTATTTCTCTCTTTAACCCTTGACGGCGATGCACGACGTCGCTCGACGTCGCTCGACGTCGCGCGGCTTATCGTGATATATTACCACCGGGAACGGAAATTAACGGATTTTTCCAAGCCCGAAATATCGCCCGTTAAGAGAACGGAAGATGATCTCGTTGAGAATTAATTCTTACGTCTCTCGCTTATTATGCGCAAAAGTTTGTATCGCCGTTATATATAGTAGGCTCAAGAATGAAATTAAAAAAAGCGTATAATTTTATTCCGTTCAAAAACCATCGCAGAAAAAATGTAAAAAGAATTATAAAAATAATAAATTACGTTCGGATAAATAAGAAAAGAAATGCGAAGGATTGAATAAAAATTATTAAAATTATTATCTTTTTTTTTCAGATAACGTTAATTCCATCGGAGCATCATCTTTAGATTTCGATCAATGATAAGCAATGTGATTAAACTGCCCTCGCAGCAGTCGCGAATAAGATCAGCGCAGCTGTCTCGGACGATGCTGTGGGAGATGAGATCTCATATGGATTCGATTCTTTCTTTTCGCCTGCTGGCCCTTCGCGCGCAATTCTGGCAGCGTCTTGAACCGGACGTGGCCCGAAGAGAGAAGCCGTGCAAAGCGTGGCGCGCCGAAGAACGGGGGTGGAAGGGAGATGACAGGAGGACGCCTTCATCACGATATCCGTCACTCTTCTCCTCCCCCCTCGTTCGTCACCCTGCCACCTTCCTTCCTTCCTTCTCTCTCTCTTTCTTTCTTTCTCTTTCTCTGTCACGCTGCTCGGTGTCTTCTCTCGCTCTCTGCCGCTCTTTCTTGCGCTTTCCGTCACGCTGCCTTTCGAAGTGTCAGTCCTGTTACCGACTGCCGGAGCGGAGACCGTGACAACAATAATTGTCAGCGAAGTAACATCTCTCAAGCATCGCGAGGAAGAGAAAGAGCATGAAGGTGGTGGCGGGGTGGTGGGTGTAGAGCGCGCGAACGCGAAGAGGAGAAAGGGCCGACTGGCCTATTTATAGAACCGGCAACAAACATAGAGCAGCTGGTGTCGATCCGTCCGGTTATCGCCGCGTTTACACAGTCCCTGTCATATCCTCTCGCGAAGTGGCGTTGCGGCCGCGCGAATATCCACTTCTTTCCAGGTACTATGAAGGTACAAACAACAAATTGCAATTGTATGCAATTTTTTCATCTTTACTAAAAAGAACCGATATTCGCAAGAGTAAGAAATTAACTGTTGATTGATAACTAGTATCGTTTGAAATCAATACACAATTGTGCGTATATAGAAAACATGTGCCATGTGTATATAGAGTGTAGAAAATTGTAAAGAAAAGAATTTACGATATTTTAGTTTTTCTCTCTTAAATATTAATCAATATAGACACGCAATATAGACATTATAATAGACATTATAAATATTTTTAGCAGTAAAAAAATATATTGTTTGTATATATTATTTGTTTAGGTACATTATACATTGTATTATATTTCCCAATTAGAAAAGATCATAAAAATATTCATTTTTTTCTCTAGGCATGTGAATTAAAATATTGCAGATGAAAGATATACGTGGATAAAAATAATAACCTTCAATTAACGACATTCTAAAGCAAAAGAGAAAAATATCGCGCATATTATTTTCGCAAGAATATTGAAATGTGCCCATCGTGTAAAGTTAGAAAATGTAACACAAGACGGAGAAGGAGAGGGAGGGATAGATGAACGATGTTATGCCTGACCGATCGCCGTCATAGCCCGAAATAAAAACTTCCGTAACGAACGCTCGACGTGAGATGCAATTGGCGAAGGGAGCGGCGACGCATCCGGCGCGTCTTGACGGGCAAGAAGAAAATAAGGCGCGTGACCAGTTCGCGTCTTAATCCCAAAGAAGAGTGGATGTCTCTCTCGTGGGTACGACTAGGTAGTCGTCGTCGCGAGCGACAAAGAGGGAAGAGAGCGTTCCCGAAATAGGCTGGCGGGCCGCGCGAATGAGCGAACGGCCGAGTCACCGATCCGTCCTAATAAATATTGTGTCAACGTAAATAAGTGCGATGCCACGTGGTGCGCGCGCTCGAGCGCTCGACTAGCGCGCGTTGAGAGCGGCGGCGACGCACCGACAGAGTCGATCTGTCGTCCGGATGACGGACGGCTGATGTACAGAAGGACAGGTGCGCCTCTCGATCTTTTCTTCCCTCGAGCGTCTGCTTGCCGTTCGTCTTCGCATCTCCTTCTTTCCGCCGGAATCGTTCTTGCCCCACGAATCGCTCTCGCGATTTCGCTTCGCCTCGACGGCTCGAGAGCGCAGCGAGCGATTTCGTTGCGCGACATTGTACGTCGTGCAAGACACGGCACAAGTGGATGCCGGGCTTCCTCGCGATCGAGAATCAAAGGAATACACGCTTCAAAGTCTTGGCGTTTACTGCCAACAGTGAGATTTTACCATTGCTATCCGAGTTATCTGATTATTGCGCGCTTCCATCAGTCAGCCGTTTCCATCAGATAGGCAAAGACGACCGTTAATTAACGCGCATGCTCGTTATCTAATTTATATGCATCAATTCCTAAAATTCCTCTCGTATAGCTCCGTTACGGATTAGTGTGAATGGAAATTAGAGAAGCGTTCTTGTCGTTGGAGTAACGGATGGGTGATGCGAGCGGCAGGTGCATCTCTCAATCTTCCTCTCTCACACGGCGACCTCAGTTAATTCACGTCCAACGACAAGCTTCGATTCTCCGATGCAAATAACTCGCGCCTTAACTTGCACTTAGTATCTTGTAACATTCTAACAATATTTATGATGTACGCGTTTCCATAATAGCGACGGCTCTCGATTAAATTATTTTCCAAGTGTTGGTCTAATTATCGCTACATAAAGAGCACATTGTATCTTTTGTTTTTCTCTTGAAAATGAGCACTCGTCTTTGAATAATCAAAGAACGGTTATCGCTTATATCTAAACTTGTAATATTTTAAAGTTTTGCGCTCGTTTAATTTTCGATATTACATCCACTTGGTCCGCTCCTCGTAACCAAGAGTGTGTGGCAAGAGTTATTTACATCGTATTCCTTGTAACCGCGTACCCTGAACTCTATAAGTCACCTCTTTACGCGGAGGATTTAGGGTAATGCTGCTTCATCGGTGGACAGTCGCCTAAATATAGTCCTACTAATATGTCGCGGTCCGCGATTTACGAAGCGATTTACGCGCTACCAACTATCATCCGATGGCCCGTCTGATGAATCACGGTTCAACTCGTGACAGAGAAAGCGGCTAAAATTTGCTACAATGGCAGTTAGTTTCGCAAAGCTTGTCATCGGCTCTTTGTCCGAAAGTTTAATTGTGTTGAATTAGTTTTTAATTATTTTTGAACTCTTCTTTTTAATAGTAAAAATAAAACTTTAATATTACAAATTTGATTTGATGTATTTGATGTCATCCACACATTCACTATAAAAGTGATTAAAAAATTTCTTAAAGATTACATTATAAGATGACATGCGTACATACACGCATATATATTGCGTTTGCGCATTCCAAGCTCGAAATGCTTTATCCGCCGTTTATTAATAGTACTTTTACACATGATAATCTAAAAGTTTCTCCGTTCGAATACAGTTAAATGTGAAAAATACGGAAAGTACACATCGCCACATTTTTCCTGTTACCCAAATACCGTCGGTGCACCAAGTAACACGTATTTTAAACTAAACGAACGCGAGCTACGTGCACCCTTGCTTTCAGGCATTCGGCAGTATGTGTAGTTGGAAATGTCGGGGAAAGTTAGAGGAGTAGAGTTCGCTGAGGGAAATACGCGGCAGGGCGGAAGGAGGTGATGGCCAGGAGGGGTGAAGAGGTGGCAGTCAGTCAGTCACTCAGTTCTCCGTCGCTCGAAGCCAGAGCAGTTCCAGCGTAGTCGTAAGGGGGCCGGGATCGAGGTTGGAACAGATTTATGCGACACACATGCGGCAAGGCGTATAACTCACTCGCTCGCCCATAATATCCACCCCCCGAATCCCGCTCTGCCCCTTTTCCTTCCAAAGGCATCCAGATGAGAGACAGACGCACCAATACTGTCGAACGTGAGACCGACGTGGCGATATTTATTACGTATTGGGATTATGTTATCCCGATGGTTTCCATCGCGACGAGGCCCGAGTGTTCTGGAAATGCGCGAAAAACAATTCTCTTCTAGGTAGATCTCTTTCTCTCTAAGAGCGTTTCATCGTATATATGTATACTTGTATATTTATATTAAAATCCGAATTTATCTTTTCGAGTGCGTTAAATTATAGATAGGTTATTAAGATTCTTAGTTGGGTCATTTAAATATAACAGAAATATTAATACGTGCGACGATTAATCTTGAGCAAAGAAATCGATTGTTTAATCGGAGAAAAAGATGACATTGATAATTAGACCGATCGATCCGATCAATTGCCTCAATGAAAGAGTTATTACCGAACAAACATATATATTTTTCGACACTCGTTGGAGATTTGGAATATTGCTATATGTTTAAATAACGGTGCGCACCGTTATTTTCGTTTGTTTCCTTTGCAACGAATCGTTTCGTCCACGATCATCAATATCGCGGAAAAAGCTTTTTGCGCGAGAACGCTCTCGTAAATCCTGTAGACTTCTCGCTTTCGTCGGCTTAGCGTATATTCCCATAACGCGAATAAAAACGTCGGTGCAGCAGGATATGGTGGTCAGAAACGTTCGTAAATCGAGGAGCCCGTTTTGCGCGCATACCGCATGAAAGGGAGAGAGGGGGGGAGAGAGAGAGAGGGGCAGAAAGAGACGGAGCAAAAGAGAGCATCGAGGGGGGAAAGAAAGAAAGTTCTGTATATGGGGTTATGCCCATACCGAGCCTAGTTAGTCTGGCATCGTACCACCTTTGTTTGCTCGCCCCACCAGCGGATATCGTCCGTATGACCGTACGTACACAGAGGACCGGCACGCAAATCCACATAACGCGCACGCACACACATACGCGTACGACATCCTACGCACACAGCGACGACCCGCCGCAGTAGCCGTAGCATTATATCGTGAGCACAGAAGTAATTTATAGTTGCAATAATTTATTGGGTACCATGGGGTTTATACTTGCCTGACGTGTAGCCATCCGTCACCGTCAGTGACGTCACCTCCCTCCACATAATGACTACCTACACCCTTGACTCTTTCCCCCTCTGTACGATCCTACCTTCCTCCCCCCGCACCTCGGCCTCCTCGATCCCCCCGCCGTGTGTCTCAGCGCTGAGAACCGTGCACCCTTCTCCGCAACTTACTTCGCTCCTCGCGCGGCCAACTAGCGTATTCGTTTAATTATACTTCCTGGTTTACCGGGATATCACTTGCTCTTATGATTTTACAATATTACTTGCTTGTATCGCGGGTAATATAATAAGTAATGCGGGTGCGAGTCTAACGATAGTGGCGCACCAACACTTGCAACTTTTATTACGCGATTAGCGTTCACTGACATGTCTGTGAGAAATTTACTCGTGAGAAGATGTAAGGAATATTAAATTTTATTTTCAGTCATACTAATCGCGATCACGGCAGATTTGCTTTCATTTTCTTTAAAAGTAAATCTTGCCCCCGATTTTCCCTAAAATAATTTTCACAATTTTCATTTATTTATGGCTGTACATGTATAATTCGCCCTTTCCATCTCGTAGGTAGATTTAAATTTACATTTGAAAAGTACAAAAGGTACAAATTGAAATAATTATTGTAATCAATCTTGTAGATGAATAAAAAAATGCGACATTAGTTTTCATAATCGGCAAAATTTATAAGTATGACTCGGCTGTAGGCTCGTACATTACTGCAGCGAGAAAGAATGGATGAACGATTGGACGGTCGAACAGAAAGAGCGAGCACAAATCATTTGATAAAGCGGTAAGTAGAAAAAATTGTCCGAAAATTCGAGCGGAAGACGCGCGAAAGGGAGAACGTCATCTCGGAGGACTCGGGCAATAACGATTTTTCACGGGAGCAAAATCGTGGAGAAGCCCTCGTATATTCTCCGTGCGGCAGAAGTTCGTTCGTCTGACGGACAGCGTCGAGTAAGACGGGATGACGTGAGGCCGCGATACGTCAAGCCTCTTCCTCCCACTCGACCTTCTACCCGCGTGCCACATTGCCTCTCTCACCTTCTTCGATTTCACGTACACATAGCGCGAGCGCGCTGCGAGAGATACGCGACGATGTAGCAGTGTTGGTAACGCGGCGGTGGCGATAGTAGTGGTACCATCGCAGTCACCAGAGGCGCCTTCTGATGGCTGGCAGAGATGACGAGTTGGTCCAGAGCTAGATATGCTCGTCACGTTCCTGGCTCCTGAGAGGCACGACGACGACGAAGGTGGGAGAAGGAGGAGACAGCGGTGGAGAGCGCGACGGAGCGGTAGTGGTAGCAGCGGCGATGATGGTAGTGGTGGAAGCTGAGGGTGCGAGTGGAAGTGACGTTGACGGGCGTTTGTCACTGTCCTCGGCAAATAATATCCAGCGTAGCCCGCTATACTCACCCCATCACCTCCGCAAACCTCCGCAAACCTCCGCAAACCTTCCTCAGGACGAGAGGCTCGTAGTGAAAGTCGCGTATGTGTTATTCGCGAGTGCGAGCGCGCTGGTGTTTGTGCCGGCTTCGTATTATGCATTTCTATAGATACGTACTCTCCTCATACCACTGTTATGTGAGGGATGGTCGTTCGCTGTACATTTTCTCGTTCAACGCACTCACCCCGCTGCGCGGACTTGCTTTATACCCTCGGCGCTACTTTGCGCGACTACCTTCCCATCTTCGCCACCCTCGTCATCGAGCTTCGCGCTTCGATGGCTGCGACGGGAGTACGGGAGGAGCTACAATTTATCGGTGGCCATTGGCAACTCCTTAATTAAATTCAGGATCGCAGATAGAACGAGGGAAATGGATTGTATTGATACTCGCCGCGACACAGAGGAAAAAGAATCTTTCGCGCGGCACATCTTTTCAACGGACTATAAATATTCACAATGATTACGTTTCATCACATGGCCCAAAAACTCGTCCATCATGACAACCAGATACGCGTTGTTATCTCGCGAAACATTTTCTCTCGTAGCACTATTACTATAATAATATTAAAGATGATGGATACATATTAATAATCAGCTGAACATCAGCTGCTTACCATATGTCACGTCGGTACACGCTCTTAAGCCATGTGGCACAAAATCAATAGCGTAGAACGACTAAAAATGGTAATGAATTAAAAATTAGCATCATGAAAAATGAAACTTGGCTAATTGTCGGAAGGCTCGATTTCCTATTCCCATGGAGAAGGATAATTAGTGGAACTTATTCGACCTGTCGGAACAGACAGGTTCTGCGCGAAGGAGGGTGACGGGTTCAACACAGTGAAGGGGTCGTCGAAACAGAAAGAGGCAAGGGTGGAGGTCTTGGCGACAGCCGTCAATCGATTGTCAACCGGATCAACCGACCAACCTAACTTTAGAAGCTCTTCTTCGTATACGCAACCAGTTATCTCTTGCTTGTTTTTTCCTTCTTATTCTTTTCTTTGATGTAGATGATATTTTCAAAAATGGCGAATAATTACTAAAAGCGGATATATTGAATGATGGTGATAATGTATTTTTTTTATAGATAATCAACGTATTCAAAATTTTATTCGTTAAAGAATCAATCTACTTGAAGCTGCTCGACAAGCAATGTATTCGATTCTATTTATATTCGAAATCTTATTCTATTTTATTTTTCTTTCTTTAACTTTATAATGTCAAAAGAAATTGTATAGACAAGAAAACTAACAGAAATCGTTAATGTCCAACAAATTGTAAATGAATCAATTCATTATATATATACCATTTATGTATATTGCTCCATATATTTTCTTATATAATATCTATATACAATAAAACAAAATCATAATTATATTATTTAAAGCTCTTTTCTTCCTCTCTTAATTAATTTTGCATATACAAGCTTGTACGCGAAACAAACGACTCCAATTACAATTTATCGAATAATAACGATTGAATAATTTCATCTGACATGACATTATAAAATCTCTTTCTGTCATAAAGAACTACAGTCCATCAGCTTTTTTCTTTTACAAAATATATTTGAGAACAAGATTTTTTTGAATTTATATCGAAAAAATATACATGTTTATATAAATATATGTATTTATCTTTAGTCGTGAAATTTTCAAATTACGTACAGAGTTCACGTGCCATTGTATGTTGTAATGAACTACAATGACGCATAGAATGCGCGTATAGTTCACATTGCAAAGGGGTGGAAACATGAAGGGGAAATTTAATTGAGCGTTCAAAACCGCGGTGTGTTCAATTTGCTTCGATTAACGTCTCTTCTCTCGCGCTGTGGGAGCATCGCGGGTTTAGAACGGAAACGGCAAAGGGGAAAGACGAGTGTCCTGGACGGACAAAAGGAAGGATAGAGGAAGAAGAAGAGAGGGAAGCCGGAGGGAATGCAATCAGTCTCGAACGCCAAGTGACGAGCTGTCCTTCGGAATGACGACTGGACATGGAGCGTCCCTATCTTCTCTTCCTGATCCATCCTTTTCAAGGCTCACCTTTGCCCACCTCCGCTTCAACAACTCTAGACATCCCCCTTTTCTCTCCCTCGCGCCGATCGAGCTTGATAGGTATGGAAGCGAGAGCCAATACGTACAATATACACCAACACTTGCGTCGCGATCGAGGGGGGAGAGAGAGTTGTAGGAGTAGGCACCCTCCTAGCAGCCTTTCCGGACTCTCCCCACCGTCGATATCAAGACTGCCGTCCGACAGATCAATGCTGTGAGCGGCGACGACGCCTGGGCGTCCACCGTCGTCTCCTCAAACGGACGGATGGACATGGACGGACCCTCGAAAATCGGCTGACGGTTTTGCAGGACCTAACATAGATTGCTTCCAAAGAACCATTGTGCGTACTCGAAGCTGCTCGAGAATCAAGCTGTATTGTAGCAACTGATTAAGGGCCAAAGCTAGTTTATCGAAACAAACTTGTTACTTGTTGTAAAATAAAACGTGTTAAATTAATTACTATTTGCGACTGTCAATCGCATTGGTAATCGACAGTATAATTTATAAACGTTATAATTTTATAGTATTGCCAGATAAGATTATTTTGTACTTAATTTCAACAAACGTTTTTTTCATTATTGGAAAATGATTACAATATTGGCCTCTAATGAATAAAGTAACAAATTTCATTCATACAGACATTAAAATTATGATTTATAAATTACTTTCTAGTCAAGCTTTTAATGTAATTAGATTTTTTAATTCTTTCTACGATAATATATGCAAGAGACTAGTAGCGACGAAATATTCTATAGTTGTAAAATTATGTAAAAATATGTAAAGGCAAGTCGAGAAAGCGACGGTAAAGTTTATACCAGCGTCAAACGCAAGTTTGAGAGAAAAACATAATGTTTTAAAAGAATCGATAAACAGCAATATCTGTTGCTCCCAAAAACGTTCTTCGAAAGAGTAGTGGATCGCGGGAGCGAGTTGACGGACGAATGAAACCACACCCGTAAGCTTCATTGCATATTCAGCGAGCGGAACCTTCCGGGCAAGAGGATTTTGTCTTGAACTTCGCACGGAGCAAGATCCGGATGTGGGAAGGACGGTAAGGTGTCAACGCGGCGAGAGAAGAAGGGGCGACACGAGCCATTGGACTTCGGAAGGAGTCAGTCCTTTCACGGGACTTTAGAATATCGTTCTGCGGCGGTTTATTGGTTTTGTTTCCGGTGAATCCCTAGGGTCTGCCGCGTGGCGGAAAGGGAAGAAGGAGGAGAAGGCGAGACGTTGAAGCGCGGCGAGCGTGATTACAAGGGTGGTGATGCGGTGACGCCGAGTTATTCGAGAGTAAAGCGGAAAAGCTGGAAGAGGGAATTCGGCCTGGAAAGACGTACGTATGTAACTACACCGTCCCTCCTTCACCGGGCGGACGAGACACGCATTCCTCGCGTTTTCCGGAGTGTCCACTCGAGCGGATCGTCCGGGTGAAGAGTGAAACGCGATAAAACTAATCTCGGCCGAGTGCAAAGAGAGTCTCTCTCCTTATATCTGCGCACGGTCCTCCATCTTCTCTCCCGTTCTTCGTACGTTTCTCTAGATTCGACCAAACGACGACGCCAACGACGGCGTAAATAGATGCCAACGGGATCGAGAGAGGAATACGGGGACTCGGTGGCGGCAAATTGACACGCGCGACCGACTATCCCGATCGTATAAATGCGACAACAAAACGCAAACTAACTTGAAGCTCTCGCGGTTGCGAGGACGTACGTCGAGCCAATACGTGATTTCCGACTGGCGTCTCAATGGACGTCAGAATCACTTCTCTGCCAGTCATTCGTAACGAAGGACGTACATTCGCAGATACTGAATATCCTACACGTGTAATGCAACAGAGTTCGCGCTAATCTCCATAACGCACAATCGAGAGCTCCGTAATATAGACGCAAACCTCGAATGGATGAACGGGGCCGGCTTTGAACGCTTGGCACCGGTTTATCCTAAGATCGTGCTTGTCGATGAAAGGCTCGTCGTACGTAAAGCGAATCGCGAATTATCTTTACCGGTAAGTTGATAACGAGATTCTGTTACGCGCTCTTATTCAATCGAGATAATCCGTTTGTCTTTCATAAACACCGCGCGTTTGATTAATACACGTCTCTCAACAATGGCGTTAAACGTCACGCGTTTTAATAAACTTTAGAAACGTTAAAAAACGTTTGTTAATAGTTTCCAACTGCAGATGCGCGAGAATTTTTCAGTATAAAGGCGCAACAAAAATGGCGCATTGTCTCAGCCAAGAGAAAAGAAGGAATGAAAAAGCAATAGAGAGGAAAAAAGGTAAGGAAAAAGGAAGAGGAAAAGAGGAAGAAAGAGTTCAAAGCGATCGCTTAAAGGATCGATTAAAGCATCCGCTGAAGACAGTGTCGAAACGCTTCGGTCCGACAATTTGAAGGAAGCTCGACGGCGACGATCCAAAGGTCCGAGGTAGGGGCCAGGGGTGTGGTACGCGAAGGGTAAACGTGAGTTTGCAGTAACGAAAGAGAGAAAGCCCCGGACGTCTCGATATGCGTGCACGCGAGAAGCGTGTACGTGTGTGCGCGCGCGCGCGAGCGCGAGTATATTCGACGGAGGCGAAGAGAGAACGAGCGAGATCTAAAGCGGGAGAGAGCGAGAGGTCGGCTGTTTCATCTGTCACCTGCAGACGCCGCCTTCCTTTCCGTCATCGTCCCTCTCACCCGACCGGCAGCCATCCCCTCCCCCTCCCCCTCCCCCGCCGACCCCCTTTAATAATAACAACAATAGAGCCGGGCTAGCGGCGGTCGGTCGCCGTCGTGGCATGTGGACCGGGGGTGGACGTCAGCGAGAAGGGGTCAGGAGGAGACGGGGAAGGAGTGGTGTCGGTGGTAGGGTATGGGTCACAAGACGGCCGTGTCACGTCCGCTTCCAGCCTCAATCCTCCTCCCCGACAGGTCCACCCCGCGTGTCAACCTCATCCAGGGGCGTAGAGTCCTCTCTTCCGTCTCAGGTACATCTCGCGCGTTAGCAAATGCGCGTATTCCAAGATTCGATATCTCTTCCTCATCTGGCTCTGTATGCGCGTGTCTGTTGTCGTATATTTTTCTCTTTCTCGTCGCATTAATATACATCATTTATTAGAAAACAATCTAGGTATGCAGATAGAAGAGAAAGAGAAAGAGAAAGAGAGGGAGACAATGTGTAAAATAAATGTTTATATATAATCCAACGAATAAATTTATGGAGAATAGATGGAAAAAAATGGGAATATCGAGCGAAAACGGCACAATTTTTCCGGAAGCAGTCGCAAAGACCGATCCGTCCCTGACTTCATCTAGCCCCACCTTTTACTAACGTCCGTCCGTCGGCTCGTCTCCCCACCCCGCCTTTCGCGACCCTTATTACACGTCGCGGCTCAACTTCATCAGAGGGATGTCGCACCACTCTCACGAGTACGAGCATTAACTTACACACGCAAGTTCCGTCACGTGTACGTGCACGCTACGTGGCAATGCTAATGTCCAGGAATGCAACCGTGTATGTAGATGCATCTGCAGTATTTCGCGATAATGGCGCACCACGAGTACGAAATGCCTCGTGCAACGTAATTATAATTTTACAATAAATAAGTACATAAATAAATATATAAATAAACAAGTAAATAAATAATTAAATAAATAAATAAATATACATATATATATATATATATATATATATATATATATATATATAATATATATATATATATACATATATAAATATATATGTGTGTGTGTGTGTATTTAGTTTGCAATGTGTACACGTAATTTATTGCAAAAATATAATAGAATAATAAAACTATGTTGGAAAACTCTTGTAAAAAATATAGAATATTAAGAGAATTATATAAAACAACAAATAACGTTTCTCTCAAGTCACATAATAATAATAGATATGATTCGTCGTATACAATAATATAATAATATCTACGTGCAAAATTGTAAGGATAAAATACGTGTTGAACAAGTACGATGCATGCGATGAATAGGAATTTTTTACTTAATTACGAGTGATTATGCGCTTATAGACAATCAAACGGCGTCGCACGAAATACTTTTTGTCAGGAACTTGGTAATTTCGCGCATGAGTCACGGGAGCGTGTCCGGACCATTAATCGTTCGTAATTTCATTCAATTTAATTACCTGGTCGACGCGCTCAAACCGAACGAGGCATTAAACCGTCCATACCGAACGTAGTGTTTGCATTTTAATACGCGGGACTGATGTCCTCGGTTCGCGTAACACTTTCGCGTTATCTGATAATAGGCGCGTAACGAACGCGTCTCTATATCGGTTAACGGCTAATAATTAGAATCTACGGTATAAATAGATATCTACGGTACAGGGCATTTTTTGCACGTTACTCGTGAATTAGCTCGGTTATCGCAAATTATTTACATCTCACAAAATTGTTTTATCCTAAATAAAAAGATCGAGTAAATCAAATACGATCGGATTACTTTGGACAAGACTTCATCTCTCGTAATGAAGCCCGAATACGAAGATGAAGAGAATAAAAATCATAATAAAAAAGAAAAAATAAAATCCCATGGAAATCTCACGATAAATCTTGTTAATTACAATTATATAAAATTTCGCTCGAAACAGATCGCCTGTATTCAACTGGTACATTATGCAATCTTGCTGTATTGAATGATTCAAAGGCTTTGACGGACAATAGATTCCGTATTACCGATGCGTCGTGAAAATCCGGAATTTCACCGTCGATAATTTTTTTTCCCGATCGATAGGTCGATACAAAACCGAAATAATTTGATAAATGCACGGGCCATTGCGCGTAATGACAGCCTCTCGCTGCGTTTCGCCGCGGGCGTCGCACTCCGCGCTCTTTCCCCCTCTCGACGTTTTTTTATTTTTTTTCGCCCAAAAGGTAATCCAATCGAGAACGATGATTGAATTATTAATTGAATGACGCGCGTGGCTGGGGTCACACGCGTGCTGCCGCGCCGTCGACCTCTCTCTCGCAACGATGAGACGATTGCTCATCGCGAATAATTCGTCGGGCTTGTGCAGGTAGTGCCTTTTAATGCGTCTCGAAAAATGTATCGACAACCGATAAACCGACAGAATTAAATTTCTCCTCTTTCCCGTGCTTTTACTGCAGCAACCAGCAGTAGCAACAGCAACAGCAATAGCAACGGTAGCGGTGGCAGCGCGCCAAAAGGCGGGGATGCGCGCGTACGCGAAAATAGATTTCGTTTTAAATTCCCGGCCGTACGCACGATTTTCAATTAAAAATTTATCAGCACACCCGACGAACGTATCCGATATTTCTTTCGCATTGTTATAATAATTATGACAATATGCGTCCGCGCATCGGACGGATCGGGTAACACGCGTATCGGACAAGCCGAACAAAGTGCCCCCTCCCTTCCACGCCCGGTGTATCTGCCCGTCAACGTGAAATTCGCTGTAATCCCCGCAAGCTCCCGGTTCGCGTCGCTCAAGCGGATTCTCTTTTGGATCGACTTTGGAATTAACGTTCCTGGGACGAAAGAGAGAGAGAGAGAGAGAGAAATAGCGAGAAGGAAAAAAAGATGGTCATCTAGAGATGGTAGGCCGCGACGGGGGCTTTGTCTCGATCTCGACTCGTCGACGACGGCCTTGAATGATCTCGCCCTCGGAAATTTGATCGACACCGGTCAAACGGGTAGACCGGACTTCAAACGCGAGCGCCCCTGCCGCCCTCCTCCCCCTCTCGCTCCTTCCTCCTCTCTTCCGAGTTTTGTTCGAGTGGTCGGACGTTGGTTGGAAGTCCGTTTCACGCGACGGACAGAGACAAGACGAGGTTGAAGAAGTGGCAGCGATCCCGTCTACCAGGGAATAGTCGGGAGACGGGCGCGGCGCACGGCCGGAGTAACTCGGAAAGTGTCAGAACGATAATCTGACGCTGGCAACGTGATGGACAGAACGAACGGTCCACTTCGTCCTCGGCTCTCTCGCGTCTTCTCCCGTCATTCTTTTCCTTCTTCGTCTCCTTCTGTCTCCGCGTCTCGATTAATGCGAGACACATCGGGCTGTATTAAATGCTACCCGCGTTCTCACCAACCAAACGTGCGCATCTCCCTCGCGTTGCGTAAATAGACGTCAAATTTTTTAAACCTTGTATATATAAAAATATACATATCATTTTGTAACATAAAATTATATTTTATTAAAATTTCAGTTATATATGGGAAAATAATATTATAAAAATGATACATTTTTAGATGAAGGAAATATTTGATATTAAAGTCATAGAACTTGCGCTCTCTTTTTCTCGAGATTGCAATATCGTTGTAATTTTCGTAAAAATTAACGTTATAATCGCCACGATAAAAAATAAAAATTCGATAAGAATCGCTTCTCGGGGAGGCGCTAATTTTAAAGTTCTTTATATCACGCCGCTCAAGCGAGAAACGAGGATTAAGTAGTAAGTTTATAGTCCAATCCGCGAGATAGAGTGTGCATACGCGAAATGTAAATAGGAGCGACAGGATAATAATGAATGCTCGTAGAATAGTAATGAGGCAGATGCAGTGATAAAGAGAAGATAAGAAACGGAGAAAGTACGTACGCACGTATCTCAGGACGACGTGTACATGAGTTACAAAGCAGAGGCGATCAATAATGCTCTTTTATAAAACGTACAGCGTGTGACTTAAAAGAGAATTTAGACGTTGATTTAAGCACGCGGCTAACGTGATTTATCGCCGGCGCTGGTTCCGCAATGCACGACCCGTAACATTTATTGTTCTTCTCCGAGCGTACGTACGTACGTACGTACCGCCTTTTTTCCTCCTTTCCAGAAATTGAAAAAGAATGCGCGACTGGGGAGAAGACATGGGAGAAACAAAATCGGAGACCATCGCAATCCTGAGAGAAACCTTTCGTTCCGACGTCGTTCCGGCTTGACGCGACTGTCGCGAGAGAGATCAGGATTTATCCGCAAAGAGAAGACAGTTTTGCTCGCATGCGTAACGTATAATTCAAACATAAGCGAATGCTATGAGAGAAAAACCTGAGAGACGTAATACGAATCGCGCGTGCAATATTCAATAATTGCGACAACTGTTTGTTGACAACATTAACGCGAACACATATTTCGCTTCGATATCAACGATTCGATGATCTCGCGTTCGATGGACGCTCCCATTCGACGTTGCGAAACGATTTTATGCATCGGTGCACCATTTCACCCTGAGCAGGTCACGTATAAACGAAAAGCTACGGAGAGAAGAAGCAGAAGGAAATTTGTCGAGAATTATATATATACGAGAAGTCGAGAGCACTATGCGACCTCGACCAATGGTCCTATTTCCGAATATTAATTCCAATCTCGTCACTTGGAGTCATCGTCTGCCGCTCCGGTGTGAGACGAAAGCCAGGTGCATCGAGACGGATCGAGGCCGTCGCGACGAGGATGTTAATTGCGACACGGCAGGAGCGAGGTCTCATCTTCGATGGCGTCTTCTTCTTCTCGTTCCCCGCTTCGATTCGCCGATTGATTCCGACAGACGCAATTAGACTGCATGTATAATCGAAATAATTTACACCGGTTGGCTCGCGCTTGACGCTTGTCTGTCTCGTAGTTGAGGAAATTGCGCGTCTGATAGATCAAGGTGATACTGCTGTGCAATTTTTCTAATTACAGTGAAGCAACGAGGGAAAGAAATATACCGTCGCATCGCGTGGTAAGTGCAATTAATTCACGTTACATTCGCGCAAGATGATTCATGGCTGACAACAAAGCTAGATGGTAATCCTTCAGGAATCGTGTCACGAGTAATAGTAAGTTTGACATTCGTGCACGTATCAAAAACGCTAGATACCATTATAAGCTTAACTTTATAATAACGATCGACACGATCGTAAAGGATCTTTCTACTTTCACGGACGCGTTAGTCTGACACGTATATGACATAAGTCTCTCATTTGTAATATTAATGCGAATCTCTAGCTTGGTATAAGCTTATTATTTATAGAATCAGAAGCGAGTACAATGACCCGCGGTGCACATTGTACCAACGTCAAGGTTTCAAAATGATGGTTTACGACAAAGAAAGCAAGGAACTCGCGGTGACTCGCGTCATCTTCCAACATTAGCGTAGATTCGATAACTCTTTCCATTTTACAAGGATAAATGTCTACGGCGCGAGGGAACCACCTGCACACTTTCGGCGGCAAGTACGGAGACCCCATTGTGCCTCCTTTTCAAGTGGGCTCACCTGGAATCACCAACAGCGATAAGATCTAACGAAATCGGTTGTCCCGCGGGGAATTAAAAATGAGCGTGGAACGCCCGCTGGCAGGTGGAGGAGGACCGTATTATCCGGCTCATCCTTATCACGGGACCTCGCATAAATCGCAGTTGGGACACGCGAGCGTCGTGGCCGAGGATTGCGATTGCGAGTCTTGCTCGATCTGACTCGAAAGGTCTAGCATCTCCAAGGGCGGATTCACACGAAAAGTAATGAAATATAAGCTTCGGACTTGCAACGAAAAAATCGATATATTGAATAATTTCGTTTGGCACTGCTTTAGTCAATCATACATGACTTTCAAGGCATATGTATTCCGCGTAATAGAAATATGTGTTTTTGCTAACGTTATCGATATATAAAATTCTAATCCCCGCTCCTGACTTTCTACACTTTCGTTTCGGAGAATCTTTACTATGCACGGACTTGAAAGACCGATGAATTTTTCCCCTGCCCGGAGAAGAGAGTGCAGTCCGTTATTAACCCGGGCGCCCGCCGGAACGACCCGGCATCGCTCAATCGCCCGAGCCGCCTTCGCGTCTTTCTCGACTCGTCGCCGATCGTTTCTCTTCTCTCTAAATATCCCCTCTTTCAAAACGATATAGCGATTCCCGGTAACGAGTTTATAAAGGTAGTCGTCGGATTTCTTTGAAAATAAACTCTACCCGCCATCATCCGCATATTCGCTGAATAAAAATTGACAATTGTCAATTGCAATTGCACAAGTAACGGTTAAGAATATTTAATGAATCATCTTTGATTCCATTTGAAGACTGGATTAAAGATAATGATATTTATGCGAGAATTTTTGTAAAGTTAATTTCTGTTCTTTTGCATGAAGAGATTGTCAAATTCGCTACCGCCAAGAGGTGCAAATTGTGTTACAATCATGCGAAATTATAATGTGAAATAACACAAGTAAATACACAACTTTTGGTATAATATACAATATACAAAAAATTATACAATAATAAAAATATATGATATACTTTTTATATATTGTGATAAGATATTCTATACAATTCGCGATACGAAGAAGTATATAAATAAGCTTCCCACACTTAAAAAGATGTATTCTCTTTCCTGTTATGGAGAATGAACGAAATGTGTAAACCATGTGTAAACACACAGATACATGTAATAAATGCATGTACATAGATATATACGGAAATCACATCGCTAATGTAATGAGCTAACCATACACAATTTAAGATCCCCAAGAACATTACCATGTGTATATCATATAAACCCATCACCGCGAAGAACATAATTCTGCTTTTATTCCAATTAACGTCACGCTTAACTGCCTGCTACGAAAGAGAATCTCACTCTAGCTCCTTCGATCTTTGCAAACAAATTATTATGATATTTATTTTGTAACTGTTTTTCTTAAAACACGACAGAGTTTTATCTTGTATAATTGACGAGCCTGTGACTGCGCGAGCAGGAATTAAACTCGTAGACAATGCAAATGTAAATACAATTGTCTATGCACGTGTTATTCATATAAATAAAAATTGTGACATAAATGTCTCAATTTATAAGAAAATTGCAAGTTATTTTCAAAAAAGACTGCATCACTTGAGTTTTATTTTATCCTAGCGTACAGGAATCTCGAAGTTGTCTTAAATCAGGAGAAAGAGAATTTCCTACATCTCAAAAAGTTAAAAAAAATTATCAAAACTGTTAATTATACCGAGTCCGAATGCACTTATGACGTATCGATACGAGAGGACGACCTTTAAGAAACAAGCATATCGTGAACACAAGGATAAGGCTCATTGGTTGATCCACGAAGCTCATGCCGCGGCTTTCACGCGATCGCCATATTCACCCGGTCCTCCTACGACTGTCGACAGAAATAAACGATACGTCTGGCAATAAATATCATGGTATTATAATTAAGCTAGCGGCAAGAGAATATAGTATATAGGCAACGTGCACGGGACACGCGAGAGTTGGAAAGCAAATAGTTAAGTCTCTCGTTCAGTGATCTCTGATTCAACGTCACCAAGACACGAAACACGGAAAATATATGCATGTATCGATAACCTTGAGAAACTTGATAATTTACTTCTTTGGCGGAAAATAAAGAGAATTTATCTATTCAAAACTAATCTGAAACATGCAATAATAAATATCATTTACATATCTATAATTTACAAATAATCTAAAATTAAAGCTTGGTTATTTATTTTTACATAAAAAATAGAGAAGTGTATAAAATTATACTTTCTCTCTTATTGATTAGACAAGATTTAGAAAATGTGCTAGGATTTATAAAAAAGTCTATTTACAAGTTTTAATCTGCTAAATCTAACGCATAATATAATACAATCATTTCATGTATCGCATTAATTTACAAAAGATCGAGTCGCATAATTATTGGATATAAAACGGTTTGATTTGTTTAGTCTACTGTGCGAGGAGATGGAATAACGGAATGCATCAACGTCACTCAAGGAAGGCATTGATTCATTGTGCAGCGACGAAGAAACGCGGTCTGGACGCAGGCCGAGGAATTTAAATCGGTCCGTGTATTTACCATCGCGCGCTAATTTAGAGGCAAACGCGCAAAGTCGTGTTTTGTCAAGCCCGAAATTCATCGACGACACGAAGCGATCGTAGCGTCTCACGCATCGCGTCTCACGCACACCGACATATACTAGTCACATATCGCACGTGCATTCACTCCCGGTGCGTTCACATCGCCTGTCATGCCGCGGTGAAGAGCGGAGCGAGCGGTATAAGAGAGCGGAATGAATCGCTGCCACTCAAGGAGCAGCCGTCGGATGCGGCGGATGGACTGACAAGGCCGAGTTGGAACGTCGTGACGTTGAAGACGCGATGCTGATATACGCGTCCACTACCGAGATGCGCGCAGCCAGCCGCGCTCGACAAGCATCCCGTCATTCCCGCGAGCCCATCGCGAAGGAACCTTCTCTCGCTCTCTCTCTCTCTCTCTTCTCCGCTTCTTCTTTTATCTATATAGAGCGCGCACACACGTACACTCTTCCTGGTCCTTGCGCGGGCAACACGAGGATACACATATTTATTCTACATGTACGTGTACGTGCACGGATAATCTTGCGGCATTTAAAAATATATCTTTAGAATCCTATTTATAAGGGAATTTACGTAAACGATTTTTTGCGCAGACACTAAAATTAAAGTTTATAAATTACTTTTTGCGAATTGCTAGTTCTTTTCTATTATGATAAGTCACACGCAAAATCAAACTAATTTGGTATGTGAAAAGAATGTTTGTTTCGTGCTTGATTCGTTGCAAGCAAAATCAAAGATATAATCGAGATTGAACGCAAATTACAAAATTACATTAATAAGTATGTCGTCTACTTTTGAGATTATCCATATTATCAATAGTCTTAATACTAGTAGAAATGTAATACGCGGCGAATAATCGTCGTAATCGTCTCGTGTCTCTTTTATATAAATCATCCCGATGAGGATCTTGCTTTCTCTCGTGTTAAAGAAAACGACGTAATGAAAGTGTCCTCGATAAATTTCCCAATCTACAGCGTGCGCGACACACGAATGTGACCTTGTCAGTCCGTCAGAGTGCAACATTGGCTTTTCGAGTGGCAGCAACCGATTCTGCTCGACTATGTTGCTCGCCTGAGCGCTTACATCGTGTCAGATGAAACGACGATAAGTGAATGTTCTGTCGATGCGTATGCACATGAGTTGTCGGCACTTACAATCGTACATACTTATTCGACGAGAAGCTTAAAGTATGCGTGCGCGATATTAACGAGCGTCCCGTGAGATCATTGCGATATTTGTTCGTCATCGCATTACATATTCAAGTTTTCCTTTTCTTGAATTTTGTTGTGTTCGCATATTTCTTGGCCGATTTTTTTACTTTATTATTGTACTCTTGCACTTGGACTTATCGTGTTAATTTCAAACTTGTTATTCCGTGTATAAACATATATATTATAATAAATAATATATATAATTCATTAAATATCAAGTTAATGCATGCGAATTTATAATATTAAACGTCTTCTTGTAATAGTGTTGATGTTATAAAATTGTAATACGATAATAATCGCATTACATATACATTTCCCCTTTTCTGAATTTTATATTCATATATTTTTTAATTATAATAGTTTATTATTGTGCGCACTTGGATTTATCATGTTTGTTTCAAATTTGTTACATATGTTTATATGTATATATTTTTTTTGAAAAAAATATAACAATTCAAGTATCAAGTTATTGCACGAGAGTTCGTAATATTAAACTCTTTCTTGCAATAGTGTTTGGTGTTATAAAATTGTAATACGATAATAATCGTATTACATATTCAAGTTTTTCTTTTTTTGAATTTTGTATATTTTTGAATCAGTTTTTACTTCATTATTGTATGCACTTGAATTCTTATATATTTGCTTTAAATTTATTATTCTATGAATAAACGTACTCTCTAAAAGTGAATCAGTGAAAATATCACTAATTTAAACAGTAAAATAAGATTTCACTGAGAATCAGTGAGTATTTTACTGATCTTCAGTGGAAACGCTTACTTTTTTGTTATTTTATCTTATATCTCACTGATTATGGTCAGTTAAAATAAAATTCACTGTAAAACCAGTAAATTTTACTGTAAAACCAGTAATCGCTAGTTCGTTCGTTTACCGCTACGATCGCTATCTCTCTCGTATTTAATTTTAGTCATAAGAATTATATAAAGTTTGCAAAGAGTGACATTTAAAATTAGAAGTATTACTTCGATTTAATTTCTGATACAATCTCAATAGAGAGGCTTCAGATATTAAATCGATCTTTATAAGTCGGACAAATAAATGTCTGGCGACTTAATGAAAATTATTCGTTCGTTATCTATTTAAAATAACAAGTTCAATATGCACGTAATATATATAAATAAAATAAAATTTTTAATATAATAAATATTTAGTAAATATAAATAAAATTTTTAAGTTTATATGAAACAGATAGAGAGATGAATTGTAGTTTAATATTACTGACAATAACGAAAGAAATATTACTAATATTGAGAAATATTACTGATTGAAACAGTCAAAATTATTAACTGATTCTTTCAATAAAATATCACTGATTTACAGTGCTGTACTTATAACTGCTGTAATAAGTGACTATTTACTGTTTTTCAGTGATAATACACTGATTCACTTTTAGAGAGTACATAAAATAATTTATTCAATATCAAGTTATTGCATGCGAATTTGTAATATTAACTGCTTTCTTGTTGATGTTATAAGACTGTAATACGATAATTGTCCTGAACTTTCGACCAAAGATTTTCCGATAATGCATTACAACGTTTAATTGTAGTCGCGGGATGAGAAAATCAATCGTGCGTGAAAAGTCGCACGCGTTTAGCCGATTTTTACGCTTACCGATATAAATGGCGATTTTCCCGCTTGCGCGCTCACTCGAGCGTGGTGGCGCGGCACTTCGCCTCGGGTTAATATCGTTACGATATTTAGTTTTTCTCGCATTATTAACCGAGCAGTTCTCCGTCTTATGTAACTCCGCAATATGGCAGATTCCTCCCGGAGAGAACCCGTCTCCGGTCTCCATTAAGGTCGACGAGGTAACACGGACAGCACGAGGCGCGCGGGCCAGCCAGCCAGCAATTGCGATAGCTCTCAAAGTTTCAATTCCGACAGCCGGGAATGCAAACGCTCGGCAAACGTCTCGTGTAAATAAGTGCACGCGAACGGACACTCGGCAATGAATTATCCGGCGCGCCCTGGCGATTACTTACAAATCGTTCGCACATTAATTTCCACCAATGACTAATTCTCGATGTGCATATTAAGCAATATATAGGAGCGTGTCGCTCACGGACATTGTGTGATTTCGCATTAAACACAAGATCATTATGCTCGAATAAATGAACGATATATCACTGTCGTCCCGAGACATACGTCGGGCGCGCTCGTCGGGAGATGACGTTGTTAATCAATCAACCGCCGCGAGAGATCGCGATCTAAGCGATCGCCGGTACTAAAAGACGAGGACAGCCAGTTCCTTGGACGCGCGGCCTAATTACCCGCTCAAGCCGAGCGCGAAGCGAGCGAGGAGAGGAGACCGAGAAATCCGCGCTACTCTTGTCAGCCTCGTCGTCCCGCGACTCCATCGAACCACCCCCGCCGCCAACCGCTTCGTCGACCGACTAATATTTCGTTCTTTTGTTACGTTTTGCGGCAATTCGCCTGCCCGCCACCCGCTTGTGCAACGAATTTCGGGCTGATTATTCGGGGCGGCAGAGTGACGTTGGTCGGCTGGATTAAAATGTTCGCTGGCTGGAACGAGGGTGGAGATGCAGCGGATATCACCCTCGGGGGTTCTATTTTGCTTCTTCCTTTGCTCCTTCCTGCTTTCTTTCCGAAATCGTGTTGGATGTTGCATTTTGTTTCATCTATTGCGATTCTACCGATGCATCAGGCCTGTTGTAAATATGGCGTGCTTATCGTTATTAAATAAAAAATTTAATAAATGTCGAAAGGTTGAAACGATTCAATGAATCTTGAAAAATTTAATAAAAGAGACCGCAATATTGCGCGTTATAAATATATCTAGATTCTAAATAAAAAAATATGTAGAGAAACGCATCTTTTTTTCGCGACAACAATATCGTGAGCAACAGCTAATGAGATTTGATTCTCTGTGTTATAATCAAAGATGTCACGCGGCGTGCAACAAATGTCGCTACGCAAAAGGAGAGTCGTTTCTTGTTCCATAATAATAATAAAAATTCATGCGACGCTTTATGATCATCATAAAATATAGAAAGCCAATGGTAGAAAGAAAACGGATATACGCAAATTACAAGACAGTCAATTGATCACCTTTTCGCAATCGTTAATCATATTACGATAATTATGTAAAATAATACTTGAGTATTGCGGTAGAAATCTAAACGTTCGCGTATATTGGATGTTACAATAGAAATTCAATTATGTGGATATAAGTGCGCAAATTGCATGATGTAAATCGTTTTATAATCTTGTTTCGTTCCTCAAAGATTGTATCACAAAGAATGAAATAAATATTATTATACATTGGCGATTGTCGATAAGAACAAGTTCTTGATCAGCTATACATATTTAATTAAAATAAATAAATGGATGATTGTAAAAACTCTGTATGCAAAATATGTTGACATATTCCATTACAGCAAAAGACTTTGACTCGGAATGTATAAATAAATATTTATTCATTTTCGCTCATTCATTGTGCAAAATTTCCGCATGTCCATTTTTTGCACAAACTTCATTCGCCAACGTCAAACTTGTACAAAGGTACGCGAATGATACGTATAACGTTAACTCGATGACTATCGCTTCTCTAAAGATCTCTTAGCGCATCTTTCGACCGAGCAAGAGCGACTAGCGCGATAAAGAGGCGATCGCGAGCGGAAGAAGTATATCCCGCTCCTGAAAGACGGCGGGACGACGAGAGTAGGCCGTTAGCGCGTTTTACGGCGGCATTAAGCTTCTCTTAAATGACGCACGCAAAGTGTTCCTGCCCCATCTACCTCTGGTCCGGGATGCTAACCATTCTGGTCCACCCACCTACCCGCCAAGAAGCTGCTTCCTGTCGTGCAAAATCACCTTTTCACCCAGTCACTTCACACCCGTCCTCGCCGCCTCCTTCTTCTCCCGTGTTCCTCCTTCTTGCGACTTTTAATATCTATCTGTCCACGCGCATAGATTTAAACCGACCATCTTTTCAGCGAGATAATGCATATTTTTATCATTAAAACTGTTATATGTTAAAATATAATTGTCATTTCATAGATAGCAAAAACATAAGACAATTTCTTTAAGAAATTTATAAATTTTTATAATTTTTGAATGATTGGTATTTAATTGATATTTAATCATCTTTGAATCTTTGGCCTCAATAATTATAATTTTGAATTGTAAAACATGATGCAAACACATAATATGATTTATGTGTACAACATACTAATTTAATACCTCTATAGCAGGCTTACTATAAGATAATAATAGTTCACATGTAGAAAATGGTATTATCTATGCCTTTAGTATAATTACATATTCGGTACAATTACAATCGCTTGAAATAAAAAAAGATCAATTAAGTAGAGGGTATAATACCTCTATTAAATAATACTAATTGACTACTTACAATTTTAAAAATAATAGAATTATACCGCTCAATAATTATTGATTATATATGCACGAGACAATACTAATCGACATATCGAGAATAAATTAAGAAAATACAAAAACAAATTGACACATTTTCTATTAAGCCTATATGAAATCTATAAATCTAATTGATGTAAATCTTGTTTATTGTCAAATGTCTTGTATTCCCGTTTGTTTTCTTTCTACGAGATACATGTTATTAGGCGGTCAATAACGTATACTTTGCGAATCCAATTGGAAGCTTGCCACCTGTAGACGAAAAAAAACTTTCCGGAAAAGTCGAGTGACGTAGACGCCGAGGGGTGCTCGAACGGTCAGATTGTAAAAGTGGATCGAGAATACCTGCGACAGAGATCAGACATTGGCGTCGCGCGCGCTTGTATGTGTACGTACAGAAAAGGATACGCGCGCACGGAGTACACGAAGAGCCGCGGCAGGGCACATAAGTCCATCCCCAGGGTAGGCGGCCGCGTCGAGCTCGAGTATTGACAGATATTTAAATGAATATTCCTCGGCTGTTGGAGGTCCTCTTTGAAATCAAAGCAGAAGGTACAACGGTTCATTTAGACGTGCGCCGATATCCCCCGCCGACCCATGGATACAGAATTTCACTTGTCACGTCGTCCACGGGTTATCGCCCAGCGAGACGATCGCAGGCCGAGGGTGGTACGGGAAGGGTAGTCTTTCGACGGGGCTGTGTGTTGGTCGCACGCGCGCACGCACGCGGTCTCGTACCTTCTCCCGTTTCCGCTCACGATGCACGTTTTTCGCCATCTTATTGCGAGCTTGTATATGCCATTTAAAATTTGTAACGAAATTTAAAATTGACTTGAAATATCTTATTCTTTGGAATCATACTCGGTGAAATGTCTTTTATAAATAAACGAGACAAAAAGAATAATACATATATAATTAAGTGTTATTGCCGAATAAGTTCTAGTGAATCACGACAAATGTCAAGAAAGCAATTCATTTAATACAGTTTAAATTATACAGAATTAAATACATTATGACTTGTAATAGGTAGAAGCAATTATAAATTCGTAGAAAATAATCATATATGCGTGCAGCAAAATTTATCGAACGAGGTAAATCGTTAAACTTATGATAAGTTAATAGTAAAATGCGGGCTGGTTGACATTTGAAAAAAAATATAAAATAGCGAAAAGTAAAATCACCATCAATGACGCGAAATTAGAATTAATGGGCCTCCTGTAAAGTGAAAGCGCGGTTGCACCATTCGGATATGTTTAAGTTGGGCCTGCAGCTGTCAAGTAGAAAGATTTACATCAACGGAAATATAAATTATTATGCGAGATTGACAACGATTTCCCAGGAAAAACCTCTACTGCGGGTCTATTAATTTATCTTCGCTTTAATGTGAAAGAGTAAAAATATATTTCCCTTGCTACACACCAAAGCGCAAAGATATGACATTAAACGATGGTGTGTTTTACTATCGTTATTGTTGTTCAATATTATTAAAATAATTATTAAAATAATAATACGTATTATTATCAATATATTATTTATAGAAAAATGATAATTATTATTTTATTCAAAGGTATTGCGTGCGCTAAAATAAATATCAAACTGCAAATGAAACGATCTTTTTCAAGCAAAGCAGAGCTCGCATGTTTTTTTTCTGCCCAAAATCACGGGAAAAAGATTCATACTCCAGTACCAACTGATGACTGATAACCCCAATCGGTTGCGGTGCGATAGCAAAGAGGAATTTCCGTGCTCGGTAAATGTACCATAATCGAGCGATGAACACGGCTGCCATATATTTTTTTTCCAGGCGATGAGAGCCTGGGGCGAGCACGTGGCAATAAATCCCGACTTGCGTCGCTAATTTTCACGGAGTTGTCGCATGTACGTACACAAAGTGTACCTATACGCGTATGCGTATGTGTGGATTAGGCAGGTGCATCGTTACCCGCTAGAATACATGGACGAGGATATACGCGATGGAATCGTAGTATACCTGGAACGACACCGGTACTATTTCCGAACCGGCCGATCGTGTCCTTGTAACTTTTATCGGAGCGACTACGATGACACGTTTCGCGCAAAATTTATTGCCGCCGCCGACGACGGTTGTATCTCGATTGTGGGACGCGGAGCCAGGTACGAGTGGCCTTTTCAAGTACCTTCTGATGTATTTCGCTGATTAAAGCACGTTAATTTTCTGCCGCGAGACGCGTTTTTACGACAACACGGTGCGGGCCTCCGTAAAATTATTAACCATTAAATGCGTGCGCGCCGGGAGATCTCTCAAGAAAGTTGATACGCCTCGTAAATTCCTCGGCGCCCGTTTCATTTTAATATGTTTCGCTCGATGATTATTATTATTCTAAATACATCGTGCGCGCATTCGACGTATTTCTTAAAAAGAATTGCTCGGAATTGCAAAGTAATTAATATCAAGCGGACCGAGGACGAGAGAATAAGAAGGAAGGAAAACACATTGCGGCAAAAACAATTTCACAAGTTGCAATTTGATCGGAGAAAGTTAAAAGAAGCTGCTCTTAAAAGCAGATATATATTCGCGCAGAAATAATTTTGCGGATGATATTTTGGTCGTTAAAAAAACGCACTTTATTTCGAAAATTAAGTATCGTAATGCCGCAAATCGCGAAATATATTGCGCAATAACACAAGTGTTATAAAGCTGCGTAATTATTCCCGTCTCTCGAATTTGTGAATTTCAATTAAAACGAATCTCCACCGCGGAGATTCCAGTAAAGGTGTGATTTATTCTTAATTGCCTTTCAATGTAAATGTTCCTTCATTTCCATCGCTCCATCGATCGATCGATCGTCATTACGAGCCAAAGACAATGATATTTTCGTTAAGCGTGTTTGCAACGAATACTTTTCAAAAGCGACTGCGAAGAAAATCTCTTTACAAAGTTCATCTGCAGAGAATTTCTTCGTGAGCTGCATTTACAAAGAGTTCAACTGCGAGGTACATTAGTCGAGATTATATCCGGCAAAGGAAGTCGACCAACTTTCGAAGACACTGTTGCAACTAAATCTCTTCGAATCTGACGACATCCAAAGATGTCGAACTTGCGCGGAGTCAGCAACAAATGTACCAAATGCAACATGGTGGATCGTAAAGCGAAAAATATAATAGCACGGTCGAATGTTTTATCGCGAATAAAATATAAGATTTGCATCTCGTATAAATACATATGTAGATTGGAAACAACTGAGCCAGAGTTAACCAAAATTCTTTTCATTCGGAATACAAGAGATTTCGACGAAAATCTGATATGTTCCATCATGCCACTGTGCATACGTAATACACAACGTGCTTAAACTTTTAGAAGAAATATTTTTATTATAAATAAATTTATTATGGACACAAGATTATAAATAAATTTATTATGGACACAAGATTATAAATAAATTTATTATGGACACAAGATTATTTATCACGGAATATCGTATTATATATAATTAATTGAATGATGAAGAAATGAAAGACATACAAACTATCTCGGTAATAAATTTAAAATTAACACAGGCATTCCTGTTTTTTACATTCTATACATGTAACAAAATATAATAACGAATATAAAAAAACTTGAATCTTATCTTTATAATACATTTCATAAAAATAACCTGAAGATGAAGATAATCATATGTGTACGCATGTGTAATGTGTATATGTGTATATGTCAAGATAGTCTCAAAATTTTAATACTGATATATTCCCCAAATTTATTCTACTCTCGCAATCGTTTTAAATTAATTCATGATAATTGGTGGATTTTCGACAAGGATTTTCGTTCGCGATTTGAGAAATCGGAGCTGATTACTCCCATTTCAAGATAAATGGATCAAGAAAAGTCAGCCGGTTATCACTTTGCGGCTCCATTTCGAGACAACGCTCAGGCGACGTAATGAGTTACGGCGTCACGTTGGATTTGCAAGTGAGACACGTCAACCAGTTGCTTAGTTTGGATTGTCGTTGCCTTTGAACGGCCGAATAACGCTTTCGATTTATAATGTTATTAATTTTCTTTTGTCTTACTAATTACTTTCTTATTGCAGGAATTCAAACAGGAAGTAAAAATTCTTTTTAAAGCCATTAACTTTTATATAGGCATGTATACGCGCGCGTATGTCGAATTTACAAGTAAAATGACTTGTATCCAATTGCTATTTATTTGTTCTATTCTTTTCAATTTACACAAATATCTCAAATTCATCTTATTCAATTGTTGTTATATTTATTCTTTTCTGCTTTTCTGCTTGATTAATATATTCTTTTATATTATTATCAATAAAATTATATATATTTAAATATATATAAATGTGTATAGATGTGTATATGTGTATATATATATATATATATATATATATATATATATATAAAATAGATTTAAGTGAATTGTAAAAAAATTAAAGCAAGAGAGAGTTTAATTGATATTTATTATTGATACGTAAATCAATATTCGAATAATCAATACGAATTGATTGATACGTCGATACTTGTAAGAAATAAAATATCTTGTGTTATAGATACACGAATTTAATACAAAGAGGCAAGATACGTTGAGAGCAGATATCTATCAAACGATCGAATGACGCAGCAATATGTTTTTTTTTAGAGATACTGCCAACACGTTATATGTATAATTCTATAAACTTGTCTGCCAAAGTAAAGAGATAATGACAAGCTGAAAGTATATTATCTAATAATCGTTGTAAACTTATGGCGTATCCATGTCATACAATAGAATCGACAAAAAGATGCAAATCATTATCTTAATTAGGCTTTGGAGAATAAATCGTAAATGTAAATTTGTAAATCCCGTAACAAAGCTTATCCGATGGCATTCGTAATGAAATGTAATGTTTGTTGTACCATGAGATGTCGTTTGTACAATGCGAGCCCGAGTTGAAAGCCATGTAAACAATTTTTGAGAATATTACATTCTACAATATCTAATACTTGTATATTATGATTTTTATATTTTTCTCGACTTAATCGCAACATTAATTAATCATATACTCGTTGATTAGGAATACGAAAATAAATGTCTCGCATCGATTCCAAGAAACGACGCCATTCTAATATAGACGTATATGAAAAGGAAAATGAGACAGAAATCATGATTTACCGAGTTTTTTCAAGGTAATAGATTGAACGTTACTTAAGAACATCATAATCGTGAAGGATAGTCCGATCGAAGGACATGTGAGCAAATCTCAATGATACCTGTTCGTCCAGAATGCTGTTTATAATACTTGGCCGCGTTTACCGATCTCCATAACACGTTACCGATCGCTTTTACTCGCTTTATTACTCGCTTATACCTGTGCGCTTATATCGTAAATAACCGATTTACAGCTAGACCAAACTGATCCGTTGATGATAATCGGTTAACGAATCGTTATAATCGCGACATGCAAATGTTTCTCAATATTTCCAGCATTACACGAATCGATCCATCAACAGAGATTATTATCGGGATTTACCTTCCCTCTTATATTATTCTATACTTTTGATTTTCATAAAACTCGTGTTTTAACAATCTACTAATAATATGTCTACATATGTTAAGACAATATACGTAAACATATACCAATTGAGAGTTGGATACTTGCATGTTTGGCTTAACATTGCAGCGCACTAAAAAAATAATTTAAAAAAATCTGAATTTATTTTATACGAAATATTTCTACAAATAATACGAAAGCACGTTGCAAACAGTAAATAAACTTTCTAAACTAATAATATATAACTGTTTTTACAAGTGCAATTAATCATTCATCGATCTCTCGTTTCCTTTTCGCGAATAGAATACCGCTATCCGGTGCACGAAGAGACGGCGATATCTTGTCAGAGACATGAGAACGCAAGATGCAAAATGAAGAACAAAGTACGTGCGTGCGTGCGTGCGTGCGTGCGTGAAATGTTACATATGAATATTTACCGGTAAGATTATCACCGCGTTGCTGTGGCCATCGGAAAGAAGGCCTGGGCTGCTGCTTGCTGCGCATATCTCCCGTCCGGTGCGGCGGCTCCGAGCCGCTCGCTTTTCAAACGATCGGAGACCACTACTTACCTGAAAGAGAACGAGATAGAAATTAGGTTGAGATTTTGCTTTTATTCAGACAAATTTTTTACTTAATAAAATATGTATGAGATCAATGACATGTAATCGAACAAGCAGATCGTGCAACAAGATGTATCAGAATTTGTAACTGATATAAAAATATCGTCCATAGACACGATAATTCTTTAGAAATATGGTATTATACCTAAAAATCTATTGTAAAAGTCATACGTTTCCTCGATTTGTGACGGCTATAAAACCAATATAAAGAAAAAAAAGATACAAAAATAGAACGAACAATACTAAACTGAGGCAAAAGTTGGTCATCGCTTGATGACCATGTTACCTGAAATTTACAAAAAAGTACGGTAAATGGATTTCATAGATCAATATAGAATTTTCACAGTTTAGACAAGAGAGAAAATATAAAAAAATATAAGGCGATAGAAATCAAGAAAAATATTCCAGTATATTTACATAGTGCATAGTATAAAGTATTATTTATTATGCAATTATTAATTCTACAAGAGTTTTTTCTTCTTATAATAGCCAGTATATTTTAAAATACCTTCAAACTTTATCGATCTTTATATAGTTTTATTTGATATTGTCATAATTTATCTCAATCTCAATTAAATATATGTATCATGATGTATGCTAACTACATATTAAATGAATTATGCTTTGGTGATATAAGATAAAGTTTGAATTCGAAACATAACTTTCTAAAACTTTCAAACAGTCATTACTAAAATGCAATCAACGTAATATAAAAAAAAAATTAATATTATATATAAAACTAATTTTCTTTTCTTGTCAGTCAGTTCCTCATAATCAATTTAATTTCTAATATATATAATTTTAAAGATAGCTTAAATTAAATGCGAATAATATATTGGCAGTGTCAAACACCGATCGTTGCTAAGAAAATCCTCGCTTTTTCACAATGTCAAATTATCCAATCGACGCAACGTTCTCGTGATTCTCGGAAAGAAGAGAAAGTCAACCTTCCCGACGGATTTTTACAAAGGGTGCCAAGCCTAGGATCGCGCCCCGCATCGCAGTTCATACTCCCCCCTCCTCCCACTCATCCCTTAACCACCCCGGTGCCGACCATCGTAACCAGCCGTATATCTTTCCGGCGTACGCCCTCGAAAGCGGCCGCCTTTGTTTCAGATATTTATGAGGCGTTTTAATTCGCACGCCGCGTCACCCAGCCGGCAGGGGGGTTGCCACCGTACGAGGGCCGGACGAAGATGGGCGCGGGGGTGCTGTACGGCGCGACGGAGCGGGGCGCGAAGGCATAATAGGCATAAGGGTGCCCCGATAAAACGTCAACTTCCCCCCCCCCCCTCTCTCTCTCCTACCTTCCCTTTTCCAGACGTAGGCCATAAGCGCAAACAAACTCTCGCTCGTATATCTCGCCTCAATGGTTTCTACGTCGGTGCGCCAGGGGCGTACTGTATCGTGCCTCCGTCGCTCTCCTTTTCTGCCCCCACCCTTCTCCTCTGAAACCCCTCGCCACTTTCTACGTCCACCTTCACGCAAGCCGAGAAAATTCCTTAACCCATATTCGGACAATATATCGCTCACATGTGTATACTGATTTACTATAATACTCTTCGAAAGCGGAATCCGAGAGAGGATTACTTTTTTCTTTGGATTATTCATTTGTTGTATAACGCGAATGATTGAGTTTTTTTGTCTGTCGTGAATGTTTTTGTATCATGTTATATTAATTAGTCTGATCTGATTATAAGATTGATGTTTGAAAACGTTGCATGATTATCATCTTTCGTACAATTGCTTTTTAGCAGACGAAAATAGAAAATAGAAAGTTCTATTACGTATCCGATTACAATCATTTATTTGTAATCTATTATTTACATTTTCTCCCTTTTTTCTCATTATAATATAAATATATTACATCTTGAAAATATTTAGCAAAAACAAAAAGCACGATTTTATTAAATATTGAATGTTAAAATTATTTTATCTTTTTCATACATTTTGAGATAGCGTCTTAAATCAGTGCGAGACTTTTCAACATTTTTCTCCGCTACATCAGAGTGATCAATTTAACTACAATCGCCAGTACGATTGCGTTAATGAGTTCCGACTAAGTGCACGTTTTTAGAAACACGTTACATTCGTCTCCCTGATCCACGATCCTAGTCTGTACGTTCCTTTACAACACCGACGTCTCCGTCCACCTTCCATGGTCTTCCACTAGCAACTACTTCCACCTCATCCCTCTCGTTCTCTCACCCCCTCACTAGGACACACGCTGGAGAGGCAGCCGCACTCCTGCTCATGCTCTTCTTTACGTACAGGCGAGTTTAACAGTAACAGTACGTCACCCTGTCACTCTTTCTCTCCCTCTTCCTCCTTCAATCTCACTCTCGCCTTCTCTTTCTTCTCTCCTCGTAGCGTCTCGCCCTATCTTCTTCCCTAGGTCGCTTTCTCTCTCTCGCACTCTCCTTAACAGCCTTCACTCTCTAAAAGCCTGGGTGTGATCTATGGCGGGACGTTGCGTCACTCGGGGAACAGATGCAGGGCTCGTATATTACTCGGCCATATCTACAAGCAAGACGGCGAAGAGGAGAAGGGACGAGAGAGAGGGGGTGTAGAAAGGGCGAACCTTGCCGTACGGTCAAAAGAATGGCGAACGTCACAAATCACTCGGCTTTTGTGTGACATCCAACCCTCGCTCGAATTTTTTACTTTCCCGGGATAAAGAAAATTTACTTGTTGACGAAGAGAGATTTCTACTAAACGTTAAAGCACGCGAAGGATTGTTCTAAAAATTGGATTTGTCGCGGAATTTCGTCTCGTTTAGCGACTGATGTCATTGAAGGCAAGTTTAATCTCTTTTGCTGCGAAAAGTTCATTTGGACTCGACGTAGCTTTAATTGCGTCAAAACTAACATTGGTCGCCCAAGTTTATTCTCAAAAATGTGTGAATATTTTTACGAGTGAAATTGATTATGTGCATTGAATTTGAGAGCCAACGCGAATATTTTTCCAACAATGCTTGCAATTTGAATTATATTAACATCGCAGTATTGTAAAAATATTTTATAAATATTTTGCAAGTAATAATGTTTCGAAATAATCGAGAACGAGCGACAATCGTTCCGATCGAAAGACAATTATATCTCTGGTACATTTTGACTTGCGCAAATTGATAAGATGCCAAAGCAATTGTATCTGGTTCGCGTAAATCGAGCCTGTCGTTCGACTAATTAGGACGCTGTTCTCGATACATATCGCAAGATGTCGATGTTCTACCGAAATAAGTTCTCGCTTTTCGCGAGTGCGCGGACAAAAGGACGGAAATGAACGAAACGCAGCGAGAATTCCACTTGCTCCACGTGCGGGAGCATCTCCGTGTACATGCGCTCGTGGAAACACTAGCCAGCTGCCTAAGTAGAGGCGGAAGGGAGGACGAGGGGCGAGAGAAAGAGGGAGACCGAAAACGCGCGTCGGTAGAGTAGACGCTTCGAGAATCTCATAAATCAGGTCAGGGTTGGCGACGGGGGTGGCTGCCGCGGTGGTTGCAGCGAGAGGAAGCGAGGTGGCTACAATGCGGGAGGGTTGTTAGGTAAAGGTCGACGCACAACAGTCCCATGCTGACTACGCGCGGTGACGTACGCGCATGCTCGTAAAATGCTTGGCGCCAATTCCATTCAACGAAATGGATTCGTATGACGAGAAGGGATGTCTCGAGTGGATCTTTTCGAGAGACGATCCCGTTGTTGCGTTTAAAAATTGCGTGGAAAAATATATTACGACGAGCAAGTAGATCAAAGCGAGCTTTGAATAAGATCCATCTAGCTGCTGCAAATTAAGCTTATTATAATTAAATTAATTTAGTTTATTATAATTAAATAAATACGCAGATTTAGAACAGAATAAATCAACTTGATACTATTTATATAAAAATATATAAAAAAATTGACAAAAATACAGACAGAGAGACAGAGAAAAAGAAAGATATAATAGAGAGAATCTATGATTTCACTATGACTACAAGTCTACAAGGGATATTTTATTACTTGGCGATAGATAAATCAAACATTGATTTATGAGCATCTTAATAAAAGACTAAAAGAGTTATCAAATATATTACTACTCTATATCTTGCAATATATATCCAGAAATATATATCATCATATTACTTATCATTGTCAGCTACGCAACATTCATTAGTGCCAACAACATAAAGTAAGATAAGCATAAAAAGAATTCACATGTACATTTTTCTTTCTCTTTTTCTGTCGATCGATACATGAGACTCGACGAAGTAGTATAGAGGGAGAAGAGGGAAAACAGCTATGTCGGAGAAGATTCGGAGGGACCCCAGATGGAATCAGTGCAGCAGTTCGGAATATTGGAAAACGTCGGTTTGTGCGAGAAAGAAGAGAAAGACCGGGAAACGGCAGAATGCGAGTAGGGCAGTATTTATGACGCGTACGTGAATTCTAAGAACATTGGGGATAGCCGTGTTCGTGTCACAGCATCGCTGAAGAAAAAGAACAAAGGGACGAGATACGTGAACAACTGGTCCAAGCTTCTACATAAGACTCAGAGGCATCAACCGGATTTAGCGAACATGAACGCTCAACGTACATGTTCCAAGTTACATGGCTAACGACGATAATAAAGTGAGAGCGTGCTTTAATGGGAAGTGATAATCAGTCGTCGCTAATCTAAATCTCTCTTCAAAATTTTCGACATTTTCTTCCGGATCATAAAATTTGATTGTACGCGTTAATTCAGTAAAAAAAAAATTAAAATTGATTACACTTTATCTAAAATCATTAAAACAAGTATATTCAAACAAAAACAATAAACAGACATTCACTCAATGTGATATATAATTTTAAAAATAATTAACAATAAAAACCGGAAAAAAGGGGAAGGATCCGAAATAGCGAAACATTTAAATCCACGTCTCGTAAAGTAATCGAGCACAGATCTCAAAAATAATAAAAAAGAAAAAGTGACAAAGTTGGTGAATCTAGAATAGTGTCGCGAGCTCCGAAAAGCCATCGTCGAGGATAAGGGTGATCCAACAGATCAAAGATGCACGAAAAGGGCGAGGAATCGGTGCAGCATCCAATTGATTCATTGGGCGCGCGTGCCTGGTTTTAATTCACCAGAATAGAACTCGTTTCCTCGGCATGCCAGACCCGCGACTAATCCATCGAGCGTCTTTATTGCTGCACGACATTTATAAAACGTCAGAGAAGAGACGAAAACTGCCGCGATCGCGTCCATTCGTCACCGATTATAAATCGTCAGCTTCTCTCTCTTTCTCTCTTCTTGTTAGACGTTATTAGAACTGTCCTCGTTCACTTCATCGCAAAGAACGACACGCCATCATCGCGATGAGCGACGACGAACAACGACGATGCGTAAGTATCAAACGTCGTATATCATGTTTCAGTTGACGTTTAGTGCATGCAAAAGATAGTCTTGGACCGAGTCGATGGAGAGAAATAGGTATTCGTTTCCGACAACAACGCTGACAAGTTATATTAACTGTACAAATCTTTGGTAAACATAATTTCCATCGTGAGTTGGACGAGTTTGTTGTCGGTGAAATCAAAGTAATTGCAACAACAAAAAAAACATTGATCGTGATTTAAAAATATTTCATTTTGTTTATCAATGCTAATCGTATTTTTTTTATGATAAAATTCAAATTTTAAAATAATATTTAATAGGTAATATTTATATAAATGTACATTTTTAGAAAATTTGATATACTTTATAAAAGTGTTTAGCAATCAAATTGTTTGTCCCATAAAAGCATTGCAATTTAGACTGGCTTGCATCATATCAGAGAATAAGAAAGAAAGCTATAATGAAGAAAAAAAATAAACGATTTTCGAAGACAAAAAAAGTTTGCATTATTCTCGAAATAAAGACGCGATTCACACTTAATATTTTGTCTACAATTATATTTTAATCGCATATATTTTTAATTTAATCATATTTTTCTTTCTCCATAGTGGAAAAAATTGATTTTTCAGAAAAAACGGAGGTACATCCGTTGGTTAATAATTATATTCGTGCGAATAGTTTATTTAGTTGGCGGGTATCCCGAGCCATTGCGTACAAGGATGAGATGAGGGCAGGAATGGAGGAGAGGGAAGGAGAGCGGGAGGATGAACTCGTAGTAACCGGGCCAGATAGATCCGCCGCATTTTGCTGGCGAAGGTGTAGCGACGATAAGGTGCTCGTTGCGCTGAAGCGTCCCTAGGTGGCCCGAACGTCGTCCCGACGCTCTATCCCGTACACGTCTCACCGCCCCGTGTAACGACCGTCGGCGGTACCAACCCTGGAGCATCGTCGACTCCCGTGTAATATCGTGCTCGCGCTTCCTGCCGTCGTTATCCCGATTTCTCGATGTCTATGAACGAAACTTTACGTCGGTGCCGAGTGCACGTATACGCGCGTGCACGTGTGAAAAGCTCGCATCGAACGAGAAATCTTCGAGGTACCGCTCAGGGTCTTCGCAAAGAGAAAGAGATAAGAAGAGATGGAGAGAAGAAGAAGCGAGAGAGATAAAGAAAAAGATATAGGGGAAGGGAAACGAAGCCCCTTTAATACTCGCGCCGATAGCTGAGTGTTTCGAGTAATTGGGAAGGTAAAACAGCCTTCCGACATGCACCGGGTCCCTCTTCGTCCTCTTATTCCCGTGACGCGATCCTTTTCTTCTATGTATTTCTCCCGATGGCGAGCGGAAGAACGTGCCAGCCAAGAAGAAGGCCTTCCACTTTCTGAGTTTTCTCGTTTCTAAGATGCGCTCGGGAGGAAGACTCTCGGTATCAGCCCCGGGAGAGCGAGAGCGCTAATTAAAGAAGCCGAATCTACCTCTTTGGAGGATCCCGCCATGGCGCGGATCGAGTACCTGAAAGATCCTTTCATGATTTCGAGAGTAAGGTACGTATCTTCTTGGGTCAAGGAGCTTCTACGGGGTAAGAGCACCGAGGGTTAAGACCATTATCGTCCCTCTTCTTCTCTCAAGAGTCAAGCGCTCCTCGAGCGGCGAGAGTCACGAGTAACGAATAGTTGCCTTCGTCTACCACGAATGGAATCAAACCACGATTTTTACTTGCTGCGAGCCGAAAAGAAACGGAAAAAATATATGCAATTAATTTTCTATACCTTTAATTATTTTGAGAATAAATTATAACAGAATATGATTGATTCTTAAATATAATATTACTATTTAATATGATATAGTAATATTATAATTTTTTTAAATCTCTCTCTCTCACAATATTATACACTATAAACAACGATAATATTTATCGAAAATGTCAAGTTAATGTATCACTCTTTATCTTTACTTTAGAAATAGATGCAATATCGAGTTTTATAACCCAATAATATTTATACAATCATATCTGCAATTCAATAAGCATCAGTGCCAGTGTATTATTTATGTATTTACGGCAATCTCTTATATTTTCTTCATTTTGGAAAGAAACGTTATAGCGTAAAATTTCAGCCATAGCCTTTCGTAATAATTAGTCCCAAAGTCACGTATGCTGGATCGAGTATAATTTACAATTCCTCGATCATTATTCGAGAATGGAATCGATCGAAAGTGCTGCTAATAATACGTGCGAGTAGATCACTTTTTACGATCACTGATCAAAACGATACCTAATCGTCGCGCGTATAGTCGACGAAGTTGGGGAAAGAGGAGGAGGGATGAGATGCCTGGCGCGCCCCGGTGATTGCAGACTCTCGTGGTACGTTCTAATCGCCATAGATGAGCCTGGATAGGCCGCCCTCGACCTTATTATTACCGCTTGGCTCTCTCGATTCTGTGCGCGTGTCCCATTACGTGGACGATTATTTGACTGGTCGGTTGCGGCCGAGCCTTCGGACGAAAGATCAGACAAGGCGAAGAAATCGAGATGGAGGGAACGGAATGAGAGAAAGGGGAAAACGAGAGGAGACGGGTAGTCCGCGAAGGGGCAATTGGTATGAGAGAAGGAAGAGTGAGAGTCGGAAAGAGAGGAAGAGAGAGAGAGAGAGAGAGAGAGAGAGAGAGAGAGAGAGAGAAAGAGAGAGAAGGACAGAGGAGAGCAAGGTAAGTAGGTATAAAGGAGCGTAACTGGACGTGAGTTCAATACATGGCTCTCGAGCACAGCTGTCACTGACATCGCCGCAATTCGAAACTGACCGCGACAGCTAACCTCGGTACCGCCGAACCACAACGGCGGAAACTTATACCGGCCTTTCGATTGATCCGTCTAGGCCACTCACCATACGCCGAAGGGGATGGATTAGTCGGCCGATCCGCCTCGTCGCGCCGAAATCTTCCTCGGATACCTTACGCAAGCTTCTTGAAACGAATGTCGGTGACGTTTAGGGTACTCTAAAGCGAACACAAAACTTAATGAAAGAAATGAGCGGCATCAAAAATATCAAAAATCAAAAATATGAAAAATTCCCTTAACTTGAAATTGATAGCCGAGTTTGATCGAAAACATGGCTGAGATTGGATGATGTGACGATAATCGTGATTAAACTTATATATGTATAAATAATATAATTGTATAATTAAATACGCGTATAATTTAAAGAAAAATTTATTTAATATTGCTCGATCGACATTCGCGGATATTGCAGGATATCGCGATGATCTGATTCATATCAGCGGCAGGTAGGTATTGGCAGGTAAAATCACGGCGAGAATCGAGAATAATAAAAATGGATCCACCTAGAACGCCCGGGAATTAGGAACTATAACGTTGGCGCCCTTCGGAGGTTCCTCTAATAGATGTACGCCAAATAAGAGGATTCGGAAATGGCGTAGTCATCGTAGCTCGAACCGGAGAAAAGTTAAAATCGCGGTAGGTAGTCCTCCTTGGACGAGCTAAGAGCAGGGACAGCCTGGGTAATAAGAACGAACGCGATAATAGCGAGGTAGAGCGGCGCGTCGAAGAAGAGATCGGAGAAAGAAGAAAGAAAGAAAGAAAGAAGCGAGGAGACGAAGGGGAGAGCGGCAGAGGTACCCGGTCAATCCTTCGTGAGGAGAGCGAAGAGGTGATGGATGGAACGTCAGTCATGGTGCAGCCATCAATCTCCCGTACCTATACCTTTATTATTTATTATTCTTGCCGTTGTGCGGATACTCCTCCTCGGACGCTCTCTTTCTTTCCCTCGCGAGCATCGGCGCAGCCCAAAGGCCGCCAGTGACGAAGCAACGCTTCAGGTATATGGTACACATGCAACGCTATGCGCAAACTACATCTCGTCAAGCGATGGGGAAGATCTTCGTCGCGACTTGTTTGTTACGACAGAGCGATTCCGGAAAATTAAATTTTCAAAGTTCGAGTTAAATCTTGTAAAGCTGAATATCTCGTGCGGTTAATTGTATGACACGAGGCCAAAAGACATTCAGATTCTTATTTTGGCATCAAAAATTTTTATAAAGAATAGTAAAATATAATTTAATATCTAAACTTGCTAAACATGCGTTCTTCTGAAATAATATACAATGCATAATATGACGTTCTAACAAGCTGTAAGTGAATAAAAAAATACACGCGTCATATTTTCGCAAAAAATTCTACACACGTCATTGAAATCTTTAAGATACATTGCAGCAAATTAAAATTCATTAAAGATAGATGGTCTATAATTTTCTTCAACATCTTTATACATTTTATAAGTAATTTTTTTTCGCGAAAAACGAAGTAGAGGAATCTTAATCGAACGAATGTGTCTCGATGAAACTTTGAAAGAAGATTATTTATAGTTCTTTGCTCTCCGAGTTAGATACGACAAAGGGAGACGGTGGTTGATGCATAGTGCCGCCCCTATCGGTCCTTTACAAATACAGTCACGCATACAGGCGTTCGTATGACTGCGCGAACCTTGCGATCGCCCCTGCTGCGTCACGGAACAAATGCGCGTTCGGCCAATCATCGTCGTATCCACGATGACGATGACGACGTAGAGGATGACTCTCTGCAGCTGTCAATCCTGTAGAACCGCGGGGACGTCAAGACCTTCGGCTGGTCACTGAGCCGTCAGGGTGAGACTCTTTGGATGGAAATCATGTTCATAAATCAAGAAACTTTTACTTCATCAAAGACAACGAGCTTACGTCGATGACGATCTTTTTTCAAGCAACAGATCTTCATTTATCTACGTTGAAGATCGCGACTTGCAATTTACAGATGCGCCTTTAGAATATATAACTCGCGGTAAGATAATTTGCGATAATATTAAACTAAACTAAAATAAATCACAAAAATAAATATTATTTTTACTAATAAATAAAACCGCAAGTACTAAAAATCTATTAATCATTGAATTAATTTGAAAGAAGCATAACTAAAATATAAAGTTTTGTTATATATTTTGCGCAAAAGAGACAATTCTTGAAATTCTTAATTTGTCAAAAAAATTTCTCCAGTTGCTTGTAGGGATCATTTTTATTCCAATGAAACAACTATTTCCGACACTACTGTTGCGGATGTATATAGAATATATTAGAGTATCAGAGTTAATTTACATTAGTATTTTAAATGATGGTTATCAATGAATAGTACGACACGATAAATGTGAGAAGCCTATAATTATGCGCAAATACTTTGCGGAGAATACGCATTTACCGTTAACCGCATTTATAGCTGTCCAGCACTGTCTGTACACACGTGGTTTGTGCAACCGTTTATTCAAACACAATAGCAGATTCTTACGAGTGGGCAGTTCAAAAGGCCCTCGGGATTTTTTTTTCAAGCGACATTTTATGTTTCGACACTTGGGCGATCGCTCGCTCGACAGCTTCCATCGATAGACTATTGACTACTTGGTTCCAAACGCCAAAGTATCGACGAGGTCGAATGCACTATCGCTGCAATTTCGTATTTCTATTCTCGCGTTCGCCAACAAAAAAGAAAAATAACATTCTTAGATCGACGCGACAGCGTGATAGTAATTCGCAACTGCGCCGCATGTTTAACAAGTAATGAAATCTGTTGGGCATTAACGGCAAATGCTACTGTTCGTATATATCAGTCAATCGTTATGAAGTACGTGTACTAATCAGCAAGGTACTCTAATTTGGAAAGAAATTGCTCATAGAAAATTAGAACTTATTATAAGATGGGAACGTTTATACAGCAAATGGCGCAAGTTAACTTTTTTCCTAGAAAAGTTACGGGACTTATATTATGGCAACATATATAGAAAGAGCATAGTCACATATGCAGTAAATTTGTTTTCTTTTTCTTCAAATTATACAATTATCATTATTTATGTCTTGAAGACATTTTTATATTAAATTACTTTTAATTATTCAAACAGTCTTTTACATGAGTTCTCAGCTTGCTTTATCGCATTTTTTTGCAATTTCTGATGGAAGAAAAAGATCGCATATTAAATAATTTCATGTAATAAGTATCTAATTTCCATTACTAGTTTCTTTCATCTTAAAACATAACTTTATATAATTTTTATATTTGATTACAAATATTGAAATTATATTTATTTAAACAAGCTTCTTAATTATAATGTATAAAACTGTAAATTTAGTATCAAAAGGTCAGTTAAATTAGCACAAAAGAAAACAAAAAAGGAAAAGTCCAATTTGCTCTTGACCTTCCATAGATCAAGTTTCTCATCGTCTTATTGCAAAGTCACACTACAGTGATTCATCTGTATAGCAAGATCGATCGTATCTCTGATTCCGTTCCTTCGATGAATCGCTTTCGAGAAATTTTTCGCGATGCAAAAATAACATGGTAATAACATATGTCAATCAAATCAAATAAAATCGCTTGTGCGCAAACACAAAGTTTATTAATTGCCTAAGCGCGCTAATAATTAAGGCCTTTATCTTTTTTTACTTTAAAAGAAATAAAAGAAGAATTTCCATGTGTATATTAATTTGTTACGATTGTTTAGAAATTGTATAAAAATATTATCAATATTCATTATCAATATTCATAATTGAAACGAAATCCGGATGTAAAGAGTCATTATCTGCAAATTAAAAGGAAACAAGATTGGTGTACGCGGCGCGAGGGGTGATAACATTAGGGTACAGAAGCGCAAAAGTCGGCAGCTTAGTCGTTTTAAGTTTCTCTAGTTATTTAAGAAGACATCAGGCAACTCGATCTTCCAAGCCGGATGCCATACCGTAGGATACCTGCACCTGAGCCTCTTAAGCGTTTTTTTCGCAAGCTAAACAGGTCGCTTATACCCGTTGAAAAAAAAGCGCACAGTGACAGAATTTCACGTTACAATTTTGATCAAAGCCCGGACGTTTAAGTTTAAACCTGGAAAACCTATACTTTCAGAATCAATATTTTATTTACGATACTTAAGATTTTAAGTAATTAATATTAATATTTTTAATAGTTAAGAGAGAGAGAAATTGTATTTTATATATATTATAATAAATATTATAGATAAAAGAATTGGTAAAAGTAAGGGTGTTGGCACAAAATTGTATTGAAAAAAAGATGTAATTCGTTATATTACTAAAATATAAAAGGGAAGATTCTAATAGAAAGCGCGTTTTTAATTCGAAATATATTATATATATCCATTGTTCTATTCAAGTTATCAAACTTAAAATGATGGCATAAATAATGCGCCAGATATACGATGTAACATTTATGCAGCGTACGTACGCGCGATAGTAAATTCAAACCTGAATTCAGACAAAAATCAAACTTGCGCGAGGCTCGATGCGGGATTATTGGTGCCGGATGAATTTTTCATGAGGTCCGCGCGCAAATAAATTGTTTTCCCGGTTGTACATCGTTAATTGTTAACGTGAAGTAATACGCGGATCGGCTATCAATAATTAACTAGCAGCCAGGTGCAGCACGATCGTGTATACATGTGCACCCGCGCACGTATGCGTGTGTGTTACTCATTAATATTTTAATTATTGAAAATGTGCGCGCGTCCGAATGAGCACAATGTACGTGTGTACGTGTATAGGCGGATTAGGATTTACATGATTTGAGGCAGGTCAAGATCGGCGGTCGGTTACGCCGGCGTATAACCGATATATATGGTAGTAGGCGAGCGCGGGCATAGGCTTCTCCTCCATTCATACTTAAGCGGCGACGGTTATGAACGGGCGCGCACATTATGTAATGCATCGTCGGCAAGAGGTCTTTTTATATCCTCGGCGTAGCTAAACGCAAAAGACCGTGCTCTCTTAGCTCTTGAAACTTTCATAATAATGCATATCGACAGGTACTCGATGATGCACGGATCGCTCCTTCTCCTCTCTCTCTCTCTCTCTCTCTCGTTTCCGACGCGCATCCGTCGGATTTGCGCAAACCGCATCACCTTACATCCGTTTACGCGCGCGTGCTTCGACGAATTTATGCATTCCGTTATAAAATATATGCGCCGCGTATTTTGGAAATGACACGAGCGCAGCTTTCAAACGTCGGGCGAATTTTAATGAGACGTCGATATTAATGTGATAGAATTATTATATAGTTTACCGACTCGTTGAAAGAAGCGATTCCATCGTACGTATCATCAGTGATACATATAGAATTTCCCAGATGCCCCAGGACCTAAAAGTTGGAAATGCTATCGTAGTAAAACCATGTATCGATTATACCAGTTTTAACCGACTCGCACATAGACCCGACAATTTAAAAAATTACTAGAATCGAAATTATCAATGTCCGATACATTTCCATTTCTCTGGGAAGCTAAAGAGCGTGCGAGAGAAGAAGAGCGCAAAAAAGAAGTATCTCCCAAAGTTTGGCGGGCAACACCTGCTCACCCATAGATTCGCTGTTGCGTTAAATCAGAAATAATGAACCGTGAGGTATCGGCATCTTCTCGAGCACGACTGACGCACCAACTGTCGTTCTTGGTTCGCACCAAGTCGCATCAATCCGGCTCTTACATGCAGATGCACGATTATTGCGCAGCCACACTTCATCAGCTGCCATCGATGGAGTGCGACGCAATATACGTTCTCCCGGGCCAGAGCCCGGTGATCGCGTTATTAATGAATTCTGCGGTTCAAATCGACTGCGGCCAAAGCGAGCGAGAAAGAGCGAAAGAGCGAGACGCGAGGAACCGATCGCCTCGATGCAATCGGTTGCCCCGAACGAGTTTTGAACGGGATGGAAGAATAGGTGGCGTGTAATATACGACGACGTTTATATTAATGAGAAATGTGCCTCCGGGAGGAGACACGTCGCCCTCTCCTTCCTCCGAGGCCGCCAATCATCGAGGTCGCCAACCGACGACCAACGTCTTTTATTGTTGTTATTATCAATGCGTCGGTCTTTCCGTCCGCGACCCGTTATATCAATGTCGAGCAATCGTCGATCGTTAGAAACGGCCGGTAGTTAACGGTCTCGCCGGCGGGATCGGCGAGCACGAGAATGATTTAGACCCTCCGATTGCCCTCGCGGCGACGCGATCTAAATTACGACAAAGGAGAGAGAATTCTTGCGCCTGGCGATTCGATTGTTTAACAGACGCGATTACGCGCGTTCCGACAAATATTTCTCCTTGAATGCGCCCCGTTCGCCAAAATGTCAACCGACGACAGTTTATTATATGATAAATTGCATTATACGAGTAATTTACACCGGCAGAAGTGTATAATGAAATAATAAATCATTCGCGTTCGATGACAACTGCAAATCTGCATAGAAAATGAGGCCCTCGCTGAAAAGTAATAACTATGCAGTTTCAGAGACTTGTTGTCATTGTATATAACTGCGTTGCGTCGTAGAATTCGCGGACTCGCGCGCGCGCGCGCGCGAACGCGAGTTTCCTCCTACGCTATTTTATCTCGAGAAAATTGCGTGGAAAATTTGCAACCGCCTCTGAATATGTTAAAATAGCCGCGAGATCAATTACAATTATTGATAGTCGTACGTCGGTTACACGCGAAATTATGAAATCCGCGGATCGTATCTGATCGCCGATGCGTGGAAGCGGGTTAATTGGAATCGCACTCGCAAAGTCGACGCGGAATCGATCATACCGGTCCGATGCATAGACCGGTCGGTCGCCGATCGCCGGTCGCCGGCTCTGTCCGCCGCTAATCGATAAAATTATGACGAATGGCACCTCGTGACGAAGCTTCAAGACGTCGGCGGGGTCTCTCGTCGTCGAGGAATTGGGTTACACGGTCGATGAGTCGATCGTCGGAGCCAGGGAACGATCGATCGTCGCGTCGTAAACTCGAGTGATCGCTCTCCCAACGACTCATCGATCGGAACAAAAATTCGAGACAAAAGCACCGCAAAGTGCCGCAACACAATAAAGATTTATAGACGCGCCACATGTGTCGGATTTTTAAATATTTCAACGGATTGTACGGCGATCATCTCGATTGTGAGTGATTAATTTATACAAGACTGACGTTACATACATATATACATGTATACGCCGACTATATGTCGCAATATGCTACTTGGTTTGCGCTTGTACTTATCACTGAATAAAAACCTATTTCTGTCTACGAAGCAAGGGAGATCGATATCGTCATTTTGCATTAATATACAATATCAATGTCTCATTATATTTAACAAAATGTCTGCGCTCTATATTATCTTTCCTGCTAAATTATTTTATATTCCTTTTTTCAATATTAAAAAATTCAATTCTTTTTGATATCAAGTTGCATGAAACTTTGAAGAACTTTGCAAGAGAGAAAGAAAGAGAGATTGTCGCGCGAAAATAAGCAATTTAGCTAATATCTATGTGAAAAATAATATAAAAATATGGCAAATGTCGAAAATGTGTTGACGATAAAAACAAAGAGAGCGAATAATCCGTCGAATTAAGACACGCGGTAATTATCTGACGAAACACTTTGATAACGATGGAGCGGAATCAAATGATCTTATTATACAGATATACAATTGCATTGTGTTGCACGGCTGCACCAAGTTACTTGTTATTTCATGTAGGAAAGGCGAGCTGAAGGTGACAATAATATCACCTGGAATTATTATCGGCGCCGCAGTAACGGGGGCGAGGTCCGCGCGGTACAATGTTCGTCAATCGATCGATTCTGCCTGCCTATCAATCAACCTTGTCAAAAATAATCGATCGACGTGACAATTCGAAGCTGACTCGCCTGGTGCCGGCGAACCAGAGCAAACACCAAAGTAACCAATCAATCAAGCCAGACCGGTCACGCGTTTTCGTTCGACTACGTAATAGAACGAGTCACAAATATACAGGGTGACACGTTTGTATTTAATATACTGTACGAGCCAAGCGCACGATACGTCAAGTGATTTTTTTTTAATTATATCTGAAACTGTCGATTCATTGCTGCATATTATATATATTAGTATATGTACAGTTGTGACATTATGTATATACAATTTATTCTTGTACGTTTTATTGAAATGTATAGTATCTCTTTGTTACTTTGTTAAAATATTGATCTCTTCAGAAACGATAGATGTTATTTTTGTCAGTACTAAATATGGTCAAATTATAGTGCATATTAATCTATATGAATTTGAAACTCGTTAAATTTTCCAAATGCATGTTTTATTCTAAAACCTTATACTATTTCTATAAGGATATTAATAGTTGTATGGAAAGCTAGCTGCGCGAGAGAGTGTCTAATTATATAATAAACTTTACAATTACATATACATACAATTGTAAGAAATGAAATAATTTAATCAATGTAAGAGAAACATCCTAAATATATTTCTATTTAAAATAAAAATATATCTATATGATAATATTAACTGCATTATTACATAATGTAAAATTAATTCCATTATAAGAGAAATGTTAAAAAAACAGAGCATAAAATATCACCAAATTTATTGATAGAAAGAGAGTAATAATTTCTCAATCAATTATCTTCCAAATAAAATACTTATTTTTCGAAAATATTTAATGAAAGAGCCAGAATATCGTGTCCCATTTCTCTCACATGTATTAAAATAGTGAGAGAAAATCAATAGTGAAATCAATGGGAAGATTAAACAATGCGTCTCAAACAACTTACAACTTTGACGATATACTGGAAAAATTTTCACACTAACGAATAACTACTTTACGCCAAAGCGAAAATGACATCATCAATTGGATTCATTGTCAGTTTGCGATATAATATACGATACAAATACGCGCAATCGATTGGAATAGAGGAGCACGAAGAAAGACGTAACTCAATGTTTATAGAGAGATGCGACGACAGCCTACGATCACGCGTACTTGGCGCGTTTCCCTAAACCCACGAGCTCATTACAACCTGTCTTGCGGAAAGGACAATCGCTTCTCGTGGTGTCGTCGGCTCCACCCAGACGACGTCGTCTGCGTCGTTGTCGTCCTTGTTATCGGCGTCGCGCTCAGGTGAGACACGCGTCCTCGGAAGGCAATGCTCGCCAGTTCCCGCCACCAAACTTCCCACACGTGCACGTCGCGTCGCCGTGTAGTGATTCACCGGCTTACACGCGACTCCGGTACCGTTACACGTGTGTAGGCACACCGGACTACACGTGTGCGCTTCGCTAGAAGGCATGATCCGGTCGAGGCGGTAGCGTTGGCGTTGCCGCAACGTGTACGTACGTTCTACAGTGTCGGCCGAAAGTCTGACAATGAGATTGGTACATGAGCAATCGCGGAAGGTGAAATCAAATATTCGATGTAGGATCTATCATGTTGTGTTTCTTGTTGCGATGTAGATGCATTTTTCTATAGCTCTTCTTTTATACTTTAAATTGTTTCGCTCATGTATAACGTGGTTGGTGTACAGACATTTCTTTTGCTTTCTCGATGCAATAATTTTTAAATTTTAAACGATTCCAAGACAAACGCGAAATCTTAATTCTCTACTTTAACTCATTCCACAAATATGACCCCCAATTTAATATATCTCTCAAAATATTTGTCTCTGTAATATTATATGTTTCTCGCGAGTGATCTCTAATTTTTGACTGATATTGTACATAGTAGCTCGAGACATTTCGCCACATTGTTGTGAGATCCTAGATTCTCTCAGAATACTGCCCGTCATATGGAGTGAGAGGAAGCGAGAGAGCGAGAAAGGCAGAGGGAGAGAGAGAGAGAGACTAGTGTGTGCATGTGTGTGAGATCTATGCGTTATGGGCTACACTCGCAGCATTGTATATACTGTTGCTGACATAATGCGCGTAATTATTATCCAATGTTATCAGCGCGCTTCCTTGTTCGCGCCTGTAAAAGTGCAAGATGCAAGATGCTGTCGCGTACAATCACCGCAGGGAAAAGAGTGAATGAATAAGCCGCATCGTCTCTACGACGTTTTATGAGCGCAATTATCATATCGATGTTGCATGGGATAATCACGTGTACTTGGAGCCGGTTGATCTTTCAGTAATCGTTAACACTGCCGTCAATAGCCGATCGATAAATCCGCGGTAACCGCACATGAGGATCGCCAAGTATCGAACGTTATTTCATGATGTCTCGACATTTCTAAGATGAAGTGAATTATCATTAAATATACATGTAGAAAGGGAAAATTTATCAAATATTAATTAAATATATTTTTAGGATTATTAACCCTTGCTCTTCAATGTTCTGAAAAACTATTTATACTTTGTAGAGTATTATGCAAATGCTTGCGTGTCCAAGTATTTCACCACAACAATATATAACGATATGAAAGAACAACCTCTCTAATTTTGTTTCCATGTTATAATTCCTCGTCTCGCGTAACATTCCACTTATATACCAAAGAATCATTTATCGTGTTTAATACGCAATGAGCGCATACACCGTGTCATATCTAGTCATTCCATATAAGGAACAAGTGGATATAATTCCACGTGCAAAGATTGAGTCATCAATGTATAGACATATTAAACAAGCAGAAAAGCATTGTGATAAACGAGATATGAAATACAAGTTGTGCATAAAATATTTGACATTTTATAGTCGTGTTATCGGAATATTTAAAACATATGATACATATTAAAATTTATAAAGATATATATATATTCTTTTTCTTCTTCAAACGTATATATGTCTATTTCAAATGTTTTCGAAATTATTTATTTCTATAAATACGTACAAGTATATATTTTTAATGTTTAATTATTTATGTATAATTATGCATAATTTTTTTCTATTAAACTTTGATCGCTCAGATCTGTCTTTCTGAAAATTCAACATCTTCTTTGTTTAAAAAATGTAACACGTGTACATAACATGTGAAATTAAACTAGAACTCACGCGCATAATTCATCGATTGTTACGTTCTCACATGTCACTCTCTCACGCGTACCGTTCATTCATTTCTCGATAAATATAACGGTGCGATTTTTAAGTAACTGAACACACGTCGTGTGCTTTCAGTATAGCTGTCGACCAAAATTAAGGAAAATAACGATGGAAGAGAGTATATAAGCGCGCGCGTTCAACACAGGGATGATTTATAACAGAGTCAGCGTAAAAGACACGAGCAGCGTTGCATTGGCAACGTAATTCCCCACTCTCGCATAGCGAAACACTTCTGTCATGCGAAATCTGGAAGGCAGTGATGTGAGTAATCTAGTGAGTGATTCACGAAGGAATTTTTCCTACTGCGACTCTGGTATCATCCATCGTAAAGATACGCGCAAAGTATAGCTACGTCAAGGTTTTTATTTTTTGAAAATTAAAAGCAGAGAGAGAAAGAGAATGTATTTTTTTTCAGTTTACAATTTTAAACAATTTTTAAATTTTAACTTACCGCGAAAGAGCGAGTTCTTATGTATCATAATACGAATAATAATTCGAGAAGGGATGGAGAGAATAGACTGGACCGGTTGGACACTCAACTCCTAATATTCATATTTCATTTAATAAGTTCATTCTACTTACTTAATAAAACATCGCTGTCACGACGGTATCAGTATACTGTGTTCACGCGAATGTACACGATGCAGAGCTGCTAATTTCGTTTTAAAATATTCATGTCTTTTATGCAATTTTTCCTTTGCAGATAGTCGAGAAAGCTATAAAGAAGAAAATAATGTTATCTGCACGCATGCTTAAGCGAGCGTGAAAATGTGGGACCCAAATGACGATAGAGTTACTGTAATATTGTAAAAATGTATTCTATCCAATCGAAATAAAAGTAATTAATAATATAATAAAAAGTAAAAACAATAACTTTGAATAACAATGTCTTCAACAAATAGCGCCATGTGCACTATGATTGTCACGCTTCGAAAAATCTCGTATTTCTAGTAATTTTAAATCCTGACATTTCGGAGTTAGCTAGAACGACTAGCAAATAATTTTACTAACTCGGCAGGACGTCAAAAAGTAGCGCGTCGAAATAAAATACAAGAGAAAGACCTGTCAAATAAAGCGGTTACGGACAAGCGATTACAAAAGCGTGACGGATATACGAAAGAAATGCATATAGGCTCTCGATTGAAAAAGAAATAGTAATTTTTAACCAGCGAAAAACGCAATAAAGAGACAAAAGAGAGAAAATCGTCGGAAACACGTCTATTAAGCTTATGCAACCAGAATCTGGAACAATAAAACTGGAGCTTGGGCAACAAAAGAGCATTATAAATTTATGTATAAATTTTGCTCGATTGTGCTAAAGTGGCCATGTAGACGTGGAAACGCGACCAGTAGTAGGCAGTTTTATGTAAATACCTGTGTAGCATATAAGTTACGACGAGAGCCCGTCAACTTGGCGGCTTCTTTGATCAATGTGGCGCCTTGTATACTACAGCCATCCTACTATATCAAGTGTTTCTGCATGTAAGGTGCGCCGATTTTCCCCGAAACTTACTCCAGAATTTGCTAAACGTATAAAAAAGAATATAAACACCATTACTTCAAATATTAATTTACAAATATTCTTTATTTTGTTGTTTATCTCACGTTTCATCAGTCGCATCTCTCTCTCTCGCTGCTTTTAATTTATAAAAATTAAAGAATCGTATAACGAATTTAACTGGAAACTTGCATTTGTGGAAAAATTTAAAACATGTTATTGTATTGTTAAAACTTGTAGTATATATATATATATATATATATATATATATATATATATATATATATATACAGGGTGGCCCATTTTAATCCATCCAGTCGAATATCTCGGAAACCAAGCCCGGGAGAGAAAAATGTTTCAGACAAAAGTTGTATGGTTTCGAGGGGGCCATAAGATGGTACCATTGGTTTGACCTTGAAGAGTCATTTGAAGGTCACGTGAAGGTCACTTCAATTTTTTTAAACGGAACACCCTATATATTTTTGCACATTCTTGTAGCTTATCTCGAGAGCTTTCCAAAACACTATAATTAAGTACCTTTTCGTTAAGTACTTTTTGAGTTATGAGGCTTGAAATAATTTCTTAATTTTACATAAACCGTAAAATATCTAGTAAAATATTCATTTTTCGATTATCTTACCTTAATACTTTTATGTACAAAATAATGAGAGGAATCAATTGGTGTAAAGAAAACACATAGTTGTTTTTAAGAAAAAATATGGAATTGTTAATTGCAAATTACATATTTTTTCTTAAAAACAACTATGTGTTTTCTTTACATCAATTAATTCCTCTCATTATTTTGTACGTAAAACTATTAAGGTAAGATAATCGAAAAATGAATATTTTACAAGATATTTTACAGTTTATGTAAAATTAAGAAATTATTTCAAGTCTCATAACTCAAAAAGTACTTAACGAAAAGGTACTTAATTATAGTGTTTTGGAAAGCTCTCGAGATAAGCTACAAGAATGTGCAAAAATATATAGGGTGTTCCATTTAAAAAAATTGAAGTGACCTTCACGTGACCTTCAAATGACTCTTCAAGGTCAAACCAATGGTACCATCTTATGGCCCCCTCGAAACCATACAACTTTTGTCTGAAACATTTTTCTCTCCCAGGCTTGGTTTTCGAGATATTCGACTGGATGGATTAAAATGGGCCACCCTGTATATATATATATATATATATATATATATATATATATATATATATATATATATATATATATATATATATATATGTCTTTCTATATATTTTAATTTTCTCATTTAAGCACACCTAGAGTAATAGAAATAGAAAATATGAAAAAATGTAATGTCGAAAAATATAATGTTCTTTGCAGGAGAATACAAAGTTGGATGCGTCAGCTTTTATTTTCGTCTGCCAATTTAAGTGTCAGCTAATTTTGGAATCGCTCTAGTATAATTTCAGATAAGAGATATTAATTTATATAATCTAGATATCTTTAATTATGGGCTATCATATATATATATATATATATATATATATATATATATATATATATATATATATATGTGTGTGTGTGTGTTGAATTACGCGTGTTTGGACGGAACCTCAAGTAATCTGTCAAAGAATCATTTATCATTTATTAATATCACGAGAAGCAATATCAGACTGAATCATTCTCGGATATCATCACAACTGGGAACTATCAAGATGTCACAATGTGTTTTAATACGTTTGAAATAAATGACATCATAGCCTACTAATTTATCTGCAAGAAAACTGTAATAAAATAGATATACATACGTATCTAAAACATAAAATTCTGATATGCATATACTGCATTATGTCACAACATATGCCTACTTTTTATTCAGTCGTAAAGCACTTGTTTCTACAACTGCTTGACTTATTATATGCGATGGAAGAAACAATTAAAATGGTTTTAACATAGTTATGTGTTAAACCAAAAAACAAAATGCATTTTCACTATCATTTTCATCTTATTGATATCACAAAATTATTAAGATTATTATTTATTAATATATATATACACACACATTAAATAAATGTGTAAAAAATATTTTACATCTACAGTTTACAAAAAAATTGCACAAGTCAGTAAGAATTGTTAATTATTAGAAAAATTTGTTTATATATATATATATACATTATATATATTTCTATATAAAATTTGTTCATATACACATTAGAATATAACAAAACATTTCTAAGAGGGGAAAGGATTCTCCGCACAGTCTCTTTTCGCATTTCGCAGAAATATTATGTGTCGCGAGTACGTATGCGATACAGAAACACGATGATGCGCCACGTTTCCATCCGGGTTAAACGGTGGATCACGAGGGACGAATAAAAATTAAACACTGTTAAGTTACACGGAAAATTCGCGCGTTCATCGACAAGTAATAAAATTAATATTGAATTATCGGGAGGGGCGGGAGAGAGCCCGAAAGGGAAGAAGAGGAGCGGGAGGGGAAAGGGAGAGGGGCTTTTCAGTTTGCCGTCGACGCATTGTTTTTCAACGAATGTACCATCGTGCGGTTGGGCTCGTTATCGATAATTAAAAATTGTCAAATGCACTTTGGCCGCGCAGGGCGGCGCGGCGCGGCTCGGCGCATCACGACCGGTGCGGAGCTCAGTTGGAAGTAGCCTGGGGGTCATCGCGGGGTACTCACCGGAGGGCGAGGGGGATGAGGTCGATTCTGGCCTGGTGTGTACAGTTGCGCAATCATTAGCTAGTGTATTATTACTCGCACGGATATTAATTGATTTCGAAAATACAATTTTCTGTGCGAATGATCAAAACGCGGTGCGCTGCCGCCTGCTACTTCGACCCCGTCCTGACCGCGTTATGCCTCGCTCGCCGTGTGTCTACATCATCAGCATGCCTCTAGCGTTTGCTTTTCCGTTTAGATCGGCCTCGCGTGCGATCCTCTGAATCGCCCCGATCGAGGGTGCTCTAACGAACGGGCCGTATGAAATGGAAAACAAACCTTCGATATTCTCGATGGCAATGGAAAAAGGCAAAATGTTGCGCATAAAAACAATGATACTTGCAATGAAACTTGCAATCGTCATATTATTTATCGCGATTGCAAGAGGGAAAAAAAAATTATTAATTAAATTAAATTAAATAAATTATTAAAATTATTAATTAATTAAATTAAAAATTAAAAATTTTTTTCACATTTAATAATTATAATTCTTCGGTAAAATCGCAAGCGCGTAAAACATCCGAGACGACTGGCTTCATCGTAAAACGAAAGCTAATTGACCTGAATCAAATACTAATTTTTTTTTTAAACGCATACGCGATAATCACACATATTCACGTAAGAAGAAAATTAATTGTAAGTAGTGTTAAATCAACTAAATAATTATTATTTTTCTAATACGGATAATGGAAAGATCTCATTAAAAATGAGAGCAGAGTCAATATATGAAATTCGATTATCTCGGGTGAGCGGAAAATCCACGAACGAGGAGTAAGAGGTAACATTGTGAAAAACCTGACAGCGGTGAAGGTGAGAACCGCGTGTAAATCAAAAGCGTTTTATTAGACCCCTCCCATTTTATTCGGATTATCACGGCGAGAGTCGAGCCGACTGCACTTTTCATTCGATGCCGGAGTACGCGGCAAAAACAGAGTCGTCAGATCGAAAGGTACACATTGATTGTAATTCGAAGTGCAGCGATAACCTTTTGCGGCCATTCGTCGTGTGGCGCGATTGCACACACGCGCAATCGGTGCGTGAAAATGGAAATCGAGCGAAATGGATTCGTTCGCTCAGAAAAAACGCGTGGGAGGAAGGGATGAAAGAGGGAGAACGGTGGTGTGTTTGCGCGAGCGACAGAGACGCAATGTTATCGGAGCATCGAATTAGCGCCAGCACGATTAGCTAATATTTTTTATCGCGTCCGCCAAGAGTGGCGCATTTTGAATTCATTTTCTCCATGACGTATGCATGCGACGAAACAGATATCTCGTTTGTATTGAAGCAAGTTTTAATTATGCTTGTGCTACAAACGCCTCGACTTAAATTCCGTTTTAAAAATTCATAACCAAATGGTGTTAATTTAAGATGTCTGAATCAAGACACGCGTTAAGTTGGGAAATCCTTTTGGAAATTTTAGTCGAGCGCATCTTTTTGATTAAATGCAACTGACGTTATCAAACGCATGCAATCATCAAAATATCAAACAAGACCCGTATCATCGTCAAGATGACTCGAGCTTTCATTATGCTTATATTAGCAAATACCGAAAGGAGATGTACTTTGAAGGTTCATATGCGCGCACGCTGCTTTACAGCTAGCAATCTCGTTTGGCAATAATCTTATCGTTCTTCCCAGAACTCCTTTCGACGGATATTCCTTACGATGAGATCTTTACGATTGGCAAACGCACGCATAAAGTATATCTGCGCCGTGTCGGCGCTTTGAACCGCACGCACAAACTGGACGAATGCGAATATCTACTAATTAACTTTATCGATAAACCTGATCTTTCCTTCTCTTTCTTCTCATTTTCACCTTCATATCTTTCCATATCTATCCAAAGTATTGCGAGCTTCCTTCGAAATAGCGATAATTGAAGAGAAACTACTCCAAAGTTACTCATTATTAGTTGTCGCTTCATCATTCTGTTCGAAGACAGAGGAAACGAGGGGCAGGGGATGCAGGACGAACAAATCTATCGTATTTCAGGAAATCGTAATTTCTGATAAACTTTATAAAGTCTGCTTAAATATAATAACGAACAAACTACAACTCGAATTTCTTCGAGCCGATATAAAAGTAAACGAGGCTTTTTTGCATTAACGATAGAATTTAAATTGATCGCAATCAAACAATAATATTTATTATCCAATTTTTGAAATGCAGACTTATTATATAAAATAAAGTCAAAACGCACCGACAAATTCTCCTCGACGCATCTTTGTAAAATACAAATACTCTCCTCTTTCATTCTTCATAGGCATTCATAATAAAGTCATAAAGTTATAGATTTGGCAGAGTAACGAGTTGAGAAGCAAAGATGAGGAAAGCGGACGAAAAGCGGAAAGGAGAGATCGCGAGAGTCGAGTGGAAGAGAGAAGCGACTAGCCCCCGAAGGCCCGAATATCGATCTCATACATAATTAAATACCAACCCGGCAAAGCATCACAAAGAGAGCTTACTTCAGCTTTGATCTGCTGACAGACGGGCCCCGTCATCGCGGACTTCAATAGACGGTACTGGATCGCGGGGGTGTGCTATTGACATGTATGTGTGTGTGTTTTTCTCGCGCGTGTGTATCCAGCAGCCTGTGTTTCGCACACATTCAAACATGACGAAGCCTGTTTACGGATCCGCGTCCTCGTTAGGCGCGCATCTACACGTGTCGGTGCACACTTGTATGTACACGAGAAAACTACTCTCCTTTTGCATTTCGCATTAGCTATCTGAAAGCTGTACGCTTACTAACGAATAGCGCTGGAGAATTCATCGATATGGTAAGGAGAAACGGAAAAAGAAACGATTGGAAACTGCTCCGATGCGAGCAACGTGTAGCTTCGAGATCCGCAGAATTAAATGCAAGCTGTAACACACGACAGAAATTACAAGTATAATATTTGCGCATGAATTAGGCTCAATTCGAAATATTCGAAATTTGACATTTTCGTTAAAACATTATTTTACACATTTTTATAACAAATATTTTTGCATAGACATTAAATGTAACAAGAACGTTGCAAAATTTCAAAGCTATAGCATAAAAACAAAATATTTTTTGCATCCAAATTTTTAGAGCCAACTTTTATTTATAGAGATAAAATATTACATTTATAAACTTACACTTACTGAGATATGTAAATGTTATTTAATGCGACTTTAATGATTATAAGCGAAGCGATACTCGATAATCGATCTGCAATGTAAATGAAACGTACACATTTTTTTCACACTCTTGTGAGCAGTTTTAATGATATGTATTAATTGATCATTTGCATACACGTGTGTCTCATTAACGTTCCATAATACCGCGTCAATCCCGCGCGGGGAGCTTCTTCTATTTGCATTCAAAATCTTGCAGATGTACTTCAAAGAGATCTCTTAACCCGGCAACATTGGCAGGTGAGCTTACAACGGTTTTATTATTAATCCGTTCACGAGAAATAAGGGGAACAAGCTGGGTACAACTCGACGAATATCCTGACGAGTCTTCATAGATAGACGAGTTGACAAGCAAATAACTACGGGGGAAAGGAACGAGAAGGTACGCGCGTGCTTTGATCCTTTTATATATATATATATATATATATTCTTCATCTTTCTTACGCTTCTTTTCTCTGATGCGAGTCGCGTCCTTAAAAATCGGAAAGTATCTTTTTATACCTAAAGGACAGGACAGAATCATTACGTTAGGCGTAAATGGATCTGTCAATCTAGATATTGATCAAATCATAGTTTTAATAGATTACCCATCAATTTACATGTCAAGATTAACATAAATCAGGATAAATTAGTAATTATCACTTAATTATTACATTAAAAATATCCATTATCTATCTCCTCTTCTCCTTCACTGTTTACACAGCGTATTGTAATATTTATAAAATTAATTTAAAATAATTTATATAATTTTGCTTCGGAAAAAATTGAAAAATTATACGTAAACTTTGTTTGTAAAAATTCATAGAGCGATTCTTAATAAAATAAAACCGATGCACATGTATTGTAAGCGTGAAAAAAGATATTTATTCGCAATAGAGTGTGTCTCAATTACCTCCTTTGCGGCACGCTTGCGATTCGAGTGCGAACAAAATAGGAGCGATGACAGAAACAGATATTTCTTTAGCCGCGATATTATTACCGGCCGTTCCCGGCCGTGTTAAATTATAACGATGGCATCTCGATGGAGTCTGTCTCACGGTAAAAAGAAAACATATACGATAATTACCTTCGATCCGCGCTGTTATCCGCCGACACATAAAAGCGGAATCTTAATCCTCTCATCATTACGCTTACGAAACTGACTCATAAATCAACAGAGTAGCATTCCCTATCGCGAATGCGGACGAACGTGATGCAACGCGATTCTTGGTGGAAGAAGAACAACTACGCGCAGACGTGAATTTACGACGACGACGACAAATTTTCACTGTGCATTCTCGCGCGAATCGATTGCTGTGTCGCGATTAAACAACAATTTGTCGAAATTCACGAGGGCCGAACCAAGTGAGCAAGTCGACTCATGTAATGTAAATTAAAAACGATACCGGTGCCAAGAAAGCAGCTGTGAAAAAACTTGGTTCCGTGTTCGACAATCATGTAATTAAAACTGAAAAACCTGATTTTACTTGTTATAGTTTCACAATTTCAATACCGCTATCTATGTTAAATTCAACCATTTATTTATCCTTTCGGACGGCTGTCAATCGCAATTGTCGAAAAAGTCGCAAACACATTTAAATAAATAACAATAAATTAATAATTTTATGCGTTAAGAGATGAATTGAATTTACAAGAGATGAAATAAACAATTATTTATGGTAAAGTCTCTTCGTTTCCCATGAATTCGCAATGACTCGTCATACGTGCACTCGGAGGCGTCTCATGATGACATGATTTAATCGCTGTCCGATGATGTCATGTCCGCTTCATTTCAAGTCTACGAATTTTAAGTTGTATGACCAGTGTGGAGAATAGATTTATGTTTATATACATGTATATATATATGAAATTCACACATGCATATATTTATAAATTTATAAACTATATATTCGCAAAATTTCTGTATGCACAGAGAGAAATATTTCTTTGAATTTAACAAATTTTGCTGAAGTCAAATAAATTTAATTATTGGAATAGTCCAACCAAATTAATATTCGATTTAACAAATACGATTGTTTGACTTTCAAATAACGTATATATTTATTTTAAATAAAATTTTATCTTGAAGAATCTTACTTTTTCTTTGACTTTAACCTTTAACAATTATATTAACCCACACAGCATCATGCCGTCTAAAAGTTTTTTTCTGTCTGATTTCAAATAATCTGTTTAATATTCCAAATCCCAACAAGGAATCCAGATTATTAAATAAATTATTTTAAATTCAGTTTAAAATTAAACTGATAAACAGTGATACGTCAGAAAGAGGATGCTCAACACGATCAGAGAATGCCTGCATGTGAGTAGCATCCTCTTTCTCGCACTAGTGCTAAGAGGGAAAAAATATACTTTAGATTTTACTGTTTAATACTAGTCCTTTATATACATTTCATGATAAATATTGAATACGAGAAAAGTTAAGACTGGTGCGCCGCGTAACGGCAAGCGAAGAAACATGTGCCACATATTATTGGCTATTCCAAATAATAAATTAATTGAAACAAACTCTTATTTGAATCAGTATTATTTCAAATAATTGTCATTTTTCTGTTAAACAATATAAATTAATACAACGAAGCAATCAAATTTTTATTCAAACAAATAATATTTGTATAAAATAATTTTTTCTTTAGCGAGATAAATATAAGTCAAACAAATAGATATACTAAATGTAAAGAAATACTTTTCTCTGTGTGTGTATGTGTATGTGTGAATTTCATATCTTTTCATTCTAATTCATCGAGTCAATTCTAAATATCCATTTGCGAGAAAGTCGGCTAATTGTTTAAGTGTACGTCTGTTAAAAACTTATTTAATTAATGACGACAGACACGCGAGAGAATTTATCGTCCTGATGTTTGTCACATTGAATTGTCTCGTAAATATCTAGCAATTGCCACCAAGTGCGTGTGACGCACAATAAAACGGCAGATTACAGCAGATTAGTATAAAAAATCAATAAAAAAAAAAAGAAAAACAAGCGTTAAATGTATAATACACGTGCATCAAGTATCCCTATAATTTCTTACAACTTTTACTAAATAAAAAGGAAGGTTTAAAAGACACTACTTTTTATAGGAAAATTACCATTTTTTTATCAATGTGATTCATCGTTGTAAAATTTTAAATTAATTTATTTATATGTCAAGAATGATCATGTAAAAAAATATTCGACATTCGCCGTGTAAAAAAAATTATTATGCGATATTTTAATTGAAATTTTATTCGAATAAATGCAAATTAAAATTAAAAATTTAGTAAACACCTGGCAACAAATTTACAGACGAGCTTTTGAAGCAATTTCTATGAATTGCTCAATGTAATAAGTGTGGAAGCACAGCCTGTCTCACTTTATGTGGATGCGCATTATGTATGCAATAAACGTCTATATTAACGCAAACGCGGTGTGCGAACATACTTTGCTCAATCCACGCAACTCTAAAGACTTATATATCTCCCTTCAGGTGTCTAAGACTAAAATAATAAACTAATTCACGTCAACGCTTACATACGAACGTCAAGCATAAGTGTAAGCATAGCGGTTAAAATAATACGTATGCAAATGAAAGATGTTCTCTTTGTACTTAAAATTTTTTTAGATTGTTCCGAATAAATAATAATATCGGAAGAAAATGATGTAACACGAAGCAAAATCGTAATCAAATTTTTGCAATTTATAAAACTGTATTAATCACTCTAACTAAGAAGTATATTTTTATATCGATTATTTAATCATGGAATAATGCAGTAATTAAAAATGAAGCGTCCGACTATTCGAATTGACTTCGAGATTACTATCGACAAAAAGAAAAAGCACAACATTGCATACCCGCGCGAATAATTACGACTCATCGTATGGTAGAACGCACACATGACCGACTCGCAGCGCGTTAATGCACCACTTTTGCAAGGATGAAGCAAGAAGATTGACAGGCCAGCTCTCTCCGATCATGCTGCTCGCGCCTTATTCGACTCGTTGCATCTCGTTAATTGCATCGTGAACTCTCTCGATTCGAAATAAGGTTAACGATAAAGATGCGGCGTCGGGTTCCTTTTGCCGCTCAAACTTCCGCGCGCGCGATTCGTTATGCGTTCGTAAAATAAATACTCTCGGTAAAAAAACCAGGCCGAACTGTCGCTTCGGAATCGAAGGCCGCGGCCTGACGTCACGATGGATCGCGATCGAAGTGATCCATCGTTGTACCGCGACGAAAAATCTCTCGTCGATGACGCGGCTTTCAATCCCGTCACCGAGCCGGGACCCACTTCGGATAGCTTCAGTAACGCGGACCTCGCAATTAAAACGCACTGTCAACGCCAGCGTTTACCACATCCATCAGACCGAAGATGGAAAGCGTGTCAAGAAGCGGCTCACCTCCCCTCTTCCCCGGCGGGTGGCAAAAGGGTGGAGGTGTCCACTCGAGTGCTCGCCCCCGGAGTGCGCTCGCTCAAAAATGCATTTTTTTCAGGCGTGATATTGATGAACTGACAATTAGCGCGGATATGGGGTAAACCACACGCAGGGATGCATAGACACGCATATTTTTTCTCTCTCTCTCTCTGATGTGCGCTGCGTCATTCGTGATGCAAGTAGGGAGCAAGAACAATTTTCAAGATGGAAAGTTTTGTACGTGATATATAATTAAAGATAAATTATCATCGATAAGTGTACTAATTATAATTATTTATTGTTTCTTTATTTCTACAGCTGTCTTTACTTCAGTTAATACTTGGTTTTGAAAGAGATTTGAAAGTTAGAATCAAGTATAGTTGATAAAATCAATCACTATAATTGTGTTATAAAACTTGAAATAAAACTTTATAAATAAACCTCACAATTTCAATTTCACACAAAATACATTCAAACAAATGTAAATGTTACCTATCACTCTATGACAGATTAAACAAGGATTGCAGGTAATGTGGATCTATTTGAAGAAATTTCTGTTTCGTCCATTGTTACGTCAACTTATCTATGATATAAAGTTTATGACACATAATCTATGATCCCCACGATATATCTCAAATAAAATGACATCCATATAAGAGACGACATCCGAATAAAAAATTAGATTAGGTACAGATATTTTTTTTAATGTCACAATAAATTACTCAAGTGTGTGATGTATAATATTTCTTAATCTCCATTTTACTTATCTGACAGGAATAGTGAATCGAAAATTTGACAGCAAACGTGACATTTGCGATACTTCTTTTAATCGGCACATATTATTACGTAGCTATATGTGTGTGACGTTTATAATTATATATACTGACATTTTACTAATCAAAATTCGAGCCAAATCGAAATTATCCCGTCTAGAACATGTCGATAATCTCACATATCGCATCTCACATCGTATCATATCCAAGGAATATCTTTACAAGATCAAACACACGCGTTTTAATACACGTCATTTGCGCTTTAGAAAATCAAAGCGGTTTTATCTTAAAAACTCCTAACGTATTCTCAGAGATAGCGATAGAACATGCGTACGTGTGTGTGTGGACGAAGCGAGGGAAGGGCACGCGACAGAGAAAATCCGAACCGCGGCACGAGGACACGGCGAAAATAGAATCGCGCGGTGCAATTTAATCCGCGACTCCACTTTGACGCGGCCAGCCGCATACGCATGATCGAGGTTAATACGGCGCGGCGTTAATTTTCCAAGGGGTAGAAACAATGCGTCCGTTTCGCAGATTAGACGATCCTACGTGCCCCAGGATTACACGCGATTCCGCCACCTGCTGCGCGCACTGCACTTTTGTTTATGCAAGCCACGCGCTCGCGCGACCATCTCACCGTGCTAAGGTGATTTTGTAAAAGTCGTCCAGTCGAGAGTCGAATACTTTCCGCTTCCTTGCTCGCGACTCTTTGCGAAATCTTTCCTCGGCGAAGAGAAATGACGCGGGACTTCCAGAATTCATTATACTTTCCTAACAACTATTTACGCGCGAAAATTCGCCAGGCGAATTCAAGATTGTCGGCGAAGCTTAGTCTGCTGTTACGATTGATAATTTACTACCGTGTTTATATAATTAAAATGGAAAAAAGGAATTATTAAAAAATTATTATAAATGTTTTAATAATTATAATATTATAAATTATTATAAAATGAAAAAAGGAATTTATTAAAAATAAATTTTTTTACTTGAGATTTTAGTGGCATATTAGTGACTTTCATTAAATTCAGTGCAAACTTGAATCGCGCATTTAAATCAAACTGTTTATTCCTGATGCAAAATTTAGAAACTCTTTTTCCTTTTTCTTGAGATATCGCAAAAAATTTATCAAGTATCGTGGCAAAACACTCTATGTATATTTTTAAAACATCATTTGCGGTATTTTGGCATCTTAGTTTCTACGATTCGGAATGAACTTTTAAATATCTGCCGCCTTTTATCATTCACTTGGCAACGATTGAACAGAGCCTATATAAATATTTTCATCCCGATTCTTACAAATACACTCAGAAAAACGTAGCCGCACGATTCACAACAGAGTAAAAACTTTGAAACGAGAAATGCGACACTAGCCACGCCAGGGCAGCGGAAATATATGAATCACGTAGCGCACTCACCACGAAGTAGTGATTCTACCGAGCAGGATACGTCGGTCCCGATGTGCCGTCACTGCCGACACTTCAGACGCGCCGATCCTGGACCAGCAGTCGCGATAGGGATAACGCGGTGTTGAAACGACGAGCATCTGGGCGCGCTTCGGTTACGAAATCCTCGATACTATTTCACCACATCGTCATCCCACGACGAGCCGCGCATTATAACACGATAGGTATTTAACAGCGCGCACCATTCACTAAACTTGATTTTTCTTACGTGGTCCTCTCCGAATCACTTCTCCTCGGCTCGGAACGTCGACTCTCTTTCTCGGCTCATTCGTCACCGTGCGAAGATGCGCATCGTCGCGACGCACTTATTCGTCAAATCGCTCCTCGAATCTGGCCACTAGAAAAAAGTCACGATTTCGCGTACGTGATTCATTGACAGAACGGAGCGAAAGTAAAGATCCAATCGCGACGGCAGCACGTGGCGCACTGACGACTCCGCGATCATCTTCCCCACCTCTGCCCCCTCCATCGTAGCATCGTTTGCCCCTACTCGCTCGCTTTCCCCGCGGCACCCCGCGCCTCCCTTACCCGCGGCCCTGAACTATCCCTACTACCCGGCGGGGCGCCGCGCTTCTCTCGTCCCCACCAGCATCTATCCCACCCACGCCCCCATCCCACTCTTCAGAGTTCGAGAGTCTTTCTTCCTCGCGGAGTCGCCCTTCTCGTCTTCCGCGGCGATGTGTCTCACGCGACTGATTCCTTTTTTTTTCCTCTTTCTCTCTCTCTCCCAAACGAGTTTCCTACCTCCTCCTCCCCTCCCGATCCTTTTTTCGCGTTCTCTCCCCTTCGTCCTACGTCCAGCCGTCCGCGATTTCTTCACACGCGCCGTCCAATTGTTTGGAAAATTTCTATATTTTGGCAAACATGTGTTTTAGGGATTGCGCGTCCATAAAGTATAATGTAAAGATAAAAATGGTATGTAAATAATGCGATGTTGAATCGAAAAGATTTCAGTGAAAGACTTGAAAAAGTCCTCAGCAAGAATAATTATAAAGTAGAGGCGCGATGAAAATGTGATAAAAGTTTTTTAGACTATATACATCTCACTTGCGATAGCAATTTGAATAATAATTACATCAATTATAATATTTCTAAATTTACAATAAATTATATATTTGTAACATATAGATAGAGAGAGAGAATTTTATTTTAAAAAAATGTTATCTCAAAACTATCTATTTCTTTCCTCATAAATTGGTTCTGTTAAAGTTTTACTTGGTTTGTTTTCCCTATAAATATTCCTACAAACATTCCAACACCACTAAACACATAAACAAATTTCTACGTTTACATAACAAATATATATTTTTCTCTTTTCATTTTACCGATGCTTTATGAGAAAGATATCCTACATGTAAAATGATTCAGTAGGAACGTTCCCCTGTCTGACAGTGATGCAGCGGCTTCTACTTAACCAGCTTTCCGCTTCCCATAACATTTAGCTGCACAAAGTGCAGCCTCGTGTTTCTCCGCTCGAATTTTTATCTCCGATCGAACGTTGATCGAATATCTCTCGAGCCTCAACTTTGCAATCGGCACTTGGGTTTCGACGCGTAAACGCGCCATGTTACGATTATATAACCCTTTTATAATGATCTCATTAAAGTTGGATCGGTTAAGAGTAGAAATTACAAATAGTAGCACGATTTACTTAATAATGATTTATTTCGCGCTTGATCACCTGGTCGTTTATAGCTGTAAATTTCTTAGCAAAGATATTTATTTTATTCCGACACAGCTCGAAGAGCTACGTGCAACCTCTTTGCCATTTCCGAGATCCTAGCAACATTGCTTTCGCATTTTTGAGCGAGGAATTAGAGATTCAAAAATTCTAACGAGAATGACTAATTTATTTCGAGAGATTAAACTTTCACACGAACGCATCGGCAGCAATTAAGTCTCACGTCAGTCGTAGCTATATAGTCGAATTTTCTGAAAAATTAACTCGATACAAGTCTACCGAGTCGATGCGTTATCTCGTCCGAGACGCCGACAGTCCGGTCCGCGTATCGAGGATCCATCGAGAAGGCCACCGAATCCTCCGGGCCCTATCCCAACCCTTGTTAGCGCGAGAATGTAAATCAACTCGTAATAGCATGGCAGCCGGGGATTAAGCGACGCGCGGAGACTCGGCAGAGGCACGGCGAGAAGGTACTGTCGACACGGCGACGACGACGTCGTCGGCGGCAGCGGTGGCGGCAGCGGCAGCGGCGGCGGCGGCGGCGGCGACGGCGACGGCAGGCGACGGAGGAGTAGGCGGAGGTGGGGAAGGGACTCCCGGCCTCTTCCCCTTGTCCCGGAGCATTAGGAGTTCGGTAATAAATCTCGTTGAAAAAACGCTCGCGCGCACACTTAGACACGTATACACGCGTGTATGCACGCACGTACACGCGCGCCCACATAGCGGAGCTGTGTCGGTCTCACGAGCACTTCTGCTCTCTTCTTCGCGTCTATCTCGTTCGGCTCGTACATTTGTGCTCTCCCGCCACAGTCGCGACAGGAAAGAGAAATACGGAAGGGTGATCGAAGGGATGGAAAGGAACGGAGAAAGAGCCGACCGTCTCGCTCCCTCTCCCGTTCCCTCTCTTTATCTTCGCGGCTTAGATCGCCTCCCCGCCTCCCCAACCTCGTCGCGCACAGACGAGAGAGAGGTCGGCATGATCTATGCACGCCATGCGGAGGCGAGTGTCACGGTTTGCTTGATGCATCGGTCCTCACTTGACCCCTTACTCCCTCCCTTCCATCCTGCCACCCTCCGCTCCACGCCATTCTTCCTCCTGTCGTTCCGCGGCTGCTTCCCCCCTCCCTCCTTTTCTCTCTATCCACTATCCAACCCTCTCGTCGTCATCGACCGCGGTGAAAGCGGCACGTTCTCGTGGAAACCCACCGTACACCCACGTGCACATAAGTCGGACGCGAGATGAGAGACCCGTTGAAGGGTGACGGAAGAAGGAGGACGACTGTGTAAGAATGCATCCGCGCGGACGTCGCGGTTCGAAAAGAGGGCGATATCAATTTTCCGCTTTAGAAAAAAACATGATTTATGAAACTGTTAATTTCAAACGATGCAACACTCGACACGATAAGCAACTTAATTAATGAGAGATCTCGCATCGTGCGAAACATATTATTTTCAATTAAAATAATACAAATTTATGTCCGTGTTTTTAAATAAAACTGATGCAATTGTACATTTATTTATACGTATATATAAAGTTTGTTGCATTATTATCGTGTAACTATTGTATATAAGAGAAAAAAAAATTTTTTTAATATTACTTGTAATTTGAGATTTTGCGATATATTCTCCGAAACAACCGTCACTCGTTCTCTCTTTAAAATACGCTTGCCTTTTATTTAAATACAAATAAATGACGACGACAGTGATTATCACATTCTTCGCGTTCACATTTTCGCAAGTCTTGGCGATAAAGATTAGAGATTTTTAAATATAGCGAGCGCTTTCCGCGACATTAAAGTCGAAAGAGCTTCGGGAGGCGGTTTTCGACTTTCGGCAGACGAAAAGGCAGAGGGCGAGGGCGAGGGCAGGAGAGGCCGGCAAGACCCGGAGGGAGCGATCGGAGGGAGGATCCGACGCGAATAGTACGACGATGGTTACATTCTATGGATCAGAGAGCTCGATAGCGTGCCGAAGTCGAGGCGAACGGCAATAAATCCATTTTTCGTGAAGGGTCGGTCGAGGGGCGAGAGCGCGCCGGGGTCTGATTAGCAGCCTGACTCGGCCGTACAGGATGACAGCCGGTGAGTTATAATATTGCCCATCCATCTATTTATCTACTCCATCGCTCCTCTCTTTTCCCCGCCCTGCATCGTTGTCTCGCCCCTTTTCGCGACCGCTTTCCCCCCTTCCTCCTTCTCCCAACGCGTAAACGCTCTTCTTCTGTGCTGCTCGAATATCGGAAACGGCCTGCAGGATCCTGCGTATATACCGAAGAAGAGGATAAATATAAATTAACCGTCGTCGTGCGCTACGCAAGAGGGGACAAAGGGGTCGATTCCTGGCCGCTCCGATCCTGTAGAGATTCGCTGATCCTCGACGAAGGGAGACGATTGGCCGCGCGATTTGTCGTACGCGAGGTTACACGAGAATGATGATTGAACTGCATTGTGTTTATATTAGTCTCTCGATCGCGAAATACATTTCTTCTAGGTTAAACATTGTCGCAAAATTGTGGAAATTACTCTTAATTAAAAAAGTATTACTAGGACAGAGAGATAGAGATTTTGATGTACACTTTGTTTAACAAATAATGTATAAAATGCGCATAAATATGCATATATTTTTCCACATTTTTAATTAAGAACATATTGCTATCCCTGTTTCTATCATTGAATAAGATAGTCTTTAATATTCGACAACAGTTTTTACAATAAAACCTTTTGTCAAATCTTTGCTAAGAAACTGGCTCCAAATTCATTCAGATATCTCTTTTAGGATGTATTTCTCTTTCGAATATAACATAACATATTTATATAAATATATCATATTCAAAGAGCATTCAAGGTGTCACGATATCCTTGCGTGGCAATGAAAAATTGCGGTGCAACAATAACGCTTCGAGTAACGCTTCTTAAATCATCGCGGTCACTTCCGTTCATGGACGAAGCACGGGGTTACGGCAATCAAATATTCACGTGTCAGCCGACCCATCGTTTGGCTATAAAACCGGTAGTGGCTCGACGCGCCGAGAACCGAGCGTTCATCTCGTACAACAGTAGGAAGATGGAATTAAGCTCGTATGATAGCGCGCGCGAAGGGTGAGCTCTCGCAAATCTTGTCGTTGAAGGCGAGCGGCGGGACACCTCTCTATACATTTCGAACTGGAAAGACGCGGCGTCCCGAACTTTCGACGGGAACCAGTTCATATATCTGAAGTATGGTCGCCATAAATAAGCGACCTGTCCGTTTGCTCTGTTCGCTCAGCCCTCCTCGCGAATATCACTCGCTCTTTTTTCCTCGGCCTTTTTCCTCCTCGCGCACAGATCACCTCTCTCCTTCTCTTCCACCTCTTTTCTTTTCCTCCTCCCTCCCTCCCTCCCTTGAATTTCCTGCAGTCGTAATATCGGAGCCACGCGAAGGAAAAGCCAGTCGTCGTAGGAAGTATTTCACCAGCGCGGAAGAAGGAAAAATCACAGATTGTTCTCCTTCTCCTCCCCTTCCATCTCGTTGTCGTCCAACTCCTTCGAGTGATCGTGCGTGTCAACGGCATTGCAGAATGCAAGGGGGAATAGAACGGACCATCGGGAAGGGAGAGAGGAGAAGAATGGAGAACCACGACGGACTGTGCACGTTCTACGAAATCAATTCTTACGTCCGACATATTTCAGGTTGGCTGATCGTGACTGCACTTGCCACCGAGATCAATTCCCGTGATTGATTGACCGACTGGTTTGTTCGCTTTTTTTATCTCGCTCTTTCTCTCTTTCCGTCGTATTTATCCCCTCTTTCTCTGTCTCTCTCTCTCTCTTTAATGTTACGTCGATATTTGCGCAATCGTAATCGCCGATTATTACACAAATGATATCCTACCATCACTGTGAATAACGTTGTATTATTGATACGTGCGCCGTTGAAACGGATTTGAGGAAATCGATAATATAAATTGCTATAAAGTTTATTAAACTGCTTTAAAAATTGTATCGATGTGTATGGAAAATCGATAGAAGGAAAATCTGTAATTTTATAAAAGCGATAAATCAATTTTATCACATTTTAATTAATATTTGAAAATTGTCTTCTTTATCGTACTAATTTTTGGACGAGAATAATAAATAATCGAATGATTGATCATGATTTATATGAGAAATAGAAAATGAGCGATATTATAATTTCATGAGCGCGCTCATCTTCAGTTAAGAAATAATCCATCCTACAAAAGTAATGACCCAATGACAAAAATTTAATTAATGTTATCAGAGTTAGTTGCGCCGTAAGAAGTGGCAGGGCCATAGTTCGAAACGCAGGATTGTGAGCCATCGTGACCGCAACGAGCCGCAAAATGTGATCGTAATCGTGGAATGAGCCACGTAAACGCAAAGACAAACCCGTATTTGCGGTGCGGTCGCATTTCTGTAGACTGTTAGCGAGAGAATAAGCGCGAGCGCGAGCGGGAGAGCGAGCAAAGCGAAACGGAGCGGGAGTGATTTATGCCAAGTCGCTGATGCTGGTGAAACAGGGGCCCCGCTGCCGGGCGGCCATCTTGGGCTCCCCTCGTTTCTCCGGGCCCTCGAACCGATTGACAGACTCGTGGTCGATCGCCGCTTAACGAACTAACTCCCCCCTTTCTTCCGCCGCGCTCTTGACGCTTTCTTACTCGCCACTACCGGTGTCCTTTCCTCCTCCTTCTCTCTTTTCTCCCCCTCTAGTCCCTTTCGTATTCTACCCCTAATAATAAAACACCTTCAGTCTCTTTCGCCTCTATCATTCCTACTCTATTCTCCCCATTACTACCGAGTTTCTGTTAGTCATCGTCCACCTCTCAGCAGGAGGAAATTGATATTCGACTTTTTTACAGAGGCGCTGGCAATTGATGTTAACCTTTCGATTTGAAAGCTTGGGAATGATTTGTAAAAGTTAATTTCTCGACTAGAGTAATATCTCTCGCCTTCTCGTCATTTATACTTGTTTACATTGTAGATCATTCGAATACGCGGATTTGAAAATGGACAACGTTGCAAATACCCTTAATTTATGACCAAAACTTGAAAGTACTCCCGATATTATACCGATGAAATAGAGTCTAATTTTAAATGGATTACATGCGTGAAACAAATGTAAACATTAAAATTTAAATTCATTTAGTACAATGTCGATATTTACTAACGATTAGAGCAATATCTTTCGATACATTACAAATTCTGTCAACGCCCCTCAAAGGACTCTTACGATATCTTTTAGACATCTTTCCGGTCTTCTTTTAAGCGCTCGGATGGTATCTGGGTTATATCGCTAGCATAATTTCACCCAAGTGTTGCGATTGAAAATGTTATATCGACATAAACTTATAACTTGGACAAATTTTACGGTAAAATTTTTACAATTGTTATGCAACATTGCATCCAAATTCCAGAGCGCGAATCTTCCAATTGCATCCAGCTCGTAAATATTTGGTCGGTGTCGGTGTAACTCTAGTCGGTGCTCGTTCCTCGCCAGCAGCCTCTGACGCCAGCGGCTGTTCCTTTCGCTCGCTTCAACCGTGAAATCCGCGCGGCCGTCCGTTCTGATTTCTGTCCGTCAGCGTTGGTCAGATTTACGATGTCGCGCGAAGGGCCCTGGTTGCCGAGCGGGCCCGGGGGTCCTGGCGCAACAATGAAACCACGCCATTTGTCACAGAGACGCTTCCTCCGTTTCTAATAAAATGTCCTACCGTCCTACCGTCGTCGTGGTCGTGGTCGTCGTCGTCGTCGTCCTCGTCGTCCTCCTCGTCGTCGCCGGAGCGCGATGTCGTGCTGCACCATGCAGCACGGATCGACCTTTGCTTTTGCTCCACAGATCGTGATCTCTCGAAGAACCTTTCCGTTGCGACCCTACTTCTCTCTCTCCCTCTTTGTCTCTCTTTCTCTCTCCCCTCGTCTCGCTCCAATGCCTCGTTCGGCGGCTCTCTTTATCCTACTCATAGTCCCCGATGACCGAGAGAGAAAGAATCGCCGGAGGAGAGTAGGAACCGCCGCAATGGGATACGAAGTGCCTACGTCCATACTTTCACATGCCGGCACAATGCACTAAACCATCGAGGAATTGTCATACAAATTGTCGCTTATTCAGCGACGATAGCGAAGCGACAATGCATCCGCGTGCAAGCCTACCGACCTAGGGTCACTGTGCGAGACCACGGACACTGTGACCATCATCATCTACGTCTTGGGTACTCGATATCCACATAAAAAACCCATAGAATGGGTGTCTTGTATGGATATCGAGTATCCAGGATATAGAACCCGGGCAGAGAAGAGAATATTATTTCTCGGGTGATTCAATTATTATTTATAAATAAAAAAGTGGAATATTATTTAGATAATTTAATTATTATTTATAAATGAAAAGAGGAATATTATCTAGATAATTTGATTATTATTTATTTAAATTATTAGATATAAATGTATACAGATACTTAATTATTGGACTATTTAATTATTGGAAATTATTTTTATTTGAACTTTTATAATAATTATTCATTCTTTACGTAATATATGTTATTATGTATAATAAAATAATACGATATTATTTATTCAAGTAACTTGACGCGCTAATATCTCAATACTAGCCGATTATTAAAAAGTATAAAAACCATTTTTGTCTTTACAAGATTACGTTGCTCGGACATCGACAAAGTTGAAACGTCAATACGTGCGTCACTCGATAATCAGAACGTTGTAATTTATAATACAACGCGACCTTATCACGCCGTAGAAGGAATCTGTCTCTTTAGCGACGATCAGAGGAAAAGTCTAATTAGGACAGTATGAATTATGATCTTAAATGCAACACGATAAAAACAAGCGTCGCATTTACCAGGATTTATGCGGTATAGAATTTATGTCATATTAAAATGATCCAAGGACAATTCTTATTCATCGTGTATGACGAATTTATTACCGTATTTAACAATATAAAAACACTTTATATCGAGAAAGAAAAAGACAACGAGAGAGAGAAATGATTGTTCATATCAGAGTAGAATCGAAAATATCAGATATCGTAATTATCTAAGACTGCGGTATATGAAAATTGATTTAAACATGCACGTTCAATCTAATTTTTCAATAATTCAATATACGTATAATATTATAAATTTTTTAAACATCTTTATAATCAATCTTGTTCTGTATATGATAATTTCTAAGGGTATAATATGTTAAAATTAATTTATATAATATATTACATAATTTATATATATATTATTTATATATTAATATTTTTAATATTTTTTTACATTTATTTTATATATATAAAAATTTATATATAAAAATTATTTCTTTTTTATTATTTTTACAAAACTTTGTTCGAATTGATAATGTGAGTTTTAAATCGCGATCTTGACAGATAGTCAAATTGGTATTGCATCGGTTGGTCTAAAACAATTTTATATTGCTATTTGTGGATAATTGTACAGTTACGGGATACTAAATTGGCATCTTGCATTTATCGAAGCGCGTATATAATGCATTGATGTATGTATATGACAAAGTGCACGGTCGCGTCACGCTGATTCTTCGAATCATTAAGACGCGACCTCGGTCGTGTAACCCTCGTCGTCATCGTCATCGTCGCGTACTTTTTCTGTTATCGATCACAGCATCGTTCGCAACGACGCCGCTTATCGTTTATCTCATCACCATGGATGCATCGGCAAATAGCAAGGAACATTAAGCCTGGCCGACGCTTAACCTTTTGAGCATTTTAATGTTCTCACGCAAAATGTCATAAATGCTACAGAATCTTTTCCGATAACGTGTCAAAGTTATATTTCAATTGGAATAAAATAAATAAAAGCTCAGAGACATATTCCTTGCATTATCAAAAGTTGTACGTATATGAACAAAACTCTCTTAAAAAATCATTTTCAATTTTTAATAACATTAACCGATAATACAAATAAAAAACATTTATTTTTCTTTAATTTTGTTAAACTTTACATTAACAAGATGCTTAATAATTATGCTTAATATTCGTAAATTTTGAAACTAAGAAAAGAAGGATATTTGATGGAAATCTTATTGGGAGAGAAAATTAGGATGTTTTGTAATTATAAAAGGGTGGACCATAATGTCGGTATAGCGCAATAAACATTGCCCAAGACATAGCATTAGGCTATAAAGGACAAAAAGAAAATCGTTCTTGGTAACATTATTGCTAAATAAATTAATCCAGTCGCTACGAACCTCTGCCACGTGTAATAAATGAGGCTAGTTTCGGCTATAGAAAGAATGAACGGTAGTTAGACCGCCATGGCTGACTGCCGCTTCATAGACGGGGATCATCTACAGTTCCCAGTCACCAGGTTTTTTTTCTCCCCGAAACGTCACCGTCGATATTTATGGCGAGCCATAGAGAGCCGAGGGGTTCTGTTCGCTACGTGGTGAAGAGCAGAAGCAGGGCCCAAGTATAATTCTATCAACATCAGAAACTGAGCCTTGCCACGCTCGGCCGAAAAGAGTCAGCGAGAAAGATGCAAAAGGAAGAAGGAGCTCGCGGAAAGAGGTGAAATGTCCAAAAGAAAGCAAGAGATGTAAATAGTGTATGTGAGAGAGAGAAAGAGTCGCTGGAGCATTTCCAGCAATGTTGTGATATTAGCGAAGAAAAGAAAGAGAATATGTAAGAGAGTATGTATGTTATGATGGGGCGACCATTCTGATATCACCAGTCAAGGTTATTGTCAATTGAACACAGCATTACCCTTGTAAATAATATAGCATTAATCTTGTAAATTTGCTATTTTTTTCTCTCTCTCACACTCTTTCTTTCTTCTAGTTCCTTCTTTCGATTGCTCAGCACTGTTTAGTCTTCTTTATAGCCAACCGCTATTATCTAGCACGCTTATATTAGTGAATGGAGCTCTGTCAATGAATGGCATTGTCAATTCATCTGGCAACAATTATAAAATATGAGAAAATATGAGAAAAATGTCGTGTACTGCGAATAGCTGGACTTTAAGTTCAACTTTTACTATAATTTTGTACAATACTAAATAATTTTGCTCCAAATTACTTAAATATTAATAAAAATAAAAACTAATTAAACAATTTATTTTGCGATTACATCTTACGTAATTATTTAAAGCAAGTATAAAAAAAATATATCTTGTTTTTTCTTTTATTAACGTAAATTATATTATTATTTGTTATTTGAAGAGTATTAACGCTTTATTAAAAATTTCTTCTGCATTCGTCTTCTGGCTAACAACTTGATAACAACTGTGCATAAAAGTACCTGCGCGGATAAAGTAGATGTATAAGATTACTTTTGGCGATTCGAGACTGGGTTCACGCAACCCTTTTAAATTACGAGGCTGGAAAAGCCTGTTGGACAGGTGGAACGAGATCAACCGAAGACGCGATACGCATTATTTCAAGTTCATTGATCTTCAAAACATTGAAGCTTCCTGCTTCGTGCGTCGACAATCATGTTACATTCCGAAACACGCAATCCAGTTTATCGCGTTGATATTCATCGTGAGAAGACACGACTTTTTCGAGACGACCCTGGAGAGGCTTCCGATAGTTTTTACAGAAATCTTTTACGATGATTTCTAAATATGCGCACTTTGAGGAGGTCTAAAGAATTGAGAGATTTATCGTCCGTCATTTATTATAAATATGAGAAACGAGTAACACATCGTGGGTGGCTTAACTGACAAGACAAATGTCGCAATGATGGAATTCTTATTGTATAGTATTTCTCCATACGAAAGATATCTAAATTTTAAAAATATGCCGCTTTTGCAGGAGGAGGAGGAAGAGGGGGAATGGTATAATATTATCAAATTGTCCTCCTGCTGTATGTTTTGTTGCGAATACTAAAAAGCATATGTGTGTTTGCTAATCTTTAGTGTAAAAAGGAGGGAATCGTTGATATAATAATTTTATAAATTATATAATATGGAAAGGGAATTATATTCACTATATAAATATTAAATTAAAAATTATATTTATATTTATTTTCACATTACACATATATTTATTTTTAATCAAATATTAAAAAGCACGATATTATATTTATTGCTGTTGTATAGATACTGTACTTGGATAGACAAATTAATTGAAAATTTATTCATCTTATCCTTTTTCCATATTATCAATTTATAAAATATTCTCTCAAACAGATATTGTAATAGAGCACATTATTTCAATTTTTAGAAACTGAATTATATCACGATGACGTATGCTATTCTACGTTTTCAAAATTCTCGAGGTCTGCTTTAATTATTAAGTAGGTGACATGAGAAGGCGCCATATTTACGCTGGAGAAAGTATCGAAGATAGGAAGAGGATATCCCGATGAAAATATCGTAAAACGTTTTATAACCGACATAAATAGTGAACGAGAGTAAGAGCGACTTTCGACGCTATGTATTGGTGCCGTTCACAAGCTTAAATGTATCTAAGAACTGGAAGCAGATACATATCGAATAACAATTGTAATGTAAAAATGTCTCATTATTAATTCACAGAAAAGCTTCTCAAATTGATTATCATGTTCAAGTTTAATTTTGCAATAAACAAATTTTAAATTGTATTTTTGCATCATTCTATATAATTGTAACAATTAAAAGATACGGTAATTGTAACAATTTTAATTTACAACAATTTAATCATTGAGATTATTTGAGATGGAAAATAAAATCTTATTTTTAGAAGGAATTTTCTAAAAAGAGAAAATTGAACAGAAAAATTAAATTTTTGCATATCATAGTTTTATAGACAATAGTGATAAAAATTCCATTAAAAATATAACACATTCTTTTAAGATTTATTCGGAAAAATCTCAAATATGTTTTTTAAAATTTGTACGTTTCATTGATTTAAAAAACTATATAAACCATGGAAAAATTATAGCTACGTGGTAAACCAATGCGATAAAATTATATTAGATTTCAAAAAAGACATTAATGCGCATTACACGATCTTTCAAGCGCGAAAATACTTTATATATATGTCATTGCCAGCTAAAAATCTCGTGTATCAGCCCGCTCCCTGCTGCCGGTGAAATATTATTTTTAATATTTCCCGTGTATCGCTGCGAGAATTCAGGCCATTAATTAATTTCGAGCCACTGTGTACCGTTTTGAATGGGAACTGTCAGACGAGCGCCATCGCGCGCGAAAAATTATCGCGCACAGTCGCAATGTCGATTTCCGCGAAAACAAACAGAAATCCGGCAATCTATCCCGATGCGCCGCTTATTTGGCGGAATTGCCCGTCCCGTCGAATTATTCGAAACTAATTCCGTCACGCCGCTACGAGTAATGGTAAACATCTTTCATAGTCCAACCAACTAGTCGTAAATGCACGAGGCAAGGTGCGTGAACCACCAAAGATTGTCTCCGAGTCTAATCGAGGACGCGAGAGAGGACCGCTCCGGTCCGGCCAGTTATACGATATCATAAAAGAAATCACGTGAGAAAGAGAGAGAGAAAGACGGACGGACGGACGGACGGACAGACGGATGAACGTGCGTACGGACCGATCAGGTTTAGGCAGCTGTCTGCAACCACGTCACTCAAGCTCACCGTCGGCCTCGCAGTGGAATGAATGCCTTTCATTATGAACATTATCGCCTGCCCAATCTCCACAACCCTTTCTGCCTCTTTCGAGCTGCTCTCTTTTCTCCGATTCTCCGTAGACTCTTCTCTGCGGCCTACCTCCTCATTTTGGTCCAAAGACTCTCTCCTCCCGCGATAGGCATAAACGAACAGGCGCGAGTGTATGTGATAAAGCGAATGTGAAAAGAAGAAAGCGACGCCTATATACGCGAGTAGAAAAGAGAACGGTGGAAGGAACGTAGCGGTTGTTATCGTTTAATGTACCGGAATACTCTCTTATACCTGCTCGCGAGATTTATTGTGGATAAGCCTGCCGGGTCTTTTTTTTTGTCGCCGAGACATTGCACTATATAACCCGATTGTTCGACGAGGTTGAGAAAAACAAAAATTGACAGAATAATCGAGGAAAAAAAATATTCGCTGCAATCGTTAACCGGTGGAAAGTGCAAAAGAGAAATAAAAAAATCATATAATTCTATTTAAATAATTTAAAGTTCATCTTCATCTTTTTTGCGCTTTATTAGAGACGTTTTATCAAAAATACATGTCAATATTAATATCGTAATTTTTCATGTACAGAAATAGTAAGAAATTAACATGTCAAATTGTATGCTATGGCAATCGTATATATTATAATAAACTCTTGCTCATACATCACATTCGATATTCTCTCGTTTCGACCAATATTGAAAAAAAATATTCCGCTACATTATTCACGGGGCATCTCGGTACCACTTTAATTATTCCCGACGAAACAGCCGCGAGATAAAAACCGCCTCTCGCAAATTAACAGACTCAACGGCGCATGACTACCACTACTGTCAGCGACTCATTATCGTCGAATGAATAATTGAGTTATAATATGCCTATCCCAGATTACACCGACCTCTTATACTACCTCCGTTGATTGTCGGTTACCGGTTCGTTAGCGATGCGTCGGCAGCCTCGCTGCTCGATCGCGGCTCATTCGCGTAAACACACGACAAGGTGTCGAGTAATTTTTCTCGTGTCAATCGTGTCGAGATTAGCAAGGCGAAACGAGACGCGACGCAATTTTAACCGTAATGGCTATTCTATCCTATCCGTCTTTCACCGCAATATTGATAGTTTGTCCGACGAATCGGCAATTCTCAATGTTCGCAATATCGGCGAAGAAGATTAATTCCGGCCAACTCGTACGTTTCTGAGCGCGCTCGTATGTTGCATAAAATTTGCGTAAAACGTTAATGTGAATGTTAATTAATTTCTTCCGCGCCGCATATTTCAGTCTCTTATTTCATTCGTTTTCCTCTTCTCTCGCTCTAGTCCCGCCTCGCTCTCCTTTTCGTAAAGATTCAAGAGCATTGACCACACCGTTAGACGCAGCGCAACGTTTTCGTGAGAACGGAAACCGATCGAGCGGCGCGCGGAAATATCAGTTGCGGCCTCGTTATCCGGAAACGGTTTAACAGACGTGGGTGGCGGGTTGATTTCTCAAGCTGCTACGTATCGAGCACCTTTGGCCGTCTCGACGCAATTTAACTCTCCATAAACCAAGACATTTCAAAGTACGCGATCAATTTCAAACGACACGTCATATATTGGCGCGTGCAATCTTTCGGATAGCACGTGAATAATTTCGAATCGTACCTATTCGATAAAAGCGATTTTTGCGCGGGTACACGTGTGTGTTTCCTTGATTAAAATAATTTTCCATTTATTTCAGAGACAATTGCGCTACAATATCATTTATGTATTAAACAGCGACGCCACATACACTTCACTCTATAAATCCCTTTTTTGCATTTTTCCAACAATCATTCTGTAAAAGTGGAAAAATGTGATCATACTTTTAGCCTTTGAATATTGAAATACTTTGCGTGCTGCTGATGACAATTAAAATCGCCTTGTACTGTTCACGTCAGTTTTTAATTTCTGCGGATATTCGTAGCGCGTGTTGCGTTTCGTCGTCGGTAAACAGCCAATAGGCTTCACGCGCAGATAGATACCAATTTTAAAACCGTCAAAAGAATTGCGCGTCCACTTCCCACACTTCCAAAATGTGATACGGTCGGCGCAACAATCGATTAATAATCGAGAAGGGTTATATTTCAGCTCGCGGCCATCAAAGCGAATATACGCCCTTCCCACCGGCGCAATATTACCGATAATTAGTCGATCCGCTATCTTTCGCAGTCAAGTGTTCCCACTCACGAAAACCAGTTCCTTCGGAGTCTTTGCTGTCGGGTCTGTGCCGCGGTAACACGCTATCGTCGACCGAGTTTATCCTCTCCGCGTCGCTGGCGCGCTGCAAATCTCACCTTCGCTTTACGAGCAATGTAAATGCGACGATATTGAGTCTGGACAAGCCGGACACTTTGACACTCCGGCTTCCTAATGATCGGTAAGCTGCCTACCGGAGAAAAAGACAGTTTTCAATGCCGATACGATAGACCGTTTGATCGACGCATCATCTCGCATCGGACATTCGACGTTCATTCTATTCTATATGCATTCGTCTCAACTATATTCCACGCGATTCAACTTGTTTCATGGATTATCTTTCGCCGACATTTGACTCGTGTTAGTGTCCCGTCATTTTCGTGACGAGAAATGGTTTCGTTTGAAATCAACGACTGCGGATTATTACCGGATAAGAATCTCGAGAGTTTTATATATCATGTACATATGTTAGAAAAAGATTTTTTTTTCCACCTTGGTAATAATTTAGCAATCAATGAATAATATTCCAGCAATTAAAGCAACGATATAACGCATGAAACGAATTAATCAGCATTCAAATTGACGTACTTTATCGATAATCAATCGATGAAATTTCATATTTTTTTAAATTTGTAAAACAAGTAAAAATTTATGTATTTGCTTTCTTACGCTAAATATCTTATACAAGTATATCGATTTTAAATAAAATTCGAATCATTACGTAATTGCAATAATAACTAATGAAGCGGCAAATTAATAAAAATATATACATATCCTTATATTAAATTTTATCACTGTAAATTCGAATAGAGAGAGAGAGAGAGCGAGTATATACAATATATACATAATATTGCACATATATAAAATAATGATGAAAAATACCTTATCGAAAGGACCTTTTAATAATCCATTTGTCATTTGAAAAGAGCCGAGGGAACAATCACACGCACATAATTTAGCAACGTGCGTACCAAAACATGAAATATCACAAAGATTAAATCAACGGGACGAGCGGCAATTTTTCCTCATTGTAAACTTATTTCCTTCACGGTATGCGCGAGTGGTCGTACATCTTTCGCGATGATCGCACGAGTGCGCAAAGCCAATTGCTGCGTTTTCTTGCGGTACACCGTCGCTCCGAGCAATTGACTTTGATCCGTCCGTGTGCGCGCGTAACATTGAACGCAATTACGGTCAATTTACAATACTCCCCCTCCCCCTCCGCGCTGTCCGCCGACCGCGGACCGGTAATCGCCCGTAGGTGGACAGGGCTGCGTATCGATTGCTTTGGGATTCTATCCGATATTTCGAACGTAACCAATTAACGCGCCGGCACGCGAGCGCGGCGCGTGGACGTGCATTCCGCGACCCGCGAATGACGTTACCGCGATCGCTATGATTTTTCATAGAAAGCGACCCGTTCAACGCTGCGTGTACCGAATCACCCGTCTAACATGAATCAATCAACGCTTTAAACGATCGTAACTAAACTTTCCGAGACAATCGTTTCGCGCAAGTGCGACCAAGAATTCGCATGTGTTTTATAAATGTTTTTTTTTTTTACATGTTGACTCATAAATGTATATTTATTACATGACGCACGCGCAAGATGCCCTATGCATAATATTCTATAATTTAGATGTTGCAGCTATTACAGTTAGCGTTCCAATCTTATCGATTGTTTAATTTCGTTCAAATTTCAGTTCAATGATGCTTGGATAATGTACACATTTCTTCGCGTTTATATGTACACGAATCATCCGTACTTGCGCCATGGTATAAAAGCCAACGAAGAAATAGCCAGAGACGCGACACCTGCCATCTCATCTTGGACGCAACCCCGCAATCATCCACGCACGACCATCACGAGCCGCAAAAATTTATCGGTCGCGCCGACGCAGCGATTCGTAATTTTCATCTTGACTCCTTTCAGTCACGGTATCGACGGACCCAAGGAGAGCTCTCAGAAAGCGCTCCGAGACGTTGCACGAGAGGCTCCCCAGCCCCCCTCCCTCCCTCTCTCTCTTTCTCTCTCTCTCTCTTTCTCTCTCTCTCTCTTTCTCCCTTTTTCTCGCGATTCTCGGTACGAGCGTGATGATGCGGCGGGGCAGCGCCAAGAGCGTATAGGCCGTTTCGTGCCCAGTCACCGTTAAAGTCCGCGGATTCGAGTGGACGTGACTCTTCGTATAATATTACATCCTATTAGGGACTGGAGTAACTGCCGGGCGAAACGTGACAGCGGACGATAAACGGAAGGGGCAGTGCCTCAAGATGCGTGCTACCCAGCCGTCGCACGTGAAATAATATGACATTTCGCGGCTAAACCGTACGGTCCCGCTATCCGCCTATTTAGCGTGCATTACGGTTCGGATACCCGCATTATGCGTATGTCGGAACATTGGTGTATTCGAGTACTCGCGTCCCGCGCCCCGCGTCCCACCAATGTCCAACTTTTATTCTCGCGTCCCTATTATTATCGTATTATGCCGATCGCGCCGACAGATTAGTTTTCTTGGCCTGTGTGCTATCGGACTATAAGCCTGCCGTTCTAAGACTTGGATGCACGCGAACGCGTGAAAGGGAAAGAATAGAGGAAAAAAAGATTGTGTCGCTAGACATATAAATTTAGAAAAATTTTCTTATAGAAATTGTAGAGATCAGTAGAATTTAAAAATTATGATGTAGAATAATTCCCCATTCTTTGTTCATTAGTTATAGATTCTTTGACTAATTTGTGTGTATATGTGTGCTTGATATATGTGCGTGGATACAATCTTATAAAAGTTTAATTGATTCCTTAAAAAAAAAAAAAAAAAATAAAAATTGTTATTTATATTTGCTTGAAGAATATTGTAAAGATAACTAAATTTTCCCTCCTTCCCTTTACTTCTTTCTAAGAAAAAGGAGCTGCAATTTTTATATATTTTTATATATTTGGAATTTGCAAAATATTCATCGATTATACTCATTTTCATCTTGTCGCTCTCGTTTTTATGCAGAGATGATCGCGATATTTTGTATCAGGGTAAATTTTCGGGTATATCCAGGAAGTTAAATATTAATTCACAACGAGAGCGAAAATGTTACATAACGATTAAACGGCTGCACTTATTTAATCATTAATTAGTTTATTGTGTAAATAATTGACAATGTAAAATTTTACAATTAATTATTATATTTAATATTGCTTAAACCAGTCATAATTAATTTTATGATTTATTATTATTTATTATCTGTCAGATTTTATTTGGATAAAGCATATGCTTTTCGAAAATGTTTTACATATATATATTATAAATAATAAAACATACTAAACATATTCTTTCTTTACACAAACTCGGACAAATAGTAAATAATAATAAATCACAAAATTATATAATTATAGCTTATTTTAAACGTGTCCATTTTTTTCGCAGCACAGTTTTGGTCAATGAAGCGCGCATTGTCGTCTGTTTGAGAAAATCTTGAGGAAAAGGCGGAAGAAAGAGTACTAAGCAAGACGGCATCGCGCTCCCTCGAGGGGATGGACGGGCGGAGCGGATCGCACCGAAGGAAAATTTCGACTATAAATAGCAGTGTATTCTAAACGAGGTACAGAAAGCGCATTGGATCTAAATTATGAATTTCATCAGCGGCAGTCTGCCGTTTCATTCCGCGTTTTAGCCTCTCCCCTGACGGCTCCGCCGTCTTGTCTCTCCTACACCCTCCTCTTCATCTTCCATGAACTGGCTGGCCGCGTCGCCCCCTCGCCTCTTCGTAGCCTCTTCCGCCACTGTCCTCCCCCCCTCTCCCCTCCATGCGATACCTTTTAGCGCGCGGGCACGGGAGATGAAAAGTTCTGGCGAAGACATAAAAATGCGGCGCTGCATTTCCCTTTTAAAATAACGCCCTTTGCTCCTTTTTCAGTTTATTATTATCAAGTCGTGCAGCTTGCATTCTTCGCTCTCCGCTCTCGGCCTTCGCCACTCGTCCCTCGTCCACCCTCTCGCCCTTGCGCCAAAGATACCAACGGCGCCTTAAGCACATATAACACGCTAAAACTACCCTCTTGCTCCCATCCCGCGCTCGCCTTTCTACCGCTCCTGCGCGAACCGTAGAACTGTATTCGTATATAACTTTGTATTTAGGAAGTTTCCGTTATGAGAATTAACGCCTCGTGTTTATCCAAATACGAACGAAAGGCTGTCGTTGAGGCGCATCCACGCGATCGCTTTTCAAAGCATTCCAAAGACGATTGATATCGATCGATGTTGCGATAATCTTTGTTTCACAATGATTTCACAATATAATTGCAATAATTTACGCGTTCAAGCTATTTCATTTATTTTAAGAATATTTGCTTTTAAAAATATCTCGATGACAAGATTTAACAAATATTAATAGCATATTTTTTTAAAATTAATAATAATTAATTCTGGAAAATAGGATATTAAAGAAGCATCTAATTGGTATGGAATAAGCAAACATAATTATATAATAATTAGAAAAATGTTAGATTTGAATCATTCGATGATATACTTTAATTTTTTGATTATCGGATCGTTTCTACAAATATTAAATTTCTCGAAACTCTTGACGCGCTCATAAATGTTTTACGTCCTAATAACGCTACTGAAATTTATGTACGAAAATAATTATAACAAATTAGAACGAGCACTGTGGCAGGAAAATTTCTCTGCTGACCGAATGTGAAAGCCGCCGTGGCGGCTTTACTTACAGCACTGCGTCATCGTGAATCATCCGTGATCGGCTTCTACCTGTCGCTAGGTATACGCATTTGATATAAATAAGAGAGTCGGGAGAGAACGGATGAAGAGGAGGTGAAAGAAGAAAACGATGAAGAGGAGATTTTTCGGGCAGCCGCAGACATCGTGTCCACCTTCCCAATAAATAACGAGATAATCTTCAGTGAAATCAGGCGAGTTATGTCCGCCATAAAGATTGACCCGCGTTGTGGATACGCACAGGTAAGATCGCACGTGGAAGGAACGCACGCACACAAACTCGAATGATTTACCGATGATTATCGAGCATTCCTGATTTTCTGAAACAGCGAGGGAAAGAAAGGGGAAGGAGTCTCCATATCTCTCGTGGAAGGATTTTGAATGAAACAGAGGCAGCATTACATGTTCCCGTTTCATGACAGGTTTAAAAACGACATCGCAGCATTGAGGTAGATGTCATCGAAGGATAGAAACGTGTCGTTTCGTCGAAAATTTAGGAAAATGAATTCTTAATAACCGACGTTTAAACATCGCTCCACAAATTGCGCTATTTTCTCGTCGGACATACTTTTTACGATTCGCGATACTGTCCAGAAACGTATTACTCGTGTAAAAATAAATCACTCGTACATTTTGTCCTACTTTTAAGCTTTCAAACATGTTTTATCACGCTTAACGACATAATCATGTTATGCCTGATAATAAATATTATACAATATATACTAGGCATTTATATTAAAATAATAATAAATTTCAGGAACGCGCGTATTTCGACATGACAAAGTAGAAAATTGATAATAATTGGCATTAGATTTGACAAGTGGAATGTACTCTCTTGCAATCTATTGTTGTGCAAGATTTGCAATGTATTATATGTTTATGACTATAGCAACTACATAAATAGAACAAAAAAAAGGCGTAAAGAAAACTCATTAAAAATACATTCTAACTCGATATGTCAACTCGATAGATTTAAATATCAAATATTATAATAAAGCGTAATAAATTATTAATAATAATTATTAATTAATTTATATTTTGTAAATAATTTATATTTTGTAATATTTTATTGACAATAATGAAACAAATTATAATGCATAGTCGTATATTAGACGACGCAAAATTGATTTCCAAATATTTCAGCAAAATATCAGATTTTATATTTATAAATAAAAGAAAATCTCTTCATGAAGAAAATGTGAGTGCATATATACGTGTATTTCTTCTTATAAATTCAAAAAATATAGCCATCGAGATGCAATACTTACTATTCTTCAATCTCAGCAAAATTCAAGTATACTTTTTCAGTTCCAAATACCAACCCATAGAAACTTTACAAATTTTATTTACAAGCCACATTAATACAACGCAGCTAAAATCAGAAACACATCTCTCAACTAGTGTTTAATAAAAAAAAGTCAAATTTTGAATCGCAATGTCGGGAATCAAAGAGTTCTACGAGAGGAGAAAAATTCGCTAAATTTAAATTATTCACAAAAGACTCGCTCAATCAAGTCCAAAAACTGCGTTAACATCATCCAGGTCTTTCGAGCGGCCTGCGAGATTCGAGACAAAGGGCGATCTCGAGTCCGTCAGTGACGCGACCTTGAATTTTATGACCGTGTGACGCGAGGAAGCTGGCCCCCGGCTGGTCCAGAGGCGCTGCGCGGTAAATCTATTTATAGGCGCCCCAACAAAAACACGAATGACGACGACGGGGCGCGAAGTGCCTCCTTCGGATTTCGGAAGAGACTGGAGATTGTGCGAGAGAAAGAGACGCAAAGTTGCTGGAAGGGGGAAAATAAGGAGGATGAAAAGTGGGACGAGTGGGAAGAGAGAGAAAGAGAGAAAGCAGAGAACTCGATCGGGCGCAACGCATGCGAAAAGAGGAAAGAAACTGTCGATCAAACGTCGCAAACGTCCAAGGCGTCTGTCTGGAACGAAGACGTCTCCATCAGCCGTCAGATCGAGCAACGCGCTCTTTTCGCTCTTTTCATTTTTATTATTACCTCAGGACCGTATCGATCCTCGGCGCTTGTCGATTTTAGTACGATTGCATATTAAATAAGAAATAGTATAAAGTCGTCGCATCGCGCGACTCTCGCATTTTAAAGATTTAATTCGTTGAAGATGCGCATTTTGTAACTCGATACTCGCGATGCAATTTTTGAATTTGAATGCTATCGATAAAAATTATCATTTAAGACTTTAAAAGACAAATCATTTTTATACATGTATACATATGTAATGAGAGAACAAATTTATTATAAAATAATGTAATAAACATATCAAGCTCTTTATATTATTTATATTAATTTATATTTATATATACATTTATTTTTTAATATATTCGGAAACAGTAAAATAATAAGCTCAGATATTCAACAATCTATCAACAAAAGAATATTTTGCTAGTTTACAATCTTTGTAAATTTTTGATATAATGAGCTTTTATAAGCAATTATTTTCATTCATATTTTGAATTTTTTCGCCCTCTGAGAAACATTCGAGACTCTCCATTTGCCTGTACTCGAAGCGTTGAATATCTCTCAATGTGTATTATATAGAATAGATGCGAGAACAGACGCCCACGTTTTCATATATATTTGAAAGGAGCAATTATAATTAATCGACGTAGATGAGCTCGTGCGACAAAAAACGATGTGCCGATAACGATGCACGCGCGCTGACTTCCGCTTCATTCATTTTATATGAGCTTATTCGTTTCTAACATAGACACTCGGTGTCTTGTTCGATCCATGACCCATTTAAGTCAATAATTTATAGATTTATACGATCGCGATATCTATCGCGTGCTGCGTCGCAGTACTAGTGCTTTTGCAGTACGCGCGGCTTGCAAACTATCTCATCGGCAAAATAAAATTGTTCTTTCAAGATTAAGATTCAAACGATCTAATTATACATTAGAATGCGTGTTTCTTTGCATAGGTACTATCGCGATAAAAGATATGTCATTGGAAATAGTTATCACACCCAATGGTTGAATTAGAGATATAATAAAGAACTTTTGCGTGTGTGAGACACTCGTGAAATTTTCACAGAATGTTTTCACGAATCTACTTTTGAGCTACACGCGTGTGAATTGCAAATTGATTGTTGCACATGAAGTGCGTTTTTTATGCATAAAGTTAATTACGAGCGAGTACAACATCACCGAGAAAAGAAATGGCAGTAAAATGCCGGCATAGTCGGTGACAGGAGTCGCAAACATCGCGTAACATCGCGTAATATCGCGAAGCAAGTTGGGCGCGACGCGTTTCAACGTATGATTATCCGTTCCCTCGGGAGTTTGCGTGAACCGAAAAGAGGGAAAAGATGAAGGGGACGGAGGAGATGGGACGCGGGGTCGGTTATTAGCTCGCCTCTCTTGTCGTTTTATTTTCGTGCTCAATTAGCAAATATCATTCCGTAATGCAACGTGACGCGGAGGACCCTCCTTTGTGCAGCTGCATCGGCAGCGAAAAAAACGGAGAGAAGTCGGCGGACGAGGGAGGGTGGAAGAGAGAAGAAGTAACGACTACGTCCGAAATTTTTATCGATCCTTTAATCGAGTCGCGCCGGATAATGCTGGCCGTTATACGTAATAATTATTGTCACGGCATCGCCACCGATCACGAGTAGCGATGCATGTGTACGCGCTGCCATATCCGATCGTCGAAAAGCGGCATCGATCCGAAGCGGCATCTTCCGAAGCGTCGTGTACGCTCGCGATACCGCGCATTGTAAATTACACATGTAACGATCATTATTTAACCGCGTCGCGCACGATGCAGTTCCCGATACAGGGTGCAGCGCGAATGGCGCCAAAGATGCTAATGGGACCTCTCGCGCGAATCAAGCTTATTTATATCCATTGTGCGCCATCTCCTTTTATTCGCGTTGCAAAGACACGGTTGCGAATCGCGTAAATACCTCACGTGCAACGTAACGAGGAAACAATTATCGCGAGAGTAGGCGCCGTGAACCCTCGCAAAACCAGAGGTCGTTAATATTCATAAGTGACTCCCGCTCAGAGAGAAGTGGATCGAATTGATTGGACGAATGTACAGTCGATTCTATCTTCTCGATTAACATTTTTATCGGCCAAGATGTCGCGCTTTCGTCGAGATACCTGTCGGGCAGCGATCGTCGTCTACCGATATCCCGGATCTTACTTAGCCAGAGGATACGCCGCGCTGCGCGCCGGAAACAATTTATTAAACGCGCGATCGCCTTCTTATTACATTTTCAGGCATCGCAATGCGCGCCAAACACGGCTCATAATTACGTACGACGCTCATTATTCGACCCGACCAATCAGTTCTTTCATTGATTCGGGAGTGAAGGAAAGGATAACTTTTAATTAAATTCTTTTCGTATAAGCCTTACCGCGCATTGTAATTTATTCAAGCAAACAACCCGAGATTTGCATTCTGCGCACATTTAAGAGAAAATATTTAAAGATGTGTAATATTTTATCCTAAATTTCTAAATTACAAGTACCACTTGTATCTCAACATCTTGCAGCTTTGGACTGTATTAATTGGCTTTAACGGATGCGTATGTAATATTGGAGAAATGTAATGAGAGCTTGAAAAGTATAAAAATCAAATGTAAATTACAGGATATCACAAAGTTTGCAATATTACAGATTCTGTATCAAAAATATGCAGCAATGAATTAAAAATGAAAGAAATATATAAAAATTTCCAGATATTCCATTATCCTGCAATATATATAAATTCATACAAGTTGAGGCTACTATTTGCACGCTACGACACTTGAAAATGTAGCAAGAAAGGCGGCACCTATTGTAGGCACACACATTATTCTAATAGTTGACACATTTAGGTTTATTTAGAACCAATGGCCAAAAGTTTAGATTCGACTCTGTACGTCAAAGCTGCGCACGTTCCATGACACGCATATCAAAGACCTCGACCGTAACACTTTGACGATCATATACACGTCGGCACGGTAGTGAAAGTAGAAAATGGTATAAAGACAGAAAAACTGTGAAAAACTGTGAAAAAGATCCCAAAACGGCTACAAAGGATGCACACCGGGCGTCAGTGATAAAACAGAAAGAGTAGGAAAAAGGAGAAAGAAGAGTAAGAGAAAGAGGTGGAAAAGAGATGATGGCAGGACATGAAGCATCGAAAAGGTAGCCGAAGAAACGACTGGTCGACAGTGCACGGTGGTCAGTCAGGTCAGTCCGCTAATTGGCAGTCGTGTCGCATAGAGGTAGCCCGGAGCCGGTTTGTGTATTAGCTGGCTGGCTCATCGCGTAATTCGTAAGCGGTTCTTGCCCCCTCTTTCTCTTCCCCCGTCTCGATTCTCTTTAGTTATCATCAACTTTGCATCTCTTCTCATCTTGTCTTTTTGCCTCGATTCCATTTTTATTAGCGTGATTCCAGCGAGATAGAAATTAGATGCGAAAACTTAAAAACTATATAGTTTATAAAAAGGAGAAACAAGAGTACTTTCACCTTTTTATCAATTATATTTTTAAATATAATTAATAAAAATTATATATATACAATAAACATGTACATATGTATATACAATATATAATGTATATATACAGTATTTATCTAATTTCTATATATTTTGTACAAGATGAAATTGTGCTATTGTAAACAATATCAAAAGGTATATTTTAAAGTAGCTATTAAATTAATTCGCAATAAACAAAGTGTAATTCGAATTTACGAAGCAAATTCGAATTACATTTTGTTTATTGCGAATTAATTTAATAGCACAATATTACATCTACAATACCATTTCGAGATAATTATAATTTTTATAACACTAGTTGCGTTAATTTTAAAGTTCAATAGTCGCGATACACAATTGATGGTATCAATTAAAATTAAGACCGTCATATTAGAAGTGTAAGAAAGAGAATTAGATAATAATAATCATTATAGTTATATATAAAATACCTCAATTAAACATTTTATAACAATATATAGGAATATATATAGAAAAATATGAGTAATTTAAAAATGTCGCTTGTGCGGCAGTAATAGTAGCAATTTAATATAAGCCTGTGTCTTTCGAATATCCGGGATATAGAAAATTTATTATCATCGATTTATACCATCATTGTCGTGACTAACAGCTTTCAATGATGAATGATACGGGAAAATGTTGTTAATACAGCAAAACGTATTGCAATTGTGATGCGATTAATTCAAATATGTGCCTTATGCAAAATTATATATAATAAAATTGAAAAAAAATCGCTTTATATTATTTATATCTTTAAAGCCATAAGTATGATAAAAAAATGGATCTCGATTAAAATTAGATTTAATGCGTTAAACTTATTCCAATATTTATCTACGTCTACACTAAATATCTCGAAATAGAGCGTAATGAACCGCAGATACGCGTCCACCTTACTATTGCGTTTCTCTCTATGCGTTTATGCGTTACGCGTGGGCGACTCCAACGAAACGGATGACAAGACGGAGAGGACGAACGGGAGAAATGGACACGAGCTGACGTATTCTCACTCGCATACCTACTCCGTTAGTTTGTGTAGGACACCGGGACACACTGGGTGGTCCTTTCGCGTCTGTTCACATATGTACATGCGCGAGTGTGTTTCTTATTCGAGATACTCTGTCTATCAATCGTAACTCGAGATTGACGTGGAATGTTTTAAATACCTTTTCTTGGATAGGGCAGATGCAGAGTAATAAATGCTTGAATAATATCACTATGAATCCAAAATTTTCATTTTCTTTATATTCCTATATTATATATTATTTTCTGTTATATAAAAATATTATTTTTATCATATTCTCTATTTATATTTTGATATAAGATTTAAACTTTTTTAAATATTAAATGTACGTAAAAATATTTTATTATTAATATTATTATTATTATTATTATTATTATTTGATTTTAATAAGTAAAACATGAAAAGTATAAATGTCATAATTAGATTAATTTTTTTTAAATGAAATGAAATTATTAATTCAAAAATATTTGAAAAGATATGATTGCATGTTTTGTTACACACAAGTACATATATTGATTTTGCTCATGGAAAATGTTTGAAAACATTGAAAAGAACGTGTTTATAGGAAGAGACAGCAACTGACACGTTCTAAAGTCGTTTTTGCAGCGTGTGTCTGAAGGCTGATGGATGTTCGCGACTCGAGATTGACGAGCGCCTTTAAGTGCCTTTTGTTAATGTCGCTTGCCGTATCGAGTATTAGACGAGTCATTAATGAAAGAGTAATTTGTCCGTCATCTTTGGCATGTCGAAGCGCGATGAAAAGGATTAGAGTTGGACATTTTTTTTACCTCGAAACTTTGACGGCGCTTTCATACATTTCAGTGCCACAATATGCGTCTAGCAGAGCTCGCTTGAAGAACTTTAAACGTCACCGGCAGAGACGAAAGATGACGTTTGTGCACGGTTTAGAGAACAATAAAGGCGGAGATGGCTACTTTAGTGCGCTGTTTAGTTGCTGATTTTGAACGGATCGTCTGTCGTCGGCAATTCAAGATTGATAGAAAGCTTTCACATTCCCCGGCATACACTTATTCTCGCATTAATTTCACGTCGATGCAATTTCTATAAAGTGTTTGTCTCAGACTTTTAAAATTTCGATATAATTAATATAGTTCTGGTAAACCTCTTCCAAAGATTTATAAGAGGTATTTATATTTCATATTATTTCAGCGCGGCTTTACATACATATATGTAAAAGACATATGCAATAGTGTATATATAATTGCGAACACAGACAATTAACTCCGCTATCGATGAAGAATATTTTCACACTTGTCGCAGTGTCGTCACGTCGTTCTTCACGCGGGTGTTCGTTAAGAGAATGTCCGTCCGTCAGTAACAAGCGCGGAAGATGACGTTAGAGTATGGTACAGGGAGACGGAGAGCAGTAGGTGGAGGCGACTGCTATCTGCACCGTGGCTGACACCTGACGGATAGCCTGGCGTCGGCAACGCGGGATATTAATTTGGTAATTTATGAGGCCCGATTAGGCACCGCTATCTGTCGAGCTAATGCGCGAGCCGTTGGCAGGTCATCGCCAAAGGGCCCTGAGCTTCCTGCCACTAGAGGCCCTTCCGCGTCAGGGACAACGCCGGGAACTAAGGTCGAATATGCGATCCCGTTAACGCAGCGCGATGCTACGCGGTTTGTTATGCTCGCAAAGACGATTAAACATGAATGCTGAACGCGTGAAAATTGTAATTGTAATCGTACTGGAGTTCACGAAATCTTACAAGTATATTCTTATTAATTGCACATAAGATCATGTTAGTCTATTAATTATCAGATTCTCCTTTAAAAATTTTACTAAAAATATATTTTAAAAATATATTTTTTTTAAATATATTTTATACTGCATATCTATATATCTATGTATTGCACAATTTATGTATATTGTTAAAATAAAATTATTAAATCATTTAATTTCCCAAAGTAATAATATATTTGAATGAGCAATAATATATTTGCACATTAACCGTACGATTACAAATAATTATAAATAATTAACATTGCCCACAATTATTTCCTCAAACTTAACGTTTGATTTTTTCCAATCCTTCCCATTTATAACAGATTTTCCGTTGTGAATAAAAATAATAGCCTCGCCAACGTGATAAAAGTTGTCAAAAGACCAATCTAATCGCGAAATCGTGCTTCGGCAGCTGTCATAAATCCACCGTTGTTTACTCGCATTTGCTTACTCGCGAGTGTTTCCCCGCGCATTTAGCGACAGGTCTGATCGACGAGTTTGCCAGTGCGACTTCGCTTCGAGGATATATACAGGGCCTCTACCTTCGGCCTCGATCGACCCACCTAAGCCGCGTTACTTCTGACATGTGATAGATGGATGCACAATGGAAGAACACGCGTGCGCGCGTGCGTGTTACCGCCGTCCGGATGTGTGGGTATCAACGTAGGTGGATGAGGATGAATGGCTCTCGTCAAACGGAAGGGACCGCCCGCCGTTTCGCGCCATAATACTCGTCTGCGTAAGAGGCACATAGTAGGTCGGCTTATTGATGACCACGGCTACTTACTTACGAGAGAACAAGATATCTACCAAGAGGGGGAGGAAAAAAAGAGCTCGGCAGACTCGACAAGAGTGGCCTGTTAATCGAACTTTTTGGGACTTGTATTTCGCAAGTTGCGTTTAAGGAGAATGCATTTTGGAGAACAAGGGGAGGGAATTTAAAATATGTCGGTTATTGCTTAGAATAATAATTATAATTCACTTTCAAATTTTTTTATGAGATTTAAAAATATTGAAAAGTATTTTCTTTGATTACACCTTACACGAGAGATTCAATGAGATATAAAACTTAATATCTGCGGAAAACGAATTAATACCTTCTATATATTTTCATAAATAAAATTCATTAACGACTTGGTCGAAAACGTTATTAGATACTAAACCTTTTTCACACACGGACATTTATGTGCGAGATTTAACATTTTCAGCCTCGTAAAAAGAAGCGTACGAGTGGCTCAATATACAGTGATAAATACGCGATGATTATATATCTTTCGTGCAATAAATTGTTTGATGCTACGCCTACATTTGCCGCGTTTATTGACTCCCCCTCGCGTCATCGTGAAACTGGACACGTTATCTTTATAAAACTTCCCGACTTCCTCAGCCGTGAAAGCGTTAATCGCGGGCGATCTTTCTCGCATATTATTTTCCGCCTGCCAGTCGCATTCCTGCGTGCGAAAAGAAAAAAAGAGCGCACAAAGAAAATCGTCGCGGTAAAAACGCGATGATTGAAAGCGCGCGACAGCGAGCGAGAGACTTTTTAATTGCGAATCGATTTCGACATGCATCATAAACGCATCGCGGGGACGCGCTACGCGCTACGTGCGTACACGACCTACGCATTTATCGGAGAGAACTCTCGGAAGAGATTCCGCGATGATAATGTCTGACATCTATCATCGAGAAATTATGGCTTATTTCCTTTTATTCGCAATGTCACTCTATCATTATCGCGTTATCTCGACAATTTATCAGTACGCGAATGCCAATTGGGAAATTAAGCAACACCCGGCCGTGGCACCGAGAATGCTGACAAAAAGAAATCCAAGGAAAACAGAAAGCGGTAAGAAAAGTCTATCGATAAGAAAACATTCTCACCGATTTAGCATCGTAAAACACGGGAATCGTATTCCACGCATGATCCTTTTATTTCGTATTTATTATCGTGCTGCCAATTTGTCGCGTTTTCAAGTAGACCTTTATCTTTTATTCGATGAAAATCAATGGAAATTAAATGTCTTAGAATAGAGAAAGAGATATAGTCTTACTGCTTGTATCAAATATTTTATATTACAGAAACAAAATATAATACTTTTTTACGTACACGGTTTAACAAACATATATCAGTTGTATTAATTTTTGTTCAAAATTCCTTTTTCTCTAAATTGTCAGATATACTTATACAACCTCTGTACATGCATATACTTAGCGGAGAGAAACTTAGTGCGGTTATATAAAATTTAATTGCAATCAATTTAATGCGACTTTTAAACGCGTCTCGTGAACGATATGCAAAAAGCGGAAATTGTCGAAACGACACGAGAGAGAGAGAAAGAGAGAGAGGGGGAGAAAGAGAGAGACAATAACCTGAAATAAAGCGAGATGGACAAAAAAAACTTTCAGCGGAGTGCCGATGCGAACAATGGTCGCCACAAATCAACGGGATTATGCCACTATTTCACACATGGATATGACCGACTCACCTGATAAATCAAGCTGTCGTTCGGCCACAATAAACAATAACATTTGGACGCCGGCTGGTGCGACTCTTCTTCACTTAACTCGGTCATTCGCGTCGCGTCGCGTCGCGTCGAGCAACGATCGCGCACGTGTTATGTATCTCGTCGTCCTCGGCCCTTTCGAATGCGTGCCGTTTCACGCGATAATAAATCGATCGACGAGCGATACCGCTATGGACGCGTGCAAGAATGCATAGAGAAAGACTTTGCTAGTGTACGAAATTTACAGATGTACGAGAATCGGTCTCCCACATGCGTTACTCCTTGCAACGGATCGAATTTCGTTAATTATTTCTTCTCCTTCATTATATCGACAATATTCTTTTTTAACGATACTTTTATAACAGATACATATATATATTTCTTAAATTATCTTTAAACATCAAATTAAATAAAAATTAAAACATTTATATGCGAAGCACTCGGACTGTTATAATTGCCAATTATCTAATATTTAAGAAAATTTTAAAAAATATTTAAAAAATGCAAATTAACGCACTGAAAATTTAGATAAAAGTAATCAAATCAAATCTTGTTTTCCGCTTATATAAGGTGCTTTCCATTTACATCAAAACTCAGATAAATCTCACTTCTGTCTTTCTTTAACATGAATGTTGAAGAAAGACAGAAGTGACATTTATCTGAGTTTTGATGTAAATGGAAAGCACCTATAATTTCATATAATATTCAAATGAAAATTTTTAATATATAGATCTTTATTTATATGCTTATATGATAACTTTTAATATATAGATCTTTATTTATATGCTCATTTGTTATGTCTACAATAATCGAAATAAGCATAAATATTAATTTAAAATTGCAGTTAAAGATTCTAAAATAAATTTAAAATGTAACAGAGACAAGAGTAATAATTTTTTGAAATACAGATTCAATTTTTACGCGTCGAAATATTAAACAGGACATATAAAACAGAGAAAGAGAGAGAGAGAGCTTTGTATTGAATATATTTGGCATTTTTTAAATATGGTTAACAATTATTGTGATAATTAATTTGACGAAACTAATAATTTATCGAAAGAGAAAGTATTTACGTTTTCGCGTTATTGACATGATATTGCATCTGCGTCATACTACATGCTTGCTTGCAAGCAATATTCATTTGAAACTTAACTTTTCAATAAATACTTACTTGAATAAAAAATGCCCGGGTCCTGGCAGAGGGTTGGGTCCTACAGAGCTTGATGAAACTGTCTTATATTCTCACTATCCATACGGTATACTATATTCACGCACAATACAATCGCTCGATACTTTTTTCGGCACTCCCGATATTTTTCCTGGCATTTTCGGTACGTTTTCCGGCAATTCTGACACACACACACGCTCCTGATAACGTTTTCTTACGCGCGCGAACGATATTTAACCTCACTTAACCTCAACTTAACCGTAACGTGAATATGATACGAGATTGTTAACATTGTAATATTGTAATATAATTATGCTTGTAGCGTTCATAGTATTAGCGACGAACTGATTCCGTTTCTTTGACATTCACAATATTCATACGACTTTGATCGCGATCACGAGCGTCCTGTGACAACACTACGCGTGAAATACGACGAGCGCTAAAACGCGACTAACATGTCGACTTTCGATTCCGAATTTTTGATATCCGACACTAATAGTGCCTGTTGACACTCGATCGATTAAATCTACACCACAAATAATCACGCGCGACGAGACGAGACCGGACGAAATGTATTCCGATTCCGTTAAAACACCATAGTCCGATTCCTACGTCACACTACTTACTACGTGAGTCAACATACCGCTGTAGCGTCAACTTTACACTTACTACGCGAGTCAAATATATCGTTGCAGCGTCAACTTGTTACCCGACAACTGATTTTTATTAAACGCGATATCGATATATCGAATATAAAATGCAATTCTACGTATACGATAAAATATTTATTTTATTTTAGTCAATAAACGCGTTGCAACATAATCATTAGATAATTGTTTTCTTTTGTAGTATTATAGATTGATCGTGTGAATAATTCCAACACATCGAGTATAATACGCATAATAAAAATCATGAAATTTTGCGCCTAATCTTCACGATAATCGACGTAGCACGCAGTACGTACTTATAAGTAAGAAATTGTTTTGAAAATACGTGTAAAAAAGTTATGCGCGAGGGGAAAGGGAAGGAGAACGTTTCGCGCAGCTCGGCCGCTTTGTTTACTATGAAGATATAACAGTATGAATACAGAGCTAATCCGGTTAGACGTGTGACGCGTGTGTGACGACATATAATATATCAAGTGCAACGATTTCTGCAAAACGAGATAAGTGAGTGTTCGAAAAGGATAGAAGATCCAGATGAATCAAGTAGAATCAAGATGGAAGAACCAAGTGATAGCGATTAGAATTTGCGTTTCTCAGATTTTCATCCTGCGACCCAAGATTTTCATCTAGCGATCCTGTAAGTTTATATTTTTTATACACGTTAAATACAATAAAATTTGTAAAAAGTTTTGCACGATACAACTGTAAATTATTACGACAGTTTTATCTAGAAATTTTATTATTTCTTGCATATACAAATTGACATAATATTAATATTACATTTTTCAAAAATATTCTTATCATTAGCATCGTTTTGATTATTTGTCTCGATAATCTGTCGAAACAATTTGTCTCGATTATCGCGAAGGTTAAAACCTAACCTCTTACGATTTTCATTGTCATACTTGGACATGTTATGCATGATGTCAATCTATAATACGTACTCTATTAAGAGTGATAATCATCTAATGAATATATAACGCATTGGTTAATAACTAATGATATAAAAATTATGTTGTTCGCGTTCTAAATTAATGCGATATATACATATATGTATATTAATTAATAATAAATATATTATAATAATTATATGTATAATAATTAATTAATACTGATAATCATTTGATTAGTGTAGTGTAAATTTCGAATTTTGAAATCGGACCGGATATAATACAACGGAATCGAAACACACGTTTAATCGCTTTCGTGTTCATCTTGTCTCGTCACAGTTGATGGTTATTTATGGGATCAACAAGTATTTGAATTTTAGACTATCATCTAGAGATTTTAAATTAAATTTTTTTACAATTTCTTATAAATTTTTTACAAATTTACAACATCATATTTTAGACGTACTTATTACGATAATTTATTTACGATAACTTTAAAACTTATCACGATGATGCGTAGTAAAATTCTTTTTATATTATTGAATTGTCAAAATCGTACAAATTAAGACATTTTGTCGCACGCGTTACACTATCTTTTTTTTGGGACGCACTTTATATAAATTTTTTAAAAGTTTTTATAATTATTCACTATGCTTTATAAAAAATCTTACAAAAAAATAAAAAATAGCATTTTACAAAGGATATTAATGTAATATTATGCACTATATACTTTATTAAAGATATTGAAGAATAAATATAAGTAAAAATAGATAAAATGACATTAATTTATAAATATTAATACTGTGTATATATACAATATATATGTTAGTTATATATTAATTATATATAAATTAACTTTTGTTGAAATACAATAATAAATATAAACATAGCATTACTTATTAAAATTAGTAATAAAATGTGTTCGTTTAAGAGCCAACGCAAGATCGAGAGCATACGATAAAAGCAATTTCCGATAAAAAAGAAAACATTCTTTATCTATATATTTCAATTCTATGAAATGTGTAAATGAAAACAAAAATTGTGGATTGATTCTTTACTAATTTTATACTAATTGTAAATAAGTCATTTTTTTATGAAATGATTTTGTTGTAATCAGTTTTTATAATATTTAAAATTGATTCTCAATCATATCTAAACAGTGTAGCAAGTTTATAAATTTTGTTATTTTTGCATCCTTCGATTTCCTTGATCAATTATTGTAGAGATTTTGTTATGTAGAGAGATCTTATGTCTTTTACGTTTAAGAAAAAGAACGGATGGACAATCTACCGGATACAAACGATGGGATTTGAATTCTTGATTCCGCAGATCGAGTATCAGGCATGTCGATGTTCTCGTTCGCCAGTTCGAATTTTCTGAGGATCGGCGTAAAACGAGTCGAGGAATTTGTTTGTCGAACTTAACCAAGCCCACAAAACCGGTCGTGTATACCGATCGCAACGGAGTGGCCGGTACCCGCCAACTAATTATAGCCTCCTATTTATTTTATTTACACGTATGCGCGCGGACGCACCCTTCGCTCTCATATATACGCAAACCGGAGCGTCAGGGAGGAAGGGGGGAAGAAAGGGGAGAAAACGAGAGAGAGAGAGAGAGAGAGAGAGAGAGAAAGATAGAGCGATATAGCCATAAATCAAAATTCCATTTCAACGTTCTAACGAAGGATCAAATAAAACACTTTAATTGACATTTTTACGGCGGCCGGCAGCCGAAGTCGAACTCCTACCTACACCCAGTCTGACCCTGCTGTCTTTTTCGCTCGCGGGAATACGCGTAGAGGAACGCGCGTACACGCACGACGTATCCTCCTTGTTTCTCTATCGTGGTGTCCATCATTTTTTTCTGTATTTTATTTTCCTTGAGCTGCTCCCTTACGATCGAGCAAAAAATACCCTCTCTCGTAATAATACAATGCGCGTCGACCGCGATGTCATGTTGCTCCATACTCAAACACGTATTACGAAATGGCGAAAATTTTTTTCGATCAAAAATTCAAATTAATATAATGCAATAACTTGTTCCGTGTCGAAATAAAAGTAGGTTTTATTTTTTTGGCGAATTAAATTTTCAAGACAGGGAAAAAAATATCTAATCCTCGTATTTGAGTTCCTATGTATGAATAAAAATTCAGTCTTTTTTATATTATGAATATTGATTCTATTAATCAATGGTCGACACGATTTCCCGAATTTTATTATTATAGATGTAAAAAAATCCCTTCTAAAGGGAGATTCAGATTTATTTTCGCATCTCGATAAAGATTTCAAATAAAGTTTCATAAGAGTCAAAATGTGAATATAAATCTATGAATTTTCCTGTAAAGAGAATTTCTTTCATATCTGCAATAACAAAATTTGAAATCATGTTAATGTCGATCATTGATTGATAAAATCAATATTTCAAATCTTTTAAAAAGAAATTAAGAAAAAATATTTTATACAAATGTAAAAATAAATTCTTAATTAAGAAATTAAAAAACCTTTCGTACAAGTACAAAAATAAATATCTCGATGTGTCTAGGATTGATAGTCTAGGAAAAAAAAAAACAGAAAACGTGCAGAGAGAAATATGCTGAAGGAGAATATCAGAGGAGAGGGAGTGATTATATATAGCGCTAGAAGTTAAAAGTGCGTCGCCGCCGCGTGGCGGGCGCTTACGCCGATTATCAGTAATTTCATGGTTTTTCGGATGAACCGGCGTAAACATAGAGAGTGGCCGCTCGACCACTTTAATATCGGTCCGAGCCGATCAATAATAATAACGAAATATACGCGATTCTCTTGTCCCGACGCCGATACGATGTAGGGATGTATTATAGTAATTTGGTGGCGCGCGATTTCCTTGTCCCAACGCGATGATGCTCTTGAACCATTGCTTAGAGGTCATCAGCGGAGACTTTCCGAAAATGTTGGCAGTCATTTTTCTTTTTACGTCGAAACTATTTACTTAAATATCGACAAAAATCTAACGATGCCATCATGCGTATTGTGACAAATAAGTCAGGATACAAATATAAGATACATGTAAAAATAGAAGAAGTTAAGAACAAAATCTCTATAGCGCAGCATTAATCTCTCTTTATATTTTTACAATTAAATTTCTATTTACACATATATCTAAAGAGTGAGTATTTAAGATACGAGATATATGTAATCGACAAATTTCTCGCATTTATCCGCAAAAGATTAGTTAAAATTCATAGTCACGATATTGTACATTTAACGATCATATTCATCGCCACGATCGATATGCTGGAAATTGAGAGTTCACAACGCGTAGACAGTCTTCTCGCACTACATTATGGGGAAAAAATAAAGAGAAGAATTTATTACATATACATGTATTTTGAGTCTAAATATCTACTCAATATCTCTTTTGGCACATAAAAAAATTTGAAAAAATATAAATTAATGCTGTGACATGAGGGTTTAGAAAATGAAAACAATGTTGGGAATAAAAATAGAAAGATGTGATGATATAAACATCATAAACTATAGAAAAAATACAAGGATTAAGGGAAATTGCGCAATATGAGTAATAAATGTGGACATTTTACTTTTTTTATATTTACTTGAAAAATTTAGTCAGTATTTTTATAAAATTGATTAAAATATTTTTTATTATTTTTTATTATCTTTTTACGATAAATTTTTATTTTTATAAGAAATTAATGATCATCTATCGCGTTTGAAAATCGAAAAGTCAGTATCAATTTTGTCGAACGAATAAACGAGTCTGTGTAAGGAAAATATATACTTAATTATTAATAGCGATTTAAATAAACAAAATGATGGATGTTTATGCGAAGAAATTTTATACGAGTTGAAAATAGAATTGAGAAATATAGCAGGAAACAACACAGAGAGAGAGATAGGTAGATAGAGGAATAAATAAATGGTTTATTGTACGTGTTGAAAAGGAAAAGGGATCGATGGAAAAAAATACACGCGCGTCATTTGTAAACCTCACTGTCTCTCAAGCCGTGTAATTATAATTTATACGTTGCTCGCGAGATCGAATCTATTCGCATATCGAACAGATCTGTGATGAGTTGCGGCTTGATTGGCGGGAGAACTTTACGATTGGCGGCGCCAAGTGGTCACGTTTGACGGCTATCGAAGGGACCGCGATACGTCAATACGATGATCCGAGGGAAGAGGGCGAACAAGTCAAGATGGAGAAGCGGACGAAAAAAAACCCTGCATTCTCCTCTCATTTTCGAGATAATAATACTACTCGTCTCCACCAACCCTTTAAATATAAACACAGAATCCCCTTATTCTCTCCGCTGCCGCTGCCGCCGCCGCCGCCGCCGCCGACACCGCCGTCGCTGTCCGGCAGCATTTCTTTTTTCTCTCTTCTCTACACCCTCTTTCGATTCTCGTTGTTTTGCGGTTTACGACGGTTCGCGTTACAACTGATTATTAGCCCCCTTTCCTATCTCCCTCCCCTCCTTCCTTACCCGCTCCTCCATATCTCCCGCATCGTCGTCATCATCTCTCTTTTTCTCCGTTTCTCTCTCTCTCTCTCTCTCTCTCTCTTCTATCCGCTCGCATATTCCCTGTCCCCGTCTACCCTCTCTCGCTCTCTCTTTCACCATTATTATACGCGGCCATATACGGCCATTATGCCCAGGCCCCGATATACAACACAATCCGCTGTAATGCTGGCCATAAAATTAAATTAGGGTTATAACACGATTTTTCACAAAGGTTCCGTGAACCGCACGTTTCAAACTATTCTCCCACCCTCGGAACGTCTTCCAATCCTCCTCCTTCTCCCGCATTTCTTTCCAGGACCGCCATGCGGACTACCTGCCTCGATGATACCTGCCCGATCTGATCGTTTCATCGCGTCTCGAGTGGCCGGCGTCGTCGCGCGGTATAGCACGACAATTTGCACGATGTTACGGCCGATTACTCGGCAGATTTTCGCGGGCATAAAGTCGCGCCAGGAACAGCACCGTGACTCGTACAAAGTCATCCGGCATGGGCTGCGCGCCCACTTCCGATCCTTGACTTCTCGGTGCGACATATTCATCGATACGCGTCCTTTTGCGTACATGTTGCAAACGTAAAACAGATTTCCAATATGATATATATAAATTGTGCAAAATATTATGATAAAAATATACTTGACATTTTAAATTCCTTGTTAGTTTTTCTTTTTTTTTTTAACAAATTGTTTAAATTTGACGACTTTGAAACGTTAAATTAATTTCTTGTAAATATTAGAATATCTCAATATTTCAATATGAATAAACAGTAAATTGTATAAGATTGTCTTTAGTTCAAACTAAATCTATGGCAATTTATTGCTAACCGTTATATCTTATTGCCGCGTCTGGCTTCGATTTTTCCCAAATTGGCTCCACGTTAGCTGTTAATCGAGAACGAGTATTATTGGCGGTCTGTCTCGAGTATTATTGGCAGTCAGCAATGATTGTTTGCGAAATAATTCATGCAACCTTTCACAATAATAGGACGCTGTACGATCTCGTTTGCTGATGTATGTGGGGCTTTAGCTATACTAACTATAAATTTATATTCTTTTTACAGACATTCAATTTTGAAAAGTGCCAAAAAGACGAGTATAATCAATAACCGAAAGAAATATTCATTTGTATTTTTACATTACATATACATGTACACACGACATTATTGTAACATAATTATTTACTTTACGTAAATTTTAAAAGTTAATAAAATAGTGTTATTAAAATACATCGCATGTGTATGTATCAAAGTGTATATTTATTGCAAACTTTTACTTTGTGTATGGCCATTTACCACTGCATGTATCGTTTTAAATTGTTGTATAAATATTTTGTGTTAGGTATATTATATTGATATTTTTAAATTTTAAAAATTTGTAATTTTATCCTTTGTTACTCTTTTAAAATTGCAATATCATATATACGGATGATTTAATATTCGGTTAAAATTCCTAATAAACGAAGAGAAACGATTAACTTTATTAGAAAATAAAGTATAAAAAAAGAGAATTGTGTTTTTTATTGCGCGATCTCTTGCTAATCATTGATACATAAGATGTAACAGTAGTTGATCACAGGTCAATTGTGATGGACATTCACAATGATACATCGGTATATCTAGACGCGGGTATTAAGGTCATATTCAACAAATATATCCCGTTTTGCGCGTCAGCAAGAAATTAAGGTGAAAATATGTCGCGACGTCTGATGCTTACTGAAAAAGTTCCATTTTTGAAAAATGGAAGCTTTTCTTCGATAAAAAATATCTTGCACCAAATACTTTTTTTTTATTCTTGTCATAAATATTGACAATTCGTTGCAAGTGCTTGATCATTCTATCCACTTTTAAAGAAAATTTAGTTAAATTTATAATGCCTATATAATCAGATATTTAATATATTACAGAGAATGAGAATGATATCATATAATTGCATTCAGAATGCAAAGAGAAACGAAATAAATGGTATGGGCATAAATATAAATTTTTAGGTGCTTTCAGATATAATACAAATTTTAATAATAACAAATAATGAATAATAATAAAAATTATTTTATGAATTTTTCATTTATTATGTTATAAATTTTTAAAAAATTTGTTACATCTACAAATCACAGTGAAATGCTTAGAAAATATTTTGCGCATACAATTGTGATAGGTTTCGCATTAAATTTGAAGGTTAATATGCTACCGTATTATTCATGTGTTTTATTTTCGTGTAATTATTTATCTCTCACGAGATTAATATATTTTATTTACACAAATTACAGAGATAAATTCTTCTTTAAAGTGTCATCACGTATGATTATTTTACACATTAATCGAATCAAATGGCCATCTCTAAAAGAAAATATATGGTATCATTTATACGAGGGAAAAAGAATTTACTCGGTCACTGGAAAAAATGGAGCGAGTCCGAGCGATGTCTATGGTCGATGGACATTCGGCTATAAACGTTGACGGAGAAAGGCGGATGGAAGAGGCGAGAAATGGAGAAAGAGAAAATTCAAGTTTCGCGAAGGAGAAGAGCTCGCGAGGAGAATTCGAGAGGCCACAAATCACGGGTTGGGGGGTGTCGGTCGGTTGGACGGAGGGTTCGCTTCGAAGGTGGAAGAGAGGCTGTAGGGGCCTAGGAAAGCGGGGGAGAGGGGTAAACTCGGGAGTCGCAGCGATAACAGGGATGGTTGAGAGCGAGTAGCTGGAGGGGAGGGCGAATGGCAGGCTGCAGACGCGGAGCGCGACATGCTTTATGACGTCTGTTCATCACATCGCCCCAGTCTCATAAATTAGAAATCACCCCTTAGATAGCTCTGGCACCCATCTCTACGATGGCGTCAGTGCCGTATCGCGGGAGGCCGGCATCGCCTCCGACAGGACGCAAGAAGATTGGAGGAGAGAGGGGAAGGATTGACGGGGTCGGGTAGGAGGGATAGCGCGGACGGCGGCAATAATTTTCAACGTATGTCATGGCGGGGAAAGAAGAAAAAAGAACTGGATATGAGCTACGGAAGATCACACGAGCGTTCTGGCTAAACCCTCCCGTTCGGACCGCGCTTCGACCTGTACGGCCTGTATCGGTGGCTTTTGTGCGCGAATGCGAACATAGGTTATTAATTACCGCAGGCGAGTGATAGATATTTATTGCTGTACCGCATTGGCGGTACTTTTAAACAATATTAGATTTAAACGCATGTGCGTCGGCGTGGAACACAAATTGATTGGTTATATATCTCAAGACTAGGAGTGCTATTAATCTCGGTGATACTTTGTTGCTCAACTTTTGAAATGTCGCTAGAGACCGATCGTTACAAATTTAAGAATAAAATGCACGGTACAAGAGTCCACCTTTCTTTTTTTTTTCACGCGTGCTCTCTTTTTCTCTGCATACATACTTTACACGTCTTTGCAAATATGTGCATTGTTATCTTGAGATTAAAATAATGTCAAATATAATAATATTGATGAAATTTGATATATTTAAAAACCAAATGTAATTAGCAATGAATCTTTTTATTCAAAGTAAACTCGTATCTTTATAAAAAAAATACCTGTAAAATGAATATTATATACAGGGTGTCCCGAAACTAACGCTTGATATTTTAAAGGCAGATTCTCTGGCCAATTTAAAAACGATTTTTCCTCAGCGAAAATGTCGCGGCACTAATAGTTTTCGAGTTATAAACGATTGAAAATAAAGGGTTTTTCGCAAATTAAAGCTTATGGGAATAAAATATTAATAAAGTCACATTCTTTAGTTAATTTTAGGTAGAGTTTACTTTAATAGAATTTTAATTTAAGGCTTAGTTAGAAAGATACATGATGACAAAAATTAGGAATATGCAAAAAATAATGATCTCCCTCGACATTTTCGCTGAGGAAAAATCGTTTTTAAATTGGCCAGAGAATCTGCCTTTAAAATATCAAGCGTTAGGGACACCCCGTATATGTATATGTACACGTTATCAAGGACTACAAACTATGCGCACGAGTAATTCGTGAAATCTTTGAAACGCGCGAGGTAACACAATTGGACGACAAATTTAACCTGAAAAGCAACGTGAGAAATCCAGGAGTCGGAGAAGAGGCAAGTGCGACGATTATCGAGCGGTCGGTCGACGTCAGGGTCGGCCGACGTCGATTGAATTGGTGTAATGAGCTGATTGATTGGCGGTGTCTGCGCGATCGTCATCGTTACACGCTCGAGACACGCTTACACGTGCGCTGGCTAAGCGCGCAACGTCGCTTCGCGTCACTGTCAATCGCCAGCCGTGTCCGCCACCCTGCCACCAGTCTTGCTCTTCAACAGGAAAAGCGACAAGTGCGCCGAACTGTCAACGTGCCAAATATATTCCACTCTTCATACCGCCTCTCTCTTTTCACGCTTCTCTTCCGTTCTTTCTCCATTATTTCGCTTCGTCGCATCGTGCTCCTCTAAATTCGCAGCCAGAACTCATTGTCGGTTGAATTTGCTGTCGTGTAATATTTTTTAATCGTTAGTTATATTTTGTATGCCTAAAAAGCATGCGGCAAGCCGGTATTAATTTTGCGCGATTATTCCCTTCCATGAGAATGTAGGACGAGTTTGGCGAGATGGAATGCTCGTTATTTCTTATGTTTTTGGCCAATTTTGGTATATTGTGCGACATGATCGACATACCGCTGATGATTAAAAAAGTAGTCGCGAAGAAGATACACACGTCGCGTATTAAAAAATTATTAATTTGTTCGTTTATATCGTAGTTATAATTGATTTAATAAAATCCAGCGTAATATTGTATCGCGATAGAATATTAAATCAATAGCAAAGAGCATTTTGCATGGATGCATAGATCATAAACGCAAATCTTGGCCAAAGATGTTTGGAGTTTGAGATCGAAGGATCTTAATTGCCGGTATTAAGCTCGGCGTCATTATAAATTCGCGCGAACGCGAACCGGAAACGAAGGAATAAAGTGAGAAACACAAGCGAGAATCTATACGGGGGCACATTATACCGTCCAGTAGCTGCGACCGGCTTGGGTTTGTTGTCGAGGAAACTTTAATTGGCTCTCGAATCCGAACGATTAATTAATCTTCGATTGACTCTCGACTACTAATGATTCATTATCGGGGATCTTTGTCTTTACACAGAGGAGGTGCTCGACAGGAAAGAAATCGAAGATAGGAAATGGTGCTTTCTAACGATGTGGTTTCAATATTACAAGAATAAAAAAGAAAGTTGGAATAATTTTAATTACTTTTGGCGAAGAGCTCGCATCCATTGTCGCATACATTGTCTCGAGAAGCACGAGCGATTATAAGCCCGCGGCAATAATCACGTTTGCTTAACGCACGACAGATTTCTATTTGCTTATACATTTTCACAAATATTTTCCATCCATTCGCTTTGAAATCGCGCAACACTGGAATAAACTTTACTTATATTTTATTTATCTTTTCTACCAAGAGTATATCGAGCCATCAATCGTCCAGTTTGTCTATATAAAGAGACGATTATTTCCAGCATTTACCTATATTTTGTGCATATGTATGTATAATTTAGTCTCTCATCGTATATTCTCAGAGCAGAGTTAAAGATCTACATCTTAAAACTAAGTGAAGAATCGAAGGCTCTCGTATTAAATACATGTATGTATTTAATGAAGAATTATAACATCTCGGCGTATATATCAAAAGAGTTAGTTGCAAATGTGAATTTAATATTTCCATTACCAACTACGCTTTATAAAATCTGCATATATACCCGGCATTGAAAAAGAAGAAAAAAGCTCAGAAAATTCATGATCGTTAAATATTGCTTTAATAAATATCGAAAATATCGATCGAAAATAAAGACTTGAGATTTTAATATATACAACTAGTTTAATTTAATTACATGTATATAGCTTTTAATTATTACAATATAATATAACGAGAAAATTTATCAATTTACTAAATTTTGGACATTTGTTAAATAAATAATTATGCACACACATTTACCATACATATATACGTAATGTACCGTAGATTTTCATATTCTCGTGACATATATGATGGTATTCGGTCTCTCTATCGCGACCTAGTAGATGTAGTAAAAGTGAAATAAGGCGATATAAGAAAGAAACGAACCAAATGCTCTCGATCGATCGCGTTCGTGCAGTCGCGAATAGACGGCAATTCCTAAAATACGCATTTACGCGAGCTCTGAAAAGACAACGCTGCGGAAGAAGGTTGACGGAGCGTCAACGACGTTTCGGTCCACGAAAAGTAGACGACCGTCCGTTGAACCCATTGTCCATCCGAGCCGCGGCACCGATGACGCGGCGATGGTTTCCGGCAGCGTTGCGAGAGAAGAGAGAGAGAGAGAGAGAGAGAGAGAGCCCGCTCGATACCGAGGGAATACTCGCTACTCGCGAAAAGTGCGGACTCGAGATACGCGCGTTCGTAGGAAGGAAAACGAGAAGGGGTAGACGGGAGGGACGGTCGTAGAGAACGTCGGTAGCGGTTCGACCAACATCGAGACGCGATACACGCGATACGCGTATATACGTGAGAATACGTCCGTGTATACGTGTATAGTGCGGATTCGACGTGGAGGCGAGGCTGTCCATCTCGCGGCACGTCGCGGTAGAATGGAGTCGTGGAGGACGGCCGGGGGGGTCGCGGGGTAAGAGCGGGGGTGCTTGGTCGAAGGTGGACGAGGAGAGGGTGGTAAAATGGGGGTGTTTGGGTGGCCGAACCCGGGGCGGGGGGAGGAAGGGAGGGGTCCCCGGGGGTGGGACAGGGGGGTAGCTGTCGCTCGCCCGGGCAGCAGACGTCTTCTGACCCGGCCGGTGGCTCAACTCGACTCAACTAGACTCAGCGCGCGCTGGCAGGAGGCAGCAGCCAAAGCGAGAGGAGGAAGCGGCGAGGGAGAGAAGGCTCGCGCGGAGGAGGTGAGAGAGCGTCGGGGCGAACGGAGGAGGACGGGAGGCCGCGGGGGCGGTAGGTGCATTGCTTTTCGCAGTAGAAGGTGGAGGAAGTTGGGGTCGTAAGGGTGGCAGGCGTATCGATCCGGACGGAGCTTGGCTGACGGCTGACGAGGCCGTCACGCGAGACGAGTCGAGACGAGACGGACGGAGAAGCCCTCCCTCCTTGCCCCGCATCCCGCGGCGCCCCTCTTTCGTCCACCGGCTTCTGGAGGAGCGAGCTGGCGGGGTGGGTCGCCCCCTAAGAGGGTGGCGGAGATACCGCTTACTTCCCCTTCGGGGCCTCCTCGCCTCCTCGCCTCCTCGCCTCCTCGCCTTCGCGCGCGAAACAGTATCTAGATTGTACGTGTACACGGCCGAGGCTGTTCGGCCCCTGCCGTCACGTCGATGTGTGATGTTGCCGCGACACGCGTGTCGTATAAGGTGTGCGAGGCGTGTAAGGTGTTGAACGAGTCGCGTCCAGTTTGCGCGGCGAAAATCATATACGACCGAACGCATCTATAGCGGTCGCGTTTTGCTTATTTATTCGATTCCACTCTCGCGTAATTTCTCGCGGGGCGTATTAATAAAAGATGCATCCGATCCCAGATTTATTTTGCGATATTTTTTTGCCAAGATTCAATTAAATAAATGTTTCCACTTGTTTAATATTACATACATTGCAAATTTCTTATATTTATATATACGAGATTTTCAAAATATATATAGTAGAATTATATTCATTCATTATGATTTCCTTTAATTTACTTCTTACAATTGATATAAAATTACACATCTCTTTTAGTATAAAAAAAATTATGCACGCTATAAAAATTAATATTTTTTCAGGTTCATTTTATCACAAACATTAAAATAAAAAATAAAAAAATGTTAATAAAGTTTTACTATTGTTTCGTTTAACCCATTATTCTGAAAATTCTCAAATACACCTTGTATGCGATAACGTGGCTGTGTATGCGTGCAATGTGTGCGAAGCATACTTTGCGCGCGAGACGTTTCACCCTTCGGACTACCCGTAGGGGTTCACATTTACGGGTTTTGACTTGCGTGGCTCTCTTTCCCTCCTTCGCTGTCTCCCACTCTCGGTGAATGTCGTCCTGACAGAGATGAGTGGATCTTTCTCTAGCGAGAAAGAGAGTAAGAGCTTTCGATAAACATTTTTAATGTCGCGCTTTCTTATCAATTTTTAATTATTTAACAATTTTGCGAATTTGCATTGCTAGCGAAAATATTGCTACGAGACAAAATGACGAGACATAAAGTATCGTTGTTTTGTGACCAATTCAATAGAGAAATCAAGCGAGCCAGTTTTATATTTGAAACAACTGTTACAATTAAAAAAAATTATTAGCGCGCGTAATAATTATCATGTATCAAAAAGATAGCTCCTCTATTAAAAAGTATAATATCAAGAAATCTGAATCGTCATTATTCAGTCGTACACTTTATCATTGTCGTGATAAAGTGTAAAGCTTTTACAAATTTTCACGATTCGTTACATTAAATCACATAAAACGATATAAAAATTAAATATATCGCAACAAAACATTGCACAAAAAGAAGATATAAAACACAGAGTTTCCTTTAAAATTATTTTTCCGTTTTTATCTTATACGAAAAAACAAATTGCGCGATAGAAGAATTTGGAGTTTTATCGAGCCGACATCGCGTCCGATAGACAATGAGTCCTTAGACACGTGGGTTCCGGTGGGAATGTCAAATGCAATTACTCTCAAAAGCCGCTCACCTCCAGATGTAGGATACCTAGAACGCGCTTTGTCGGACGCGGCGACTTATCGTTAGAGGTGGGTTGGTGCGTGCGTGCTGATCGTGCGTCTGCTCGTCTGTGAAGTTTATCTCGAGGAAACCACCGACGTGCGGCGGCTCGCTTCCCACCTCCGTCGCTCCAACCAACTCCTCCGCTCTTCTCTCCAACGTACTCCTATTCGTACTCTCTCGCTACTCCCCTACCTCACCCCACATCGCGAGCCACACGTTTCGCGCATCGCTCCGACAGGGTATCCAAATGTTTTAACCATAAACTTGACAACATCTTCTATACGACATTTCTCTTTTTTCACTTAAATATTAAATAAATAATTTCAAATTTTTTACATTTAAAATATATTATTTAGATTTATATTAATAAATTATATATATTTTTATACACATTGCACGCGACGCTTTTTAATGCTATTTATATGATTATTGTGAAAAGTTTGAAATTTTGCAATTTTGTATCATATTTACGAATTCTATCATATATTAGAGGCCGACAGAAATGACAAATCGTCTCGTTTAGTTCGTTTAACAGTTTAGTAGAATTTAAAGGTGCTTTAATGGATAGAAAAATACGGGACAATTTGCGACTATGCGTATGTCGGGTATTTTACACGCGACTGCCTTTGACGGACCGGACCTCCTTCCACTCGCGAGAATTTCTAACGACTAGATGGTACTAGTCTTCGCTAGTTTCACGCGTATTTCTCGCGTACCGTAATACGATTTTAGACCCAATTTTTGAATTTTTGAATTTTTTAATTTTGCCCAAACTCTGAGAGAGTGACAAAAAAAATATGAAACACGGTCGCTCTCTAGTTTGTAGCGTATCGCTCGTCTTGCGGGCAGCTCGTCTCGTTTCGCGCATTTACCGGCGGTTTGTCGTTGTGATTTAGCTATCTGCTGGTAGCGTTGAATTACGGTGCGCGGCGCACGGTGGGCGCGGGGTGGCACACGAGCCGCGAGGAAGGGAGCAGCGGAGCGAGGAGAAAGAAGGAGAAAGAACCAACGCGGCACTGTCGCCTTCCATCTATGTACTTCTTCCGTGGCCGGCTGCGCCGCGGGACTTGTCGCGAAGGCAAAAGCCTCTCGCCGCGTGCAAAGGCCAAACACCGAAAGTCACTTAAGCGTGCGCTTGCCGGCGCGCTCGAACGGTGGGTCGTTTCGGAGTAGCGCGGCCTGTCGACTCTTACGCCAGAATACCGGCGCATTCTCGTCCAGTGATCAACGCATTCGTTCGCGGCCTGGGGCCTGGAGGAATGGCCGCTGATAACGTTTGCTTTCAACGTATCGGGCGGCACGGCTTACGTGAACCTTTAGTCATCGTTACGAGGATAGGGTGGAAAATCTTTTAATTATTTTAATTATTTCTCATATTAGATGGAAATGAAAGGAAAAATCATTTGTAGGAAAAAAGTTTTTGGATCGATAAAAATAGACTATTCTATAAAATGATGTACACGTTTAGCTCCTGATTGCGTGAAAGTCGAAATTCTGTATTTTCCTTGGGTCTATACTGTAAGAGGGAAGCATTTATTTCGACGTTCTCTTTTGACAAGTAGCGTACTTCTCGAGACGGAGACTCGTCAATCGAATGGCGAAAAGCAACAAATCACTGGGTAAATATAAAACTATGGGTCGGTACGGATCGGCATGAGGTCGCATGGATGCGCTTTGATGTGCGCTCACCATCATCCGTGAGCGTCGCCAGCAGTTCCTTTATGGCAGCCATCGGACATCTGTCACGAGGTCGTCTTTTTCTCTGGCTAATTTATTAGTGCCGCTTAGAAAGAGAGAAAGATGGTACGGCAGTGTCGTCTACGACAGTGTAAATCGGGAGACGGATCGGTCGAATACGAAAACGGCGTATTTTACGAGAGTCTCAAAAATAGGGTGCGCATGCGAGACGACGAAAAGTGTCGCGCCGTTAAATGACTCATCTCGAACAGAGATATTGACGACGAGCATCCGCGCTCTTCGAGTTGACGTTGAAGTTTATAACGCTAACGTCGCGTGAGGCCATTCACTTGGCGACTATACTTTTAACCCGAAATTTTAGAAAACTTGTAGAATAGTAACGATTTGGTTTCTTCATCGGAATTAAATAATCGGGATTAAATGAAACAGTATCTTAACAGTATCTTATTTTATATATATATATCTCGGATAATTTGTATAAAAGAAATTATATAATTTTGCAATCTTTTCATTGTATATAGTTTATCGTTATAATGTAGTATTTCTAAATTATTAAGATTTTTTTATATGACTTACAATTCATAATTTCCCATTTCATATAAATACATTTCAAAATAGAATTACACTAAAACAATAAACAGTTTGCATAAATAATTTATCAAATGTGTAAATTGCATCGTGTTTAATTTCTACATTTTTATTTTAAGCTTGTTTAGTTTATTTTTTATAAAAAGTCGATTGAATAAAAATTTGATATGTTTCTATCGTTATTAAAAATATGAAATGATATAACGTACAATGTTAAAATATTTAAAATTATGTAATCTAATTTTTTTTGAAATAAGAATTAAATCCCCGTCTAGCGTTCAAAATCTGCATACTGTATATAAATAAGATTTAAGAGATACATTAGTCTGTCAATTACTCTTCAGAGATTCTATCAATAAACATGGTAAACGACATGTGGTTTAAATAAACATGTACCAGATGACCCGATTCTGTATAAAGACGTAATGAAAATTGTAAAGTATCTGTTTTTGTTGCATGAATTCTTGAATGGTCATTATCGATCATACTTACCATTTGCATAAGAGCAAATTCAAATGTTAGTCGCGAGATATCGTCGTGGCCAAAGATTGCAAAACGAAAAACACAAAATTCTTGAGCGAAGTCTCATTTATCTCGAGATATACTGCATTCGGTGTATTTGCTCGTCGATGCAGCATTGCGTGTAAATCATGATCACCGGAAATAATGGGAGCCGATTAGAAAGCTGACTCCACGCTTGATGTATGCGCATAACGCGGAAATCTAAGCATCGAATCGTTTCGCACGCGGATATGTCTTTAATATCTGCCGAAGATAGCTCTTCCATTCGTCATCATTTCTTTCGTGTTCGTTCGCGCAAAAATCTCAAGAACCAGCTTCTGCCAGCGCGCGTATAAAAGTATATGATTGCAGCGGTAACTGAACGTATCTAACGGCACATTCGTCTCTCGCAAAAAATTATTTCATTCCTCGATCCATTGCCATCTTATTTGTGTTATTATATGATATGATATAATATCATTGCACACAAAAGTATTATTTTCACACATTTATTGCGCATACATAAAATGCTTTTACATAAAAACATTTTCACGTTATATTAAAAAATATAATCATTATATATACATATGTTCGTTGCAATATTTTAGTAAATTTCATTAGAATTTTTAAATGCTAATATTTTGAATTATTATGTAAGAATTAAGACTACTTTAAAAAATAACAAATATACATAAACTTTATGTTGATCTTAATTATCAAGCTACAGTGCATAACATTTATATAAAATTATATAAATTGTAATATTCTAAAAGAGGAAAATTTTTAGAAATTATATATAATATTCTTGATTCATATTCTATATAAGAATTCAAAATATCATGGTTTAAAATATATTTAATATTTAAGATATTGTGCATATTATTTTTATCGATGCACTTTTAATTATTTTATTTGCTGGATTGTGAAATTGCAAGTATCAGGGAGTAATAAAATATTATAGCCATAATTAAATCACGCGAGATTGCTTTATTAAGATTATACTAGACATGTCCATCGACTTTCAAATGATTAATATCAATATCTACCAGTTATAAAGAATATTATAAAATTGATCATATCTCTTGAACATGGAAATTGTCTATTTAGATTTCATCCGTTGCGAAAAGAAAACATTTTAAGCTAAAATATAATCAATTCTTTTTAGATCGTGTCCAAAATTCCTACCATCGAAAGATATAGTGTTCTTTCATTGGATTGAAGGATTTATGGCTGCGGGTATCCTATAGAGCAAAAATGCATTGTTTGAGATGAAAGTTACGGAATAGGTATCTCTCGTTATAGATAGCCGGTGATTTCTATCAGAATCGCTAGTAAAATTTCTTTTTTCGAAAACGAAAGCGCATAGATACATGTACACACACGATTCAATGTTTTCACGACTGGGCTTTGCTATGAAACTTTAATGGCACATTTCATAGCGTTTTACTTCAGGTAAACGTAAATGGAATGCAATACAGGAAAACTTTTTCTCAAAAACTTTTTCGTGAGTGGACCTCACGCATCTGTAACTTTTTAACGCAGAAATTTTCGGGAACATTGCCATGCGTTAACGCTAAAGACGTTTATTTTTATCATATACAAACATACACCATACGTAATTATATTATATTTGAATAATAATAATTACATGTCATATAAATCATTTGATTGTAAAATGAAAATTCTGTCATGTTTACTTTTGTTACAATTTTTTGTAAAAGTTTATTTTATTATTAGAAATTCTTTACTGTTACTGTGTGAAATTTTATACTATGACATATGTTCTTTTATAAACATTTTTATATAAAAAATCAATATATAGGATCTCGATGAGGAATTAATAAAAGGTTTTAGAAAATACTAAGAATATATTTCGTTCAATAAATATTCCGTTAGAATAATCGGCTATTTAGAGGTACTTGCTAATTTTATTGTTTTAGCGCGTCCATTAGCTACACTATTAGAAACTATTGTGAAATATGATACCGAATAATTTGTGCTCGCGTGAAATAAATTTATACGGATTCCGATAGAATTAATTTTTCTGATGCACTTGGATTAGCAATATCCGTTTGAAAAACAAACATGTAATATTATAATACTTTCTCTTTATATTTATATAATTTTATAATGATCAAAATGTAAAATATTTATATAATTTTATAGTGGTCAAAATATAAAATATACAAATCTAGGAAATAAGTGCTTAAAAATAGATTTCTTTTCTATCTCTTAAGATTAAAAATAATTATTTTAATATTAAATAAATCTGAAAGAGAAAATTTGTAAAAGATCCATTAATTTAAGACACGTCAGCGACATTTACCTCGTAGTATTTTTAGATTTTTTTAAATGCGAGAATAATAACAAAAAGATATCAGCCAGATATATCCAATCAAGAACGTGACAGATATAATATTTATTCGGAAATACCTAATTTATTCGCATCGGGTGAGCCGGAGTGCGTCTCATTAAAATTGCAAAAAAAAAAGACACGAACTTTGAGTGTAGACCACTGACAAGATTTCAGACTAGTTTGCCCGCGGTTATATACAGAAGATCGATACGTCTCGTAGGTCTTTTAAATCCGATGTAATGTTGCTTTTTCAGGAATAGTCGAAAATCAATTGTTTTGCTGAGAAAAAGAGAGAGAAAAAGAAGAGGACGAAAATATAATAAATAATAGTGGCGACGAGACGCTTTAAATATAATTGAAATCCAAGGACTTTAGTATATTTAATAAATACGGCGTGTCGGCAAATCAATCATCTTTATTTTATCTCCATTTTGCTGTACATTGTAAGCAATTTTCGTTGCTGTATCGTACCATGTAGTCGCTGTCTTCAACTTTGTAATTTCATATACGTTGAAATTGTCCGAGAACAACGCAAGTGCGTGGATATGCAAGCATATACTTCATTTTTTTATGAATAAGGATGAGACGAAGAGATCGCAAAAGAAGGCCACTTACAATTAGTATCTTCCAATGACTTTTTTTTTCGGAATTTAGCGTGAAATTGATAATTTTAATGTCGCATTCGACAGAGACATGGAATGAAAAAAAAATAAAATAAAATCTTAACAAACGTTTTTCACATTTTTCATATATTATATTATTTTCGAGAATCGGCAAGATACGATATTTTTTACGCAGCAATCAATAAAAGCATGACTAATAATGTAAATTTCGATTATGGCCCGAAGGATGCATCGAAGCTACACCTGTTGCATTGAATAGGAATGTTAGTAAATGTTGTATATCTCTATCACTATAAGACTTGGCAGACACAAAACGTAGAAAATGTTAAAAATTTCTAAGGCTGATATTAGTTTCGAGGAATCGCAAAAAAGCCATAGCTGTAGATTATATATATAACTGTAATATACTAAACCGAATAAGTGTAGATTAATGATAGCTTAATTACTAACAATATTAATGTTAAGTAATTAATATTATGATATATACAAATTTGCAGTAATATAAAAATTGCCATTTTTTATAAATTAAATTTTATTAAAACGGCTCAAGACATTTTATTTAAGAAATTTTATAGTGATTTGATTAAAATAGCTATTATATCTATCGGAAAATCATTGATAAAAAGTATCTCCAATCTTATATAAAATAATATAATAGTTGCAAGGAGGAAATTAGAAAAAATAATAAAAAGTAATAAATAGCCTTTAAAGTGAAAAAATAGCCTTTTTTCATCACTTATTATTAGCAAACTGTGTTTTTGCAAATAATATTTGCATCACTGATAATATACTTCTGGACAAAATTAACGCATAATTTTTTTTTTCACTTTTTCTTTAAAATTTTTCGTTAAAATTTAAATGTCAGCTTTTAAAGAAAAAGTGAAAAAAAATTATGCGTTAATTTTGTCCAGGAGTATATTTTGCGATCCAAAAGGATCGGTATTCACGGAATTCATAAATCTATAGACGAAAATTTACCTGTAGCTTCTCGGATTTTCTCCGAGAATGCTTAATTTTTTCCTATGGCCTTTAGTTTTCTAAAAAGGGAAAGAAAAGGAAAGGAAAGAAACTACAGTTATTCTTCCGGATAAATCCACTATAAAAGATAAATACAAAAATGTGCTTATATTGAATTGTAAATTTTTACCGTTACAGTGCATTACTATATTATAATAACAATGCTACACTACTACTACACTATAATAACAATATATCACGGTCGTAATATATATTTATTGTTAGTTTTATTTAAATGAAATAATAGGAAATTTTACCATGTTATTTTTGGTCACACAAGTTAAAACAACAGTAAGAGTACGATGATCGTTCCTCCATAATATACTGCTAATTAAATTGCAGGCTTAAGCTTATTGACAGCACAATGTGATCATACGATTGATAGTCGATGGATCGAGTCATAGAAATCATGGTATTTTATAGATCCTTTCACTAGAATATCATAAATTAAGCGGAGAAATTAGTCGCGTCCGACCCTGCAGGCTATATTTTGTTGTTTCTTATCCCTCACACGTTTACTTTCGCTGATGGCTTCATCGTGTTTCGCATGGTTAGAAACTTTCGTTTCCGGTTCCAGATAATATGTTGATTAGCAACTCGTAGAATTTTAAAATATGATAGTTTAATATATAAATACGTGAAAATGAATCTTTGTTGTAATTACATACTTATATTGGAAAATAATTACTAAATAATGATGAAAATCCATTTGATTTTGAAGGAGATGTATTTGTCAAAACCAATGTACCGTGTAATAATCAGCACATTATAGTTATATTTAAAAAAGATAATATAATGCATTAATGCATATAGATTATATACATAAAATATACTGATTTATAGATAAATATCATAAGTTTTCATTAGTGGTTCTTACAATTTTGAAACGTATATATATCTTTTAATTATTTACAGATACATGCGTTTATAATAGTTATATACATATTATTTCGTCTGAACAAAATAATTTTAACAGTTTTATTTTTCTACATTTAAAAAAATTAATATTCTTATATTTTTCGATATAATATAACAGTAATGAGAGAAAAGGAAAAGGTAGAGAGAAAGAGAAAGAGAGAATCAATGCGCATGTATATAAAACTTAATAGAAAAATTCTCAAAGTGATTATGAAGAAAGAGTATAGGAAGAAGAAATATAAATACAACATATACATATATTGTAGTACATTTTATTTTATAGTTATATATATTTTAGTCGGGCTAAAGAAATTCAAAATAACTACCCCAAATGAGCAACAGATTTCCTTTGAAATCAACTTTCAGTAATTAATTATAACATTCATGCTTTGACGAGAAATTACTCGATGCTATTAAAGGAGTCGAAATCAGCGAAAAATCGTAGCACACGCGGCAATGAAAATCCGTGTACCGCCGCAAATTTATACGGGATATCGCACCGAGGTACGTGCGCGAGATATCCGCGTCTCGCGCGCACCAGATTTATCGGCGCTTGGCCGAGTTTCGGTAAGGTAAGTTGAGTGAATTGTAAATGTTTCCGGCAGAGAACTTCACCAAGATGGCTTCCCTTCACTACCGGGGGCGAGTTTGTTTACGCCTCATGACTCCCCACGTGGGAAAGGCAGCATGGCGCGCGTCACGGCCTCAAACGCACAAATCGCCTCGGCCTGAACGCGGCCTCTCGACTGTTCTGCCCATCTGTCGGGAGATTCAACGTAATGGCGTGCTCGCCTTCGGTTCATCTTCGATCTTACCCAACGCAGATGCAGATAGATCAATTTCAGCCTTTTCTTTAAAAATGGTTAAACGTATTAAAGTAAAGAAGCTCTATTAATCTGCGAACGCGTTGCATGACTTTTTATTCATTTACAATTTTCAAACGGAGTATAAGAACGGATTTTATACATATATGTGATTGCCGATAGCTAGTAAAACTTGAGAAAATTGAGGCGTGCTAAAAAAATCTTAATATTCTTTAAATGTTACGTTTTTTAAGAAAGTAATACATAGAATATTTGCAAAAAGAAAAATACATTCTTTAATATATCGCGAAAAATTAGTGCAAATATTTTATGTACTATTTTCTTAAAGAATGTAAAAATCAAAGAACATTCGAGCTATTTTAGCACGTTTTTCTTCAGTTTTATTAACTGTAAGTAATTTTATTAGAATAATCAATGTGTTAGAGAGAGAAAGAGAAAGAAAGAGAAATGAGAAAAAAAATGTTATAAAATGTTATATTATAAAGTAATAGAGAAACTTATTCAACTATTTATTTTCTAATAAAATAGCAGCTTTATTTAACACATTAAAATTTACAAATCTTATGAAAAAAGATTATAATTAGAAACGATAATATATATATATATAATTAAAATAAATACTTTTTGTCTAAAAATATATATGATAATAAATATATATTAATAACTCTCTCTCTCTTTTTTTGTTATTTGATTCTCTGTGAAAAATTAGTACATTTAATATAAAAAAAATAATATGATTATTATATTAATCTCGTCAAGCAATATATAATTTTATTTTTCTGAAATTGTATATTTTTTTACATGTGTTGCATAAGATTATAAAATCTGCAAAAATAATGTCTAAGAAATTTTGTTAATAATTCAATATAATTTCTATTTTAAATATTTCTAAAAATCTAGTTTTATGAACTCGCATATTAATGCGTCACATATATGTATACATATCTATATCATATACTTCAATTATTCAACTGTTATACACATACGATTATGTCATGTTGACATATTTTTATAAAAATATTTAGGTAAACTATATCGAAGAGAGAGAAAGAAAAATAGTTTAGAAAAGTAAAATCAATTATTTCAAACTTTTTACATTGAATGCGTATTGACAAGATGTAAATTTTGCTTCATCAAAAAAAGCATTCTCTGTGTTTGTTTAAATCTCATATTAAAAGTTTTCTACGTAATAATCCACAGTATACGACAGTGATATAATAATGTAACTTGGGAATTCCGGTAGCAAAGAACGCGTGAACGTTAAAAGACTGATAGTAAAAGACACTACAACTTTACTAAAACTCTCTTACGATCGCCTAGACATTTTCTATATTTTAATTAATCCATAAATACGCGCTACAGAAATGCAGTAAATCGTTGCGGTATTAATCGAGGTTTATCCCGGCTCCTGGTGACGATTGTTGAGTAATAGTCGAATCAAACTTGCCGTTTCATTGATCGATTAAATTTGCATACGCGTCAACTATTCTCTCAAGCATAGCATAGATCGTGTCGGGAGAAAATAAACGAATAATCCCGTATATAAAATTCAGCACGATTACCACCGAAATCAGGCCGCATTCCACGTGGCATTCCACGTGGCTCCGCGAGTTTGTTGACGAATCAGCGACGGTGGAATGCCGGCCTCTCGATCGAAGTCACAACATTAACTTGTTTCAGTTACTTTTCCGTAAAAAAATGTGAAAAGTACATATATATATATAAATGCCATTAAAAATTTAGATGATTAATGAGTCTTTCGGTTTGCAAAAAGTGTAGTTTTTCGATCAACTCGAGGAGAAAAATTCAGGGAAACTTTGCCGCTTGTTCGATCGCTTCTCATCAATCGACAAACTTTCGCGTTTCACCGTCGCCGCTAAACTTGCGTTAATTTTTGTCGACTCACATTTCATACGTTGCGGTGCGTGCTGTTTCCTTCGGGGCATCTGCGTCCTTCGGAAATGTTCGGATATCCGTGCGGCCTCCAGTTCTCTTTGCCTTGACTGCAATTAGTTGGTCCCCGAAAAGTCAAGCGGTCGAAAACACCGAACAGTATCCTTGAAATATCTTCCCCCAGGACTATCTGGGATAGTGTCTACTTTCTTTTCCGTTACAACACTTGCAGTTATCCAATCGGCACGTGTCCCGATAATCACTACCTCATCGTGCTCGCCAACAACCCGCTTGTCATCAGCAATGCATTTGTCACGATCGTCGTCATTCTATTCGGAGTTCATGACATCTATGCATTTATGGAATCGATGGCAAAATGAAATAATAACACATTCGTCACATAAATCTTTGAGAGTACGACTGAGAACGTAAGATTGTCTCATTTATGCAAGCACATTCATATTCGTCATTGCAAAACAATTGAAACTGATGATTTGCGGCGACGTATTGGCGGTGAATATTAATACTTTTGTATTATTGTCTACATCCTTTGCCGGTGTTATTACACTGAATTCGAATAGATAATCCTCAATCTTGATGATACTGAACCGACCTACACCGAAACCTCGTATCGTGCATCAACCCCTGGTTCACCACTTTTCCCTGCAAGTAATCATTAGTCTCACTCTTGTCACTTTCCCGAGCGGTTGCCGTTCACACCGATATAAATACACGATGCTCGTCTTCGATGACGGCTATCGGGATCGCGCCAACTACTATCTTATGGATGGATCGGCGGATCCCGATAATATTGCGCGATAAATCTCTTTCCACGACGTGTGATTTGCGACGCGCGCACGATGCCTCGCGACATATGTGAATATCAAAAGATCTTCAATGAAAAACAAAAAAGAGAAAGATAATAAGAGATGACCAAATAGACAACGATAAAACAAGCAAGAGAGAACGCTCGCGATAGATATGTAGAATGCAAACGAAAACGTGATGGCAAAAAGCAGATGGATGAAAAAGAACGAAAGAAAGAAACGTGTTGGAAAGAAAGATAAAGTGTAAGAGTGAGAGAGTAAGTGTGAGAGAGAGAGAGAGAGAGAGAGAGAGAGAGAGAGAGAGAAGGAGAGGGAGAGGGGAGAGACAGTAAGATTGGGAGATAGACGGAAAAGAAACGGAGAGGAGATGGAGGTAATGGCTACCGTCGTTCGTGGATCGCGAAATCGAGCGGGCGGCGGTCCAGCGCTGACTGACTACGGACTGGCGTCGCGGCGGCAGGTCGTGTGGTGGGGGGACCCCAGGAGTAGTACTAGTCCTCTTTCCCTCCTCTCTCCATCGCCTCCTCCACCGACCGTTCTCGTTTCCTCGCTCGTCCGTTCTTCTTTGCTGGTCTCACTTGCGCTCGTTCGATCTCTCCTTCTCGCCACCCTCGTTCTTTCTCTCCTCCGCGGCCGCGATCGCGTCCACAGCGCGCGGCCCGCGAACGATGAGGCTGCGAGGCCACGAGAAAGTGGGGAAGGGAAGGGAAGGGAAGGTAGGGAAGGGATCGCGAAGTGTACCGAGTGAATGAGCGAGATCGTAGGAGAGGAGGGATCGTGCGCCTCCTTGTTCTCTATCGTTCTCAGTTTACCCACACACGCGCATCGCAATGTGAGCCGACACGACGCGATGCGACGCAACGCGACGCGACGCGACGCGACGCGATGCGATGCGATGCGATGCGATGCGAAGCGATGCGATGCGATGTAACGCGACGTGAGGGGTTCGCCGCACCAGCGACGGCGCAAAGGCCAGCCACTCTCGTCTGCGAATGCACCAAATGCTGGTGGATGCGCTGCTCGACGCAACGTGGCCGCGACGTGGCACCCACGCGTTCTCCGTCGTGACAAATTCTTTTCATTTTTCTTGCTTTTTCTACAACTACAAGTTTTTAGAGTTTTTAATAGGCCTATGCAAAATATACCGAATAAAAAAGAAGCCGACTAGATCGAGAGGTTCGTCACAGATCTATGAGAGCTATAGATGCATTCGCGCGCACTGGGGGAGGTCGGAAAAGGAGGCGGGGTCCTCAACTCTGTCGGCCCGCTAGGGAGGTGCACGGGGAGATGTCGCTCTGTAGTGGTAACTCTGTCGCTGTATAGTGGTAGTTCTGACTATTGCCGCGGGAGGCGCTGTTACGCACGAGCTACGGTACTACGGCGACGCGGAGCCACACCTAGGAATTTCTCGGGGTTTTCGCTAAGAGAATCGAGTCCAAGGCTACTGCTAGTCGGGGTGAGTACTTGATCAGTATCGTTTGTTGGCAAACTAACATTGTGTTTGATAGGTAAGCTGAGAAATTGATTTGTCGAGCGTATTCTGAGTATTTTGAAACTTAACCTCAAAACTGCACAGTGGCTATATAAAGCTATAAAGTTGATTGTATTGAAGTTGCTCGCGCTCTTTCTTAGATTATATTTACGTACGTAAATTATATTTCACAACACGTTGTTTTTTCTTTCTCTCCCTCTCTATCTTTTTCCTTCCCTGTTTTCTTCTCTTTTTCGCTTACTCATTTTCATACTCTCATTCTCTCTTTGTCCTTCTCTCTTTCTTATCGAGCATATTTAAATATTAATATAGTAGACAATATAATGTGTTAACTTAGTTGATACAAAGTGGCGGACTGCGCGTTAAGATATACGCGCGTACAGTAAGAAACTAAGTAGTTGAGAGAGAAAGATATAGAGAACTATTTTTACATTGTATGCAAAACATTGAAAATTAAGTTAGTACCCGCTATTACATTGTCAACGACATTAAGTTTTCTGAACGCTTTTTTTTATAAATTATGCACATATACTTCACAATGAATGCATTAATGTACTTTTAATATCCTGAATAAAATTATATTTCCTTATGTTAGACAAAATATCGATAGTTGATTATTAACAAATAAATCAGTAAATCGCAAAATTGTCCTATCAACAGCACACATGTCCACAAAATGTCCAGGAGTCATCCATAGGACATAAAATATCCTCTCTGGCTGTCCTCTGGAAGTCTTCTGAATGCCCTCTGGACGTCTTTTGGACATGTGTGCTGTTAGGATATAATTTTCACGGAAAATGTTTTATATAATTTTACAAAACTTTCATATTTATAATTTATAACTTATTAAATAATTTAAATATCATCATGTCACATATATAATAGGTGTTATCATTATCGACAAGTTATCATAAAGTTTACAACAAAATCACACAAAACGATACAAATATGCAATTATTCTCAATATCTTTTCATGAGATATATATTTATTAATACTTTTTAAGGAATTTTTAAAGGAAGAATCTTTGTTATTTACTCTTGAATTATATCACTTTCTTCTTTCTTATCGCTTACTTTCTCAGACTCGTTTTTTTCTCCAAATCTTTCCGAATCTCAGTTTTCTAAGAGATGTTTTCCCGAAAATATAATTCCAAAGAACTCGATGATCATCCCGCGTTCTCTGAACTCAACGAAGCTCGTTTAAGCAAGCACCGGTGGAGGCGCTGGCAACATTGGCAGCTCTGCGGGATAAACTGTACCAACTGGCGGACACATCCCGCCCATCGGGCGGAGCCCGCATGATCTATAGCGTCATAGAACATCCTTGCCGCCGTGGTAGGAACAGAATGGCTACGCCCACGGTGCAGAACGTGCGCGCTGCACCCCCGCCGTTGCTGCCGCTGTTGCTGCCGCCACCGCTGTCGTCCTCGCGGCCACCACCGGGGGCCGAGGATGTTTATGCTCCTGCTGCCGCGTCTCTATCTAGTCGTGGCTCTGGCGCTGCGCTGTTTCTCTCCTGTTGTCGTTGTCGTTGTTATCGTCGTTGTCGTCGTCGTCGAAGCCACTACTGTCGGCATACGCTCTCGACTTATCCCTGGCTCCTACCAATCGGCGCGCGTTCATTATCGCTAAACATTTCTGTCAATTAAAAGTGCACCAACGCCCAATTTACCAGCGACCGTCTGTCGTTCTGGCGAACTCGCCCCGTGGATCAAATATTAACGAGGGACTAGCCGCGAGTTTTTTTTGTACATTTTCTTTCTTCTTTTTGTTTTTTTGACGCGCTTCTCCTACTGGATGGAAGGACATAGCCGTACTTATGGGCTTTTCGTTAGCGCGTATGCATGTACTTTGGTTTACGATTATGGCGCCGACTCTCATTTTCACCAAGACTGAGGCATTCCAAAGTAAGACAGCAGTCTCCCAACGATGCAATGCTGGTTTTTGTTGAATTACATTTGCGTGGAAATTTATACGACATGAATTACTTTTACTTCATAATCTTGATGTTATCATGACATTCATAATCATTAGATAAATGGATTATACAATATATATATATATATATATATATATATATATATATGTATGTATATATGGTATATATGTATGTATGTATGTATTGATGATGTACGCGTGCATGCATGCGTGCGTATATGTGTGCGCGTGTGAGTCGGTATGCGTGCAGTTTGTGTCTGTGTGTGTGAAATTTTTAAAGTATCTTTAATCCACATATAGCCATCTAAATTGAGATTAATTATGTATTATTATATGTAAATTTCAAATATTCTTCTTATTAAGTGACGTAATTGCACTTTTTATACGTGAGAAATGAAAGTAGTTCCTAGAGAAAATTAATAACTGATTATTTATATATTAATATAAATCAATAATTTATATATATAAGATTTATTGAATATTCTTTTAGTTTTAATATATTATACATATGGGAGTTTCTATATTTTAGAAAAACATGGTCTAAACAAAAAGAATTTGTTTTGATTTCGAATTTTCTTTGATTAAGCTTTATTCATATAAATTTAATTTATAATTTCGTAATATGCGTTAGAAAGACAAATATTTTCCAGTAATTTAGCTATTAATACAGCTATTTTTAAGATTTTTTAAATTTTATGTTTGTAAATAAAAAAATGGTCTCTGCGATCATTTGAAATTCAGCGCAAATAGGATATTACAAAAAGCACTTTATCTATTTCGGCGACAGTCGCATCGTTTTCGCAGACAGGTTGAAGAGGTTGTACCGTTTCTGCGCGTATCAAGCCAATTCGACGCCAGCGATGTTCGCGATGCGACGTTTACGAGATCGTTTATTAGGTGACATTCTCATCGGGCAACTTGGCTACAGACTGAATTCGCTAGCTCTTTCCAGGGATCGTATCCCGACTAAAATTTATGCTATATTTAAATACAAAACTTGACCAAATGCCGACAAAGTTTGCGACATGAGATAAACAAAATAGTATGCAATCAGAGAAAATAAATACAGAAGCATAAATCGGACAAATGTAAAAAAAATTTTGCCAGTCCATACAAATTCGCATGAATTTTCCAAAAACGGTCCAATATAACCGGCGGATTGATTAATAAATAAGCAAATATGTACATTATTAGCGCACGTATCATTTAATGGAAAGAGAATTTGTACATTTTCAGCGCACATATCATTCAATGGAAAGAGAATTTCTATCTTTTTAATTTAAATTTTATATTTACACATGATATATAATTGATATGATATTCATGTATGATTATTCATTCGCATGATCTGGATTTGGTTTTAAATGTGTCGGTGTCTTCTCCCACTATCCGCGGGATATTCTTTTTACGAGCACTACCGACATCGATACACTCGTAGGCATTAAAACTGGCGAATATTTTGAAAAGCGTTCCGTTATACAATGACAATGTGGATCAGTGTTCGTTACGTATAAATTTATGTGTATGCGTGTTTATCCGTTTACAGTCAGTTCCCTGTAGAATCAAAATAAGTGCATCTCGTAAAATAAAACATCTCTTTTTGAAGTTATCTGATAGCTATATCGCATAGCGAATGTCCATTTTAGAATATCGCGATAATTCTCTGAGATTCTTTTCGATCCAGCGCGTGTCGAAACCCGCGTGGATGGGCTAGCGTGGTGTGACTGTCAATCCGAGTCGTCAGTCTGTCAAATGGCGACAAGAAACATTCTACATTTTCGCGACACTACTGATATATTTTGTTTAATTATTGTATATTGACAAGACTTATTCTGTCGATCGATCAATCTTGTATTTTTGGAAACTCGAATGATTGCATTTTATTTTTTTTTCCGTGAAGACATATATTTTTTATTTATTATATTTGCATTCAGAAAAAATTTTAGAGATATAGATAAAATTTTAGAATATTTATTTAATTTAATATAATGTATGGAGATGAGAGAATTCATTGCATTAATAGTAAAATATAAAAATAATCGCGTAAAATAGAAAGCTGTGTCTGCAGAAGCAAGTACAGATTCTATCTTGCGATATTTATACCAATGCTATACGAAATTTTAACATATCTAACAAAAAGAATTAATCGTTGATCTGTTTAAAAAATTCTAACACAGCAATAAGAATCATTCAGCGAATAGCAAACTGATATTTGCGTGGGCAGTTTGTATGTGTATATATCTATATGGGTGATGGCGCATAACACTGTACAGTGCAAGTGGACACACGCATATCGCATGTACATGCTTGAAAATAGATCTACTATCGACATTTCGTTTCTCGTGGTCATAAATTCGGCTGAAAAAATTGCGTACACGAAATAGTTTACAGACGTCGATTGCCGTCGGTTAAATACTTCGTGTTTGTTGCCGAATTGAATTGCATCTGCGCGAGTTATAGGCTTTTATATTTATTTTTTTTAACACGCCTCGCACATACTCTTTCTTTCTCTACTCACTCATTCACCCCCCCCCCCTTCCTCTCTCTCTTTCTCTCTCTTTCATATACTATCACTCTCTTCTATCCTTCTATTTTTCTTGATCTTATCAAAAGAATTGCGAAGCATGTTTTATAAGAAGAAAACGCTCCAATTGCAATAGCTGATAAAAGGAATTTATTAAAATCACAACGAAGAACAATTGATAGCGAAAGCGTAGTGCACATAATACACATCAATTGGACAAGAAGGTGATAGACGAGGATTTTTTTCTTTCGCTTGAAGGAAATATCGGGGACGATTTTCTTTTTTCTCCATTTTCTTCTCCTTTCTTTCGAATTTGTTCCTTTTCCTTGAGACCTCCATGAATCATTCGCACTCTTTTTTTGAATGGCGAAAAGGAAAGTCAGTAAGCGAGAAAGGTGAAGAGAATAGAAAGGTTCATCGGGTTCGAAATGGAGGGGATGGATGGTATGAGACGAGGAAATCACATTTTCAAGAAACATTCGCATATTTTCGAAAATAACTTAAGCGATCAAGTCGGCGATTAGAATACCTTCGAGTACCAGATGAGAAGACTGACCGACCAGATGCGGCCTGTTTGAAAATAATTGCTGTGATGTTTCGACATGGAGAAGTCGCAGATGAACCCCCTACAGTCTTGTTAGAACTCGTCTTTTTTTTAAATTTGTTGATAGAGAATTCATCTATTACGTGATTTAAATAGAGGTCTATAAAAATTCATGAATTATAGCAAGCATATGAGCATTGTATACATACATAATTAGAAATTTATGTACGTTTTGAAGAGAGAGAGAGAGAGAGAGAGAGAGAGAGATTGAATAATAAAATATCAAGAAGAAAGATGAATTATAAATTTAATATAAAATTCTTATCGAACTTATCAAAAGTTAAGATTTACACTTGAATTTATTTCTTTATTTTGCTTATATATATATATATATATATATATATATATATATATATATATAATTATATGTATAAATATAATTACATTTTTGACTATATATACGTATATGTATATATAATTAACAAGTATTAAAAAAGTCTTCGAAAAAAAAAAACTGATTATGATATTTAATAATGCGATTATGATTATGATATAATGTATTACGCTTATCTTAATATGTTATTCTTAATCTTATGAGAAGCAAAGCCAATTATATTACTGACAAAACTGACAAAATATTGCTTTTTAGATAGAAATTTTAAGAATAAATATTAATTTTAATAGATATTAATTTTAATTAATCCATATCTTGTCACAATTTAGTATATTATTTCTACATTTTATATGCTTTTTTAAATGAAAATCTGTTTAAAGAAAAACAATTTCGTAAGATACAATTTTTTAAGATGTGTATAATATACAACATATATGTATTTATAATACATGTTGGATTGAAAATAGATTTCAAAAAATAATACTTATAATTAATTAAAATAATACTTATAAATGCATATTGAATTCTCTTTTCTTATAAATATTATTTCTCATATTTTATTATTTTTTCTAAATTATTTTATTTACAATGTTTAAATGTTATGGTTATAATGGACTCTATCTGAGCTTGTATGCGATATGGTACAATTTTTTATAGTGATGCGAGCGATAATATTGCGAACTTGGCAAGTATAAAGCACCAGGAAACGCAAGTGTAGTATTGGTGTAGATGGAAGGCGTTAATTTATCTCTCCACTTTTTTAAGGAACGTTATCGCGCTGTAATTCGTTCATGCACGTCGACATTCTCTTAATGCAATTAATCCTACTACTTGTGTAAAGAACATTTCGATATCAAAGAAAAATTATTTTACATTTAATACTACTTAATTATGATATTCAAGTGGCAATATTTTAATGAAATATAAAAACTAATTTATGTAATAAAGATTAGAAATTTTATATATGTATGTGTGTGTGTGTCTGTATATACACACACACATATATATATATATATATATATATATATATATATATATAATTATTATTGCATTAGTTTTTTCTTAATTAACAGTAATTTATTATTTACAATGTAAAATTTTGTTTTATTTAATATTTAGAATTTGAAATAAATTAATCGATTCCTTAAAATATAATATTGAATTTGTAATTACGTTATTTATACGCAAAACCGATATACTTATTGTTAATATAATCATAAACAACAATATTGTTTTCAAATATTAGAAAGATTGTTTGAATGATTGAAATAATTACTAGTATATCTTTTCTTTTCTTTCATTCTTATTTTTCTCATTCTTTTTTTATTAATAGGCATTAATTAAAGAGAGATGGAATTCTTAAATTGCAAGAGTAATTTATATTGCACTGCCAATTTTTTCATGAGAATCATAAACCAAAGATCTAGTCATTATTATTCGCAATGTTGATTGTAATCAGTAGATTGTATAATTTCTAATTTAATAACAATTTTTACTTAATTTTAAAAACCATTAAAAAAATTCTTCATACATAAATAATAAAGTGATAAAATAATATTGAGGATATATATCATGTGATATATCTCTCTCAAAATTTTATATATATATATATATATATATATATATATATATATATATATAGTCTTGTACGAAAGGTAAATAAAGAAAGAATAAATCACATATATCACATATTGCATAAAATTTTATTTTATTTAGTATTTTGTAAAATACACCAAATGTAATGTATTTATCTTTATTATTTTTCAAAATATTTTACGATATATGAAAATCTTTTGTCTTCTGAGTAGCTTTTTTTCTCTCTGTATTTTATATAATATATTTATCAGACACACACACACACACACACACACACGTACGTGATATGAATTATTTTAAAATTCTTAAATGTGATTTAATCATTTAATTATGAAATAAAAATTATTTAATTAAAAATATTTAATTATGAAATAAAATACACAAATTGTCACAGAAATGCACGCATTTCAAGATACACACAGTTCTTTTCTTTCAGAGCTATTATGAATAAACGTGCATTTTACGAAAAAGTTTTGATCACTCAGTAAAGTTTGTTCCATAAAGTTACCGATTGCCTAACATCCTTTCTACTTAAAATCTGATATCCTTCGGATAACTATAATAAATCTATCAGCAAATGTTACAATCCTAGCCAATATTAAATGTTTCTCAAATTGAATGTTTTAAACGACATCAATCTAATAGTAGTAATGCCTCAACTTCATTTCACTTAGCCACAAAATACAGTGGCAAATTCAAATCTTAAGCGACATAGTTTTAGACGACCAAGATCTTGTACCGATTGATCAGACTCGAAAACATTTGAACTGGATTCGAAGCTTCTTCCATGTCCGAATAGAGACGATCTTGATAGAGACAGCAAGTCAGACGTCGAGTACTAGCCTAGCGTACGGTATTCGTAGAAGGTTCGTTGCAGGGTGCTCCGTGGCTAGCGAGGGGTAAAGGGTGAAAGGTGGAGTGAGGAGGGTGACGGTGAGGGGGAGGGGGAGGGTGGCAGTTGTCGGCAATAGGGCGAAGGAAGAAGCGGAGGAGCGTCGAGAGAGAAGCCGAGGTCCGTCGGTATCGATCGGGCGTCTGCGGTAGATTGACACGTGTCATGGCCGCCTCTCTCGGTGCCAGAGAGAACGAAAGGAAGGCAAGCGAGAGAAGGACGGCGGCCGTCGTGAGAAACCGCGGAATAAGGGAGAGGAAGTGAGAAGGAACAGCGACGGTGACGGCAACGACGGCGGGTAGCGCGCGGAACAGCGAAGGTGGAGGAGGACGACGCGGGGGCCGTCGAGTGGGTGGCTGGCCGGACGGGTACGGGACGGGACGGGGGCGACGGGAGGGAGAGGAGGGGGCGAGGGAAAAGGACATTAAGGTGCGTAATAGCCAGCGGGGCGAGCGCGCACCGCCGCGGCATCGATTAGACAGAGGCTCCCTCATCCCATTCCTAGAATGCAGCCCACTCCCTCCTCCGCCACCTTCAACCACCCACCCACCCCCTGTCTCCTCCGCCACCCTCCCCCCCTTACACAGGGGTCCTCACGACCACCCATCTCCACCCACTCCGTCGAACTGGAGAGCCCCCGAGTACGTGCTCTACATACACACTCGCGCGCTTATGTCAGTTCCTGTCCTGCTGCCGGCACTGCCACTGCCTCCGCCACCGTTGCAAGAATGGAAAAGGAGAGAGAAAGCGTTGGGCTTGGGGAGAAAAAGGGACGGCGGCTATACGGCACGGAGGGTGACCGAAGCCACCTCTCTATCTCGTAGCACCTACACACGCGCCGCTGGGAACACCAACGTCTAACGTCGTTATAAACATTAACGGAGCGGCTCAATATTCCCCGGACCTTGCATCTCTTCCCTCCTCCTCCCGCTTCGTCCACCTCCGGTCCATCTCCCTTCTCGGGCAAACCGTCCCCATCCCGTCTCCGCTCGCTGGACGCTCGCATGCGGCGAGCTTACCTTGCTATGGTTTCCGGATCCTTCGTTGACCCTACGAAGGGTTACCTAGTTGGTATGCCCCGAATGACCAAAGTCGAAAGGGTGTGCTCGCCAATTCTTAGCGAACGTACGAAACATTGAATGGTATACCTAAGAGCGTAACCAGCTTTCGGACATTGTCCGTCTACCCGATAATGCGAGCCTTTATTGGAGGTCGCTTATTCTTTGAGCTACTTTTATATTTAAACTTTAAAAAAATCCAACTAATACGTTTCTCTCTCTCTCTCTCTCTCATTTATGTATGTATGATGATAGTAAATTTATATTCAAATTTTATAGAGCTTATTAGCACGACAATAAATAAATAAATAAATATATATATATGTGTGTGTATATATATATATATATATATATATATATATATATATATATATATATATATATATATATATATACACACACATGTAATAGATCGTTCTTTGTATAATATTGTAAAATCATATAAAACATTTGCTACAATAGTGGAAATAATTTGTAATCTATTTTCATGTGTATTACTAATCAAACTTCATTTTTAACAAGATTCAATGATAAGTGACTCATTAAAAATTGTAATTAAAAACAGAAGGAACGAATGCTACTCTTACAATTAAAAATATGAACAAGTGAGAGCAGAATTATGTTAGGGAGATTTGGTCGATTTCATACGATCACTCGGTAGATCTCATCGTTCCTAGACGGAAAAGAGAAGAACGATGAAGAGGAGGTTAAAAGAGTCTGCGGGAATGGAGTCGTGGCCGCTTACGGCTTCGGATCGAGATCGTCTAATTTCGTTCGACGAGTCCCGTAAGGATCCTTCTCCTCGTCGCCTTTTTCTTCATCTTCTACTTGCTCTACAGACTTCGATTTCGGTGACGAGGTCGTACGAGACCGGCGCATTCTTGTCCGAGGGATCGCGCTGATTATTGTTAATTATAGCGGGCATTAAAGCGAGAAGGGATGCGGAACCCTCGATCATTCCAATCAGATTAGTGATGATGATCGAAAGCACGGTAGATGTTGTGTGCTATTCCTCGTGGAAATTGCGTTTTAGCCTCTTCAGTATAACGTAAATTCTGCGTATATTATAATTAAAATACACGACATTATCTCTCTCTCTTTCTCTCTGTATCAAATAATTTTGCGTTATATGCAATAATTTATTACATCTTATATAATTTTATACATAATATAAGTTCACACATACACACACACCATCCATATTTTTCATATAAAAAAAATAATTTACAATTTTACCTTTTTACATATATGCATATGTGTCAAGAATAAATAATATTTAAGAAATGAAAATTACAGATTAATATAATATTATTAAAATACGTATTTACATATATAACATATGTTATATATGTTATATATGTATCGACGCAATTAATTTTGCAATATTCATGCCATGGCAAATTATAGAAAATTTGTTCGTAGTGATAATTGGACGTGTATTTATTTCTCATGTTTTCCTGTCTCTCTTTGCGATTAAATCGTAAGATTATTTCGAGGAGCAATCTCGCGTTTACGCGAAACTTATTGGTAACAGGTGCGCGTCCTTTTTCCACACACTACGATCCGTAATTAGGGATTAGTTACCAACGATCCTCGATCAACGAGGAGTTAGCTGAAAGTGCCATGTGATGCGTCAACCATGGATATTATATTGACGTATCGATGTCTCAACGATGTTCACGAGTATCGTCCAATTAACAGCCGTCCGTGTTTTTTTTGACAAATACTCGTAAATCTCGACAAATCTGTCTATCTGGTTTATCTATTCTCCACAATACTCGCGCCACTTCTTATTAATGTCGTATCATATACGTGTTACATACATGATACGATGGATTTATATAGAGTTGTTTGGATTTCGAGAAATTTAATTTATCACACTAACCTTTTATTAAAATCTATTCATTTTAATTTCTCGAGCTTCATGTTTTGTCAGTAGTCAATGTTACAATTGTGTTTCAGCTATTCGTTCTGCAATTAATGCGAACATATAGAATATTTATCGCCATCTCTGTTCAAAGTAGGCTATTTGATGGTGAAGATTGTTGATCTTTCCTCATCGAACTCGCGACGAGTATTTTAATTAATCACACACACATACATTCAAAGAAGTAATTTTTAAAATAATTCGTTTTTTTTACATTTATTAGCCAGTAACATATAAGATATATCTTGATACATACATACATACATACATATATATATATATATATATATATATATATATGTGTATATACAAGTATTTTAATATTTTTTATTACATTTTATCAGCGTGTCGTATCGATAAAACATGTCATACAAAAATAGGTTTACAAATGAAGTTATTTTGACCACGGTACGTTACATGTATTGCATGTGCAGCTATAATCATATGAGTATATTTTGAAAAATGTATGGAAAAATTCATTATTGAGTATTATGGTAGTTGTGCATATGATGCGCGTGCGTGTATGATAAAATTACAATATGTTGCCTTACTTTAACAGTTTCTATTGCATAGTTTGTGATATCGAAAGAACAAATTACAAAAAATTCTCCGTAAAATTTTATTCCAAGTTTCCTCTTCAGAGGTATATTGGCAACGAGGGAATAATCCGCAAAGGGCTCGTTCGATCTCTTCTATATATGCGAGCACGCATGATACGCGGCATCCGATCGAGGACGGTTAACCCGGGTGCCAAGTTGGTCGTGTCGTAAGAAAAACATTTTTGCAACTTCTCAACTATACGCAAATCGAATTTCAGTCACGTCAAAGGTAAACTACAAACGACAACGAAACCAGGAACCGGGATATTAGCCGATCGGCGGGAAGAATAGGGGTAGGGTGAGACGACACCGATGAGCGTGTTTCGGATGGAAATTTCATTCGCTAGTTTTCTCCGCTTAATAAGACGAGAGACGGAGATCGTCGCCGGTAGACTTCGGAAAGGGGAAACAGAAAGGGCGCAACAAGGGCGGGGGTGATGCAGAGGACGCGCACGGGCTGCCGGTTGAAAGGGGAACGCGATAGGTGGGGGCGAGGGGCAAGGGGGGAAGGGAGAGCTGCAGAGGGGCGGCCAGGACTGGGAGGCGAAGTGTCGTCGTCCGAATAACGGCCAAGCGGCATCGACCGATCTTCCTGTCCCCCGGCCCGCACGAAGCGTCAACTTGTTTCCCTTCTGCTGCGCGAATATCGGACCTTCAATTTGCCCACTGCGGTTCGCTAACGCGATTGTCCTCAGCGAGCTGTCCATGACGCGGTTGTAGCATGACGCGTGATCGGGGTATGACAGCTAAACGATTCCCGAATTCACTGCGCAGTGTTGCATATGCTCGAAACCGTGAACAAATGAATTCCTGATATCGAATCAACGAATAAAACGAAATTAAGCGCTTTCTTTTTTTTTTTTATACATTAAAAAAATTTTTTTTCTACAATCTTGTCAAAATAAAAAAATTTTCAAGTGCGTATTTTTTTCCAATTTTGTGCTTTTAAATTTGAATGCGCATGCTTTTATTTAAATTTGATTGTCGTTATCATACATGTGTATACATATATTCAGAAATTCAGAAAGTTTCAAAATATCAGGAAATATACATGTATATAAATTAAGATGCAAATATACAGCATAAGCATTTATATTTTTATACATTGTTATAGATTGTTACGGGTATCTCTCTTAAAGTTAAAATTTTACATATTTTCGATAATTGGAAGATGAATAAAATTGAATTTAAAATAATGTTGTAATTTAATAATTAGAACGTTAAAAAGCACGCGTTATACGCGCATGCCATTTATTTTTCTTACATAATAAATTATTCAATAAATTCCAATTTAATAAAATATATCCTTGTCCTTTCAATGCATAGTAATATCACTTATTGATAAACATAAATACATGTCGTTTAATCTATATATGGAATTATATAGTACAAGAAGCAATCATTCAAAGGAAAATAAGCGTTTAAACAATTTTTAACAACAAATTAAACAATTTTTTTTATCCTTTGCAAAGACACATTTAATATAAAATTTACATAATTTGATATATAAAATCTAACGAATAAAATTATAAAATTGTTCAACTTCTGAATAATTTTAAATTGTTGAAATATGCAATCTTTGCAATAACAATTATTCCACATGTTGCTATAAATTAAAAAAGAATGTATTATAATTTTTTTGTTTCCAAAAACAAATGGGTCATTCACATTGTTATTATTTCTCTTAGAATTGTCAAAATACGCGATGTTGATAGTTGCGTATAGCGAAAAAATCAAAAGGAGGCAACAATAAACTTCAAGATTTTTAGGATTTTGATACATTCAAGCATCGATTTAATATTCCTTTTTTAAAAGTGGATAATAATAATGTGTAATATAAGAAATAAAAATGATATTATGTATATGTTTGTATATGTGTATGTGTATAAAATACTTTTTAATACTTTTTTATGTTGATGAAGGAAAAAGAAAAATAAAATTGAGAAAACTTATTCTACTAAGAATAGTATTTATTACATGTTGCACATATCGGTTATGACTGATTTTTTTTAAATAAAATAATAATGCATACAGAATACTATAAATTCAACTCGTGCTGCCATGTCACGAGACACTTTTATCGAAATTTATAATAATAAATATTGAAAAAAAATAATTGTCGCTTTCTCTCTCTCTCTCTTTCTTTCTTTTTCTCTTTCTCTTTTTCAAGTTAATGTAATGAAATGCCACTAATAACAATTGTCACTTTTATTATTTCAGGTTTACTTAACATTAATCAATGGAAGGTTACGAAGACGACGATGACACACATTTTTGCATCAAGTGTAATTTGACAGTACATGGTCTGGACAATTATGTACGGCATCGTCGATCGGGTTGTCGACCTCCTGATGATAAAAATGTTCATGGGTCTCCTTCGACACCGACGACGGTGTCTTATCCCGAAATTTTAAACGCGGATGCATTTTTTAGTTCGCTGGAGTTACAGAGTAGCGCAAAATCAAATCCTCGACGAGCGCCGACTTTACTGGATAATAATAGAAAATTCAAGAAAGAGGACAGAAGAAAGAAGGACCAAAAAAATCTTGTGGATGTTGGCGCGAAGGAAAAGCTTCACAGTATGTCACCTGCTATTAGCGATCTCGATGACCCAACCGATCATCTATGCATCCAATCCCTCAAACAGACCGATCAAAAGAGACAGGAGAATCCTCAGCGAATAGTGTCAGATCAACAAAACTGGTTGGAAGACACCATTCTCGCTGATCTCGCTTTGGGAAATAGCGAGAGCAAAGAGCTGGCGAGATATGATTTCGAGTACCAACAGGACGACGAGGAATCCGAAGACGACATGCTGGACGACGATTTGGGGGAAGATGACTCCTATTCAGATTCTGACGACGGCGAAAATCAGGAGCGTCCACCGCGAGATCATACCGGTGGGAAGTGGAAGCCTGGGCTCGGCGATTTGCCGCAGGACATGCCACATATGCATGAAGAGGATGTGGATCCCGACGATGATCATCAAGAACATCCACCGCCGACGTATACTGGCGGCAAATGGAAACCCACGGAGACATCGCAGGTAAGAAAAAAAAAATTATTTCAGGATCATAAGTAATTTTATGTCATAAATTATTAGAGATCTAAAAAAACATTGCTTTACTTAAGAAAAAGTATACGATAATTAGATATGACGATGAGTAATAATTTTTCTTCAGCAAAATGAGAATACAATAGACGAAAGAATAAAACTAATTCAAATGAAATTAAATTAATACGCGAGTCTTATTCATCCTTCTTTTCATTCTTTCCCTAATATCACCCAGCATATCTGATTTTCTCTCTCTCTCTCTCTCTCATCAGTATAAATATAATATATAGTTTGAGGATTGCCCGAGCAATCTTTGTGCGAGCAATAATGATTTGTTGGATAAAGAGACATCGATCGTTACGTTTTAGAAGATCGAGGAATACGAGAGCAAGAATGCATCCGGACAGCCGCCGCCAGGACATACGCGAGGGAAATGGGTACCCGGTGCACGAACGGATATCGAATCGGGATATTGGTGCATTCCTTGCGGCAGGAAGCTTGCCTCACGATTGGTCTACAACAGGCATATGCTCTCTGCTTTGCACGCCAAAAGGAGCATTAAAGAGATTGACGGCGATCTTCATTTACCGCGCAGAATAAAGTTGCGCACGAGCAAAAGAATGTCCACTCGTAGGCAGGCTTCGTTTACAGCGGTATATATATGTATATATATATATATATAATAACATGTTATAACACACAGCACGATTAAAACTAGCACATACACACACACACATACATACATACATTTATACATATATATATTTTTCTTCGTTCCTTTTAGTTTACATACTTTTGTTTATTTCTTATTGTCCTATCTATTGTTATTTTTTTAAGTATTTTTTATATCTAATCTTTATATGCATGAGAAGTTTAAGAAAATTTTGTCCGTTTTTTTTATGAGATTGTCATAACATTATTTTTTGAATTTATTAAAATCACATACAAGAGCGGAGAAATATGTTTCAAAAATTAATTAATATGTACATATATCAATGTTTTTTGATATAGGTAAAAGATAGGTAGATTGACAGGTAGATTGACGGATAATTTTTTTAAACTCTTAATATAAACTATACGATCTGATTAATTTATATTGTATTATTAGAAGACGAAAGAAGTGCCCGAGCAAAAGGAAGTTAAGAAAGGTCTACGTCGAAGAGACAAGGAGGTTCTCTCGTGTGAGATGTGCCACGCGCGTGTGAAGAGGCTTCAGATGGGTAAACATTTGCTTTCCCATTACCATTGCCGTGTGGCAGGAGTGAATCCTTGCAGTCCAAACGCACGTCGCTTCCTGCTGGATAATATAGCGAATGTGGTACGACAGTGCCCTTTCCAATGTGCTCCTTGTCGTTTTTATTGCAACACCGAGGAAACGTTCCTACTTCATTGGCGTTCTGATCTTCACATCAAGACTTTAGAACGTGTAAGTTATCGATCGCCAATTGTAGCAAGCGTGAAAAATTTGTACATTTATTTTTGTTTTTTTCGGGATCATGCACATAATCTTGATACCTTGAATGTATTTTTCACTACAACTACTAAATATAAAATAAAAAAGTAAATTAGATTTGATTGACATTTGTATACTCAAAGGATTTTTATAATTCTTCTTCTTTCTTTCTTTCTTCTCAGAGTGGTGGTAGATGTAGATGCACTCCATGTGATTTTTGGTGCGAAGACAGCGAGACGATGGAGTCTCATCTTTTGAGTACGAGTCATCGTGACGTGGTATCGATGATGAATGGCTCGGTGCCGATAGTAATTAGTCGTCAGCGAGCATTATTTTGCGGTAGTTGCAATCGACAATTTCGATACAATTTCCAACTACGATTGCACGTCAAAGAGACCGGTCACGATGAAAGTTATACCGCATCTGATGAATATCAGCAACGTATCAAATGTGATTTGTGTCCCCAAATTGTCCGGTCCTTGGTTGCGCTTCAACGTCATCAATTAACCTGTCATATCACTAAGGATAAAGAAGAGGATGAAGTCGCAGAGACCTCGCAACCGGCGCCATATTTCTGCTCGTTCTGCTCGGTGAATTTCATCACCGCCCAAGAAGCAGTAATGCATCGGAGAACTCCTAGTCATAAAGAGGTTGTAAGAGCACGCAAGATTCAGGAAGGACTATTGGAAACCGTGACGCGAAAATGTCCTCACTGCGGCGAAAAGCAGTCAAGTCTTACAGCGCACAAAAGTCATCTTCTCCAGAATCATCCGGAACTTTGTCACAAGTAATTTAACAAATTATTGCATACATTCCTATAGTTATCCCGTGTAAAATAAAGTAACAATTATTGTTTTTAACTCTTTACAATATTTTTAAATACGCTAAACTGTTAAAAAAGTTCATAATTATGGCATTAGATATAATGTGTATATATTTGCATATATCCTATAATTTCTTTTGAACAGATGTCCTCGATGTGGCATGCAATTTGCTCTTTCTCAAGACGTCACTAGACATACGCGAGAAAATAATTGTACCACAGATAATAAATCAAATATGATTGAAAGAATAGATGTGAAAAAAGAATGGAAATGCAATGATTGCAACTTCTCGACGGATTCTCAAGGTGAATTCATCTTTCATGAAGCTCTCCATGCTGGTGCAATTTCAACTGACAAAGGAATATCTAGTTCGAGCAAGTTATCACCGAAATATCAATGCCCGATTTGTAAGAAGCCTTTTGCGAAAGTTACGCTACGGAATCACATCAGACAGCATACTGGAGAGAAGCCTTTTCCCTGCGTCAAGTGTTCAATCTCATTCTCGAGAAGAGGGGATCTCGTCGCGCATCAGAAGATATGCGCTTCCTCGTCATCGGGATCCCTGGACGAAACTGGCCGTCGGCGAAGTTTCATCTGTTCAGAGTGCAAAGAAGGTTTTTACACAAAGTAAGTAGCAGATTTTAATCCAATATAATTGTTATTATTAAAATTACCATGTTTCTTGTTTCATAAGTAACATACTTGTTACCTCTTTCGTTTATTAACTTTAATGCCATTATGTTACATATAATGCTATTCTAAATTCTAAATTTGTCTATTATTGTTATTCTAAATTCTAAAATTGTCCGTATAAATTTCTATCTTGTATGATATTTATATAATTTTTCTCTCTCCTTTTTTATTAAAAAGTTTAATAAGACAAATATTGATGTGCAACTTTAAAATAGAAATGAAAAAAAACAATAACAATAATCTGCATTATTAATCAAACATAATTGTATTATGTTAATCTTAAATATATATTCGTGAGATTCGAAAACGATGCAAATGTGCAAGAATTACATTTTATGCAAAATAATCTTTTTATGTAGGATGGAATCTTTTATTGTTTAGATTGATTTTTGAATTCGATCAAAATAGATTTAAATATTACTTATTTTGACTTTCTCATTAAATAGATTTAAATATTACTTAATTTGACTTTCTCATCGATTTATTCTTATTTGATCCGTTGCACGCACGTTCTTTCTGCAACGTGACCGCTTTGTAATAAATAAAGGATCGTATTCTGGAGGGTGGGAGGGAAGGGAGAAGATGCAAAAACGTTCTCGGCAATAAAAGCATTCGCTGCGAGCTGGAACCGCGAAATGTTCGCGTGGTCGTAGTAAAAGTGTCCTCGCTGCATAACTATAAAATAAAGGAGCGTGGCCCAATGGAGGAGACTAGGTAGAGCGGATCGAAAACACGCTAGAGAAAAGAAGCGATGCGAACATAAGACGTCGCAAACTAGAAAGAGAGAAAAAGAGAAACGGGAAAAAGGAAGAGGCATACATGCTCTAGCCCAATAACAGGCATCATATTAACATCTCATAACAATATGTGTGTGTGTGTATATATACACCAATCATTTCACTATTTAATACAGGCTTCGATTATATAACACGTGAAAATATATATTTCTATGGTTCAACATTTGGTCAACATTTGAATAATTAAAATATATACATAAATTGGCAGAGAGATTTTGACAATCTTATATTTTATTGTGTGTATGTGTTATATATATTTTTGCAAAAAGCATGTATAAAAACAAAAATACATTTCTCAAATATAGCTCAAGTTATTGATATGAAGTTTCGATATGAAAACTCTATTCTAAAAAAAATAATTTTGCTTATTCTTAAATTATTTATTGATCATCTTCGATGAATACGATAAATATCACATTCACATAACAGTAAAAAATTTATTGATATTAATTGATTATCGAATAGAAAATTTCTAGAACTCCTATAATCAATTGATATATTCGTCAATTGATATGTCAATTGATATTCATTATATTCATATGATAATCATAAAACATTTCTCTCATATAACATTTCAGAACATTTCATATTTATCATACATGAATGTAATATTAATCTATTATGAGTTTACGATGAATCGAGATGTATTTTTCTCATACAAAATTATAATGTAATTTTTTTATCAATGACATATGTTTTCTGATTACGAAAAATGCACATGTATCCACGGTATTGCCAACGTATTATATTTAACAAGCATTACGACGGATATATACCACATGTTCCTTTATTAACGTATGCAGATGAGCGCCTCTATGGCTGCTGCAATGGTGTTTGTGTATAAGTCGGACGACGCGCGCGCGGTGCGCGTCGACATAAGTATTAAACCATTGCTCGTAGAACAGTTGCTATAAAGCAAATGTTAACACCTCGGTCTTCTCTCTTCTTGTCTTTTCCCCGCCTTTGCTATCTCTTTGGAGTTCTCACTATATACGCATTATCTTCTGTTACACAGTCACCGTCTTATTCTCCTATCCGAACGACTTCGAAGCCGAACGACCGGGCAAAAGTCTCAACATGCACTTCGAGTCATGAGGGTTTCGTTTAATGCCACGATTCCGACCATTTCGAGGGGTTACGTTCGATCGTTTGGTCATTCTTTAATTTTATATTTCGACGTGCTAACATCTTTTTCCTTTTCCAATGCTTTGTTCTCTAATAAAGATTCCCGCTCGTTTCATATTCGTTTCATTTAGGAAAATTGATAAATTCTCAAATTTGTTATATTATTTCGAAAATTTTTTTGTTTTTTGATCGACATCGCTCCAGAGTTACTACTATATAATAATTTTATATTACTACACGAAAAAGTTATAAAAAAATATAAATAATCTTATCACAGAAAATTTTCTTTCCTTTATATAACACAGGCAGCTTATATATGGCGCGCAGTGTTTCAAGAAAATCAAAACTAGTTTTATAAAGTTTCAACAAGTCTTCAAATTATTTAATCGACTAATTTTACGATCTCGCTCAGCTTATCCTCGAAAATCACTCTCCATCCTCATCTCGACAAGACTCTCGGTATCACTTCCGTGCAAACTCGGACCATCTCTATGCAGACATCCTATAATCTTCCTTAGGGCTTAGCTTACTGTAGCTTGGAACGCGAGATCGACGTACCTGGAACTCGACATCCTGTTCCACGCGAAAGGAGTTAGAAGTTCTAGCAAGCTACCTTGATTAGAACTCTCACTACCTCCACTTGTTGTTTCCACTTTGCCTTGTAATAGAAAAGGGAAGAGCAGCAAAGGGGGAGTATATGCGTCATCTTTTACAAGGGCCAGTTGGCAAGTTCGTCCGATAACTTCAAGATGAAGCCTGTCCATGAAAGAGTAACGTCCTGCGTAATAAGTTATAAGAAATGTAATGATGACAAAAGAAAAATTTGTATAGGCATAGAAGTTCTATCTAAGAAGTTTTGCACTTTGACCTTACTGCCGACTTTAATTTTTATCTTTATGGACAAGTTCGAAAATTTTAATATTTCTCTTTTCGTATTTTTATTTTAGATTTTTTTTCTAATTATTGAAGTATAGCTTCTCTTTTTCTATTCTAAAGATTTTTTGAAATTTGAATATTCGAAAATATGCAGCAAGATTTTATTGCAGAAGATTCTTTTTTGTGTAGAACATCCATATAAAGACGAAAGTATGCAAATCATATTAGCTAGGTCAATCCTGCTGGAGATAAAAAAATTATAATGAATCGAAAGTGAAGGCTTAGAGAATTATATACAACCGATATATTATATACTGATTATATTATTTAAGTAAACTTTAATCAAATTTATTATGTGTCAAGAGAGGAGCAAATAAAATAAAGATAATTTTATTGGAAAAAAATAAAATAAAGATAATTTTATTGGATGAAAATATTTAGATTAGAGCTATCGATAAAGTATTTTTTTGGCAATTTATCGCACAAGTTGCCTAGCAGAGAAAATTGATGATGCCGCATTTCTCTCTTTCTTTTTCTTTCAGTTTACTTACATAAAATAATAAAATGAAGCCAAACTCTTTTTATGTACAATAATAATATTTTAGATGATCATATCTTCAGATTTTTCTCTCTTATATAACATGTTAAACTTAAAATAATTTTTAAATTTTATCTAAATTTTGTTAAATGTTTATCCACACGTAATAATTTATCTCTTTTCAGAAATGTTATATTTCAGCAGTATAATCTCTTTAACATAAGCATTTGAATTGTCATGCTATTAACAGATCTTGCCATTTTATGTGATTTGACAGTGATAATTAATGAATTAATTCACAATCCAGCATCCAGTATCTTACGATCGATCGTTCGGTATTTTTGCTTTGGAACGCTAGCATAGTATTCTCTTTCTCCTCGCGAGGTTCGTTACCTGTAAAACAAGACGCGTGCTCGCGTAGTCGCGTATGCAAGGTCGACGCAGCGCGGGAATAAAAGATGTCGGGGTGAACGTGACGATGGCGGCGAGCGTGTGGGGCAGAAAAGGAGCACGACGCCGAGTCGCGCTCCGGATGGCGAACGTGGGGAATTCAGAAAGAAAGAAAGAAGGAAAGAAGGAAGGTAATTACGCGGAGAGACGGGCAGCTCCCGCGCACTCGATCGCCTCCTAACCGATTCTCAGAAAAAAAAAATAAGCCGTGGCCGGCTCGCGATGTATGCGCATATTCAAGATAGTATGTTACATACTGCTACTGACCATACGTTTCGCTCCTTCGTCCACCCCTGCATCCTTCGTCCTCCTTCCCCTGTTCGCTCTCGGTCCTATCCAACCTCCGGCAACCCTCTCTTCCACGGACTCACGATGTATACGCGAGAGATCCCCAGAGGTATTTATATATATGGACCGCGGCCTGGCGCGCGCGTATCTTTTATCTTCTGTAGCAGTAATGGCACGTCCACCTCCTCCGTATCTGCTCAGGTAAACAACGCATAGATAGGCATGCTGAGTGAGATCGGCGTAACCTCACCATTCGTTGATATCCTGTCGGACGACAGGATTCCGAGGAAAAATATGATGGCAAGGTACAATGCTCATTCCTTCGATTTGAAAAGTCAAATTACAATTACTGAAATCCATAATATTTATAAGGTGTTTTATGCTCTTTTTCACCTACGTATTATTTTAGTCAATAGAAAACAATCTTTCTTTAATCAAAATTTGATATTATGTTTCATATTTATTTACTATTCGATTTTAATTGTATTTAGAATCTAAACACAATGTCACAGTTTATATTAACTGTATTCAACTTTTACATTTGCAATTATGACGTGTGATTTATTCCCTCTGCTTTAATTGACTTGACTATATTCGACAAAAATTTGATAATTAATTACATTTTTTTTATTTTTAATTATTTTATATTAATAATTTCATTAATATCCATTATTTCATTATTTTATAAATTAAATAATTTCATGTTTACAACTCTGAAGTCATTCTTTATATTAATCGATTGCAGCTCTATTTTTATCTACAGTGATATTTTAGTGAAAGATTAGCGAGGAGGTGACGTTCATCTAAGATATATTCATACGTGCTAGCTTTTGATGATTTTTTTTTCGCCGAGCATCACTAACGCGCGATGTGAATTATCCCGTAGGCATAATTTAACATATCCCATAGAACTGTTCGTGCAAGAGTGTTTCGACGAGAGAAGGTTTATTCGAAGATTCACATGTGTGGAAAAAGGAAGAGAAAACAATTTAAGATTTTCGTTTCTTTTCCGTATCAAAACAATGCGACAATATGTCGCATTTGTGGCAGTTAGAGGCATCGGTGAAACGTTTCTCTCTTGTATATTGTGGATTGTGCACTACATCCATCGCAGTACATCCAGAGACTCAAGCCGTGATCAAAACTGTACCAATTTGAATAATCTGCATTTTATAAAATAAATTAAATAATATTTGCGTATGTATTATATAAATATTTTGTACAAGTTCTTATCGTCGAAATTTAATTTTCAACTCTCTCGATCTCTCTCTTTCTCTCTAATACTTAAATTTTTATAAATTTTATAAATTATTTATGAAAAAATAGACGGTTGACACTGGATATGTGTATACGTAATTATATATTACATGTATATATATATATATATACGTAAAAATAATCTAAAAAGAAGAAGAAATATTAAAAATTATATTCCAATTTCTCAGCCATTGTTTGGACATTTTTTAGGCTTTTATGTTGTACGAATAGAGAGTATGTCGCACACATGTACGCCGCTCTCGCCGTTCACGTGGTGGCGACGGCGACGGCGACGGCAGTGGTGGTTGCGACGCGATGGTGGTGCAGTAGGGTGGTGATGCGTCGTACGTATGGTGTAGCACGCGGTAAGCACGCGGCCCCGTATATGCAGACAGTTTAGTGGTGGCCGCCCCGCGAGTACAGTTGTCGCGTGAAATATTGCGATTCATAAAATAAAACAGGCCTGCGGTCGAGGACGCGTACATATAGCCGCCGGCCGCTAACTATCCTAACCCTCACCCTTCTTCCCCCTCCCCTCCCCCTCTCCCTTCCCCTCTCCCTCTTCTTCCTTCCTCCTATCCCGCGTGCTACGCCACCTCTCATTCTCTTTTCATTCTCTCTACCTTTCTCCGCAGTGTCCTCTCTCTTCTAACGTGGCCCTTCTCCTCTCTGCCCGTCTGCGTCTGGTGCGATACCCCGCATCTCCCGTCGCCCTTTCTCTTTTTCTCTTTCTTTTTCTCTACTCGCTTCCCTTCTTTCCCGGCCCTCTGACTGCATCGCTGTACCCAGCTCTTTATCTTTCTTTCCGTCGCTGGATTATCCATTGGACACAATGGGTACGGAGGCTCCTGGGAATCGTAAAAAGAGTGCGCAATCGAAAATATTTCGGGATAGTGGGATAAAATAGCAAGCGACACACGTGAATTCAGACTGTCGTTTTCTACTCGCTCGGCGGTTCTAACGATGTTAATTGAAGAATTTACATCGTGTATTATTGATAATAACGGATAGCGTATGCTATGTAGTATCAATGAAAATTCTTAACTATATACGCAATTGTCTTACCTTATATCGCCGCATTTATCTCATTACGATATAATATAAACCGATAATATTACTTTATCATCTTCTTTATTATTAGTTTAATTTTTAAATTTTTGATTATTTTTTCTTATACATGTCTCTTGCGAAATTTTTTCGAAAATATATTTTTAATTTATATATACATAAATGTTTAATTTACATGTATATAAATTTGTAAAAAATGACATCTTGCGTATTTTATTATTATATCACGCTTAATTAAATTAGAGTTATAGATGTTGAGCAACAATTACACTCACAGTTTCGAAAACAATAATTCGGACCTTTTTATGCGCACGCGTGCACTCTATATTATTTTAACTCTCTACGTTTTCTACTCTTTTTTTTTCATCTTTTCCTCTTCAGCCTTCTTCTCGTACATTTACCCATGGTTGGCTGAAACGCCGCCAAGCCACAAGCGCCGGCTTTCCTCGCGCGTCCAAATTTTTCGGCTACCACTGCGAGACATTTCGTCGTGGAATCCGCACGCGGGAATGGTTACAAAACGTAGTTTACTGTTGGAAAGTCCTTCATAAGAATGCCACATTGTAAGGACCGACATACGATATATTACATAATTAAAATGCGAAAGAAAAATAAAAACAAAAATATAAACAAAATGTAATGTATATAATTAATATACACGATCAAATTTTACTTTATAATTTGTAATAGCACTTGCAGTCATATGGGCTTCTTGTACATAAGATATAATATGATACTGATTTTTTTTTTATATTTATTCTTTCGACAAAAGGTATCTTTATCATTATGCAATATTAAGACAACTTAGACTATAATAACTTAACAATTATGTATATTATTATATATCAAAATTATCATATTTTTTTCCTGCAATAATTTGTAGCCAATTGGAAGCATATTGTTGCGTGTAATAAGCATAAAGTTTTCAAAAATTTTCAAACAAATCTCAAATTGTAATTTGTTAACTATCGATGTAGACTGTTCTCTTTTCTTTCTCATCGTTGTTATTGAATCATTGGGAAAACGTATCGAAATGATTGAACAAATTGAAGCGTTAATTAACGATTTTTCTGAATCGCCAAATAGAGGGACAACAATTAACCGCGAGTATATCGATAAATGAGAATGGCGTATGATAATCGGGTGTAAATTGATAACCATCATCGATAGCTTTGACGACGAAAATTCTGGACTGGATTGGGATTCAGTCAGGATTCTTATAAAGACGATTGTCTTTTCGAAACAAGACGGCGAAAAACGTCAACGTATATCGTACTTAAGACGCTCTTCTCTTCCGGAGGTATCTCCTTTTCCGCCAACGAAATTAGCGGGGGACATGTTTATTGTAAATGAATCCTACTCCGAAGACGGCTCGTGGAGGACTGTTACGTGTCCCTGGAACACGGCAGCGGGGTGCAGGCGGTTGTGCGGCAACAGATAGAGAGACGGCAACGGAAAGAGAATGAGAGAAAGAGAGAGAGAGAGAAGCATCGAGGAAAAAGGAGAGAGATAGGATAAGGGTAGTTGGTGCGCGGGCGCGCGCTCACTACTCCGATTTATGCGCCCGTTACCGAGCCCTCCGGCGCAATTAAGCTCGCGTTATAATATTGTTGTTTATTCTGAGCCCCGACTGCGAAGCGTTAACCACCCTTCCGTTTTGCCTTCCCACCCCTTTCCATTCCCGGTCTGTCTCTATCCCCGCTACACACACCGCTCGCACAAACCCCTAATCTTCCTGACGCGGCGAGACTGGAGAGACGCTCTTGCCTCGACTTTCAGCATCAGCGCGCCAATGCCGGCTTGCTAACCAACCGCTTTCCCGAGGGATTGCCGAGAACGAAGTCCCGTTTTGTTTGTTCCGGCGGGGCCGTCTTTGATTGGGAGACTCGCGTTAATTCCGAGTTATTCCGACGCGCGGTCACGTGTGCGCTAATGAAACCTACTTTCGGTGGGAATAGCATGCGCCCGTGAACGACACAACTTATTGTGATTTGCGATTGGGGGTATCGTATTTTCTAAGACACGAATTTTTGCAATTAGTTGCGATTATAATTGCACGGCAGGCATGTTCTCTATTCTGTCAAATAATAAGAATTTAGAATTGTGCTATTATCCAGACATCGTTACGGAATCGATACTTATTTCTTATTCGTATCATCTATTTTTACACGGTTAGGTTGCACAATACTTATGTATAATAAAATAGGAAAATATAAAAAAATTATTTTATAAAGTAATTTTTTCACTCTTTTTTATTTTGTTATAAGTATTGTAATATATATAAAGAGTTAATAATATATAATATAAATTATTACAATTAGTAATTGAGATTATTTTATGAAATAATTTATTACATATTTCATTTTTAATTCAAAATGATTGAGCATTTTGCTAGTTTACTTAATCGCCTATGTGACAGAGATTTAGCTTCCTGTTTTTATAAATTCCAGAAATCGATAATCTCGATCGATCAATCTATGTTTCTCAGTTTTACTTTTACGTAAAGTCAACATACAATAACACCTATGAATCATTGAACAAACCGGTTTTGCGGCGAGATGGTAGCGAAAGTGACGAAATCAATGTGCGCTTGATAACTCTCGGTAAAAAAATTATTAATTGAAAGTAAAATTATGATATATATTGGCAATCCTTTCGATATACCCAAATATACCGAAATGAATCGTAGCGATATAATTGCAAATAAGAAAAGTATTAAGATAAATGTAATTGTTTTCAAAAAATTTTAATTAAAATTTACAAAAATCCAATTTGAAAATAAAGTAAAGGTTAAAAAATAGATAATATATAAAGTCCTACATTATATATTTTCAAAATTATTTATATTATATGGCAATTATATAGAATATATAAAATTATGTAGTCGACATTTCTAATATGCGAAAAGAGTGTACAGATAATGTTTTTATACTTTTATTTCAAATAAACGCGTGCATAAATCTTTTATGAAAAATTTTACACTCATTACAACATTTGGCACTCTTTCGGAATTTTTTTTCAATCAAATATCTTGAAATATTATTATAGTCCAGTCGCTAAATCTCGAAAGAAAGAAATGTCAAAGATTAAAGCTTCGCAGGACATTATTGAGATACAATTAATGCAGAGAGTCGTCTAGATCATTTTATTCGATTATAAAGAATGACAAAGAGAAAAAGAAGAAGAGAGAAAGGGAAAAGAAGGAGAAGGAGATGGAGGAGGAGGAGGAGGAGGAGGAGACGAGATGCGGACGATGCATGAAACGTAAATACTCGAAGCTGGCTGAACACTCTCGACCTGCTGAGGTGGGTGGAATCGACGATTCCAGCCAGGACGATGGCTGAGGTGGGATCGTGATGGACCGTGATGGCGGTGTGGTCGTGCAACGATGCCGAAGAGGAGGCCGGACCGGAGTGAACCGAAGGTGATGCATGGCCGACGGTTCCTACGGCGGGGCCGCAGACGAAGAAATAAAGAATAAGAAGAATATCCGCTTCGCCGGGTCCAGAGCCGGCCCCCTGGAGCAAACGCTGTCATAACTCAATCCCACCTTCGTCCGCTCGTACGTCCGTACGTCCGTCCTGCACCGGTGCAGGTTGCACCTGCATTTGTCTTTCTCCTTCGCCGATATCTCCGCTCTTTTCTTCTCCTTCTCGTTCCCCTGTCGTATCTTTCTTCTCGTCGAGAGCTGATCTTGATCATGGCGAAGTACGAGCTCGATGTAGAGCCATCGGGATCTACCTTCTCGCTCATTAGATTCCATCGATACTCTTTTTTTCCTGACTTTCTCGTTACGGAAAATAGAGGGAGATTATAATACATTGCACGCAAACGCGTAATTGCGAGTATACGCGTGACTTTTATCTCGTTTTTTATCACATATTATGTTTTTATTATATTTTTACGGTTTTCTCGTAATGAATATTAACAATGGTGTCATTAATTTAAATTCTCCGCGTAATAATGATACTCGCTTTTATATTGTTTTTACTATTTTTATATATTTATTTGCAGGGCATTCTTCTACCTCTCACAAAATTCCAGAATACAAATAATATTACGGAATATTTTAAACTTTTATTTTTTTACATTTACACTAAAGTTTACAATTTTTCCACCGTGACGGTAAAGAATATTAAAAACTAATCAGTTTTTCATTTTTTACACTTTATCATCAATAAAAGGACAATATTCTTAAAAAAATTTGTATAACGTGTAAAAAGTTGAAATTATAACAAAAAGATGACAATAATTTAATTATGTTAGCTGTCCTTTGAACCGATATTTGTAAAATATTGAAGTGCAACAGCAAAAGTGTTTTATGTATAAGAAAATGTATCCTCGAGAATACAGTTGAGAGGACTTGGCATTAATTATTTAATTTTATCTATTTGCAACATCTGATTTTATACCTCGTCATTCGAGTTTTGTCCAGTTCACCGAAATTGTGCGGACAAAGCTAAAAGTAAAGTATAAAACGATGACACGGCGTGGTTCTAAACGCGAGAATATGTCAGTGACACACGAGTTGAAGTCGAACAATACGGCGAAGTCATGCATAAATCATTCGCAGTAATAAAGATCCACTTGTCGCGGCCGGATATTTATGAATCGCCCTCGGTTCTCCGCGCGCCAGAAGAGAATCACCTTTTAGCTCTCGTGTCGGTCCGGATGAACGATCGTCCGATTTCGAGATAATCGAAGAGGTCAGGGGCGGAGGGGACTAGAGCGCGGACTTAAAGGCCAGGGAGACGTAGAGAGACGAAAAGGGAGGGAAAGAGGGCCGCAAGGGGCCGGGTGAGGGAAAAGGGGCCGGAGGATGAAGAGGAGGAGGAGGAGAAGAAGAAGAAGAAGAAGAAGTAGGAAAAGAAGAAGAAGAAGAAGAAGACGCGGGGTCGTTCGTTGTAGAGGCCGCAGACCGACAGATCGAGCGAAGGACCGCGAGGCCATAAATACCTCAGCGCGTTCAGCCAATTAAAACAAATCATTTTAATGCGCAACCTTTTTAATTAATGCCCGTGCTCGCTCGCTCCCATCCGCATCTCTCCTCTCGCATAGTACACGATCGCTTCGGAACCGTGGCTCTCTGCCATTCCCATCCCAGAGCGATCGAAGAGAAGAGCTGTATTAACCTATACGTCACTATATACATATCCTGTCTGACTCTCCTCGCGCTGTATATGCCCGCGATTACTATAAACCGACGAGCAATCCCGATTGAGCCAATCTTTCTAGCGGAGCTACTATATACTTAGCTACCTGATATTAATTTCAGGCGAATTTTCGCTTCACGTTACGAACAACTTTCGCCATTTTCGTTTTTTTCCGTATTTCCGTTTACATTTTTTTCAGAATCTTTCTCTTCGCATATATGTATGTTGTGTACGTGTGCATAGGAAGAGGGAAACGGAGAATGTGCGCGCGTGATCGAATGCATCGAGGTATTTTTCAATTAATTAAAAATAAGCGAAATTATATATATTCTATTGTATAATTTATACTTTCAAGTTTCTATTTTCAATTGCCAAGAGGTAAAGAATAATTTTCAGAAATATTTATAAATTTTTCAATACAATATACTCTGCGTTAAAAAGAAACTTTTATTCTTTTTAACATGTGCTTCATTATTAATTGTATAGATACGGATATCAGCGAGCGAAACTCTTAATCGTCTTATAAAGTTTCGCAGCAAGTAAAGTTAAATTATATGTGTACCAACACATAGACACGGGAAAAATTATAAAATTATCGCCGTGTCTTTATTCGAAACCGTAAATATACTCATTTTTTTTCATTGCATCATAGTTACATAGCTTTGAAGCATTCCTGCAACGAACATATATTAGATTTGTCCAAGCTAATTTGATATGATATATATGAGATGAAAAACTAGTTACACGACTTGGTAATTAAGAAGACTTCATTAGATTCTTATAATGATATTTCGATATGCGAAATATCGAAATAACAAATAAGATGAATGTATTAATTTGGTGAAATAATATATATATTAACGTGCGAGACTAATATTCTGCAAGTTATAACGCAATATATTTAAAAATTAATAATATTTGTGGTCCATTGTAATTTAAAATTACGTATTAGTAATCATTATTACTAATACGTAATTTTAACATTGTTGCGTTCAAAAATTTAACTTTATTTGTTGCCAAAAAATAAATATGTGTAACAAAAATATTGTTTATTAGATCCTCTTTTTATCGTTTGAAAATAATATTTATCATTCATAAGTTAAATTATTCCTATTTATCCGAATATTAGTTAATACGTTTATTCCATAAATCGAACAAAGCTACTAGTCCGAATTTGAGAACGACACGAAGCACAATCTACACGCGTTTATATCTGTTCGCTCCGTGTAGCTACACGTGCCCAATCAACGAGCACGTGAGATAAAGTGAAACCTTATCTTGGCCCGTCGTGGCTTTTACTGCAATGGGATCCAGATAGAATAAAAAGCGTTAAAAATTGGCGCGAGACGCTATAAAGTCGTCAAAACGTTTAATGGCAGCAACGAAGACGCGCTCGATCCTCCGAAGGGATTGCGTGACCCTGAGGAGGCGGTGGTCGGCCGCGAGGCCGCCCGGAAATCGCGGTTGTCTCCCGCAAGACGAGTTTCTCCCTCCGCGAAGGAACGTTCTCGTGTCACCGCGCGCGGCCGTTTATCGACGTGGATATAACGGCGATCACGCGGCGACGCGAATTAGACTTTTAAATAGCGGTCGGCTCTCTAAGAGCCGCCGCGGTGACGTTCGGGACGTATTTCACGAGATGACGGTGGATGTCGCGCGCTAAATCATCCTCGGTGACCGCATCCGCTTGCCCAATTGGGCAACTGAAGCTCCTCTTAACGACCTCTTGTCACGCCTGCGACATTCCACCGAAAAACGCGGACCGAGAGACCTTCGTTGGTCGCCTCCTCCTCCTCCTCCTTCTCCTTTCTTCCTCTTCCTTTCCTCTCTCTGGTCCCTCGCTCTCGCATCAACTTGTCTCGTCGCTTCCGACCGGCCCCGATATTAATACTGTTCTATCAGAATTCCAGCGGGGTCTCATGCGCTCGCCTAGCCTCGCGCGCGAGATTTCTCAATGTCATAATTCAAGCGCCGGGTGTACCGAGCGATCGATATGGATGGCGGTCACGGTACACTTTCCGGTTGATCTGAGCTTTCGCGTGAGATTGACGCGTCTTGAGCTCGCTCGCGGCAGATTATTATTACGTCTTTTGCTTGTGCGGGGCTTTTCTACAATATTACATTCGTAAAATTATAAATGTGTGGGCTAATAATACATCGTCGCGGAGATAAATCCATCATTGTATGAATTTTTAATACAAGATTTTATACTAATAAGATTTTGTAATGCTAAAATGCACCTATGGTATATTATAGGCATACTTTTTTTTAAATGCTTGGAGAAAGATATTCTATGGATCTTTGATGTATTAACATGTATTAAACATGTAATCCATATCCTCTCGAGCGACAGCCAATAATTATAATCATTTTATTCTCATAGTCCAATAGAAAAGTCGTCGCTTGAGAAATTTATGATTATTCGATTGACACATCTTACGATTTATCGATGATGTCCGCCACGAATCCGCGTGGATTATTCAAGTCAGATTCTGACCTTAATAATCCGCGTGGAATAGTCAATAATCATAGTCGCTCGATTTTAGCGATCGAATAAAAAGATCGATTCATAAGATTGATCGACTCGCGCAATATCTTGCATTTTATTGGCATCTCGGATTAACTATCCTTTTTGCATTTTACTCACATTCTTCTTCTTGTATTATCTTTAATTCTCCCTCAGCATGGTTCGCCATTCGCGAATTTGATGCATCGCGATAAAAATTAAATCAAAATATACAACACTTTAACAGCTTTTAATTGTTAAAGCGTCACCGATTAGGATTGTTAAATAATCATTTATTTACATGTCCATCTGTGTCATCGACTTTCTCATCGCGTATGTCTCAATTTAATTATTCACACAAACTTATTTCATACGATTATATACATAATTACTCACGCTCGCAATTGTATCATCGGGGTTCCGAGTGTTTTCTTAAAATTTCACTCAATTTGTTGAAGACGCTATCATATATATATGTATTATACAGGGTGTCCCGAAACTAACGCTTGATATTTTAAAGGCAGATTCTCTGGCCAATTTAAAAACGATTTTTCCTCAGCGAAAATGTCGCGGCACTAATAGTTTTCGAGTTATAAACGATTGAAAATAAAGGGTTTTTCGCAAACTAAGGCTTATGGGAATAAAATATTAATAAAGTCACATTTTTTAGTTAATTTTAGGTAGAGTTTACTTTAATAGAATTTTAATTTAAGGCTTAGTTAGAAAGATACATGATGACAAAAATTGGGAATATGCAAAAAATAATGATCTCCCTCGACATTTTCGCTGAGGAAAAGTCGTTTTTAAATTGGCCAGAGAATCTGCCTTTAAAATATCAAGCGTTAGTTTCGGGACACCCTGTATATACATTTGAAATAGTCACTGCTACATTTGATGAAATCTTGTGTCATTGTTTTAATCAATGACATTTTCATTTAGTTTAAGAGAGCATTCTCTCTTTTATTTCATAGAGTATTCTTGGATATCACAAATTAAATTTTTCTAACTTGCTAGGCGATTATAAACTTAGACTTACTCGAGAGAATCGATAGTATGTATAATACATAGAAATTGACGTTCTCTCGGCATTATATTCGTATGCCAAGTAAGATTCCATGTATTTCGCCTTCTCCTTTGCGAGAATGCGTTATTATGAGAGAAATATTTCTCTCAAGGCGTCGCAAAACACGATGTGAGAAAATATGACTTTACATGTATACGGCGTTATACTGTCACTTTTATCGTCGATTTCAATCCGCCGGAAAAGTCTTGTCTTCGGATACTTCGACCATCATAATTCAGCGTAATTACGTTCATGAAACGAATCGTGAATCGCGGCCACCATTATAGCAACTTTGATACAATCACACTTATCATTAATTTCTTTCAAAGACACGGTCCACGAGTAATTTCTCTGATTTTATTATAACGAGGATTTTATCATTTCCGTGGTGTATGAAATATGCCGTGAACATACACGAGAAACAATCGTTTCCACGGCTAACTAAATTATGCTTCTTCCTCGTGAGTCTCGCGATTGTCGCACGAAATAAAAATGCGCACGTATGTGTGTATCAACATTCTCGTTTCAAGTTTTTGCTTTATATAGTTCAAGTGTTATTGTATGATCGGATATACTAATTGGTGATTTGGAATTGTAATTAAACTCTTGGTTCTTAACTTATATTTCTCATTTTTTAGATATTTCCAATGTGTACACTAGATATGTATGGATCTACTATTTATTATTTTACGTTTAACATTTTTAAACTTATATTCGTAAAAAATTATCGTTGATATAAATATACCTTATAATCCAAAAATTAAAATAAATTGTTGCAATTTTTAATATTTATAGATTCTAGTTTTTTTTTTAATTTTAATTTGCTGCCAATATTATAAACGGAGATCAAGGTTCCTATGTAAGATTTCTTCCTCCCCCGTCACTAAAAAAAAAAGAAATATTATACATGTAGTCAGCGCACACACAATAAAATACATAAGGTCAGAGATATGCCGAGTTCATATATATAAAAAAGTAAAAGATGCAATCAAAATACCCGTATAATCAAAGGAGCCGAAAAAACGTTTAATCCATCGGACATAAACTCTCAAACATTACGGTGCCAAACAGCTTAGCGTTGAGCAGGGTTTAACATTTCCGCAGAGCGTATTTTAAGGAATCTTCAACGAAAAATATGGGATTTTATAATATACTCACATTTTTATCGCAAATTTGTTTATTTCTACAAACATTTAACGTTTTTATACCACATTGTTGTAGAATTTATTTAATAAAACTATAGCAACAAGATAGAAAATGAGTCGCCAAAGAAATGTTTTATTTATACGTTGTAAAGTAAGTAGCTTGGATTTGCAGATTTGCATGATCATTTCTTAAACATTAAATATTAAAAAAGCCCTCATAAACAAAGCATCTTAGACATGAATTTCCGATCTAGCTGAACAATTCAAATGCCTAAATGACATTTTCCGTATCCTTTAGATGCCTTTTTCTGAATTTTGGGCTGTCGAAAAATGTCGCACAGTTTGTTAACCATATTCTACATCTTTGCCATACATTTACGTAAAGAGTTTCGCTATGACACGTTGCGACGCGATTAAAATTCGGTTGCTTCCTACTATAACTTCTGCGAAAAAAAGGTTGAGGCGAAATACGGTAAAAGATAAAACGCGTCACAACGAACAGAAGCCACGATACATTCCTGGATTAGCCAATCGCGACATCTCTGCCGGGGAAACCCGAAATCCGATATGACGAAGTAAGATCGCACGTCTCTGACTCTTATCTTTATCCGGCTCTCACCTCTGCGCCTCTCTATTCATCGCTTCGCACGCAAGCAAAACGCGAAAGCACGCGAGAGTGTACCTGTTTCCATACAGGGGCACCGCAGGTATCCACCGCGAATCCAGACACGCAGCGACTACCTGGCTCGCAGGTGCAAACCCATGTCCCTAGGCTCGTGCGAGGGCGTATATATTCTGATTATTATAAAATTCGATGTTATATACATATGTACTCGCTTAGTCAATTGGATAGGCAGTGTCGGTGCTATCTCTAAAACGGCCCAAATCTTCAAGGCTTCATCTTCTTTTCTCCTCCTTCAATTATTCGTCTCGTCTTTCTCATTCCCTCAGAAAGCTCCGGGTTATCCCCGATATATATTGTCGAGCTAACATCTCGAAAAATCCGTGTCCTTCGTTCTGTTGCCGCGAGCACTTTCTTCCGGCCGTGTCCGGATTCTCGTCGACAGGAATATGTACCGCGGACAAGATTACTAAAGATATATGTATACAGGAAATTCTCTCGCCTATGTAATTGCGATAACATTAGAAATGAAAGTATTTGGATTAGATTGCTGCAATATTATCGATCGTTCTATATTTTTTTCTTGCTCGGTTCTTTGTAAAACATGCGTATATTGTCACAGTGACAGCTTCTCAAGAAATATGCTCTTGATTATTATATATATAAGTGTGTGTATGTGTGTGTGCTTAACTTGATTTATATATGAAATATCGAATCTTTTATAATAAAGCTTAAATGTTTTGTAAAAAAGTATTCACGAAAAGTCTACGACATACTAATAGCAAATATTCAAAATGTCTCTGTGTATTAAAACAATAAAATTATTTTGTTCAGTAATTATTTTGCCTTTAGATCAGAAAATATATATGAAAATATATATGAAACACGGTTTTTTTTTTTTTTTATTTAACTAAAATAGATAAAAAATAGATTTATTTCTTTATTTTCGCGCGATAGGAAAGATTGGCATAATTTGCATTAATAATGCATCACATTTAAGATGTGTCAAGTGGTTAAGCAGATTGATGCACATTTATCGTGCTTGCGATCGCGAGTCGGCGGCCGTTAATTAAAAGTGCCGCCACGTGTTTATCGCATTTACGAGTTTCTCGGCTTGGCTTCTGCTAATTCAAGTTGCTTCGAAACGATGCGGAGAACGGAATGTTCGTTTCCATCTAATTATAAAGCAGCCGTATTGCACTCGCGTATTTCACTTGCGCTTAAAGGATGGGAAATTCCGCGCGGCACGAAGCACGCGGCAACGTGCAGGACTAGATCCGGCCTCAATACGTCTTGTTGACTCACTTAACGCAACGCGGCAAGTTCACTAACCGTATAGATCGTCACTCCCTGACAGAAACTATTTAAAGTGCGGTGCCTGTGTTAAAGTGCGGCGCACCCCACTAGCGGCGAGTTGATATAAGATGCAACAGCTGAGATCGGATCGTGCGGCGTGTAAACGAGCCGATGGTCACACGCGTACCAAGCATACGCGAGGCCATTGTGCTGTCTTATTACAGCTTGAATTTAACGAAAGCGCTAAAGGGCTCTCTCGCCACCGCGGAATCATTATTCGCAACACGCCGTGCTGCCCGATAGCGGTCGCGAACATTTCAAAAATCGCGCGAAAACGCCGATGCATTTTCAAGATGCATCGCAAGATTCATTAGCAAAACTGTTGCATTATATTTTAAGTATATATATATTTTTTACAGAAGAAAAAAGACAAAGTAAAAACGTAGGCCAGATGAAGTACTAAGATGTGCATTTTGAGGCAATATTTTGTCTTGTTTTGTCAATTTTTTTTAAACACATCTACATTTCCCCAGCTGCAAAGACATTTAGTTTTAGGGACTATATTAATTTATTTGATAATTATATATCTATTTTCTTGCTGCTCCTCATTTACATCTATTGCTTGCATAAAATGTACAAGTTTTTAGCGATTAAAGTATATATTTTTGGAAACATAGCCTACGTGTATTTTAAAAGTTAATGTTGAAAATGGAAGAATATCTTTCGGTAATGTGTGTTTCTTTTTATTTAGACATGCTCTTCGACAGCATATACTGCGACACGCTGGTAAAAAGTACAAGTGTGGACTTCCCGGATGTCCCACGATTCTTCGCACTGCATCTGAATTGAAAAATCACCGAAGATTGGTCCATGATAATATCGAGAAACAATATCAATGTCCAGATTGTTCTTATGCTGCAAAAACAAGTACGCAGTTGCGCAGGTAAGCAAAGTGTTACATTGTAATTTATTGAGTGTTCTACAGTTTAGTATTAAATTATATTAGATTGATTGTCTGTCAAGAATTTCAAAATACAACTTTAGACAGTTTTAAAAATAAAGCTATACTTTTTTTATGGAATAAGTTATCTCAAGTCTAGAAATTACGAAATCTCTTAAATTTTATATAAATTGTAAGCTATATTTTAATTTTACGAGAGAAATTTCCAATGCGCGCGTAAACAATCTTACGATCTCTCGTTGAGAGAAGAGGGGAGATTCGCGAATGCAACGTTATCAAAAGTGATTATTAACATCCGAATATTACGAACGTTCGAATCGTTTAGTTATCGCTGAAGCGGATGTCGACTTAAGGTGACACGCGTTTCGATGCGAGAGGTATCTTTTTAACAATTCAGCTCGCGTACGATCCACGACTCCATCTCGTAAGGGCTGACTTCTCGGACTGCCGATATTATTGACATTAATTTTAATCGAGGTCCTCGCCGGGGGACGCATTCCAGTGCCATTAATCGCGCGGCTCACGGCTCGCGCATGTATGATCGATGTCTTCGAAGAAGCGGAAAATTAATTGCGAGGACGCAAGTACTCGCGTCGCGCGCCGTTACGCATACGTAATTACGAGGACGCGAACAGTGAAAGAATCAATCTTCGTGGATTATTGATAGAGACAACGGGGAGGATATAATTTGAAGAGTAATTTATCGAAAATCCGATTATACATCTCTGCGCGCTCAGCGAATGGCCTACTCGATACTCGGTAATTTTCGTACCGTCTTTTATCTTCTAGATTTATTCTCTCCAGTTATTTTAAGATTCACAATTGGACGCTCACGCGACGCTCTGTGTATTTGAATTAATTCACGGCTCGATGATTTATTCAGACATGAGATATTTTCATTTTACTCACCTTTTGTCATCTTATATAGAATGTGCAGAAATTTCTAAAAAGTGGAATGTAGAAAAAATGAAATGGAATATAAAACAATATGTAAATGTTTTATAATCTTAACGTCTTTGCATTGATTTTTTGACATTAATCTTGTTAGATTGTAAGTTTCTTGGATGACAGCTTGGTCATTAAGAAAAGCAAGATGTGCGATTAAAATTTATATTTCTGTTACTATTTTGTTTTGTTATTTTTTCATTCAAAATACAAAATGTTAATAGCACAATTTACATTCTATATTATAGAAAAATAAGAGTTCTCCATAAATGAAGTCTATTTAATTAAAAGTTAAATATAGTATCGTGAATTTATTATATCAAAATGCAAATAAAATAGAAATTTTGCCTTGATCAATCTGTAAATCTTTTTCGATCAATATTCAATCTTGCAACAACAGTGCAACCGATTATATCGTAGTTGACAAGACATTCGCGCGAGATGTAATTTTAGGTCAAATCTTATCAAGACTGCTGTAGCGGACGAAATCTCTGATAAATTTGATCTCCTTTGATGCTACGCTTTTTTTCCACTACTTTCAAAAAATGGAGAAAAAATGCGAATGTCGCGAGAGAGAGAGAGAGAGGGAGAGAGGTGAGAACAAACGAGAGGAATGGCGCCGCCGTGATGGTGAGAGAAAGATGGAGATGAAGAACCACGAAAGCGGAAGTTGCGTGCAGCAACCGGCTAAGTGCGGGCAACCCGTTATGATCGTCCGCGCATGGCGATGGTCGCCGCGATATTTCATCGCGAATTGAGTACTTACTACGTGAGTCGAACTCAACGCAACCGCAGAGTATATATCGCGTGGACTCGCTCTCTCTCTCTCTCTCTCTCTCTCTCTCTCTCTCTCTCTCTCTCTCTTTCTCTCTCCTCCACCGACGCTTCTCTTCCGCATATGTTCAATTCGTCGCTCTTTCTCTCTTTCCCTTTCTCTTTTCTTTTTCAGTCTTTTCCTCCCTGCCGCGATCTCGCTGCGAGAGTAAATCACGCAGGATTTTAATTAAACGTGTCACGCATCTCGAACCTGATATACACGTAGCTCGACCAACGGCTGCCCCGTAATATCGCGCACGCATATCGCATCGTTCATAATCACCGAGCCGCGATTGCGACAATAAACTTCGCGAAATACGCAAGACGAGAAAATGTTTATGTGAGAAAAGGACACATCTCTGATGCGATCTCGCCTTCGAAAAAATGTGTACATATTTTAAGTGTTGCATATCCTGGGGATAATAACGATATTTCTGGTCTAGAACGAGGAGGAAGACATAAAAAGCCATAAATTATTTTATTAAAATTTTAACAAGTAAATTAATTCTAAATTTCTTATTTTTATTAGAAATTAGTAAATTACATTATTTTATATAAATTTCACAATACATTCTTTTGTAATTGAATCGAAAAACATTTATGTATGAACTTTATTGAGGATTCTATTTTAACGTGCAAACAGTTGTAGAAAATTATAAGATATAGGATATCGTGTAAATCGAATCGTCTAGAAGGCAACAGATTTGTTTAATACCAAGTTTTTGTCGTTGATTTGTTGAAAAGTCTTATTTGGAATGCGTAGTACTAGGAAATGATTGGTACCCATATAAAATATGGGTCATAAACAGGTCAAAATAGGTTTTCGCGGATCGCGTGATGATCATCTTAATAGGTCATATTTTCTTTATTATCGTTATTACGCGAACTTGGATAGTCAGATTTGCTTGGTGAATAGATCAGAAAATTATTAGCTTGTAATGAAAGTACCTTGTTTACGCGAAAATAAAATTTGCACTTTAGATTTACGAGTTTAATTTATTCGTGTCTCCCGATCTGCAACGACGAGTGGACGAGCGAGCAACGGCAATTAAAGTGTTAATAAATTCTATATAACGCATGTTATCTTGTTTTATTACTTACTATAAAATTTTCTTATTTTATTACTCCATTCTTTTAACTTCGATTAAAAAAGTCGTTGTCATTATATATATTATGGGTCGGACATGAATCATCTTGATGCAGATTAGCCACTAGTTAGTCATTAATTAGTCTCATTAGTCTTAGAATTAATTAGTCAATAATTGCAGTTGTAGACGTTGAAAAACTGACTGATTTGTTTTTATCAGTCGGTGAACATGTTGAAAATGTTCCCGCTACTGGAAATATTTCAGAAAATATCCTGGAATAGTTTCTTCATTTGCTTCACTCATAAAGTTTTTTACTCGATGACAAACTCATACTTACTTCTTTCTGCTGAGACTATCGCGGCGACGATTACTTTATGCATGACACCGCTATGATGCCTCGACAACACTATATTTTCAAGATTAGATAGTCGGTATATCGACTTTACCTCGGTATAGAAAGTTTATCTGGCGCTAATAGCTGCGTTGACCGGTATTAACGCTTGGGCGTTAATCAGACTTTCATAAAATGCTTCGATTGGCTCCAATAAATTTCGCATCCGCTCAATTCCAATGGGAATTTTCATTTAATGGTAATAATCGTGCATATCGGATACGTAAATCCTTATCATTATGCTTTAATTGCCTGCGTCAGTGGATTCAACACCGAAAGGGTCTAATTAACGGAAAGAACGTGTAACGATCGCTTCCATAAAATTGCGCGAATTTGCAAGAAGATTTTATGATTGCCGATTATCATTGATTATTATTTTAATTTAAAGTGATTATATTAATTCCAGACATAGAAGGAGGCACGAAGATTCTACAAACATCGACAAGAAACAAATCCATTCGTGCACTTACGACGGTTGCGATTTTAAGACGAAAATCAGTTCTCACTTACGGCGACATGTGCGATTGCATACAGGCTCCAAACCGTACAAATGTCGACATTGTTCTTATGCGAGTAATACTTTGGTAAGTACTTACATCTCGTTGTGTCGTATATAAATATACATTTTCTCAAATATAAAGAAGGAAATTTTTCTTGGTGCAGAATAACACAACTTTCTTTCATCATTTGCCACCTTTGCGATCAGTAAGAGAAATCTGATTTCTTCAATCTAATTTCGATTGACGAAACAAAAAATCTAAAATAATATTTCTCTATTTCATTATTTATTAAAAAAAACGTAAAATCAACTATTGTTGTAACAAATGTGTATGATAGAGTTTTGCAAAATTCATACGCATCCTTTATCCGCGCATGTACAATACGTTCCCGCGTACGTGATGTCGATCGAAACTTAATTTTACTTTGATGTTGATTTCTTCTTCGCTGTATCGCTGTAGTCCAATTTTTGTCCTGCCAGTGACTCTCCATAAATTAAGCAAAGTACACCTTAACGTTTGGACTGCGCCGCCGCCGCTGCTGCCGCCGAGACGCGATAAGATAACGAGTTAATTGTGCTCACTAGATGCCCACACACGCACAGACTAGTCATATCGAGCGGTCGGTATGCTAATGTTCTTTGAAGCTTTAGTTGGGATGCGACTCGCATACGAGGTCTTCGTGTCTCTCTTTGATAGCGACATAAACTCATTCCAGTGATTCTCAGTCGTGTTCCTGTGAAAGCAGATAGATATTTTTCATTTTCAGTCTAATATCAAAAACGAAGAAAAATCTTGGATGTCTCTCGATATAAAAGTAGAAAAGAATGAAGATAATTTTTTTTATTAAGATATCCAACAAATATACATCTCTGTCAGATGTCAACAACGTACATATTTCCTCTCTATTAGATATTAATAATCTTAATTAAAATTTAAACTATTTTTAAGTCAAGAGAAAGACATTTTGACTTGCTTTTCTTTCTTTTTCCTCTAACGTTATATGATTTATCTCATTAGTTACATTTCTGTTTTGTCGATTGATACTTTCACTCTCACTTCACATATCAATATATTTTTCTGTTCTTCATCTCTAATTCCTGTCTTATGATCAGTGCTTGAAAGATTTTCAAGAGTTCTCTCAAATTAACACTGGGTAAACACTAATGTTAAATCTAATATTTGTACACCTTGTATTAATATCGCCCAATATCATGGGAAAAAATCGCTTTCCAATAGATTATAAAGCACAGTAAATACTTATTAAGATAAGTAATGCATTATAAATGATAAAAGTTGCAAAGTAATTTATCATTTGTGCGAATTAAAAATGATATGTGAAGATTTGAGTCGATTCATATTACATGCATTATATGCACTAAAGTTTTTTATTATTTAGTGTCTAACATTATTCATACATTTCCAATTTGTAGAAATTTTACTTTTTTGCATCCTTTATCAAATACTATGTTTATGATTTATAAATTATTATTCATGATTCGGCTATTAGTATTTTATCTTTGGAATATATAATATGAAATAATAAATTTTAGTTTTAATATATATATATGATATACATATAATAGGAGTTAAGCTTTAAATATCTAACTGAAATTTTGCAGAATGATTTTATTTAGATATATTATATATTTATGTAATATATATTAAAAAAGAACAGATATTTTAACATTTTCTTCCATTATGTTGTGTATTTTCAAAAATATTATTAAATTTTCTCACTATCTGTATCTGATCGTAAAAACGGGTCATGCGTCTCTTCAGTTTGAACAACTTAGTTTATTGTGAAAAAGAATTTAATTTTTTTCATGAAAATCCAAATCGATCCTCAAAATCTGCCTAATAAAATATGCTAATTTTTTATGACAACGCACACACTCTTCGTGTCGCAGGACCACCCATAGCGGTGTGAACGAGGCTTAATTTGCACACGTCATGGTGCGTTACTCGCGAAAAGATTTACTTATGGGAAATTAAATTTGATGTTGCCGTTGCCATCAGCGGCTCGTATAAGCTCGCCTGGTAGGAAGATGTTTACGACTACGACTGGCTACTTAGACTGAGAGAATAAAGCGCCTTTAAATGCGCCAACGGCGTAGCCAATAAACGCGAGCGTCCGGTTCTGCGGTGAACAGATTCTTTAGTCATCATTGGATATCCACTGTTGAACGGATGCAAACGGAAGGTCGATTCAATTCGAAATTTAATTCGACGCGAAACGTGGCGCGGCAACTTTGTTCTTTATGCCAAATCGTTATAAAAGATTCCTTTATATAAGTTTTTAGCTTAAATGAAATTTTAATAGTGACTTCCGAACGGCAATATGGTATAGTTGTGGAGATCTCAATGAGGAGGAAGAAATATGAAAATTAATCGAAAATTAATCGAATGAAATATTTTTGATTATTGATCGATTAGACTGCTAAGATTTTTATTTTGCCGCCAATTGTCACAGCAGTCGCTATTACAAATTCTAATAATATTATTAATTAAGATAATTTCTGTTTATTATGTATATCATTGTGATAATATTTATGTCTGCAGGAAAATCTCCGGAAGCACATACTATCAACGAATTTACATCCAGATAAGACAATTTATGCATGTGATTTTTGCAAGGGGAAGCCATTCGACACGAATTTTGCCAAAGAGCTTCGTGCTCACTTATTGGAAGTTCATGCAAAGGTCTTTTCGACACCAAATGATGCAAATAACTACGTCCTCGGAATTTTTTCCACCAATTCCGACGCCAACACTTCTACATCCAACTAATCAAAAAAGAATGTCAGAAATATTACTTGATTACATAACCAATTATTATTAATTTACATAATTTTATCAAATCGATCTTATCTCTTTTAATAATATATATTAAATATAATACAAATTCTGGATCTTGATGTCGTCTTCCCTATTTCAAGTGCATGTTAGCGCTGTGAGAAGCAGTATCGTCTACGCCGCATCGGTGTAGTGATCCAATATAGCAAAGAGGGCATCATCGCGTAGATACATATGTATATACAAGTACATATATACAAATATATATATATATATATATATATATATATATTTGTATTCTACGCCATGGTGCGCCCTCTTTGCTACGAGGAAAATGGCACTAACATAAGATCCGGACTCCGATAATATATATTAAATGATTGATAATATATATTAAATGATTTTAATATTCCTTGCTATTATAAATAGTTTTCTTATTCAGAAATTTTGCTATCAATGATAAGATATGTTTTATTATGCGACAATAATATGTTTTATTATACGAAAAGAAAATCGCATTATTATTTTATAAACATTTTTTTCTTTTAATTATTGTACAAGATTTCATTGTATCACAATAAAATAAATTGACATAATTTTAGATATGTGAATATTTTATTTTTTCCAAATTGTCATCGATGTCGCTGCGATATACAGTTGGCATCAGTTCTTTACGTCAATTTCTTAAAAGACGAGTATCGTCTTTTGCGGTTGCACGACCTAGTAGAATTGTACCGAGTCAGGAAGTAGTTAAAGTGATGTACGATCACGTGGCACGGTATATAACTTGAATACATATAGAATCGAATCTTTATGCTCGATGCACGGTGTGACGCGAGACATTGCGAGAAGATCACCGTTGTCCACCTGCGTGATGCAGCACGTGCATGTTTTTATTATGGGGAGAAGTAGAGAGAGGGAGAAGCAAACGCGCACTTACAACAGTTGGCACATAGGAATTCAAAGGTAATTACATCCCATTCGTGGATATTTCTTGGCAATATTCTTTATATGCACCACACGAATCTGGATAGAAATGTGGTTACTTTAGTTCGATATTGTAAAGGGTAATAAAATTAACCGCGCGTACTCTTTATACTCTGCATTCAATTTTCACAGTTAAACGTTTTAGTTAGAAGTTTTCTCGTGGAGTTATAGTTGCGTGGTTACCTTGAACCTGTTTCTGTCAAAATTGCGCGAATTTTTCATCTCGAGAAATCACTTTTGTCGCGATTGATCGTTACCTTGTTATGAGAGAGGCTACATCGGTGAGACGACAATAGGAAGTTTTTCGAGAAATCACCGCGCGACTCGATAAAGATTCGAACAACGCGGTGGACCACCTCGTAGATCGTGGTACGAGACGCGTTTTCCGTCTTCGGGACTGCTGATTGTGAGAAATGCATCGTGCTGTCGCGCCAGATAGGTGTCGTAAAGTATGCGGCCCTCTCGAGCGCTCTTGGACGAGAGAACGGACGCGAAGGCGAGCGAACGAAAAGGCCAACCACGGGCGTCGTGAGCGTGAAGGATAATTTATTGACTAATTAACGAGGATGTCCTTCATTACGGGTCGAGCGGCAGTCGTGGTCGCTTGCTCTCGCTCGGAACCGGCATTATTTGGCGCCCGAATATTTACGACCGCGTCCTCCTTCTGGACCGGCTCCTCCGCCCCGATACCGCCCGGGAGCGAGGCCCGAAGGAGCGCGGACCTATAACGAATGTATCCCGATCTTACGGCGATTCGAGGACCTGGAATTTCCTCTGTATCGGGGAGGAGAAGGAGGACCCTATCCCTCGGTGTCGACACGGCCCTGAGTCTCGCGGATAAAGGGTCGCGGTTAAATGCTAAGGAGGCTTCTCTCGCGCGCTGCCGATTCCTACCAAGAAAGGTTGTTAAGGCTGTCCGGTTTAATAAGAGTCGGAGACTGAGTGACTAGATCTAGACTCTCTCTCTTGATCATATGGGATATCTCTTTCTATAACCTTCGTACGTGGAAAGTTTTCTTATACATCGAGTCTCACCATGAAAATTGAAAAGAATAGTTGAGCATATCCTTGTGTGTTTAATATAGATTACAGATTGATGGGTTATCAAATAAATTATTACAACAAAATTATTACGACAAAAATTTTTGAATAGTCAAAAATTATGATTTGCATTTTAATTGTATAACGGTATATTTTTAAAAATTTTAAAGGAATATATGTACAATAAATTGTTCAAGATATGGCTAATATATCGTGATAAAAGAAAATATATATTCACAAATGGTTTTCAAAGATGGAGAAATATGCACTAGCTTGCTCTCAAAACTGTTATCTTTCGTAGAATTGATGTAATATAAAAGCAGAATTATTAATATGATATAAGGAAAAAGTTATTATAAATGTAAGAAAGAGATATCTCTTTGTAAAAGGCAGTCTCATCGTTGCGATTAATATAAAAAAGATCGACGAATCGCGCGATATCCTTTGAATGCAACCGTAATTTAGAGAACCGATAAACCAATATGTAGAAAGACGAAGTAATGCGAATTAGCGCGAGCTACGAAGTGCTAAGAAGTCGCGACAGAACGGTTAGGTATACTGTTAATGAAGATATAACGGGCCGGCTCTCTGTGGGGTTGGTGGAACGTCGCCGGCACCGGGACGCCCCTCGTTTTCATTTCCCGACGTGTCCTCGTCGCGTTTCTGCAGCCCCTTTGTAGCCTCGGGTTACGCCAAGACATGCTCATCCTCTTTACGATCTTCACTAGCGTCTTGGTGCGTTCGCGAAATTTCACGGACTTTATTTCTCAATTACACTTGAAAAGTTATATCGATAGGGTAAAAGCCACGCATTCGCAATAATGTTCATTCAAGTTTTCGCTCAAATAGTTAATTCCGTTCTTTTGATCGCATAAATAAATCTTTTTTTAATCTTTTGTCGTTTAATTTTAAAAAAAAGCAAAAATTTAGGCGTTATTGCATATTTTACTTATAAAAAAACATTAAAAAGTTACAATAATGTATGTGTATTTAATAAATAAGTAATAGGCTTAATTATAAGAATCTTAAAAATCTTATAATGACGTGCCCTCGCGGGCACGTACTCGCCGTGTAGAATCGGACTCGATGATGTTTCAAATTTCTCAAGAAGTATACCAACGGGATAATCATTCTCGGATAATCAAGTCCTTTTGAGATAGATCCCAGAAAATATTATTCGACGCTTGGTTTTGTAGAATAAAAAGCATATGTAGTAAATTATTATTAATCGTATTTGCGTACGCGCAATCGCAATACACGTGAGAAACGTTTAAGATCTTGACAAATATATATAATATATAGTATAAAAAAACAATTTTGTATTAGTTTTAAGAAAGTACAAAAAATTTATTAAATAGTTGTGTAATGATTATAATGATTATAAATATATTTATTTATGTTTGCATGTATTATTATTACGACGTATTTTATATATATTTAATATGTTTGCACATTCAAAATTTATGTCGACTATGCTGACTTTTACGCTTGTATAAAATACTACAATTTTTTACAATTATATGTTATCATAGTTTTTAATAAAATTCTATAATTACAAATCTCGAGATAATTATTTATTAGAATTTATTGTAGCGATTGGATTGAATTGAGGCTCGTGAATATGTATTCATATATTCTCGGTTTTATCTTGGCGGCTCAAGAGGAAACGAGAGACATACAGAGAAGTGTCCCTTCCAAGGTAAAACGGAGCAGACGAAGGGGCCTACCGGGGATTGATGACCGCCACCTTTAATGCCGTTTGTATGTAGCCGCGCGAGTAAGCGCCTCGCCTTACAGTAATTAGCTCAACAAACGCGCCACCCTGTCCCATCAATTGCTACCCTATACCCTCTCTCTCCTTCTCTCTCTCTCTCTCTTGCTTTCTCCCCTTTCGTCTCTTTCTTGCGCTCACGCACGCACGCACGTACGCACAAACGACTCTTTTCTCTCATTCTAACATATCGGTTCTCTCTCACATTTCTTGAATTAAACATTCGACGCCTGCTGTCTACTTGTGGTGCGTAAGCGAGCGAGCGCGAACCTCTTATGTCAAGAAAACAGAAAGAAAAAAAAGATTGCAACTGCGTGTACAAAAGCGCGTCGCGCAATCGTGCGCGTATGTATATACACTTGTTGTGTTGCATGTGTATGGGAGGGATGAGGCCTTATCCTCGACGAATTAAAGAAAGCACCGAAACCCGATTGAAAAACCACGATGCGCGTGTCCGTGCGTATACATCCGTCTTTTTTTTTCTCATCGTACACCTTTTTCAGTTTTCTGCTCGTTTTGCTGCTCTCGCATCTCGCCACGTCGTTCCTCCGAGAGGATTTAAGAGCGTATTCACGCCGAAACAGCTAGACTTTTTGCTTCGCGCTCCCATGCGCGACGACGATATCTTGTTCAGAGCATGTTACGCTAATCGTGAGTTATCGAATGCCCGGGAATGTCGTCAGAATAAATGTTGCGTGTCTTTAGGCAGATTGCGAAAAATCAGTCGATGATTTCGCTCGAGGACTGTCCACTGATCTTCACTAATATAACAGTAGACACTTGAGGAATCGCGTACAATATTTTTTACTTTCCCAAGATAATATTCTAATTAGTATATCGAATTTTTTTACGGCTCAAATGCGACGTAGAAAAAGTTTATTTTAATTTATCGCACTTTTTAATCCTCGGGGAACAATAAAATATTTAAATAAATATTTTGCAGCATCATAAAGCACTCCTTTCGGTTCCATTCGAAGAGGTCCATAGTAAACGACAGCAATATACGGCAAACAAAAATGCGCAAATACAATAAATAATAAATTAACAGCAAAGTTTTATATTGCAATATTATTGTATAATTATATAATTCGAATCCTCATGTTCTTTTATAATAAATCGCTTTATTTTATTACAAATTAATTTATATTACAAAAACACCTTGTATGAAATATACGCGTGTAACTGGTGTCGACATAAAGTGAGTAATAATACTCGTATATTTTTAAAAGATGTAATAACATATTTATCATCATTGGCGTGATAATATAATCATCAAAAGCATAATGCGCCGCAAATATGATGTGGGTTAACGCACGAAATGCCACCGAGAAGAATTTTCCAATGGTGTCGCCTTCTGAAAGTCTCAAATACCTTTGCGTTCCTTCTGTATTCTTTATCGCCGGTCCGGAATGCTTGATAATGTTTGATTTGTTTCAATCGTAAATATCTCCCATAATATGGGGATCTGCAAAGTTACGGAATATACGTGCAGGCATGTACGCAACATGCAAAATATATATTCTGCCGACTTGCGTCTCGATGATGAAGATGATTAGTAAATTGGTTGAATAATATAGTCTGTTGAAACAATCAACATTATGTCAGAGATACTTTATTTATATAGGAAATTTATATAATAAATTTTTTCGTAAGTTTGACATCCTGCATCAATTGACTTATAGATGGGATCTAAAATTGCGCGTAATTCTTGGATCAATAGAACAATCTCAGAGAGAAAGAGAAAGAGAGAGGAAGGGGAGACAGATGTAAAGCGCAATTTCAAAGCGATACGTTTCCGAATCACAGATGAGAAGAATCCCCGAAATGGTAGAATGTGCTCGCAATCCCTAATAAATCCATTTTTTATTCCTTCTCTGAAAATCGGGAAGTAGGGGATAAGAACAGAGAGAACAGAGAGAAAATCTCGATCCATAGTGATTTAAGGGCGTCGTATTATGTATACCACATCGTGTCCATTTGCGAGAGACTACAAAGATTCGATGTTGTTTCTACGATAGATTTTTAAGTAACATGTAAGCTTTTCCTGCTTTCTTTCCTTGGTTTTTTCTTATATCCGCGTCTTGGCACGGTAACTAATTGTAAGACTCATAGATACATTCTGCTGATATGGTTTTTCCTGCTGCATCCTTTCCTGCAGAACGCTGACATTAAATTGTCCAAATGATCCAGTGAAACGATTTAGTTGAATTGATTTGTGACTACCAGAAAATCGCGACCTGACTGCTTTGTAAACCGATCAACTCACTCGGAGCAACCGCTGCCGCGCCGTACAAGTTCATAAACGTCATCGCACTCGGATAAGCGACATGCCGAGTGCCGAATGTGGTTTGCGCGTGATAGATGCAATTGTTGGAGTCACCAAGATTCGACAAGCATAGATAATAAAGATTAAATTATCACTTTTAAAAATAGCATTTGTGTTTCTAAAATAAATTGTGAAATTTATATTTAACAGTGTTTTGAACGCACGATTCGTTATATCGAGTACTCTACAGATCTACTTTTAAAGATTGACATGATTATGATCCATTAAACGTTCAGTCAAAATATGTTTATATGTTTGTTAGCATCATTATTTTATGCTAATCGACGTTTACACCTGTCGCGCGTGCGTATTTGAATATTTAAATGATTTTGTCGTTTAAATTATTGGCTACCAAAAATGTCATCGTCGGATATCTTTTTCTCTTAGGTCGTTTTCTTCCTTTTTCTCTCTTCTCTTTCATAATTCATATTTCATTAAATAAAAAATATAAGACACGTTTCGATTTAACCTCTTAATTGAAAAAATATTATCATATGTATCAACTGTTTGATAAATTTATTACAAAACAAAAATTATTTAATGCCTATTGCGAATATAATCAAAATTGGCAGGAAGTGCGTAGACAAACAACAATAAGTTACATAGATGTAAATGTTTCTCCAAAAATATAAAAGAAAAGATATATACACATTCTACTAGTAATTTTGCAGAATAGTATGTAATTAATTGAAAATACATTTTATATTGTATTTGTACATATGAGTGTTTATGTTATTGTAAATATGATTATTATGCATAATTACTAATATAAATGAGTAGCGTCATAAATTTCATTAAAATAACTATCTTTACTGATACTTCTACAATTATGCATCATTGCCAAATTAATCAAATTTTATTTATATAGTATTGTGCCCTTTAAAAGAAAAGCTATGCTTCTCTAGAAGAAAAAAAAATTCATATTTATGAATATATAGCTAAAGTATATATCAACTTTAAATGACCAATATCACAAAAGGTATGTATATATTATCTATCGGTACAATTTTTCTCCTGTAAAATAAAAATGATTAAAACGAGAGGTGTATGAAAATACTTCTTTAACATTTCAGCAAATTTCATACTTCTACTATTAATCGTATAATTATACGATCGGATTTATTCGGTTATTGAATCGTGAAATCAACTTATTAAATCGCTAATCAATGTACCAGCATTGATATTCAAACAAATCTCTGAGAGCATATTTTTTGAGAATCCAGGGAAAACTTTTTGATACTCGTTAGCTCGATAATGATTTTTTTGTAAATAATCAATATTGCGGCGAACGTGCATGTGGCGGATGAAGCTAGTCCATTCAAGGGAAGGACATAGCACATGAAACAGTGGTTGGATACATTATATGCAGAACAGGGTGCACCATATTGTGCTCGAGAGTCCTGCGGTAAGGACATGAGACGAGAACATAAGAAGAAGAAGAAGAAGAAGAAGAAGGAGAAAGAGAAGGAGACATAAAGAGAGAAAGAAAGAGACAGGAGAGATAGAGAGAGTGAGATTAGGAAAGAACACCGAAGCGAGACGAAGAAGGGTGAAGGAGAAACGGAACGAGGAGGAGGACGTAGCCACTGGGCAGTCTCCTCGCCCCAGGATTTATCACAATGCCTGCACTCACACACGGCTACACCTGACTTATGCAAAGCGCAGACCCCGATGTCCCCCAGCGCCCAAATAAATGTCACCAGGAAACAAAAACGCTTCTACTTGCTCCTGTCTCTCTTCTGACTTGTAGGCCCATGCGCAGACTCGTATGGCTCGACGCACGGGCCCCGTGCGATTCTTTCTTTTCCACGTCTCTCTTTCCTCCTTTTACTTTCTTACCTATATGCTCACCAAGAAGGAGCCAACGATATTTCAATGACGTCATCGGTACAAAAGCGTACGTGTAGAAGGCTGTGAGGCCGCGCGACTCGCAAAGTGTTATGTAGAGGCGCATCAGACTGGCCGGATTTACTCGCGCGGTGTGACAAAGCACCTGTGCTGTCCCGTCGTGCTTCGCTCTTGCCTTCCTCAAGCTCGCCTGCTTCTCATCTGCCTATTCTTCCATCGTTTTCTTTCCTCTTCTTCTTCGATGCTCTTGCGGGACACTACTCTAGCGTTTTGTTTGTTCTGCTATCGCGTCGTTTCCATATGGAAGCTCTTCTCCATTGTTCGAAGAACCGATTTTCTGCCTGTCGCATTTACTTGTCGCGAATTATTGCGCTTATTCGTCAAGAAATATAGTAGATATCCGTCTCGTTATAGATCAAAATTTCTTGATGTCGAGAGATTTGAGATATTATTTAATCCATATATATATCTATATTTTGTACACATTTTGATTCAAGTCATAAGTAAAGAGATTAGAAATTTTTGTATTAATTTCACACAATGCACGATATAATGACACAAAATAAAGTTTTCATATCTTGCATTTTATAAAAACCTAAAAAAAGTTATATCTTTTTATATTAATTATTCTCATGTATAAAATGTTCTCATGAATTCTTTGAGTCTCAAATAATTTTACATTATTGTTTGAAATTTTGTTTATATCCAAAATGTGCAAATTTAAACATAAGATACAAGCAATTTATTTAATTTTTTTGCTATGCATTTTCTTGATTTATTGATATAATGCGATCTTTTAATTTCTTTAAATAAAGTATCGTGTCTTTGTACTTGTAGTTTATTTGCACGCCTGCGCTTTTTTCTTTAAAAAATATTTTAAGCTTTAAGTGCTTTGGATAATTCTCACAGTAGCTGTTTTCGTTTTTCAATTTCTTGTCTTACAATTTGCAAATTTTTCACCGTAAAATGTTTTTCGAGATAAGTGAAAGATTATGAAAAATCCAGAATTCTCTGAAAATTCAAATAAGATTGCAAATTGAATATGATATTAAAAAAGTGTGACATAAGGATAAAGTATTTCTTAGATTTGGAATAGAAATTTGTTTAGATCCGGAAGTACTCTTGGCGCCATCTCAACGAAAGTCTACGAACCTGTGGCTTGATCACTTGCTGTGTATCTATCTCTCTTGTACTGTGGATAACTTTCGCGTCAGTTTGCCTTCCGCTGCTCTTATTTTCAACTGGTCTTACCTGTTCTTGACGGCCGATCGAATGGCGACGTAAATATTGAGCATTTCTGCGAAGCGGCTGCCAAATCCACTTGCATCTGTTCTGCTTATCGACAGATTCCGAATACCTGTGGAAAAGCATCTCTCGACATATCAAGAATCAGATATATAAAACGCTTTAATAATTTAACGCTGCGCACTTTGCAATTTTCATTTTGCGTGTTTGTAACTGTTGCTATTTAAGAGAAAAAGAGAGAGGGAGAGAGAAAACTCGTATCGTTCAAATTGATTTATATAAATAATTTATATTTTAAATATGTGTACAGTTATCAAATTTTAATGAGTAGAGCCGAAGAAGGTAATTTCGAATACATAAGACAGTCTCAAGTAAAAAAATATTATTTTTTGGAAAGTAATTTCAAGTAAAAATCTCAAGTAAAGAAATATTATTTTGCGGACTTCAAAGAGTATGTATTCGCCTTCTCATCGACAATATAGATTCCTGGCAAGAGATAAAAATATAATGGCAGTTTTTATTTATATTCGAAATATATATATAATATATATATACATATAAATTTATCGTAAATACGATAACACGTGTTTGCTCGTGCCCGCAAAACAGACTTTGGTGAAATCTATCAAAGTTTTGGCCGCATAGTAAGAGAGAATCCGCATCGAAGAATATTACTGGACTATAGTGGACGGACACGCATCAGCCGCAGATATATGCGAACGCTTACGCAGACTAATGTCTGCACACGTGGGGATTCGCACGAACGTATTCCTAATACGAATGTGCGATGCTGAGCATCGCAAGGGCTCACGCGGCGCTCAGGTCGGTGTGCGGCTTCTGATGAAGATAACGCCAGCCTCCTTTGAATTACGAGCCAAGCTCGGCAATAATAAATTCCAGCAAACATTCATTTTCGTACACGCAACTTTATGTTGTCCTTAACCCGACTAAGCGCTCTCCACCGATGTCATTTAGCAGCCGGTGATGATCCTAATAGCTGGATCCTCTCAATGGACGTACCTTTGGGATTTACGGTATACCACCAAACACCTACGATATATCTTGTCGATAACGTGCTTGCGTTTCTTTTTTTCGAAACGATTTCCGTTATAAAATCTACAAAGATCCGAGTGTGCTCGCATGATTATCATCTTGTTCTCAAGTTTTCATCTTGTTTTAGAAGCACGCACACATGACGCTTCAATTTATTAAGACTTTTCGTGATTGAAACTTTGTTTATGATAATTATAGATGATCTTCAATGTATAAGAAAAGATTTATTAGCATTGTTATTTTTAAATTTAATACAATTTAGAGAATTTTTCTTTTACGATCAAAGAATTCTTCAAAATTTTTATGCAGATTACTTGTTCAAAGTTAATAAACCCGTAATCGCAATAGAACTATCGTATCAACTGATTTTAGCAGATACATCAATAGAGTTATGCATTTAACTATTTATTTATCTATCCACTGCCATCAGAGACAAGGTAAGAGATTCATGAAAGAAAGTTAGTTAAAGTTATGAAACCCTCATCCCTAAGGTCGTTATTTCTTCTGCCATTGCGTTACCGCACTTGTGCAATCATGAAGAAAAATAGTAAAAAATGTTTTTTGCATTAATTGGAGAGTACTTAACAAAGTCACAAAATCGTGGATCTAGTGCGGACAAGTTTCTCACCGAGAACATATGTTTTATCGGCAGAATGTATAAAAAGTGCAATGATATTTTCGAGATAATACCGATAACTGTAGTCAAAAATTCGTGCGCGGAGAAACAGAAAAAAAAACGAAAAAATTATGATGAGCGGAAGCTGGAAGGAGGAAGAGAAAAAGGAGGCGAGAAAAGGGCAAATTAGAGCGAAAGAGCCGACTTTGCTTTAATCAAGTGGCTAAAAATTAAAAGATCGATCTCGGAAAGCGATAGAATAAGAGATCGAAGAAACGATTAGCAGAGAGGGGCAATGTTGTTGCGAGAGAAGGAGGGAAAAAGATCCAGAGAGAAAGGAAGAGCAGCGGGGAATCCGCGACTACAGCCAATCGCCTCCGAGCGTCGATGGACGGATCAAAAATATGAGCTTCTCGCATGAGAATTGCACGTACACAAAACTCTCTCATAAAGTTTCACGCGCCAATGAGAGATGTAAATTTATGCCCATCGACTGATATTTCTGCGGGGATTGACTGATGGGACATTCCGGCAAAAGCGCGGCAAACCACGATGGCGCGGCGGCAGCGCGATGGAGGAAGATCCCGCGAGATAATGGCTGAGTTATATCCCCGACATTCGGATGGAACATTTCGCGAGAGGATTCGTTACCAGCGCTGGACGATCATTTTTGTAATCATATGTACGTGAAATGCATAAAGAGAATATTAACTGATCGAGCGGCACAGACTAGGCTATATAATATTGTCAAGAACATTGTAATTATTTAAAAAAAATTTTTTTTTACACATGATATTTTTAATGTGAAAAAGATCGCGCGAATAAGATTGTTATGCAGATAGTTCTTCTAAGAAGATGAATTATTACCATTTTAATTTAAACATGTAGGAAAAAATAAACAATTAAAAAATCCAGCAAGAAAGCAAGAGAAAGAGAAAATATATAATTTATTGCATAAATAAAAAAATAGTGATTAAAACGCTGTAAATTCTAAGATGACAATTATGTAATTATGATTTTTTTGTCACTAGAGATATACCAAAATAACTTATTTTGGAAATAAAATAAATTAAATTTTGTACATGTGATATTTTAATTGTATTTGAATTGTGTTTATATTCCTTTATACTTTTCACATTTAAAATGAAAAAAAAAACATATGACTTGCAGGAAGAGAGAGAGAGAAACATCAATAAACAAGAATAAGTTATAGTTAAAAACCGATCTAATTATTTGTACCGACACATAATACAAAATATGACGATAAAATTCAAGGATATGACGAGTCACTTTCTCCCCAAAGGCGTCTGAAAATGAAAATGCGCATATCAAAGAGATACATGAATAGCAGCGAGAGACAAGCGCAAAGTCACGGGAATAGTAATAAAAGAGATCGCAGCTAGGCAATCTCACCGAAACAAACGTTTTAATCCAGAAAACGCAACGCTACTCTTCTCTCTCACTTTCATTCCACTCGAGGGTCTTTTCGCGCGTGAATATATATACCGAATAGGGTGGCGGGTAACGCGCGTGGGTGTTGGCGACGACGTATAATTTAAGGCTGCGAACGCAACGATTCAATTTCACAAGACCACGGAGCAGCCCGCTCGGGATACAAGCAAAATCAACTTGATTCGAAACCAGAAGAAAATAATCTCCTGATTTGTGCCGCGAATAAAATCGCAGATTCATATTTGCCCGTGACCGCGACTCACCGCCTTATCTGCGCACACGCTGGGCTGAAAACGATCGGAAGTTTGACGTCTCGTGCGATTCTCGCTCGCAATGTTGTCAAAAATATTCACCCGGCTACGGACGCCTACAGGAAGCTTTAACTTTGGAATGGGCGATGCTGGATTAGTCTGAAATAGCCGATATTACGTATATCAAGAGAGAATTTCGAGGCGATTCTCTCTGTCTCGTAGAGACATCAAGCAATTCTCGTGATTCTTCCAGTTTTTATCGCGATTTTGCCAACTTTGATATTTCTTTTTTCCAATGTCACATGAAAATTAAGCATTTTAAAAATTTATAAAAATATATAAAAGAATAAGATATGAAAGAATATCGGAATTCAATAGAATTCAATTATCTATATTAGACAAAAACACGAGAAAAAAATTAAGTGAGCAATTGGCAATAATATTTTAACAAAATATGTTTTCTGAAATTTGTGTAATATTAAGTTATTATTATGTTATTATTCCTACATATAATTCAATAAAAAGTTTAACACATTTATTTTATTTTGGGAAAAAGAGTGTGAATTTATTCTTTCAAATTATAAGTTAAAGATAAACATAATCTTGGGGGGGGGGGCGTATTGAGTTTTATATATTTTATACTGATAATAATCTCGTATAATTTAACGCGAATCTTCACGCGAGAGCGTTTATTTTATTCTAAAAGAAGACACAAATCCGTCGGTCAGATAATAAATTAAAGGAAATACGCCAACGCGGCAATCATTTATTAAACTTGTAAATTACCTTTTATGAAATCATCTAACGAATGTAAAAATAACATTATTCTTTCTCTCTCTCTCTCTCTCTCTCTCTCTCTCTCTCTCTCTCTCTCTCTTTCTGTTTGTCCGTATGTGTGTATACTTGTCATTAAATTTACCATTACGAAAAATTGCAAATTATACATGAGATCGAGTATGAGCAATTGAAAGAAAGTAATGCGATCGCGAATTCGGCCTAACGTGAGAACTGAACAAGTTGCGACCAAACAAGGTGAAGCCGAGATATCCGAGGCCGAAGAATCATGTCATACATACATGCACACGCCAAAGCACACGCACGTCTTGATTCATACATTTCTATATACCGACATATATATATATATATATATATATATATATATATATATATATATATATATACAGATTTCTATATAAATACATTTGTATACATATACATGCACACGCGCACACACGTATATACATATGTATACACATCGAGGCGCTCCATCTCACCGGGGCTCATATAATTGCTGGCATCCATAACGCTGATGTATTTATGGCATTAACTCGCCTCTTTCTCGTACGCTGCCGCCCCCGACCCATCCCGCTACGACCATGCCCGTACCCGTCATGCAACCACAAGTAGAAATAATTGGTTGAAAACAGCGCGCTCTCAGGCGGCAATATATCCAGCTTACTCCCCGCTGTCGCATCGCTTAGATCACTTCCCCGCCACCAAAACTCCCTGCCATTCCTGCCTCTTTCATTCTCCACCTTCCTCTTCTTCGAGGCCGATCTCTCTTGTCCCGCAATCCCCTAGTAACCTTTCTTCGCACAGCCGTTTCTTCGATATATCCCTCCCTCACTACCGCGTCATCGTTTTTCACTTTTATTTCTTCTTCTTCCTCTTCTTCTTCTCCTTCTTCGCCTTCGTCTTCTTCGCCTTCGTCTTCTTCTTCTTCCTTCCACTGGAGTCCTCCCATCGTCTCACCTCGTCCCGCTCATTTGAATAGCTCTTATTTATGAAAATTGAATTGAATGCTTCTCATTTATGAAGGTAATTGGTGCCTGTCACGAGGCCTGCTGTAGGATATCCTACTTTATACGCGGATAAGCGACGATAATTATTCTTGCAATTGAATTTATTTCTATAAGTCTCGTTCTCTTCGGTCGTGCTCGCGCGGCCACCGATACGCCAATCGTTCAACCCCTGTAGCGATGCTCGCTGTCGCGTGCTAGAGATGATGCGTGATAAAGATGCTAAGATCCATTCGATGGAGAATCTACATCGATTTTTGTACGGTCATCGAGAGATCTTCTCGGGGCAGATAGCAACAAACGGGATCCTAAACCGAATACCGCGAACAGAACCAAATTAGCGGCAGAGCAGAAGGACTATTGATCTTTGACAATCGCTGTTCGACCGGTATTTATTGATGTTTCAATAATTAACAGTGTGTTATGTAATCAATTGCCGATTGTTGCGAATATGCGATATTGTTGTTAATTTATTGTCACCAGTTGAAATTAGCGGAATATGCAATAATCGACGAGTGCGTATTTTCATATAATCATGCTTTTATAACTCTCCTTATGCTAACAAATTTTACGATAATAAAAAATTTTGCTCAGCATAAAACACATGCATTTTTTAATCGTGTTTTATCCGTCGTGTATATTATACATATATACATGCATATAACCGTTATATATATGTATAATACATTTTTTCAATTAATTGAAATCATTTATTCTACTTCTATTAATTATTTATTCTTGAAACACGATAAAAGTTTATAAACATGTTTCCTTATATATGCCCAAATTTCTATATTGTAATTACATTATTGTTAATCGGACAGAGGTTACCGAATCATAGTGTATCGAATTCTTAATATTTGAGAGAAATGAATGAGAGCAAGAGAGAAATGAACAAGAGACTGAAGATTAAAGAGAATCAAGATACAAAATATGTATATCAAGATAGAAATTTGTTTTCTCGATATTTTTTATTTATTCAAATGAAATAGTAATATTATATCTGTAAAGCAAAATATTAATCAATAAATAATAATATAAGCTTGGAATTAAAAATAATAAATAAATAAATGTTAACAATTTGAAAAATAATCTCGTTTATTTACAAAAAAATAAAATATATTAATAAATTTTATTTTCTATGACTGCCCGTTTAAATTTAAGTTTATGTTTTTATTTTCTATAATTCTCCACTATAAGTGCATGTGCAGTCCACATGGTGTACGTATGTGCAATGTGCTTATAAATAATAAGAAATACAAATATATGATATGATTTAAAGTTCAAGAAATGCAATTTTTTAACTTTACGATTGTAACAAAATATCACAAGAATAATCGCAAGAATCGGCACAGCGCATATATGCGCGTTCAATAATTTTAATATCGCTGCTGTCGTCTCTGATTACCGGTATAGGCTGTCGTTCTTCGGATGAGAGCACTTCCCCTAACAGAGAGGATTCCTCCGGAATCGCTGGCCAAAGCGTCACGTAACGCGAAAATTATCGTTCCCCGATTGTCGCGTAATGCGTTTCGATGATTTCAACGAGACGACGAAAGGCTTTATTATCTTGTCTTATTAAAATTGCGCGCCCAGTAGCGCGGATACACACGAGATTATTTCATCGTTGGCTGTAAAACTATTGTCCGACATCGTAATTGAAAAGCTTATTCTTGTCTCCGCACTAGCGAAGAGACAATCGCGATACTTTAAAAAATTGCGCGGATTTATTTCAATCAGCAGTTAACAATTCGATATTTACAAGCGAGATCACGGCGATCTTATGAAAGATGTTTCTTTAAGTATATTAATTATATTTGGTTGATTTTGAGATATTTATATTCTACAAGTACTTGGATTAGGCTATAGACATAGTGTTATAAAGATTTTCGGAGATATTTTAAAATTCGTGACAATTAGTTCATTGCGAATTAAAAATAAAAGCTATTTAGCAAATAGCTAGGAAAAGTTCAATTTTGTGTACAACTTAAACGTTCTCTATATCCAGAGAATATCGAATGAATAAGCGAATGACGTTTCACGAATTAGTCTAAAAAACGATGACGAGGTTTAACATTTAAAAAATTGACGTTTAAAACACGATGACAGCAAAGATTTGATATCATTCTAGAATTAAGAAAACGTGACAGTGAGTTTAATTAGCGATTTTATTTCTTTCGGTAGTATATAAATAATTTTAAAAATTCAATAATTTTAGAAACTCCTCTAGACATTTTCGCTTCAATCGTACACGATTGATTTTATCATGCTCACCAAAATAAAATTGAATAAAAGCATGTCTTTTTCCGTTAGCCAGTTCTCACTTCAATTTGCGATATTTTACAAGCAATTTATATTATTTTTCTGTCAATTTTTTAGCGTATCGTAAAACTGTTGAGAACATACGATTACGAGTTGGTGCGATCCTTTATTGCATTCCCACGGAGATTACACAGCAGAAATATCTATGTGGTTAAACTAGTTCTGAAGTGAATCAATATGCATAAATAGATTGAATGTTTTAACGTGCGAACATTTAATATAACTTTCTTAACATAAATTTTCTAATCAATTCTTACATTATGCTAAAATTAACAGTACTCTGTTTCTAGGTCTACATTAAATAAATAAAATGCATTGATGCATTAACAGTTCTGCAGTTTCTTAGCAATACATAACTTTTCTCTTTAGTCAAAATTTATTTGGAAAAATTTGATCTGTTAGAATTTTCTTTCTTTCTTTCAATTAGCTTCCTTACTTTTATTTTCTTTCAATATCGTTCATTTTTAAATCTATTTAGTTTTAGTCTTGAGAGATAAGAAATTATTTAAACTAAAATTAAAGTTGAGAGAGAGAGAGAGAGAGAGAGAGAGAGAGAGCAATGAACAGATTATTACATATTTTGCAAACCAAACCGTTACGAACAATATTTCTCGAACATGAAAACTACGACCACCAGTTTCTCGAGCGTTTGTCGGGGAAGTCACGATCGCCCCGGCGTCACCCAGAACTCCTCTACGTCATTAAGCACCCCGATGCGGCCGGTGTCTAATTAAGCGAGACGTTAAGTGGGGGCGTTCGATAAAGCGGGACCGTCCGATAAATTCAATTCGTTGGACAGCCAGTTAATACCCGCAGGACAGAAGGGAAGAAAGAGAAGGAGAGGGAGGGGAGACAGAATATATCGCGCGTTTTTCAGAAAGGTCTCATTTTGCAGACAAGAGAGGCGAAGGATGACGGACCGAGCCGAGAAATCGACGACGATCCATGGACAACGACAGACGAGAGAGATGGCAGCGAACGAAGCCGAGGGGAGGGGGTGGCTTTTCTGCGCTTCCCTCGCCTTCTCTCGTATAGAGAAGCGGAGATATGCAAACGTCTTGCCGCACGACGGTTCAACATAACTCAGACACACATATGCGAGGGATACGACGCACACGGTCGCGGCAAACTGAGGACACTATAAACCTCGATACCGGGCAAATAAAATCCCGGATTTACAGTCCTGATACCGAACGAGACAGTCCTGTTCTGTCCCGATGCTGTCCTGTTTGTCGCTGTCACGCGGTGTGGGTTGGCTCATCAGTGATGGCCATGCGTCCCGCAGTATCTTTTCCCTCGACGCACCAGCTCGACGACCAGCCAATCTCAGACCTAAAGCGCAACATGCACACCAAGATGCGTGCATTCATCGTGCTCGGTTTACACACGCAATAAAGTGACTCGCCGATTTCTATGCACGAAAATCGACACGTTGGGAGTTGTCGCGCCGTTCTCCTTCTTGATAATAATTTTTACCACGCGATAGGCATTCAAACAGTACGTTACATTTCATGAACTGCTGAAAAAATTGCATGATATAATCTAATGTGATAAAAAAAACATATAGTGAGATTGTATAGATTCATTTCGGGACTTTCAATTGATGACTTTTTGCTAAGGGTTTCCTGTTCGATGATAACGGTATTGCAGAAAGCGTGTCCCACAGACAGTATCTGAAAAAAATGCAATCTGAGAAAGAACTGTTAGATTTTCTACAAATAATGAACTCTGATATAATTGAGTACTTAACGATCTGCGTAGATACAACCAGTCTGATTGTCATTGAAGCAGGAACACGATCCGTTGTAATCATCCGCATTTAATTGCATAGCGACCTCCGTGCTTTGATCGCCGTGCTGTGATACGCCGACCCTTCAACTCAATCCTCTAATGTAAAAGCCTCTGTTCCTGATATTGTGTTATTGCATATTTTACATAGTTTATATATCTGCAACAAAGTGCACTTCTATCGACTTGACTCGGCGGGATTAAGGACGAATATGTTGATAAGCTTGACAAAAACCTTAAAAAATTGTACAGATAAAAATTTTTTATATTGTATACATTTTATTTATATCAAATATATGTATAGTGTATATAAAAGATATATACACAAATTTTTTAATTGACAGCGATAGTTTAAAATTCTCTTTATTTTTTTACTCTTAACACACACGCATATATATACATGCATATATATGTATATACATATAAAATTTATATATTTATAAAAGCAATCTGGTTTTAATTTATATTCAAACAATATTATAATGTTATTTACAATTAAAAATAGAAAGAAAGAAATAAGAAAGATATACGAAAAAAAAAATATTTTAAATTTAATTTGCGTAGAGATAAGTTGTAGAAAATTATGATTATAAATTAATAAAAATAGTTATAACTTTAAATTAGAGAGAGATAAATCGTAAGTTGTGTTGTCGCCATTGTATATGAAATGAATACATTTTTGACGGAAAATTAAATGAATAGACTTTATTAACTCATCGAAAAAGATAGTAAATATTATATCACGTTACAAATCTATACGCTTCGAGGTCAGTGATCCTCTTCAAGGATATAGCGGGCAGTCAGATTCCTTCCCACGGGAACACCAGTTACAATCGATCCTGATGGTTGGAGGATGGTACTCGGCCAGGTTCTGCCGCGCGCGTCTCTTCTTCCGATTTTCGAATGTACGTTGATTTGTCTGCGTCTTGGGAGTAGCGTGAGCGCTACCGAGCGAGGTGATGAATCAGGCATCGTTCGTCGTCCACGTCGTGGCCTGTACTCACCCTCGCTCGACATTAGCCGCGAGACTACTCCATCAAGCGAGCCAGACGATACGACTGTGTGCCCATTGGAAGCTTATTCCTCTACCTCTTCGTTCTCGTCCCCACGGGAATGCCAATGGTCATTTTCACCTATCCTGGATTTGCAAAAATGCCGTCTCTCACTTTGTCCGTGGTTGCGCGAAAAGTTATAATTTTACAAATAATTAATCGGATATTCGATGAAAAACTAGAGTATTGATTCATCCCTCGAAGGGAACTCGTTAAAACTAACGATTAGAACCAATAAAATTTCAATGACTTAGATTTTGATTCTGTGAAAATAATCTCTGTTTGTACAATGTAAATGGAAGATAAGCTTATAATGTAAATTATATTTTTTTGTAAAATTATGAATATTATTTTTATTTTTTGTTTATATATTTATACAATATATATTTGCATCAAAGATACTTTAATATTAGTCTCTAATAAAATTTCCTTTTATTCTTGTGTAAATAATTTTTTATCTTTGAAATTTGTAAAATACTATGGAGATCATAATTAATTTGCGTTTTCGAAAGAATACAAATAAAGGAAAAGATTTATATTCTTATAAATTATCTTATGTGATTAGGGGCTATAAATAAGCGTTCTATATTTTCTTTTCTTTTTCATATATAATACATAAATACGAGCATTGTATACGAATCTTAGATAAAGCATATTGGTATAGATTTCGAAAATACATATAATTAAAACGCGGTGTATCTTATTATATGTATAAAATTTATGTAATGTATAAATCATCTGCCGTATATGTATAAAGAAATGCGCGTAATATGTCACATATAATATATGCCTAATTTTCTCAACTAGGCTCATATGCGCCAATTCTTAATTGTCTATTTTTTACTAAGTTAATAAATATCAATGTGTTTTGAGTTTCGTTTTCAACATTTTTCAACATTTGATAAAAAAAATAAACATTTTATTAAACATATTACTAAATTTTTATTAAATATTAAATTTTAAGTAATAACACATTTTTTATTAATAAACGTATATATAAAATTTCGTTATGCTTTTTTTGTAAAACATTTGCCTGTTGTTATTAAAACAATTTTCAATTAACGAATTATACGCACATCTTCATCTTTGTATTTAAATTATTGAAAAAACCATTATTATCGAAACTTAAATGAAAATTTATGCAGACGTAAACGCTCGTGTCAGCAATGCGTAGGTGAAGAGATATACTGTTGAGCAAACATCTACCCGGTAATGCCAACTTGGTTAGTTTGTCGCATCGCATCTTTGTTGCGGAGAATACTATAGCATTAAAGAAAAATATGGTGGAGAATATCTCAGTTGGAAAAAAAGGCTCGAAGGATTGATTTTACATCAAGCTTAAACGCTTGTTGCCACATCAATATGATTGATGATTTGCATTGCATTAATTTAATTTGGATATTCTCTCTTTCTCTTTCTCTCTCTCTCTCATTATTCCTAATTTAATAAATAGATAATTGATTCTCCATATTTTTAATTTTATCTTTAATCGCTTCATATTTCATATGCATAAATATATCATTATGTGACAGATTGTTAATCAATTTGAAATAATTTATTCTCCTTTACAAAATTTCATTGCACAAGTTATTGCATTATGTAATAATTTATTAGAACTTTATTTATAAGCATGTATTACTTGCAAGTTTTGTTCGTCCAATATTAATTTCTAAAATTTGGAATAAATTGGAATAAAATGAAATTGCATTATCGTGTGAATTATACAATTGCAAAATATTATACAAAATGATATATAAGTACTTTAGTTATCATATCTTTTCGATAATTATTATCAAGATGTTCTCGAAAAATGCAAAAATGCACAAAATGCACAGTAACAAACGATGATTTTGCTTTGTGTCATATTGAATCATATCGAATCATATCATCATATTGAATTTAAAATAAGCCAAAGGTATAATTTTATCAATCTGAATGAAAGAAAAGAGTACAATACGAAGAAGCGTGAAATAGATCGTTCTCTCTTCCTTCCTCTTAGGCTCATAAGTAAATAAAGCCCACGAGAAAATACCGCAGTAGAGTAGTGTGCATATAAATAGGTGCATATATATAGATCGTTCGTATAAAAATGCTTTCTCTTTTTGTGTGTGTATACACGCGTGTGAGATAGAGATAGTATATAGTAGAGAGTAATAATTAAATTAAATTGGGGATGCAATTTCCGAATCGTATTGATATGGCAGTAGACGTTTACAAATCTATGCTTCCTCTTTCTGTGTGTGTGTGCGTGCGTGCATGCGCGTATGTGTATAAGAGAGAGAATTATCATAAAAAAGAGTATTTATCTATACAATATATTGTATTTATACAAAATTTTGCGAGATCAAAGCGAAATTTTTGTTGCATTTGATATTTTATATAATTATTTCTTTTATATTTCAAATTTTATTGGATATGTTATCTAGCAGAATAAATAAATAAATATATATATATATATATATTTCAATAATGTATTTGCACATTTTCGTGAAGAAAATTTTTATTCTTTTTTTATTCGCGTATTAAACCCAATGAAATTTTTTTATCGTATAAAGAATAAGATTGTTCTTAGATGTAATGATGTTTTATTTTTATATGTAATATGCGCTGTTTCATATTTATTAACGGGTTATATGGTGACATACAAAAATAATTAATCTACAATAAAAATACAAATATTTAGGAAAAACAACAAAACGGATAAAAAGTATAATACACGAAAGAAAAAAATTAGTAAATAAGCAAATATAAAAGAAAATAGAGAAATGTAAAAAAACTGAAGATAATATAATGTACATAATGTATGTATGCAAGTTGTGAAAGGATTCACTTTCGTAAAGTTTAAGATACACGGATCGTACATCGATGATTAACGATCTATTCCAATTTCGCATGTCGTGTTTCGTATTTTTTGCCGACAATTAAAACTGAAGTTCCCAGTCACCATCAAATCATTAGCATATTATTGACATTTATCAGGGCGTCGCATCAGATTTTATTCTCTCAAATAAGACCCTGTTCATAAGTTAGAAAATGCCTTTCCCTGACTTGGTGATACTTCATTCGTTATTAACTATGTAATTTTGTATTCGCTATGAAAAATCTTTTCGATCAATTATTTTTTCATTGGGATGAGGAAAGGAAAGGATTTGCGTGCGATAAGCGCTCATAAATTCGCTGATTTATCATTGATCGAAGGAACATTTTTATAAATATCTTGATAAATATTTTGTTTTATTATTTGAAGTTGAAGTTGAATTATTTACCGTTTTATGGATTACCGTTACTTCTCATAATTATAAGTCTATTTTACGAAGCAAACCAACCTGAGCATTCGAATCGTTGCTCCAATTCAATCAAAGATAAAATTCAAATCTACTATCTTCTCTTTGCATTTGACGAATTGTTGGAATAAAATGTTAGTTTTACAATATTTTATAAGCTTTGAAAACAATACGATACATATTTTACCGCAAAAGCGACAAAAACAGAATCGTATATAAAACACTGATACGCATCGATCATCGATGTCTGTGTAATAATTAAAAATGCCACATTTCATCCAACACATTTCAAGCAAATTTGTTTATAAAAAAAATTTAATCGATGATATTTATCATTAATTACGGCGACGAATCCGCGCGGATTTATCGCACGTTTCGCGGCTGTATTTCACTGGCTGGTTGCCGTATATTTCAAAGGAAAATTTTCCACTTTTTTCAGTTATCCGCTCAATATCAGCACAGACATAAAATGTATCATCACCGTTCGAAACGGAAGGAACGCTACCGCCATCACGCATCCGAAAATTAATCGGCGTGGGCGCAGCCGATAACGAATGGTGGTCCCGCCAAACGGCCAGTATATTTTACTTTGCTCTCCAATGTCTGTTATTTTGTGCGCATTCTGGCCATCCGCCCGGCACGATTTACTCGCCGAGTTCGATCAGGAATTTTCGAGTCGCGCGCACGACCGGACAAATACTCGCGAATCCATTAAAAAATTGCTGTCGATCGAACTGCGATTGCTTTCGAGTTGCGCGCGTGATGATTGTTTCTCGATGGAACGGCAAACGTTAATATCTGTTTTGCATGTGAAAGAGGTGTCGTTGCGTATCTGACAAATCTGCGTGTCCTCTCTCGCTTGTTGCCTTCTTGCATCTCACGTTCTACTCCCGCACCTGATTCCTCTTATCCGACACGCCGCTTGTTTATTGGGTTGCGAGCTATAGGCGCGTCATGTGGTCTAAAATAAACACGTGTATGTACATACATACAACATCATACACGTACGCATTGAGTCGCCACTTACACGATTTCATGATGAAGAAAATGCGTCTATGTTCTTGTAACTTGTATTTTTTGATAAAATAGTTTTTGGCTTTCTTGTTTTCCTGTATGACATTTCTTCAAAGTAATGCGATAAAGTAATAACACAATCGTCACTAACGTCAGTAAAGAAAGTTAATACGATTTTGCATATTTTATATTATTACGTTTTGCCATTTGAAGATGTAATTGTGAAATGTATTGAGAATGTTATAATACGTTATTGAATGTTTATGCAAAAAATAATTAATACTTATACGCACGCAAAATTTAAAGAAAAATTAAAAATTATAAACTTCCAATTGTAATTTAATTAAAGCAGAAACATTAACGATTGTTATATATTTACCATCATAAAAAAGATTTAAGATCAGAAAATAACTTTGTTATAAATTAATAAAAGAATGATTTTGTTTCTATAAAAATACCTTAATCAGTTAACTTCTTAAATGTAAGTATTTTAAAATTCATAATTGTTTGATACGAGATCTATCACCTTAAAGAATTTTTTCACTATACACATGTTATTTATTTTACACGTTAATTTTATCTCATTATTTTTTCTAAAAAAATATAATAATGTCATGTACTGTGAGAAAAACTATATCAATCATATATATATATATATATATATATATATATATATATATATATATATATATATATAAAGATTTATAATATATATATTTATATAACATAATTACATATATTAAATATATATATATATATAAATTTGAAATTTAAATTTTTAAATTTAAATTTGAAATTTAAATATTTAAATTTTTAAATTTAAATTTTTAAATTTGAAATTTAAATTTATAAATTTAAGATTAAAAAATTTTAATTTAAATTTTTAAATTTCAAATTTAAATTTTTAAATTTTTAATTTAATTTTAAATTTAAAATTTGAAATTAAAAATATTTAAATTTAAATTTCAAATTTAAATATTTAATATTTAAATTTCAAATTTAAATTTTTAAATTTGAATTTGAAATTTAAATATTTAAATTTTAAATTTAAATTTTTAAATTTAAATTTGAAATTTAAATATTTAAATTTTGAAATTCAAATTTTAAATTTAAATATTTAAATTTCAAATTTAAATTTAAAAATTTAAATTTAAAATTTAAATATTTAAATTTCAAACTCAAATTTGAAAATTTAAATTTGAAATTTAAATTTTTAAATTTGAATTTGAAATTTAAATATTTAAATTTTTATATTTTGAATTTCAAATTTTAAATTTAAAAATTTAAATTTTTAAATTTTGAAATTCAAATATTTAAATTTTAAATTTAAATTTTTGAATTTAAAAAAAATTAAAAGACGGGGTGCTAAGCGGATTATAAATTACGATTTTTTTAACATAAAAGTGGCTACATCTCGGAAACGACTTATTTTCTATGTTTATACAGCTTTTTTTCCTTCTTTTTGAGTTCCGAATTACTTTCCGAAGTACTGCGGGCGATTTTCCGGACATCCTGTATGAAGAAAATTGAATAAAATGTATGTATAATCTAAATGTTATCATCACAAAAGTGATTTATCGTTAAACAATTCATTGCATTTAATTTATCTCAATAAATATATTTTATACATCTTATTTTTTGAATTAATGAAAAATTCAATTTTGCAATTTATACTAATAAAAAGAACTTATTTTGATAAACTTTTTATTGATATTTCAAAGTAATGCATATTGTGCATGTCAATTTGTTTAAATCAAATAAATTTCTTCTCAGTGTATATTAAATGTATAAATTTTTATTAAAAAGTACGACTTTAATATTTATTTCCCTCTCTCTCTCTCTCTCTCTCCTCTCTCTCTCTCTCTCTCCAATTAGAAAATATTAATCTGTTTGATAGACATGTTAAAAAAAGTATTATTTATATATAATTTCTTTCGAGAATCTTTTCTTTGTTCTGTGATGGAATCAAAGTTGAACGTACAAAGAAGTACAAAGAAATGGCGGTTGAATATCCCAGCAGGTCAAGATGAGAAAAAAATTGAGAGAAAGAGAGGAGGAGAGAGAGGAATCCATTTCTCGCTTCATTCACCTACCGTCTACACATACTCCGTTCTTTCAGTTTGTGTAACTCTGGATCGACGCAAATGACAGATGGCGTCTGCGTCGCTCGATTGCGCGTCGTTTTCCGCCATCTTTAAATATAGTAAAACCATTATCGGAGTAAAGCGTGTGGTGGCGTGGTTTCGTGGCTGACTGATAATCAGCAGGTTCCGGTTTTGTGATTACGCGTTTGATTCTTATATATCTGTCAAGAAGTGGATAGTGTCGAATTTTTAAGTTTAATGAAAGATTAGATGTGTGTGTGTGTGCGCCTAAAAGTTAACAAGACTAAACTTTAAAAAAAGTCAAGAGAGATCGCAAGCAAATAGAAAAATTGCTAAATACGTTGGAAATCGTAATATTGTGTGCCTAAATAAGACGGAATAAAGAAGAAAACCTTTGTCGGAGCTTAGAGCATTGGTGGGTCATTTCAGCGTACCGTGGTACTGTATTCCTTAGCTCGAGTTTAATAAAGAAAAGAAAAAAACTCGCTCTCTCTTTCTCTCTTGAGTTATTGCTGCAAATCGAGTACTAATCAAAATGCCGAGTTATTGTTGCTTGCACTGAAAGATTTGCAAATAATCTGAGGTAACAAGCCCAAGGTGCACAAACTCTGGTTTAGCATAATTCAGTTATTAGTAACTTATTATTAATTACATTATTTTTTTTAAGTAAATATATATTTTCAATAGCAGGATATAAATGATTCTTTACCTATTAGTCATCTTTTCTGCATATTTTCCTTCTCTCTTTACTTGCTTATTTATGTGGGAAAAGAACCATATGACACAATCTTCTAAACGAAAGCTTGGAATTTAATCTCAGAAACTGCTGATTAGAATTCGTCCATTCAAACATTTCAACAAAGTTATTTGTCACTTGTGTTATTTCTAAATTTGAAATATGATTAACAATTTTTTTCACAAGCAGATAGAAAATTCTCCTATTCCATCTATATATTCATTCTATATTAACCTTTCTATTAACTACGTTGCTATCGTTGTAATATATAATTATATTGTAAAAGTAAAATAGGTATATGTGGACAATTTAGAGAATCCTATCTCATTTGCAAAACTCTGGTCACATATTTTGTTATACACTTTGTCACGCAACATTTTTACGCATTTTATTAAACAAACGACACATCCCCCATCACATTCACTCAGTTATACTATTATGAAATTAATTGTGTGGATGACAGATATAAAAATATATACCTTCTCTCATGTATATATATATGTGTGTATATAGTTTATACATGCGCGCATACATAGCTTCAATGGCGTCAACTTCTTGTCACATGACCGATTTTAGTTTGTTCATATCCGAGGACAGATGGCGCTGACACTGCCTCCCACTTTCAACGTTGTTTTCAGAGACGCTTTCCTTCACACATGCGCGTTGAATGTGACCTCATTGAAGTAGCAACTCGTAAGAAAAAGGGCGCTTTTGGATCCTCTATTTCTAGAAACAATTTGAAAATAACCAAAGGAAATATATATTTCCCTCGATATACATATGAGATAATTGCAAAATTTTTCTTAGATTTGTAAAATATATATATATATTGATGTCTGTATTAAATTATATCAATATTAAAAATATTAAGATTTTTGCGCCTATATGCCGCATACATACATCCCTGAATTTCCTTGCCACTGTGCTGCGCTTGCGCGAGGGAGAGCGTCTCCGAGAACAACACTGCCCACTTTTTCAAGAGAGAATTTGTGCATCTTGGACGAGCCGCGGAATCGTGTCGTGATACAGTAAGTCATTGCACGAAATTGAAACTCGTTCGGAAATATAGCGCGTTGCGCTTGTTTATGTATTGAATGTATCTGTTTTCGCATAGAGAGATAATTCGTGCTAGAGACGCAAGAGTGGCATGTCCAAAGAATTATCGGTTCGAACTTGGTTCCGAGTCGATCACTAGATACGAACATGCGCATCGATATCGAGTAAAACTCTACGAGGTGCATTCTTTTCATTTGACGAAACATTTGACATTTTTCTGCTTCATATTCTGTGAATTTGTCAGCCTTCTTTCTTTTCGTGCCGTGATGTATCCCTTTCGGCCACTTTCTCTCTCTGTCTCTCTCTCTCTCTCACACACACACACACGCACACATCAATCGCCTTTCCCTTCGCCGCCGCGCTCTCCTCTCAATCTTGTCGATTGTCAGAAAGTGATGACACATTGCATTTTCATAGTCCTCGTATAGGCGCATGCATCATCCTCTCTGCATTCCATCGCGCTCCCATATTTTGCGGCTACACCCGACGAGTGCAACGGCACGACGCATATTCGATCATAGTCGGCAGCACCCACGAGTCTTTTGAAGCTGTGGACGCAAGAGTGCGAGAGCGAGAACGAGTCAACGAGTGAGCATGATAGAGAGAGGGTAGGAGGGAGGATACAGAAAGAGAGGGAGAGAGAGAGAGGAAGAAAGAGAGAGAGAGAGAGAGAGATAGATTCTTCGATCGCGCCCACATTCCGCGCTGGAACATCTCGCCGGAACGGGATTCACTGACCCAGCGTAGTGTCGCGCATCTTATTGCAGATTCTCACGAACGTTATCGACACGCGCAAGTAGATATTTGACAAAGGTATGCGAATTTAACGCGACTTTTCAGGCATTTTTTGCTTTCAACTCTCAAAGATCTCGAGTGACGCATTAATATCGAAATCGACAATTCTATGCGACTCGGTCTCACCTCGACTGATGGAAGCGTTTCTTCGCGCTAGTCTCTCTTTGCATTCTTACGAGCATTTCTTATTGCATAATTCAATGCAAATATCTATCCAAATCTTGAGATCAATGATTTACATCATAAAATAGTATTTAGAAACTTGTAGATTTCTATTTTATTCATTGCAGACGCAGAGATAACTATTCCTCGGAGACATGAGTTATCCAATGTCGTCGAATCAGTCTAGACCAAGTAAGTCAATTGTTTATGCGATTCAATCTGATTAGATGTGCCAAATTTGTTATTTATGTATTTACACTTGTCTGAATTTCAGTGTCCCAAGGAAATTATCAGGGCCCAGGCGATTTGCCTATGGGTTCTGCAAAAGAACAGACATTGATGTGGCAGCAAAATTCCTATATGAATGATTCAGGCATCCATTCTGGCGCCGTTACTCAAGCACCATCTTTGTCCGGCAAGGAAGATGAAGAAATGGAAGGGGATCAATTAATGTTTGATCTAGATCAAGGGTTTGCACAGGGTTTTACACAGGATCAAGTTGATGGTGAAAGAGAGATTACATTATTTTTTTAAATTAAATTATTACTACACAAAATGAAAGATTGTACATTACGATTATGATTGATCTTTCAGAAATGAACCAACAATTGAGTCATACTCGGTCGCAACGTGTACGTGCTGCTATGTTTCCTGAAACACTAGAGGAAGGTGTAGAGATACCTTCTACACAATTTGATCCAGCACAGCCTACCGCTGTACAAAGATTGGCTGAACCAAGTCAAATGCTGAAGCATGCTGTTGTCAATTTGATTAATTATCAGGATGATGCTGATCTCGCTACGCGCGCTATTCCCGAATTAATCAAGCTTTTAAATGATGAGGATCAGGTGGTTGTTTCTCAAGCAGCTATGATGGTACATCAGTTATCTAAAAAAGAAGCTTCCCGCCATGCTATCATGAATAGTTCGCAAATGGTAGCTGCTTTAGTGCGCGCCATTTCTAATAGCGACGATTTAGAATCGACAAAGGCTGCGGTCGGTACCTTGCACAATTTATCACACCATAGACAGGGCTTACTAGCAATTTTTAAGAGCGGTGGGATTCCCGCGCTTGTGAAACTGCTGAGTTCTCCAGTAGAATCTGTTCTTTTTTATGCAATAACAACTCTTCATAACTTATTGCTTCATCAAGATGGCTCCAAGATGGCTGTACGTCTTGCTGGCGGTTTGCAAAAAATGGTTGCTTTATTGCAACGAAACAATGTCAAATTTTTGGCCATTGTTACCGATTGTTTGCAAATTCTAGCATATGGAAATCAAGAGAGCAAATTAATAATTCTTGCTTCGCAAGGTCCGATAGAACTTGTGCGTATCATGCGCTCTTATGAATATGAGAAACTGTTATGGACTACTTCGAGGGTGTTGAAAGGTAAATTATCAATATATTATAATATTTTTGTTGAATTATAATTAAATTACATTCTCTTTTATTAATCAATGATTCACTTTGTCTGTAGTATTATCAGTATGTCCGAGTAACAAGCCCGCGATCGTAGAAGCAGGTGGCATGCAGGCACTTGCTATGCATCTCGCAAATCCGAGTCAAAGATTAGTGCAGAATTGTTTATGGACATTACGTAATCTATCGGATGCTGGGACAAAAGTTGATGGACTTGATAACTTGTTACAGAGTCTCGTTCTTGTACTCGGATCAACAGATGTGAACGTCGTTACTTGTGCGGCTGGCATTTTATCAAACTTGACTTGTAACAATCAACGTAATAAAGTATGTCGAAATAAAGAAAAGTACTTTTTCGAGTATCTCTTATAATATCTAGTATATAAATAAAGATTTCTAAATCTTTTCAGGTTGCGGTGTGTAATTACGGTGGTGTGGACGCTCTCGTTCGTACAATTATCAATGCCGGCGATCGAGAAGAGATAACTGAACCGGCAGTATGTGCTTTACGTCATTTGACATCGCGTCACAATGAAGCAGAAATGGCACAAAACTCGGTTCGATTGAATTACGGTATTCAAGTTATAGTTAAATTACTTCACCCACCGTCGCGATGGCCATTGGTGAAGGCGGTTATTGGACTAATCCGCAATTTGGCTCTTTGTCCTGCAAATCACAGTCCATTACGCGATCACGGTGCAATACATCATCTCATAAGACTTTTAATGCGTGCATTTAATGACACACAGAGAGTAAGTTATGAATTACATGAAATTTATTATATATAAAATAAGAAATATTTTTTTTATATACATGGTATTTTTTATAATATTATAAATTGTGCAGTTTTTACTGAGATAAAATACACTTGTGTATGCTTATAAGTATTAATTATATAGTTTTTCTATCATTTAATTTATATTATCTTTCTTTTATTTTTTGTACTATTACGTGAAGATACTCTTTTTTAAATATTTTTCTAATAATTAATAATTACATATTATTATAATTTAACATATATAACTTTTTTAATGTTTTTTATTTGCAGCAACGTTCATCAGTTGCTAGTACTGGTAGCCAACAGACATCAGGTGCATATGCAGATGGAGTACGTATGGAGGAAATAGTGGAAGGTTCAGTGGGAGCACTTCATATTCTAGCAAGGGAATCCCATAATAGAGCGATAATTCGCTCACAAAACGTGATTCCAATTTTCGTACAAGTATGTATCGTTATTTTTAAAACGATTCTTTTTCTAAGTGCAGAATCAAATTTCTCTATTCTTGGATTGTTCCTTAGTTCTCAATCTATTTTAATTAGAGGCGTGCAAATCTGCTCTCACTCCCGCTCGTTCTCGACAGCGAGACTGGATTCTCGAGACTCAGATTATCGGGAGCGCTGTTATCGAGAATAGAGGCTCGAGAACGAGCGAGTCCCGAGTCTCGATGCCCTATTAGACGGAGTGGGAATAGAAATCTACCCCCACTCCGTCTAATAGAGCATCGAGACTCGGGACTCGCTCGTTCTCGAGCCTCTATTCTCGATAACAGCGCTCCCGATAATCTGAGTCTCGAGAATCCAGTCTCGCTGTCGGGAACGAGCGGGAGTGAGAGCAGATTTGCACGCCTCTAATTTTAATATCATATATACAGAATGGAAATATCGCGATGTGTTTTATATCTTTCACTCGCTTCTGTAATCTACATATAATTATGGTCACATAGTAAATGTATATCTAAAGAAGCGATTTCCAGCTAATCCAAGATAATACGAGATCAAGAATAATGAAAGAAAATAGAAGGATTCTGTATCTATCATCTTTTCTATTTTTTGAAAAATCTTAATGCAGCTTTTTTTCATGCAGTTATTATTTAATGAGATTGAAAACATTCAACGCGTGGCAGCTGGTGTACTTTGCGAACTAGCAGCTGACAAAGAAGGTGCCGAGATAATAGAACAAGAGGGTGCTACTGCTCCTCTGACGGAACTACTTCACTCTAGAAATGAAGGTGTTGCCACTTATGCAGCAGCAGTATTGTTTCGCATGAGCGAAGATAAGCCCCAAGAGTACAAAAAACGACTTTCCATGGAGCTGACGAATTCCTTATTCCGCGAAGACACAAATTTATGGAACAATACTGACTTCAGCATGGCCCCAGATCTCCAGGTATCGTAGAAAATAGATACAGTAATGCACATAAAATTATGTCTGCCGTGGCGAAATAGATTTACTTGCAAACACTATGTAACATAGCAAGCTTTAATTTTATATATGTATATATATGTATATGTATATATAGAAGCAGATTTTATCTTTTATAAGTAGTTATTTTCAAGTACTTGCCAGGAGTCAGGTTTGTAATGTCATATAAACAGAAATACATCATAGCATGAAGATATATTACATACAGTTAGGTGGTTACATTGTGTTTAGTAAATTGTGCCACGTTATGATAATAAAGTTTTTATTGCTCATAGAGAGACACCCTCTATCTCTTTCGTTATAACATTCAGGTATTTACATAAAAGTTTCCCTTGTAAAAGTTTTTCTCTTGCAAAATTAATTTTGAGCACAGCTGTTTATAAATCATGTTTACAATCTCATTATCTATGAATTCAAATTTGCATCATTAGTGTACTCGCAAGTGCATTCATTCATGTACTATATAATATTTAGTTCAGACTCTCTCAATTTTTTCGCTTTAAATTTTTATTATTATTATATTTACAAAAATGGTAGATATGTAATATGTCGAAACTAATTTCATGCAATTTTATATTGCTTGACAAGTTATAAATCTATTTTATGAACACTTTTGAAATGTATATTTCTCTTAAGCAAAAAAAAAGCATGTACTTTAATATGTATTAATATTAGCTACATCTTAAATTTTATGCTTAAGCTTTATATATAATTAATATCAAGATTTAACGTTATTTCCGCGTATCTTTATATCAATATTTATTCAAAAGTTGAAGGAAAGAGGCGAGACGATCGTGTGTCTAATAGAGCAATAAATCGCGAGATGCATTTAGACACTTTAAAATCTTAATTTATAGTTTGTACGATTATTAAGTGCATGGGAATGCATTTTGTCCCTTCTGCAGATGTTTTATTTAAAATTTGTTTTTTTTTTGTATCGTTATATTATTCACATAAGCTCTTTTAGTCCTTATTATTACCATACGAAACTTGCCTATAATATAGCGCATATCTGTCCGTATTTCGAGGTGTCATGACACGCCTTCCTTAGAAAATGTGCTTTGTGTTGATCTAAGCTACCTAATCTTCAGGACATGCTTGGCCCTGATCAAGGCTATGATGGTATGTATGGCCAAGGACCTCCTAGTGTACACAGCAGCCATGGTGGTCGGGGTTATCAACCGCAAGGTAATTTATAAATATTATCATCTCATTTTTATATCGAATGTGCTGTTTCCAAATATTCGATTTATTACTCAATCGAATGCAGAGAAAACGGAATTTGAAATGTGTATATATAAAAACAAGTCATTTTGCTTTCATAAAATGTATTTATTTATATATTGTTGCGCCTACGAGTCGATCTTGATCAATCTCGCAATTCATCGCTTATTCACAAATACTTGCGCCGAAAACAACAATGTTGTCTTATAAAAGGAACTTAATACAACTTTAATAGAGAAATAAGACTACAGAATACAGAACAGAAAAATATTGTGCAATAATTATAGAAAACATACGAAACATCGGAAAGATACATCCATATGACAGCAGTCGCGAAACTTGATAAGATGGAGACTCTTCACAAGATGTCCATCCTTTTTGATCAACAACTTAGTAACGTGCTCGGAAATTATCGCCTTCGAAGAGGTACAGATGAGCGGATATCAAATACCGTTAAAAAGAACTGCCAGACCGAAACCATTGACATCTGAATATTCAGATGTCAATGGACAAAACATAAGAGGTGCAACGATATATATATAAATATAATTGTAATAATAAATTGCATATGGGCGGCGTATGATACATAAAGCGGAATAATTTTGTATGTAATAATGCTATCTTATACGTCAATTCTCTGTGTCTTATATTTTAAAAATATATAAAGGAGATTATTAAATGGTTTACTATTCTTTTTAGTGTTCTTCTAATATAAAATAATGCATTTAATTGTATGTTATTTTAACAGCAGCTTAACCCATGGACTCTTAAATTAAAATACAGGCTATCAGCAGTATCTCACAGTAACATAGGTTTGATATTTGGTCTTTATGTATCGTTCTTGTTTTTGTTATCTGGTTGTTTGACATCTTCGATAATCGATTTTGACTGCATGTTTAATGTTACATTGCAAATTATCTTTTCTCACTCATAATTAAAAATGTGTCATTCAATGTATGCGTAGAGTGCTGTAATATTGTTTCAGGCATCTTTGTTTTTTTTGCATATACACATATATATTTACTCTTTTATTATTTTTCTTTTACTGTAATATGCACTTTATGATAGAGGAGTCACACATGTAGGAGAATAATATTTGTAAGTAATTAGTTAGTGATTAAATAAGAATTTTTTTAATTACTAGTGTTTGTTTTCCAAAAGGAACCATTATATAAATATTTATCATTAATTTTTTGAAAAAAAAATTGATAATGTAATTCTTTCTTTTTCTTGTTTTTAAAAAAAATATTAATAGTCATACTTTTCGTTTGTCTTATTATTGCAATGAAATATAATATAAAACTTTAATATTAATTATTATATCACTCGTTTCATTGTTATGTAATTGAAACTAAAGAGAGTTTAAGGTTTTTTTGAAATATATTAAAAAAGAATACATATGTATATATGTGTATATATATATATATATATATATATATATATATATATATATATGTGTGTGTGTATATATTCCACATGTATCTGTTTGATTAATTTAATATTATTAATAAGTGATTACTTTGATTATTAAATAATTTTTGTCTTACAGCTTGGCATAAGGTAGATTTATGATATAAGAACATGTTGTATAAATTAATTAGTAATCATCAAGTGTGATATATAATTATATGTAAATTATAATCATATAAATTATATATATATAATTTATATGATTATAATTCACAGAGAGAAGGGAAGATATAAAGTCATTTTTAGGACGCATAGCAAACTACATATCTTGTAACATTAAAAAATTGTAAAGCACTTTTCAAGTTATTGTGCTTCACTGATTAATAAAGTTCTGCACTTTGTGTGCAGTGTAATTATTGCATGAACAATAAATAATAGAATGTTTACAAAAGATATTTTTTTCATATAACAGGTTATGACCAGATACCAATAGACTCAATGCAAGGGTTGGAGATTGGTGGTGGATCGACGTATGGTGCGATGGACACTATGGACGTGGCGCACGAGGGTGATTTGAGCTTCGATCATTTGGAAGAGCTCCCTGCACCGCCGCAAGATAATAATCAGGTCGCGGCCTGGTATGATACCGATCTTTAAATCCATGCCATTCTGATGCAGTCGCCTTCGGATCCACATCCACGTAGTTCACGATCGTATCGTCGAACGGAAAGTGAAATATTCGCTAATCCATATCCGTATCGCCTGTATGTAATCGCCTAATATGATCATTCACCCGAGTATATAAACATTATATCGATGTATTAGAATTAAGGAAAACTCATGTAGTTCGTACACAACACATGTATCGTTTAATTGTCCGTACAAATAAACTGAATGATTAAACAAAATGCGTTTCTTATTGTGATGATTGAATATATAAGAATAAGGATCAATTCACACACATATAACAATCATTTTTGGTAATAATAATTACAACCTCTTGTATTCTGGAAATTAGAAGAATCATTACTTTTTAAATGATTTCAATTTAGATACTAATAGTACATTAAAATAAAATCGCGTTGTATAAAATTTCTTATGTTTTTAACGTTTAAACAGGAAAAAATTGTATGGATTTTAAATAATAATTCATCTTAAAAAAACAATTTATGAAGGAAATCATTAAGTATTAATTTTTGCAAGTAAGATACACGAATATTATTGATCCATTAAATATGAAGATTAAGGATCTTTTGTTTTAATATTAATATTCATACAATGAAAAGAATTTTGTAGGGAAAGACTTTTACTTGTCAAGTTTGACAAGCGCTAGTTGTGTTAGTTCTCAAAATAAAGTATTACATGTGATCACATGTGATGTTAGATACGCACAATTTGTCATTATTCCTTGTTTTCTGTTATGTTGATTGGACAAGGATGTGTATGGGGTACGGTCAGGTCATCAATCGTTGATCGACTCGCATGATATGTACTTGTGTGTAGATTACATGCTCCGAAGATTTATATTTTACATTAACGGTTGTTTCTTAACGCGACATGAGGAAAAGAATCCATACAATATTAGTTGGTTAATCAATATATATGTAGTATTAGTAATTTCAACTCTTGAATATATTCTAACATTAGGATACAGTGAAGATTATTGTATAAAATATATACATAAGTAGAGATGAACATTATTTTATATACTATATAGATAATATATTCTTATATACAGATATAATTATGTAATATATAGATAAATTTATTTGCAATTTTCGTCAATTATTTGGAGATTTTTTAGATAATGCATTATTTGAACAATAAAGTTGTATGAGTTGTATTAAAATGTAATTTTTACGAATACATTTCTATCTAAATAAGATTTATTGTATTTCTATTTGCGAGTATATTTACATTCTTGTATTTGTATTTCATTAGGAACGACGGATCACCGTTGTAATCGAGTCAGAATAATCGACAAATATGTATGTGGATATGAAGACGAAATATCAAGTATTAGAGAAAGACAAAAAGAAAGAGATTTTATACGTGTTATTCTATATATATATATTATTTTTAAGATACTAATATTAATATTGTGAATTTATATTTAATAAGACAAGTATCATATATCCATTTGAAGAAACCAGAAAATTACACTGAGATTTTTCAATATTTTTATATCAAAAATTAATTTACGTTAATTTGCTTTATACTTTTTAGATGTGTGTGTGTGTGTGTGTGTGTGTGTGTGTTGTGTATGTATTAGGTGGTAAATTTAATTCCTGCCGGTTTTTCGTCTCCAAAATTAATTTGTTTCGAAGAGAAGATGAATAAAATTAATCAAAGTAATTTCCTCCATTTTCTACTACTTTTTCCCATCTCTCCGTCAACAGGGCAATCCCACGACGATAGAACGCGGTGTCTTTCGAGGTGATCCATTCATCCATCCATTTTTGGACTTCTTCGTAAGTGGAGAAGTGTGTGTCCGTAAGTGCGTGTTGCATCGACCGGAAGAGATGGTAATCCGACGGTGCCAAGTCTGGAGAGTATGCTGGATGCGGGAGGACTTCCCATTCAAGCTCTAGAAGTGTCTGCTTCATGTTTTTCGCAATATGCGGTCGAGTGTTATCATGCAAAAGAATGACTTTGCGTCGATTGTTGGCTACGGATGGTCTTTTTTGCATCAATTCGTCACTCAATCGGCATAATTGCTGTTGATAGCGATCAGCTGTAACGGTTTCATTTGGACGCAAGAGCTCGTAATACAGCACACCCTCCTGGTCCCACCAAATGCAGAGCAAGGTCTTATGCCCGTGAATATTCGTCTTCGGCGTTGAAGTGGATGGTTGGCCAGGGTCCACACATGATTTCCTCCGCTTGGGATTATCAAAATAAATCCATTTTTCATCGCCAGTCACGATACGCCACAAAAAACTCTTTTTTCTTTGCCTGAGAAGCAAAGAAGTCGCGATAGACAAACGATTCAAAATGGCATTTTCTGACAACTCATGTGGTAGCCATATCCCTTCCTTATGAATTTTTCCCATGGCATGCAAGCGTTTTGAGACGGCCATTGGAGTAACGTTTAACGCTTTCGACAACTCTAAAAGCGTTTGAGCTGGATTCTCATCGAGCAATTCTTGCAGCTCAACATCTTCAAATTTTTTCGGTTGTCCGGGACGTTCTTTGTCTCTCACGTCAAAATCACCGTTTCGAAAGCGTTCAAACCAAACTCTACATGTTCTTTCCGATGGAGTTTCACCACCATATACTTCGGATAATAAGCGATGCGTTTCAGCTGCGGTTTTCTTGAGGTCGAAGTAGTGAAGAAGCACATGTCGAAAAAACATCTTATCGCGGTTCATTTTCAATCGATTGGAAAATCTTTTTGGCGTCGAGAAATCTAACCTGTGAGGACTGAATCACTTTTAACAATGTCTAAACTACAAAAGACATGCGACTTCACTGTCGAAACTCGCCAGCGTTAGAGCCGGCCTCATCCTCACCCTCTAGTAGCGAGCGGCAGAAATTAAGTTTACCTAATATATTGAATAATGTAACAATAATATGAAACAAATAATTTGTTTTATTATATATTTTAGGAATATATATAAGTTTTGCCTAATTTAACATATCTTATTATATTGAATAATTTAAAAGAGAACATATGCATATTTCAATGTATTGAAATTAAAATTAGCCTCATTACCTTTAAAATATAACAACTTGCGCTAACAAAAAAAATATTGTTTAAAGTATTATATCAGAAATGCTTTCATTAATAAGAGTTGTTTTTCTAAGCAAAGTAGATATTATTTGTCTAGAATCTAATTCATATGTTAAACATTTATTTCAAAAAACATATTAAAATATACATAAGTAAAGTTTTGTATAGAAATAAAGAATTTTTACTTATATATATTTATATTTAATAAATTGATTTTATGTGTTGCATGAAAAGATAAAAAAATTTATCTATCAAGATTTATTTATCAAAATATTTCGAAAAAGAATTCGACATACAGCTTTGCATATGATAAAGCTTTTAATATTAATGATGGAGTTCGTCGTTTGTAGAACCCATTAGGAAATCTGAAAAACGGTACTTTAAATACATATCCATATTTACACATGTATGTCGGAACATTCTGACGATAATTCATGGACATGGAAGTGCATCCATAACACCGTTCCAGAACAATTACACGTCGCACCTAGTTTAAGATCGTGGGAGTAAATTGCCGCAAACTCTTCGGCTGATTTTATTACGACATCGTACAACATAGTTGTCTCTTTAAATACCTTAGCGAGATATTTGTGTACCCAATATTTGCGTACTTCCGACATATCACTACAAACATTATAAATGTCATCTGTAATATATGTAGCGTAATTAGAAAAGATTGCGGAATATTTTATAGACAAGATAACGAGAAACAAATAGATTAATGAAAAAAAGCAGCAGATAAAGGAAAAATATAAATAAGAATGTTAAGAAACAAGATTGTGCACAGAAAAAAAACAAGCACTAATTAATAATATTGAGATATGTAGCTGTAAATAAAAAATAGAAATGAAAAAATATGTGAGCCCGAGTATGTTAAAATAAACAGAAAAATAACAAAGTTTTAGAAAAAGTGAGAAAGAAAGAAATATAAAGATAAAAAAATTAGAGCTATAAATAGGAAAAGGAAGAGATAAACAAAAATGCAGCAAACAGCCAAAAAAGTACAAAATAAGAAAAAATAATAAAAAATCAAAAAAAGGCAAGCAAAATCATCAGTTGAAAAAAAAGTCTGGGCGAAAACAAAAAGACATGAATAAGCACAGGAAGATTCTTAGGATAGAGAGGAGTAATCAGGGAGAGATGAGGGATAGGCGTCCTTGCTCCGAACTAGTCCATAACTGTACGCATGGACGTCGTGGAGAACCGGTAATGACGTGAAAGTGCATCCACGAGTAAGAAGGTAGGTAGGCAGGCAGGCAGACAGGCCACCGCTCTCCTAGCAGTATCGCCACGTTCAGAACAATTCTCTGAATCGTGGCCGCAGTACCGCTGGAGAAATTCTCTGCCTTTCGACGATCAAAGTGCTCGCCTGACTGAAGTGGCAAACATTTCGTTCATCGCGCGATCGTTCAATCATTTCCTTTCTTCGAGTACGTTTTCACCGTTGTTTCGATTTACGATTCGGGTCATTCGCACTTTGTTTTACCAATACGCATCAAGGCGAAAAATTCTGAATAAATTTCAGTGAGGTGATTTTGATGAAATTTTGTGAGAAACGTAGTATTGAGTGAAAAAGTTGGAATTTATTTGCATAGCACGCTTGATAAGGAATATCGAAATACACACACAACAAATTTATTATATTCTAAATGTTATATGATAAAGCAAAATTAAAACTGAGATTATATGATTTAATGTGTAAAAAGTTACAAAAATTATTGATAACTGTAAATTTTATCTCTTGTTTATAATACATTTAAAATTTTTTTATTTATAAAAGCGATAAACATACACATATATATTTGATTCGTGAAATATGCATATCACACAAAAAATATTAAAATTACATATAAAATCTTGGCTACTTTTTGAAATAGAAATGAATAGTTGAAAATAACGAATAAAATTATGAAAGAAATTGGTATTTCTCCCAAGGGTGTTAAAGATTTTATAAAATAAATCTTATTTTTATATATATTCTTATATATACAAATTATATATGTGTTATATAGAAAATTAGTTGTGTGCGTATATATATGTGCGCGCGCGTGCGTATGTGTGTGTGTATAAAACTCTTTTATATTCTAGATGCATTTCTTCGCAGACTTCTCAATTTCTTGTTTTATTATTTAATGGATTATTATTTAATTTGTATATCTCGAAATATGATTCTTATTTTGAACTACTCATTAAGCTAGATGTTTGATGTATTTTACAATTGAAATGATATCAGTAGCTTTTGCTTGCCTTTTCTAACTTTTGTAATCAAAAGATTACATAAGTAAATATTCAGAAATTATATATATATATATATAACTTTAATATTATAACATTGTCATATGTAATTTCTGAAATTTTGAACATCATAAACATTTATATTACTGTTTATTGCAAAACTAAACTATTAAATTGCTCGATGCTTTTTTACATATAACAGTAATATGCAAGAATATATTATTTTTATAACATGTGTAGACTATTTGAATTTCTAAAACATGATTAACATGAAATAAGAGTATATAAGAGAAATTTTTTGTGTTAAAATAATTAAGATAATTTTGCTTTTTGATCTAAAACTCTTCATGCCAAAAGATAACGGAAGTTTTAATGATATATAGTGTTATTTACTTGCTTTTCTTCACGCGGTTTCGACACATATATATTTAATATGAGAAGTAGATTTATAAATTTGATACAAAATAATTTTACAAAATAATTTTTTTAATCTTTTCGCTTTAAATATTTTTTTTGCAGCGATCGAGATGCTAATATCTTTGGTCGTAATAGACAAGTGAGAAACATACAAGAAATGCATCTTGTCAATATATAATCTTACAATTTCTAAAAACAAAAACAGAGAGACGAGAAGAAGATAATTGTTTCCGTGTAGCTATCCAATACCGTTAAGACACAGAGAAAAGAGAATCCACAATGATCCTCATGACTCTTCGAGTTAATCAAGTTCTGGAGAAGTGCTGACAAAGCTCGTGAGCGATCATAGAAAAATGACCGTCGCGATGGAGCATAAGCGGAAGAGTTCGTGGGACTCGAAGGTGAGATTCGAATATGTAGCACACTTTCCCCTTTCGTAGTATATGCTCTCTTCATTATCCTGTCGCATCATTAATTAGGGAGTGGGCCCTCATGCAAAAACATTGTGACTCGAGCAATGAACCGGGTGGAAAACGCAAAGTATTGGAATATGAATTATACGGAAGAATACATCATTATAACGAAGATATTTAATGAAGTAATGGAATAAACATTGTGTTTACTCGAGATATTTACTAGGTTTTTCAAAGAATAAGTCTCAAAACTTCCAATTTTAAAAATAGATATAATTCAAACCAAACGCAAATATATATGTTCAATTCTAAATTTGTATACATTTTCTCTCTCAAATTAGTCATTAAATAAAATCTTGACAAATGTCTCGTGCATTTCCATTGTTTGAATTTAAAGTCCATTTTGGCAATTTTATTAATTTTGATACTCGAGTAGAGAACGGTGTAATATTGCTTTGTTACTTAATACACATTGTGCTTTCGTCTCATTGTTAACGTTTTATAAATTTTGCAAAAAATTATTTTAAAATAGAAAATGGTATACTCTCCTTCTCTCCCTCCCTCTCTCTCTCTCTCTCTCTCTCTCTGCCTCTTCAATTATTATCTAGAAATAATTGCGGATTTTGCAGGATGAAACATGGAATAATAGCTTTCATAAGTTGCTTCAGGCTGACACTTGATCTCATATTTTGCTCGACAAATTAGTGAGTGACTGAAAGAGGAGAGAGAGAGAGAGAAAGCGCAAGTCTGATTAATTTAATTAACTTTCACGGTGTACATTAATATTATATTTTTTTACTTGCGAGTAAAATGCACGGAATTAATTCTATTTTTAAAGATCGCGTCACAATAATTTTTCAATTGTAAGAAACAGCATTTTTTCATGAATGAATGAATTGCATAATAATTTAGATAAAAATTGCACATCAATATGTACATTGATGTTCGTCTTCGTTCTTTGATTAATTTCTCCGATTAATTTTTTTACACTATGATATGAATACATAAAGGCTTTCGAAAGATCAGCGGGATTGTGTCGTAAAGGTTTAATTGAAGCGATAATTTTTAATTTGAAATTTATTTTGTCAATGATACTGATTATGAATATAAACATATTTATATGCGAGTAATTGTGTCATGCTATTTAGTTTACTTTTTTCTCATTCTCGCGATAGCAGAAGTCTTGACTCATATATTCGTTCGGTTTTCATCTCCACAGACCACTTGATCTTGTGTGTGTGCGTGTGTGTGTGTGCGGCGCGTGTGTGTTCTCCCTAAGTCATGAATAAATACATACGCACTCGGCAGCAAGTTTACGAAGAACTAGGCTGGCCGGAATGAAGTGCGTTGGGTTGGGTCGTCTGGGTTTGGCCATCTGCTCTATCCTCGATACCGTTACTTTACAAGAGCACCCGACCGCACTTGGTATTCTTTAAGATCGCACGTGACGCTTGTCACCGTCTCATCGGTCAACTTTAGATGACGTGGAATGACTAGTGTAATCAGTCATTGCATTTAGCGTAACTTGATTATCGAGAAGCATCGATCTCATATCTTCCTATATCGGGATTGTTTATTTAACTATATTAAATAATCTATTTATTAATTTATTTAACTATAAAAATTCAATATAAATGAGAGACATACATCATTTAAACATCAAAGGATGTTAAAAACTACTTTACTTAACGTTGAAGACATACTATTTTTCAATGTTTTTTTCTTCCCTCCTTCTTAGTTATGCGAAATAATTGAGATACAACAGTTTGCTGCATAGAATACGCATAGATATGCCAAAAATTATATTGAATAAAGTTAATGTATCAGAAATAAACTATTATCATTTTTACAATTTCATTGCTTTTCATTGAATGATAGTGTGTTTAGTATGATTATGTTTCAGTAGTTAATACCACTTAAAAATGTGTATGTTGTGTGTATGAGCGTGCGCGCGTGTATGTGTGTGTGTGTGACTGTGAACGGATTGTAATTTAAAATGGCCAGAAACTCGTTCCTAGATTCTTGCTCTTTTGGAAAGGTGTCTTGGTGTTTGGTATAACGGTTATAACGGTCAAGAAAGTCACGAAAGAACAGTAGCTTCGATGACGCTTTATAGATTCTTCCCGTCAGATTGCTGACATTATCTCTTTTAGCAAATTGATAATTGGTAAACATATTTCCTAATGCAACAAAAAGTTATGCCAGTCTTGCATTATTGTTATTATTATATATTTGTATAATCAATTTGATTTGCATTCATTAATTAGAGTATATATATATATATATATATATATATATATATATATATATATATATATATGTATTTAGGCAGTTATTAATTAAGTACGGTTGACAGTTATTTTATTGTACTTTTGTGTATATTTTTTACTGTACTTTTCTCGCATCTTATTTTTCATACATATATACGAGAACGCTATAGAATGTTATAGAGATATGAAGAAAATACAAATAACTATCAAAGTGTTCTATATTTTTTCGATGTGAATGGTATTATTAAATATTTTCATATGATATATTTATTGTACTTTTATTGTTCCTTCTTCATTTTTTAATCAAGGGACTATCTTTTAATAAAAAAAATCGATTAGAACTGAAAACTATGGATTGGCATAATTAAAATATTGTTGCGAGATATCTTCATTATATCTTAATATAACCAATCAATTTAAATTATTTTCCTAATATAAACGCTTTTCCCTCGCTCTTATTAATTTATACTTAAATATAAATTTTTCTACATGTATGAATCCTTCTACATTTTTTTATATGTGTCTTCATACAGAAGTAGTACATTTGATTCATCTTTTCATTATCGAAAATGGAAGTAATCTTTATTCATTGGAAAAGCACTTTAATAGAATCTCATTGACAACATTTACACAACGTTCATTTATAATAAATCGGTTAATTATTACCTAAGCTTATTGTACTGGAACTAGAAACGAGTCCGCATAAACTTTCATGAAACTTTCTGGAAAGTGCTTTTCTATCAGCGAGATCTAATTTTTCTCGGTCTTCGAAGTCGTTGACCGCACCTATTAACGGAAGAGTTCGAAACACTGTCCAGTCCAAGCGTGTCTTAATCTCTTCCTATAATCGCTACCGAAGCACTACGTTTATCCACACTGAATTCTACTTTCCAATCTAGTGCGTCTAGATCGAATCAGCTCATCTCAAGCGCGAAACGGCCCATTATCAAGATTGACACGAAACTCACAACTACAGTCAATCACATCGATTTACTTGGTATTTACATTTTTCTCCTTTATGGACTTTCTTTCTTTTAGAAATACACTGATTTGCTTGTTTATATTGTTTACAAATAAAAAACACTAACCTTGCGTTCAATGATCAATCGGAAAACTAGGGTCACTAGAAAAACGCACGCAAATTTATAAGTAGCCCAAGTCGGAGACTTTTGTATTTTTGTTCTATGTAAACTGCATGAGAGAAATAAATATCCGATTTTAAGTTATATTTTCTAGAAATATTATTGTATATATTATTATGTTCGTACAGAGAAAATTCTTAATTATTATGTATAATATATATGTAGGTATGTATATTATACATTTGCTATTATACAATTGCTAGAAAAATTAAAATTAAAATATGTACATAAAAATTTTTAATTAAAATTAGAAATAAGAAGTATATTAAAAAAACAAATATTTTTTTTAAGGGAATAAGTCTTTATAGAAAATGAAGGAAATTTCTTTTAAATATTAGAATATATGTGTCTTCAATCATTATCCTTAATGCATTATTTTCTTTTCACGCTAATAAGCGAACTCTAGATTTCTTTCTCATAGAAAAATTAACTTATTTTTATTTTTCTGTTTTAATATAGTCGCGTAAATAATTATCAAATACTTTTACTTTGTAAAAGTCAAGCGATGTTTTTTTATGAGAGGAACATTTTTTATAGCTGTTCTGATTCGATTTATTGTTTTAACAAGCTTCATAGGGTGCATGTACAATAAATATATTATGGCTGTGTTACAAAATTCACTGTCAGTATCTATAGTGTACGTCACGTAAACTATAGATTTTCAGTACTGGCAGTGAATTTTGGAATACAGCCTAATATGTATAAAAAAACAAAAGATGATTTCCAAAATATTAATGCTAAATTAAAACAGCGCAAATTCTCGTAATCTTTGGCTTTAATATTCGCTAAAATTAATCTTTCTACGACTATTGCAATTTTTAAATAATGATTAAACGAAATTTGTGTGAGTATACTAGTAGCATTGAATACTTACAGATTATTTTTATATTTAGACAAGCTTGCTAATAGTATGTGAAAATATTTTTGCGTATCATCTTTTTTCTAATTGTTTTTCTTTTAAGAATAATTCTTAGATCACACTTGAGCATAAGTTTTTTATGTTTCTTTTAATATATATACAATGATATAATATATATATATATATATATATATATATATATAATTATTTTATACTATAATTATTTGGTAAAATGTAATCAATTACATAATATTAATTACATAATTTAATTTGTTTTACCATGAATTATGTAAACAAAATTAGAATAAAAAATTAAATATTTGGTCATTTACAATAGTGTTTTTAATATCAAAATTGATGTAAAGCAAATAGAACTTACAAAATCTCAGCATTGTTCGCGAAGCTGATATCCACGAACGAAAGGCAACTTCTCGCATTCAATTCTTCTGCTATTGCCAGTTTCATAACAGCATAGTGCACATTTTTCTAAGTTATCCTTATATAACTCTATAGACTAGAAGAAAGTTTCCTCCCAACGTGGTTTTGCGGTTTCGTGAGGAAATATTTTATATACATAGATGATATTATATTTTGCGAATATATATTTTATGTCGTGAAACGTAATATATATATATATATATATATATATATATATATGTTAACTGTACATATAATAAAATGTGTATACAGGCAATACACAAATACATACACAAATACATGTATAAACATATTAAATCATACAAATAGAAATTCTTTTAATCTAATTTGAAAAAAGTTATTTTAAGATACAGAATTTGTATTTTATACACATATACACAAATATTTATACATATATAAATATTTTACACAATATAAATATTTTATACACGTATACACAAATATTTGATAAATATTTATTTTTACATAATTATACAGATCTAAAAAAGATTTGCGATTGGTACATGTTGTCAAGATCACTGCATAATCTTTAAAAGTTCTTACATAAATGCTCATATTGTTTATTAAAAAGGTATTTGCAAAATGACATTTGTTTCGTACATTCGTTTATTCATCATTCGAGATTTGCAATACAAAGTGAGATCTAATCGTGCAGTTCCAAATGAGTTTCTAACTTTGATAAATTTCGCTTTGTGTATATAATTGTAATCCTATTTAGAATCGTATAATTATAAATCTCATTTTTATTTTTTAATTCATTAAAGAATAAATATTTAAATAGCCGAGAATTTTTATTAATAATTTTTTAATCAATAATAAGAGCGAAACGATTAAATATATTGAACGTTACTTAGAATCGTGATCTTGACAACATATATCAATTGATAATTTCTTGATTTGAATCTTTTTTTTTAATTTAATTGTATGAAAAAGTATATACATATATTTATTAAATACTTTTTCAGTACCTCTTTTTTGCTGTATATATAGCTTATTGTCACAATTTAACTGTATACATACTTTTTATTCAATATTCTTTTCGTTTCAATATTTTATTCTATTCGTTATAATGTACGAATTCTCAAATTATTAGATTTATAAATCTAAGGAAGTTAATAAAAATGCATTAAGTTTTTATTAAATCGCAAATTCTTCTGCTATATTTTAATAAATTTACATATATTCTGTAATTATGGAAAAGTATCCGAATCTCTTTAATTCTCATAATTAGATAATAATTATTATAGCGTTACATTGCACTCCGAAAGTGATTGAAAACAGAATGATAGCTATGTAATATGCGTATTATTATGCTTAAGCACAATTCCCATATGTGTACGAATCGCATGCGAAAATCGATTGACTTTCACGAACGTCGTTTGAATATTCACTATTACTCAATATTTAGATCGCCGCTAGCACTTTAGCCGACAGTCATTTAAAGATGAATTTTTTAGTGCATACAGAATGTTATACTTGATCTCAATTTTAATATATATTGATATGAATACAATCCATACTTGTTATATTTCTGTGTGTGTATGGGAATAGGATATTTTGCACTATTTAGGTGAGTTTTGACCTTTAGTTTTATGTGACCTTTGTAACAGCTACACTATCCAGATATTCTCGGTTGTAATCCTTCTCGTCGGAGCGTGTGCCAGGCGTAGCATTTGAACGAATGAAGGAAGGCGTAGGCATATCGCGGTGCCTATGCGATTATCGTGTTGCGCGCGTTACATGCAAAAAAGATGCAACAAGGAATGATTACACGAGCAGTTACACATATTCTTAAATGCACTCGTTGACCAAGTCATGTGGATTTATTGATAAAGCATACGCAATAATGCATGCTCGTCTTACACGCCACAATCATAACGTGTGTCACTCGTATGCACACATATGCGCGCGTACTTATAAAGTTTAGTTGCATAATACAATTGCAATTAAAATAACACATAAGATGTTAAGGCTATGGATATTTTCATTTTATTCATTTTTACCTAATGCGCACACGCACACGCACTAACAAAGTTACTAAAATTTTTTTATTCTTTCTGGAAAATATTTATATAAATATTTTTCTTTCTGAATACTTCTATTTTTGTATGTCATTGAAAGCAACAAAGACATTTTAAGTTGTATCTTTACTTAAAAATGATTCATCCTACATAATTTGTTCAAATTTGCAGCTATATTGTAACCGATTCGGATCTTATAGTGTCTTAATTCTGAGGCGGAAGCAATGCGATTGTTAATGCAAGTTGCGTTACAATCATAGTAATCCCTATTTTTTCGAAGTGATAAAAATATATTAGTGGAAGGAACGGAATGTTTCATCAGCGGAGAAATACCGCCCACTATTTACTAGATATTATTTACTAGGTATTATTTTATAGTTTGAGCGCGCACAATACTCTTTGCTTTCGTAACACTCTCTCTCTTTCTCTCTTCCTCTATATATATATATATATATATATATATATATATATATATATATACCATTAAGACTATTTTATTATAGAAAATATTGTCATAAATGTATAAGAAACGTGTCAAATGTAATATTTATAATATAAATGACTCGAGTTACATTGTATAATTGGTATAAAGACTAAAGACAATTGTTACATGAATAATGTAAATGAGAAAAAATAATTATCATAATTAATATTTACCTTATTTTTATAACTTTTTGATTACATTTGATATACAGTTGATTATTTCCCTAATAATCGATATATTATATAATAATTATATAATAATTATTATATAATAATTTTACTTTAGTCTCCACATTTATTACATTATATACCTATATGTTCAATTATTTTTGAGAGAATTTTTTCAGAGAATATTATAAGCTAATAGAAATACAAAGTTTTGAAAAAAATTCTAGGTAATTAATTACATTAACGGACATTTCGCCGATGACCTTGACCTTTACATATGTGTTGTAGGAGTGTGGATGCTAATTAATTTTTCTTTTTGTTTTATTTGACGGTCTGTTATAGTTTTTGAGATATTTAACAAAAAAGATTTTTAACAACAATCAATAAGAAGGAACTATTATTTCTTCCCCTGCGTCCCAACTATCGCGTTGTGGCTCTTATGCCAATTTTGATTTAATTTTTATTTATTTATTTGAGTCAAATTCCTAATTATTAATTAATAATTTATAAATTACTTACCGCATATTGTTGCTCCGTATGTTGTCCAGTGCTTTTTCAGACTTGCTTTTCTTCTCCTTTGCTATTTCTTCGTTGCACTCACATTCACTCCCGAAAACAAGATTAATTAACGTTAATTATATGCGCAACAATCGTGAGACACTTTGCACGGCACTCCCGATCGCGTAATAATTACAATTAAAAGTTTAGCAAATATTAATTATAATTATCATAGCGAATTATGTTTCAATACTAGTCGCGATTGCGTTTTATTGTTAGAGAGAAAATTTGATAATATACGAAGTATTTCGCACTTTACTCCTTGAATGTTGTCGTGCGAATGATATCAAGGCCGTGACATGTAAACACAGCGCGTCATACGCCGAGGCCGAACGTATTATTGTCTATTCATTGCTGAAATATTTTACGTACTTTAACATATACACGGAATATTAAAGTGTATAGGAGTGTTTTAGATTATATAGATTAATTAAATAATATTTGTTAAAGGATTGATGTATCACGAAGCTTTTCATTATGTTAATTATTTCGATTTATGATTCGATTGCTTTGCTTTTGAATCTAAATTATATTTAAATAATTGAAAAATAGAACGAGATAAAGCGTCGCGATCGAATTATATTTGATTCTATAAATATCATTAAAGTAATAATTTCTGTTTGTAAAAATCGATTTCACATCGAAACTATAATTTATTATTTTAGATTTCTGTTTCTATACGATTCTTACTATATGTATATATGTATATCACATATGCATTAACATTATTGATATTGAAAACACGAATATATCTTCATTCGTAGATTTCAGTGAGTACAGTGAGCACCAGAAGGTTCAGCCGTGCAGGAACACCAAGCTCGATCCTATCATCCGACAGCGACATCCGTTTCACAAGAAAACTCGGCAGTCAGTATCGGTGCGGATGCTGCGTCCTTGCTGCTTTCTTATTCTTCCTCCTCTTCTCGGGTGTCTCTATATATCTTGGCTGTAAGTACATCGTTGCAAACATTGCAACAAATAAATCTAAAAGTCTATATAAGATATATAAGATCTATATAAGATCTATATAAGATCTATATAAGATACATATAGAAAATAACACATAATTATTTAAAAACATTCTAAAAAAATTATCCCGCTTTTTCTAACTTTTTTCACAATAAATTGACATTTAAATTTACGTACTGATGTTGACATTATTTTTTGATATAAAATCATTTTTGACCAATTGAATAATATTTGATTCGTGCTAACAAATCTTTTTGACAATAATATATTTGAATTGAAAAATATTTTTATAAATACAAAATCTAAATCTTAAGTTTTTTTAAGATTTTATATTAAAAAAGAATATTATATATATATATAAGAATATTATATTAAAAAAGAATTTATATTAAAAGAATTTATATTAAAAAAGAATATTATATATATATATATATATATATATATATATATATATATATAATATTCTTTTTTAATATAAAATCTTAAAAAAACTTAAGATTTAGATTTTGTATTTATAAAAATATTTTTCAATTAACGAGAGAAAGAGAGAGAGAGAGAGAAAGAGATTTGCCTTTATAATTTCTCGAAGAGAAATGCAAGTATAGAAATAAAGAAATGCAGGTATAAGGAATAAAATAAAATGAAATCTCGTTTTTTTTGCAATCTTAAACGTTATCCTATAAAGAAGTTGTTTGCGCGATGCATTCGAGATTCAAGATGCACTCACATGATGATTTTTCTTAGAAAATAAGTATTTCACTAAAGAATTTAATCGTTTCATAGTGGATACATGTACGCATTTATTAGTGTAATGATAAATCATATACCCAGCAAACACCAAATAACAGTTATATAACTGTTAGTTATAATTTCCCACTCAACAATATAACTGCTACATAACAGATATGTTATGTAACTGTTATATTGTTGAGTGGAAAATTACAACTAACAATTATATAAATGTTACTTGGTGTTTGCTGGGATATGATTTAATATATACACACATACATTGTATATATATACACAATACCATCGCCGTTGATTTCACGTTAATCCTGGAATGTGTTGGAACATTATTTTATTTATTATTTTAATATCATATACTCACCTAGAGTATCATATACTATCATATAGTTTCATATACTCACACATATATACATATTGAACATTTACCGAACTGTGAGACATTTTCATCACATGAGCGTTCGCCCCACTTTCACTTGCCATTCTTATATGTGTATGTATAAGCGTAAAGGGCACTGATGCAAATAAAATTATTCTACAGTTAACCGGCAATCGGCAGCCTAGCGAGCATGAAATTATCTTGGCACATCATGATCGTTTGCCAAGACGACGGATATGTTTACGATGTATGAATCGCAGACTATAAAGTGCGATTGGCATCGATTCACCTTGTTTAAATGATTGACGTTTTCTTGTTGATGCACTTCACCTTGATTAGATGCATAACCATACACGCGATATATATTACAACAAGCAAAATGCGATGAAGAGAATTTTAACTGTTATTAACTGTTGTCTCGCGTAATATGTCACATCTTTAAAATTATTAAATGCAAATTGATTATAAAAAGAAAATAAAAATAAAATAAATTCCCAAACTTTCTCATTACATAACAAATTTTGTAAATTTATACTCATATGTTTGTTTTATATATATTATGTATATATATTTTCTAGTTATACAAAAACATATGTGTGTGTGTGTGTGTGTGTAACTAGGAAAATAATGCGATTATAACAATAATAGCTTTTATATGACTAAAATTTTCTTTTTGGCGATAATATTTTTTTTTAACTTTTTAATAGAACAATATCAATTTTTTAAAGTTAATTTTTATTATTGCAAAAATGCTGATTAAATTTTTGATTAAAAGTATATACTAACATTTTCTTCGAATACTCGGTTACTCGGTCAGACCGTTATACGTACGAGCAAAAGACCTCAATGGGCTTTGGCCGCATCACCTTCTTCCTGCTTTCCATTCTCTATTCTCCAATCGTATGATTTTGATTAAACGTGTATATTTTATATTCATCTCTCGTGCTATAAATTTTACTGTAGTGCAATTGTCTTATAAATACATTGTCAAAAAAATTGTTGCAAATTAGTTAAAAATACATCGTGCTTAATCTCAATTAGTTAATTAATAAATGAGTAATATACATATACATATTATTACAATGAGCAGTACGAGCTAAGTAATTTCTATCGCCGTTTAAGTTATGCTTACGAGCTAAAGGAATAAGAGGTCATGAAAGATATTGCGCGCGTGCCGGTCCATTGAGGCTTTCCAGTTGGTAAACGTTATAACGGTCTGACCGAGTTGTTTAGTTGATAGATATATGCTTAATCCAGCGCTCGACCTTAAAGGTGGGGATCCGTGTCCTTGAAGTATTTTGATCCCGCGACACTAACCTATTCTGGATTTAACATTATAATGCCGGACAATATATAATATATATGTAATGATAACTTCATTTTAAAAAATTAATTCTTCGACCTCTTATGTATTAAAAAGATGAAAAATCCACTTATTCCAATTAATGAAAAAGCATTTGTCTTTTCGACAAATAATATTTTATATTTTTTACATGTAGTAGAAAAACTTTTACATATATATACGTTATAATAAATCTTTTAACATTTCTATATATATTTTAAATGATTAATAGCTAAAATAATAAAACACAACTGAAATATATGAATAATGCGTGATATACAGTGTAATTTAAAATATAAAAGCTATAAAAAGGAAAAGAAACACATTAATTTAATATTACTAAAAGATTGCAAGAAAGCAATTAAAATAAGAATTATTAAAGAAAGCTTTACGATTATCTTTCTTATTATTTTCACAAATATTTAACTTAACAAAAAAATAAATAAAAAAATAAATATTACATTAAAAAATTATTTTGCCACTAATCAAGCTACTATGGGAAAAAAATTTCCTTTCCGTGTCAAATGGAAAGGTCTCTATGGGCAATTGCGTGCTCCCGATTTGTCTCATTTTACTTAAACGCACGGAAAATTAATCGCATTGATGCTGCAATTAGCGTTCGAAAAGAAATTCTTCTTAATATTTTTGACACGATTTACGCGCTTAACTATATCATTTATCGATTGCACATATATTAGAAAGTTAATTTGTGATATATTGCAAGTTATAGTAAGATAAACTACGCACAATTATAACGTTCTAAATTTTTTCTTGTTTACTTTGATCGATTAAGACGGCAAAACTTTTAATGAATCTATTACAACGTAGTTTCCGTATTATTATTATTATTTTGTCTACTATTATTAGTTATTTTTTTAACAGATTGTAATTAACAATAATTAATATTAATTTTTTTGTTTCTATCTTAGACACGTTTCTTACTTCGGATCCACCAGATGATCAAATATTTCTCGCAACATTCCGAGTTATCAAGGGTGATTCTTTCACCGCGGAACTGGCAGATCCTTCTACTGAGACTTTCCGGATACGATCGCGAGAATATCGTGATCGCTTTAATCTTATCTTTCGCCGCAGCTGGCTAAAATTATCATTTCTTACAGCAGATGTTTTAGCGCTTGATGGGTAACACAATTTTATTATTACAATTGATAGGGCAGCCAATTATTTGACTCTTACATTCGCTTGTAATTATTTCGCATTGGCTAATAAGACTTAAAGATATTAGAAAAGATTAGCAAAAAGTTACATACGTAAAATAAATTATGCAATAATATTTAATATGGAGCATATCGCGTAAGGGCAGAAAATTGCTGATTATGAAACCTTATATACCATAAATTTGATTGGTCTTTCTATTCGTTTCAAAAAATTGGTTCTTATATAGAAGGAAAAAGCTAGCCGATATAATAGAAACTGATGAAAATAGCTGAGGGCTGTATACAGGAGAGAAATCGGACGATATCGCTTAACTTTCTAGTGCGCGTGATTTCACGACATTTATTGCTTTGAGTACGCAACGAAATGTTATTGTAGCTATATTTATTAATAATGTATTATTTATCAATAATATCGTGCTTAAATTTGTAAATTACATTGATTTATTACGAATTAACGACTGTTTACAAATTGAGTTGCACTACTAGAATCGCATTGTGTTTGGAATTTTAAAGAAAATTATAAAGAAATTATAAATTTAATCTCTATTTCGACAAACTCCTAAAAAAATTACAAATGCTTAAATTTTTGAACAAATTAATACAATTTCTTATATAAAAGAAATATTGGATATTTTACAAGTACAATCATGCTATCATATGTTCTTTTAATATTAAGAAGATTAAAATAATTATTTTGACTGCTAATGATAATAAATCTTAAAATATTATTTATTTTCTAATATATGTACATATATATTTTATACTTTTATATTTTACATTTATAGGGTGGAAGGGCGCGATTTGGTGGTGCATTTCGATATTAGGTTCGATCCACGATATCAGACTATAACTACTGGAAATATCGTAGACATACTGTCTCGGGAATTAAATCCCGAAACCTCACGTTATCTGGCGAATCTGACAATAGAAACGAAAAGTCTCGATGTACAAGAAAGTCTGAAAGCTCTGAATGCGCAAATTAGTCCACAATCAACCGTCTCGACATTACCGCCCACAACGGAAGCGCCTCCGCCAAGAAAGTGTAACAAATTGGACTTGCCTTATTGTAAACATCTTCCTTATAATATCAGTTCGTATCCGAATGTACTGGGTCATAGATCGCTGGCAGATGTCGAGGAGGATGTTATTGCTTTTAGGTATATTCTTCTGGACTAAATAAGTTTATAATGACTCAAATAAATTGCGAAGGCGAATTTATAATTACTTAATTTTATGTAGTTTAATTCTTCAAGGAATGATGTAGAAGTAATAGAAGTAATAGAAATCATGAATTTCATTAAGCTTTTGGAAAAATAACTTCATAAGAAAACCTATTAAAATTAAAATAAGAAAATTTATTAACAGATGAGAAAAAATAATTTTTAATTATATTATTTTATATGTAAAAAAAGAGTTTTATTCTTTTCACTGTTAATTATAGAGACACTTTTTATAAGGCACAAAAGAATTTGTGTAATATTTGCCAAGAGAATTAATAATAAATCCGTCTTTTTATTACATGTTTAAATTGATATAACGATAATCTTACGCATTTTATAATCTAATCATACATTGTGAAATTAGAGAACTAGTGGACGCGGAATGCTATCCATTGGCCTACGACTTTATCTGTCAGGTGCTGCAGCCTGCATGTCAATTGAGTCATCCAGAAGATCTGCTACAATTGCCTTGTAGAAGTTTTTGTAGGGAGTTTTGGAATGGATGCGGCAATCGTCTTTCTGAAAAGATAAAACACGCCTTGGATTGTTCCAACTTTCCAGAATATGTAGGTCCTGGCAGTTGCAGACCAAAACCAGGTATGATTAATTGTTAGAAGCATCGTGATAATATCGTTATTATTATAAGCAAAATCTTTCTTTATCTCTTATAAGATAAAGCAGTATTAAAAGCAGTATTTTATGAATTAATTAATACGAATGAATCAATATGTAGGATGTGTGCAAGCACTTCAATCCAAAGCTTTATCTCCGAGAATTTGCGATGGCGTGATCGATTGTCCGGATTTATCGGATGAAAAGAATTGTGCCTATTGTCGAGATGGTTACATGCATTGCGGAGTGGGAAGAAGCTGTATACCGCATACAAAACGATGCGATGGCAAAGTGGACTGTCCGAATGGTAGCGATGAGAAAGATTGCCGTAAGTAGTATAAGACAAAAAATATGTATTAAACTTATTTTCAATACAAAGATAATGTTGAATAAATTATTGAAAATAAATAAATCTGTTTCAGTACTTTTGGCGCCGAGCGTTCACGTATTAAAATCACAATCTTGGAGCACACCTCATGTCGCAAAATACAACAAAGAGGGTTACGTTGTATTTAATGAAAAAGGCACTATTGGCAAACTCTGTACAGCAAATTTAAATGCTACCCTACCAGAAACGGAAATGGATAATGTTCTTCAAACGGCAGCGAGTTCATTGTGCACTTTGCTTACATATACGTAAGTATTCTGTACTTTAATACTATAAATACCTTTTCCATCATTTCATAATTTTCAAGATATAAAAAATGGAATAGAAAAAGCTCCGTTTTTACAGTTTTTTAAGTTCAAATAAGTTCATTAAGTTTTACAGTTCAAATTTTTACTTTTATCGCCTTTTTTACTTTACGTAACTTTTATTGCGCAAAATTCATTTAGTGTGACTTTTTTCCTTTACAGTTATTATTTTGTAATTATCAAAATATTTTTTGTTTCTATCTTGTTCTATTGATTAGCAACTTGAAAACAGATAGTAATTATTGTTAAATACATTTGCTTCTCTTTTGCAATTTTATTCACTAGTATTACTTTTAGAGTTATAATTTTGATTTGTGTAGTATAATCATAATTTAAAATTTACTTATTTTTTTACATTTATTTTACGTATACTTGAAAAAGAATTTTATGATTTAGAAATAATTATGTCCTGTAATTGTTTTCAATATAGTGGCGTGGCTCTTGTTGAAATAAGAATTGATGATGAAGAAGATGTCCCGTATGTGTATATGGAAGATCCATCAGCACCGGAAATCACTTTCGTCAGAGCTCCTTGTCCTAGCAAGGAAGTTTTGTACGTTCGCTGTTCCGATCTTGGTACGATTTCTCTATTTTTCTAATATATTACATAAAATAAGTGTATTATCTTAAATAGAGTGCACACAATTATGCACATTACTATATATGTATACATATGTATAACTGTATAATTTGTTATATTGTAAATTTTTACCAACTTTATTTTTTTCTTTTCATTGGAAAAGTAGAATGCGGAATACAACCTTTACGTGCAAACAGCGATACTCAAAGTCTTAATAAGATGGCAGAACCGGGCGATTGGCCGTGGCATGTTGCACTTTTCAAAGAAGGTGTTCATGTTTGCGATGCTACTCTCGTAGCAGATAATTGGTTGCTCACAACTGCGTATTGCTTTCAAGGGTGAGTTTAATATATTTATAAAAAAGATAATTTTTTGTATTAAAAATATTTTCTTACTTTATATTAATATCGTTACACAAATACACATAAAATATATTTTTTAAAATTTTAAACAAATTTATTGGTTTTTTTTATAGCCAACCCAAAGCAGAATGGCTGGCCAAACTTGGTGTTGTACGACTTTCGAGTACATCACCATGGCAACAAGAACGTAGAATTGTTGGTATGATTAAATCACCGGTGGAAGGTACGACTGTTTTGGTAAAATTGGATAGACCTGTAACGACCTTCTCGGATTTCGTGAGACCGGTTTGTCTGCCCTCGAGCGAAGACTTACCGAACAATACATCGCAATGCAACACTCTGGGTTGGGCGAGAAATCGTACGTTTCCTAATCGTTACTTGCCTATAATTGTTTAAAATTTAGAGAATTTAAAATACTTGACATTCTTCTTGAAACATTAACAATAAACTTTAAAGAATAAACTTGATATTATCACGATATATTTTGATAATGTATTTATTAACGTATTTTGATAACTTAAAATAAATATGTACTATTGCATATCATTCCGACAATCTGAATAAAGAATTCGATTAAAATTTTTTCCTGTCAAATTATAGATAATTTTGCAAAAATATATTTATTTTAAATTATAAATATATATATATATATATATATATATATATATATATATATATACATGTATATATTTCCATTATTTCTTTAATTATGTGAAAGATACAAAAAATTCTTGAAATAAATATGTATAAACAAATATACAACAACAAATAAATTCTGTTCCTTTTTTTGACAGGTGATTTACTGCAAAGAGTACAATTGAAACATAGTGCAATGGAAAAATGTGAAAATATTAGTATTCCATCGGTGAATAGTGTTTGCACTGAACAGGCATATTCTATGGATGATTGCAATGTAAGCCAAAAATTATTTACATAGACATGTACTTTTAAATACTTTCTATTCTCCTTTTCAACTATTTAAAAAGAAACTATTTTACATTGTAGATTCTAAATATCAATAAATTTTAAACAACAGACGAAATTTTGATAAATATATAGTATAAGTAGCATTTTATATCATTAAATTTTAATAGGAAGAAGAACTTGCTGGCAGTCCAATGTTGTGTCTTCAAGTGGATAGTCGAAGATGGGCGCTGACTGGTATTGGTAACTGGAGAATAGCTTGCTCAAAAGATGGCATCGAAAGACCTCGATTATACGATAAAATTTCATCACATATCGACTGGATTAAATCTACCATTAATTGAGAGCTCTAATCGAATTACTTAGATAAGACACTTATCTGATAAATATTCATTCGCAAACAAAATATATTCTTGATTAAAAGTTGAACGGAAAAGAAAGTCTATCGCAGTCCAAAATTATGACCTATATCGAAATTTTAGAAATTGTTATTAAATGATGTTATTAATATGCTGATATATTTAATCGTATCTGTTTTATACGAGTACATGTTACTATTATTAATATATGTATAATTTTACCAGATAAAAATTTATCTTTCATTAATCACTGAAACGTGTAATTTCGTTTCTGTTCTTTTATAAATGTAAATATCTTCTTTCTTAATTTAAAACAAAAATTCTTTGTGTTACTGTGGCATAATTTTAATTTATTCTTTTGTTCACATTTATTTTACTATATGTATACATAGCTGTTTTATACTTTACTCTATTCTAATTAAGTATTATATTTTTAGTTTATTATTAGTACTTACGATGCAATTATATGTATATTTGTAAGATTGTTTGGATATTAAACTCTCTCAAGATAATAATCCGATTTTTTATTACAATATAGATACATGAAGATAAATTTGAGAGCCAAATGCATAAATGTAAAGCATAAAATTAAAAATTCATTTAATATTTATTAACAAAGGGGGGGGGCATATAATAATGGTAATATAATAATAATAAATTAAAATTAGAAAAAAATTAGAAATAAATATGTAATAATACATGTTTTGACTATCTAAAAGTGGACTGCGACATGAAAAATCGTGCGACCAAAATCAAATTAATAAGATACAATTAATTAAATGATGAGAATAATTAAATGTGATAAGAATGAATGAAAACAATGTGCTATTAGTTATATTCATTGTTAGACTGAAAGACTTTTTAAACACCTCGGCAGTTCTGTCTTTAAGCAGTAGATTCTTAACATATTTCTTATTTTATATTAATAATATATGAACTGTATCAAATTATATTTCGAGCTATGTTAATGTTACTTTTATATGTAATAATAAAACTTATTAATTATGCAGAAGAATTTAAACAAGTAAATTTGCTAAAAAAATTTATATTTATGCAACACACAACATATGCACAATAAAAAAACATAGTAATAAACAAATACATAACAAAAATGTGGATAATAAATTTGATGTATTTAATAATCATTAATAATAATAATTTTTTTTAATTTGTAATATTTGCATTACATACATTTTATTCTTTTACTACTGCATCATTCCTACATACGTGATATGTCTCCTTTATAGCAAATATAAAGATATATTATTACGTGAAATTGATTTCGCTGTGTATACAAATTTTTAAGAAAATATTTTAAAATTATAAATTAAAATTAAAACTAAATTAGTACAAAATAAAATGTTGATTGAAGAAAAATGTACGTATTGATAAATAAAATTAATTTTCCCGCCAATGTAACAACGTCTGTGACGTTATGCTACTTGACGCGAAGCAACCAATAATTGTGCAGAGATTCACCTCACATGATTTGCGCTGTAACTTGTGCGCAGCAAAGCGGGAACGTTGCTCTCCAATTGGTCGTATACACGCATTTTGGTTCTTTAACGGCGCGCATATCGCTTGTAGGAGCAGCCATTGAGCTTTTAATATGTTAAAAGCATGCTCCCGGCTCGCGACGCACGCAATGTGTCGGCAGCACGTGCGTAGGAAACACGCGACAAAAATTAAAAATGCCCGGTTATTCATCCATTGGGCTCAATGGCGCGAGCGATAGTTATCTTCTTTTAGAAGATGGTAGTATATTTTTGGGGAAACACTTTGGTGCCGATGTATCCGTTGATGGTGAAATTGGTGAGTTCATACCGAACATGTGCTTCTTTTTTACAAGTCGGAGCAAGTACGCGTACACGTGCACGCTGCTTTCTGAGCAAGCCAACTTGCTGCGTGCTCCGTAAAGTATTATGCACAATTCTTATGAGATAAGCTCTTTCGTTGTGAAACGAGAGAAACTTAACGATATTCATATTGTGAATAGCAATAAATACAGTGGCATCATTGCTATTTCTATTGTATAACTCTCACAACTGAGAAATTTTTATATACTTTAAGCATATTTATGAGCAGTGTCATTGCTTAATATAAATATGCAAAAATTAGATTTTAAAAAAAGTGTTGTAACTTGGAAATAATACTTGTAATAGTTAAATACTAATTAAGACTAGGTTAAATATTGATTTATGCAATAGAAGATTGTTTTTGATGATGATTTGTCAAATTATCACAAAAATCTGTAATTATAATGAAACAACAGATTAATTTAACAATGTAATATAGATTGTATTTAAAGGCAAATTAAATCAATAATCGTCGGAATGAATAAATTAGAATATAGAAATATTTAAAATTGTAGGTGAATTTTTTTATAGTCATTTATTAAATACTATAAATAATTTGATGCTGGTCATTAATGTAAATTAAAAAAAAATTTAGCAAAAATTATTCAATTCAAACAAATCTAAATAATTAATGCAGAAAATAATGCATTAAATAATTAATTAATAATTTTATCCATATCACAAAAGATTTTTATTTGTTAATTAAATCTTTGTCAGACATATATTATACATATAATCATCTTTTCACAACGTAAATATAATTTTTTTGACATTTAAGATGTAAAAACGTTTTCGAGATTGTCAATATTATATATATATATATATATATATATATATATATATATATATATATATATATACACACACACATATATATACAGGGTATCCCAAAAGTCCCGGAACGGTAGAATATTTCATAAACTATGCACTTTAGAAAGAAATGTTTCAGACAAAAGTTATATGGCTTGAAGGGGGCCATAAGATGGTGTTATTGGTTTGACCTTGAAAAGTCGTTTGAAGGTCACGTGAAGATCACCTTTAATTTTTTAAATGGGACATCCTACATACTTTTACATATTCTTGTAGCTTGTCTCAAGAGCTTTCCAAAACACTATAATAAAGTATTTTTTCATTGAGTACTTTCCGAGTTATGAAGCTTGAAATCATTTCTTAATTTTAAACTGTAAAATATCTTGTAAAATATTCATTTTTCGATTATCTTACCTTAATACTTTTATGTACAAAATAATGAGAGGAATCAATTGGTGTAAAGAAAACACATAATTGTTTCGAAAAAAAAAATGTAATTTGCAATTAACAATTACATTTTTTTTCTTAAAAATAACTATGTGTTTTCTTTACACCAATTGATTCCTCTCATTATTTTATACATAAAAGTATTAAGGTAAGATAATCGAAAAATGAATATTTTACAAGATATTTTACAGTTTATGTAAAATTAAGAAATTATTTCAAGCCTCATAACTCGGAAAGTATTCAATGAAAAAATACTTTATTATAGTGTTTTGGAAAGCTCTTGAGGCAAGCTACGAGAATATGTAAACGTATGTAGGGTGTCCCATTTAAAAAATTGAAGATGACCTTCACGTGACCTTCAAACGACTTCAAAGTCAAACCAATGACACCATCTTATGGCTCCCTTTAAACCATACAACTTTTGTCTGAAACATTTCTTTCTAAAGTGCATAGTTTATGAAATATTCGACCGTTCCGGGACTTTTGGGACACCCTGTATATATATATATATATATATATATATATATATATATATATATATATATAAATTTTTTTTCTACTATTGTTCTAACAAACAAAAAAGAAAAAAACAAAAAGTGTTTCTATCTTAAATTGGGAGATTATAACGAGTGAAAATAAATTTATATATATATATATATTTTCTTTTTAATAAAAAAAAACTTATTTAAATACTATACACGCATGATTACAATATTGTTATGATGAAAATGGATGAAAAAATCAATGTATCTGTGTTATAAAATATATTAATTAAAAATACTTTAGTTTTATTAACAATTGATCTGTTTACGAACAATATTGCAATATTGTCTATTAGTCTTTTTGTTAAATTGTAAATTGTAATTCTGAGAAATAAAAAAAGAATAATAATACAGTTTTTGAATATACATTTAGATAATAATTGGACTTTGCGATTTCTTGTTTACATTTTATTAACTTTCAATTTAACGTTTTAGAATGTATATTACATGATGTAATCGTCGTTAACAAGTGCTGACATTAAAACTGATCGAATTCAAAGTCCTCGATATCCGCGAGTACATTTCCTTGCGAGATATAATTACGATCAATAAAATACTACTAATAACATATATTATTTTACTATTGTTAAATTTTTACTTGTCCTCGTAACAATACAAAATAAAACAATACAAAACAGGAATTATATAAATTTACTTTTAAAAATAAATTTATTTTTATTAATTATGACAGTATTTGAGAAATATATTTCTTTTAAATATATTAGATTTAAACATAAATATATTGTACAAGTGAGATAATAAAGCGTATATATTATGTATACATATTTATATATTTCGTGCATATATAAGAATGTGATTATTATTTTTTTACAGTCTTCCAGACTGGTATGGTCGGTTATTCAGAATCACTCACGGATCCTTCTTATCATGCTCAAATTCTGGTGCTAACATATCCGCTTATAGGAAATTATGGTGTTTTTGGTAACGAAAAGGATGAGAATGATATACCATAGTAAGTGATCGCAACAAAATTTAATTTAGCTCCCGTTAACGAATTCATGCATGAACAATGTTAATTTGTTATATATTGCATGTAAATCGAACGAATCAAAATTGTCATACAGCGTAAGAGTTTTCTCTTTATGCTATATATATAATAATATAAAAAAATATTTTTTATTATATTCAAAGTACAATAGACGAAATATGATAATAGTAAATTAATATATTACTTAGCGCGTTTGCAAGAAAAGGCAAAACTGTTACAGCGTTGATGTAACGCTCAACTTTAACAATAACAAAGATATTTTTTAGATGCATGCAGAAATTAGTAAAAAGAATTAAGACATATATACATATATGTACGTATATAAAGCAACACATTAGATATAAATACATAGCACATTTTAATAATATTTTAATCATTTAGTTTGCGCATTAATAGAAAATAATAATAAAAAATGTTTATGGATTACAGTAAAAGTAATATACATATATAGAGATTATAAATATGGTATTTGAGAGGAGAATATTGAAAATAATAATTGAGAGAAAAAATACTAATGTTTAAAATATTAATTTTGACATAGCTGGTTCGAGTCTCACCGCATTTGGGCTGCTGGTCTAGTAGTCGGAGAAATTTGTGAAAAGCCTAGTCATTGGCGACAAACTAAGACGCTATCCACATGGATGAAAGAACAAAATGTACCTGGGATATATGAGATTGACACACGAGCATTGACAAAAGTTATTCGCGAGAAAGGTACTATATTGGGCAGAATAATTTTTGGTCAACCACCTTTAATGACTCTGCCAATAATGCCTCCAATAGAAGATCCCAATAAGAGAAATCTTGTTGCGGAAGTTTCTTGGGTAATATATAACATTTCTTTGTATAAAGTTCACTTAAACATTCGAGTGTTTCTTGTCTATATTGAATAATTTTAAACTTTCAATTTTTGGCATTGTCATGCTTGTTATAACTTATTAAATAGGACAATAAATAATTTACGAACAAATAATTTAGTGTTAAAATGCCAAATTTCTCTCGCACATTAATAAAGCTGCAAAAACATTAATGCAATTTAATTCATGTTTTTATATGGCATTACACAGGCAATACTTTTCTTTCATGCACTCTTTATATATTTGTGATTTTCAGCCGACCTCAAATGTATATCCAATATATAATCCGAATGGATATCCTCGTATATGCGTGGTTGATTGTGGATTAAAATATAATCAACTGAGATGTCTACTAAGACGTGGTGCTCGTGTGGACGTTGTACCATGGAACTATGATTTGGGTGTTGCCGAATATGACGGTTTATTTCTTAGCAATGGTCCGGGTGATCCCAGCATGTGTCAAGTAACAATAAAAAATATCCGAGTAGTTCTCACGCAAAAGAAGAGAACACCTATTTTTGGCATATGTCTTGGACATCAATTACTATCCATAGCCGCTGGTTGTATTACATATAAAATGAAGTACGTGACGATATAAATCATGTCAATACTACTTTCATCAGATTAACAAATGTTATTTGGAGGACAGATTCTCGAGGCTGTGATAAATTATAGTTTTTACTCCAAACATTCAGATCTTGATATTTCCTTCCTCTATCATCATTCGAAATATTATTGTTTTCTCATCAAAGTTCAAATATTTTCCTGTCATATAATACAAAGTATAATAGATTACTGTTATGTAAGCAATGCCATTCATTTCCAGCTATGGCAATCGAGGTCACAATCAACCGGCGACGCATCATAGTACCGGACGTTGTTACATGACTTCGCAAAATCACGGATTTTGCGTCGATGCGGCCCAATTACCATCCGATTGGGAGGTGCTCTTTACTAACACTAACGACAATAGCAATGAGGGTATAGTTCATTCAAATCTGCCATATTTCTCCGTTCAATTTCATCCGGAACATACAGCAGGACCTGAGGATCTCGAATGTCTCTTCGATGTATTTTTGGAAAGCGTGAAGGATGAAATTGAGGGTCATCCTTGGATCTCTATAAAAGATAGGCTCACTCAAAAGCTAATTTACGAATCTCCGGCTCTAATTACATTCGAACCTCGACCTAAGAAAGTGTTAATTTTGGGCTCGGGAGGACTCAGCATTGGTCAAGCTGGAGAATTCGATTATTCAGGCTCGCAGGCAATAAAAGCATTAAAGGAAGAATCGATACAAACTCTTTTGATAAATCCTAATATCGCCACAGTACAAACATCAAAAGGCATGGCCGATAAAGTGTATTTCTTGCCAATTATACCAGAATACGTCGAGCAGGTACGTTGAAGTACATTTAAAAAATGCATTTTGCAAAGGCTGTTTTTATTTTATTAGCGACACAACATCGCTAATATTATATGCAGAGAAAGTCTTATTGGGTGCAAATTTTCTATTTGATACTTATTATCAAAGATATATGCGCACGGATATTTACTTAATGTATATTTCTTAATATTATATATATGTATATATTATATACATACACATATGTGTGTGTTTGTGTATTACATTAAATATATATGTATGTGTTATTTTAAAAAATGGTTTTTTAATAATCTGTTTTAGGTAATACGATCGGAGAGACCGGATGGCGTATTATTAACATTTGGTGGACAAACCGCCCTCAACTGTGGCGTAGAACTTGAGAGAAATGGTGTGTTTGCAAAGTACAATGTTAAAATTCTAGGGACGCCAATCGAATCCATCATACAAACTGAAGATAGAAAGATATTTGCAGATCGTATCAGTGAGATAAATGAAAGAGTTGCACCAAGTGCTGCCGTATATTCTGTTCAAGAGGTATATAAATGACTTAGTAATATTTTTTTATACATTAAAATGTATCTCTTACAATTTTGTAGAATTACAATTTGATAAAATTGACATGCTCAGATTGTCTTATAATAATTTTGCACAAAGATATCGTTTTGGTATATTTAATAAAATTTTTTATTATTGAAGATCTTTTTGTATTTGAATGAATTAAATGATTTTTTCACAATTTTGTAAAATCAAAATATTATATTTGACAAATCAACATGTTTGTTTTCAATATATATATAATTTCTTTCTAAACAGGCATTAGAAGCCGCTGAAAAACTGGGTTATCCCGTAATGGCGCGCGCTGCGTTCTCGCTCGGTGGTCTCGGATCAGGTTTTGCTAATACAAAAGAAGAGCTGAAAATGCTAGCGCAACAAGCTTTAGCTCACTCCAGTCAATTAATAATTGATAAATCATTACAAGGCTGGAAGGAGGTAGAATATGAGGTTGTGCGCGATGCATATGATAATTGTATTACGGTATGCAATATGGAAAACGTTGATCCTCTCGGCATTCATACTGGTGAATCAATTGTCGTTGCGCCAAGTCAGACATTGTCTAATAAAGAATATAATATGCTACGAACAACCGCTATTAAGGTCATTAGGCATTTCGGCATTGTCGGAGAATGTAATATTCAATATGCGCTTAATCCTTTTTCCAAAGAATATTATATTATCGAAGTGAACGCTAGATTGTCTAGAAGCTCGGCTTTAGCTAGTAAAGCTACCGGCTATCCTTTGGCTTATGTCGCTGCCAAATTAGCTCTTGGAATACGTTTGTCGGATATTCGCAACTCTGTAACTGGAGAAACGACAGCTTGTTTTGAACCGAGTCTTGATTATTGTGTAGTAAAAATACCCAGATGGGATCTAAGCAAATTTCATCGTGTCAGCACCAAGGTATTGGATAATTCTTTAATTTTGATTTTATGTCAAACAATATTAGATAATTATACAATGTATATTATCATCTGTATTATTTAAATATAATTGAGAAAAAAAAAAGAGACTATATATATATATATATATATATATATATATATATATATATATATATATATATACTTCTTTAATCCATATGTATACAATATAGCATTCTGAAAACATTATGATGAAGTAAAAACTAATTAAATAAAAAAAATTATATATTTTTCTTCATCTATACAATGTGTAAATTTACAATGTATCCGACTATTATATGACTTAATTGACAATATATATGACTATTTCTATATAATTAATTTGAATATTGTTTCTTTATAATTGTGATATCGAATACTTTTTAGATTGGCAGTTCCATGAAGAGCGTAGGTGAAGTAATGGCGATCGGACGTAAATTTGAGGAAGCTTTTCAGAAGGCATTGAGAATGGTTAATGAAAATGTGAATGGGTTCGATCCTTATGTGAAGACTATCAACGATGAAGAATTAGAGAAACCGACCGATAAAAGAATGTTCGTTCTCGCTGCTTCGATCAAAGCCGGTTACACGATCGATCGATTATACGAACTCACCAAAATAGATCGCTGGTTTCTTGAAAAAATGAAGAACATTATCGATTATTATGTACTCTTGGAAAACATCGATCGTACGAAACTTTCGCATGACTTGCTGCTGGGTGCAAAGCAGAATGGCTTCTCCGATAAACAGATTGCTGCCCTGGTGAAGAGCTCCGAATTAGCTGTCAGAATACAAAGACAGGAGAATAATATTCGACCAATGGTCAAGCAAATTGATACAGTCGCCGCTGAATGGCCGGCCACTACAAACTATCTTTATCTAACGTATAATGGCACTAGTCACGATGTAGAATTTCCTGGTGGATACACAATGGTGATAGGTACAACATTACATGCATATAATCATTGTTCAATCATTAAGAGTAATCACAACAAACAAAACTTTTTTTAACAAAAAAGACACAAGCTTGCTAATTTAGCATCGTGTATGAATTCAATTAAATTAAAAATAATTCTCTTATTATTATTCTCTCATGGATTTCCTTTATAATTATTTATATATAGAAAAGATATGTGATCGATAGTTATCGATATAAATATAATTAAGAGATACATACATTTAATATTAAATAAATAGAGAAATATTTTAAAAATGAGATATTACTACAAAAGATAGAAAATGTAATATGTCTTTTTTAGGTTCCGGAGTGTACAGAATCGGTAGTTCAGTAGAATTTGATTGGTGTGCCGTGAGTTGTCTACGCGAATTGCGAAATCTTGAACGTAAAACGATAATGGTCAATTATAATCCAGAGACGGTCAGTACAGACTATGATATGAGTGATAGATTGTACTTTGAGGAGATCTCCTTCGAAGTGGTAATGGACATTTACGATTGTGAATGTCCAGAAGGTATAATATTGTCAATGGGTGGACAGTTACCAAACAATATTGCTATGGATTTGCACAGACAGCAAGCTCGAATACTTGGAACATCGCCAGAATCCGTCGATGGCGCCGAAAATCGTTTTAAATTTTCTCGCATGCTCGATAGCATCGGTATATCGCAACCAAGGTACGTATGCAATTTTGATTAAATGTGTTATATATGAAAATACATGTTTATTGGGCAATTCTATCTTTTCACAACTGTTTTAGATGGAAAGAATTAACAAATTTGAAATCCGCTATTGAATTTTGCGACGAAGTTGGCTATCCATGTCTCGTTCGACCTTCGTATGTGTTAAGTGGAGCCGCAATGAATGTTGCCTATTCAAATCAGGATCTCGAGTCTTATTTGAAAAGCGCGAGCGAAGTTAGCAAAGAACATCCCGTAGTGATATCGAAATTTATTCTCGAAGCAAAAGAAATCGACGTCGACGCCGTCGCTTATGAAGGAATTATATTATGCATGGCAGTATCTGAACATGTCGAAAATGCAGGTGTTCATTCAGGAGATGCCACATTAGTAACGCCACCACAAGATATCAATGAGCAAACTCTGGCGAAAATAAAAAGTATCTCAAAAGCAGTGGCGGCATCCCTGGGAGTCACTGGTCCTTTCAATATGCAATTAATTGCAAAGGTGGATATCGTTTATATTTTTATGTGTTTAAAGATTGATCAATTAAGTTTAAAAAAGACAAATATGATTTTAATACTAATTATATATTTTTAAAATAATAACATTTTCATAAAGATCTATTTTATTTTCCTTTTTTATGATTTTGATTATATATTGATTTCGTATTTTTATCGTATAAACATAAAAATTATATTTAAAAAAAAGAATTGTGGAAAAGAGAGCACAGGGGAGATTTTTAAATTTTATTATATATTTTATTTTTAACACACAAAAACTAATAAATTAATAATATCTTTATGTAGGATAACGAATTAAAAGTGATCGAGTGTAACGTAAGAGTATCTAGATCTTTTCCTTTCGTCTCGAAAACCTTAGATCATGACTTCGTTGCGACGGCAACCCGTTTAATCGTCGGCGAAACAATTGAGCCTGTGGACGTTTTAGCTGGCTGTGGAAGAGTTGGAGTAAAAGTGCCGCAATTTTCTTTTTCCCGTCTTGCTGGTAAGAATCTCGGCCATTATATATGCAATTTTTACAGAATAATTCATGTTAAACAACAGTAATATATATATATATATATATATATATATGTGTGTGTGTGTGTGTGTGTGTGTGTGTGTGTATTTAATGCTATATTATTTTATATATATCTCATATTATTTCTTTATATTTTTGTCAGATTAAAATATTTACTTTCTCTTATTTAATTAATTTCTCTTTTACATAATCTTTTATTAGTTTAAACTCAAATTTTCCGAGTTATTTAAATTTATTTGTTAAATAAAATATTGTTCAACTTTATTACAATTAATCTATAATGTATAAGAATAAATAATGTATAAGAAATGATATCAAGCGGGAAATTATCGTAATAATTTGTTATCCTACTTTTTTAAATGGACTAGTGTAATTGTTAATTTTTCTCATAAATCTTTTATATCATACAACATGTGCACGTGCATTTTCTCTCTTTGCTTCTCTAATTATCATATAATATATGTATAACGAACTGTTATTATTTATGCGGCTCAACTAAAGGTGCTGATGTGATGCTGGGTGTCGAAATGGTATCCACTGGAGAAGTAGGCTGTTTCGGTGAAAATCGCTACGAAGCTTATTTGAAAGGCATGATAAGCACTGGTTTTCACATTCCTCAAAGAGGTATTTTGCTCTCTATAGGAAGTTTTAAGGTAATTAGCTTAAATATGAGAAAAATTGTCTTTTATATATTACAATAAAATATAAATAAATTTTATAAGTATACTATATTATATATATTTGATGCATTATATATACATATATATATATACATATATATATATATATATATATATATATATATATATATATATATATATATACATAACAAGTAAAATATATTTTTGCTTTGGAAATATATGCACCTTAATTCTTTGAAAATTTGCAATATCGATAACATTTGCAATGAAAATCTCTTACTATTATTATGATAAAATAGTAAATTGTTATATCCAAAGTCTTTAAAATGTATATATATATGAGCTTGTGAACGGTTTATATATATTTAAAAAAATATGTCTTTTAATAAAAATAAAAAGAATCCATTTCGTACACATTTCAGCACAAAATGGAAATGCTTGGGTCTATTAGGAATTTGAAAAACATGGGATACAAATTATATGCTAGCATGGGTACCGCCGATTTCTACACTGAACATGGAGTCGAAGTAAGTGAAAAAAATATTTATAATAATTAAAATTTAAAAAGGTATTTAATTAAAACTACATCGACATATTAATTAAAACTATATCTTTTTGAATATTCAGTCATTTTTGCGTACAAACACATATATGAAAAAATAATTATATTTAAAAAATAATTATGTTATATTATAAGAATAATTTAAAAAAATGAGATATTTATGAGAAAAATGATTGATTATTTTTTTCACAAATAATTTTCTATAATTTGAAACTTATATAAAATAATAAAATATACATAATGTATGTTAGATTTACTCTTCTCGCGATTTTAACATAAATATTTTATTTAATAGATATCATACATATTTAATTGCAATAATATATCTTAAGTGACAAAAATAATGAGATTAATAATAATGAAATAATAATGAATATTGAAAATGATGATATTGCTAGAAATTTGTCGATTTTTATTCGTAATAAATTTAAAATATCTTAAAAGAAAGATGGAAAAAATGGAAAGTGCGTATTACGAGATATAAAGTTTCTTTTAAATTAGAATATTTCTTAATAAAAAATTTGATTGAAATGTCTAATTTATAATAGTGCAATCTACTTTACAAGTTATATTCTATATTATAATAATAGTATTACTTTGCTCAAATCTAACTGTGTTGCACAGTAATTGGCTATTTTTATAAATTATTTTAATTGTCAATAATCACTTTGTTCGCTCATGCATAATGCAATCGAATATCAATAATTTGCAGTCTTGCTCGAATACTTACTAAATTGATTATCGACTATTTTCGAAATATATATGATAATATTTTCGAAATATATATAATAATATTTTGATTAGAAAATTCGTCTTATATATAAATATTGAATATAAATATTTGTTTTTCCAGTAGATTATTTACATCCTAATCTTAATAAATATTTGTGTCATATATATGTCGTTTCGCTTAAGTGGTCTGCTAGGGAGATTACTTTTTGAATTGTACCGGAGGCCGACTCGTCACTTTGATTTTTCGATACGTTTCTTGTGTAAGAATCTTCGTCATTCGATATCGCATTCACTTTTTTCACACTTTTCTCCGCATGTTTCTCATCTTTAAATCGTATTTCATGAGTGATTGCTTTTGTGATCTTACTCATATATTCATGGCTAGACTGCGATTGCTTGCTCTTTGACTGCATCGGCACAATTTGCTCAGCAAATTGTTGCGTGTAGCGATTTTGCAAAGTACTGACGAATATAGATTCTCCATTCCTCTTGGGTGTCTCCGGCGGCTCGTTCGGTAATCTCGTTGAATTTGTCGCCGCTCTCATTTTTAGGGCGTGGATTTTGTCTTGATAAGCCTTAGCGTCGTCCTTGTATCTAGTTTGGTCCGATAGGATAATCGACAGTCGATCCGCTTGATCGAGATAAACTTTCTTCTGCTGATAAGACCTGTACCTATGACAGCATTCGGCCATTTTTATAAAATGTCTAACAAAGAAGTCCAACAGAGCAGCCAGCCTTAAACCTTCCAATTTGGCACAGCATTCCTAGAAAGAGAAAGAAGAAAAAAAAGATGAGAGATGCGAATGTGAATTGGCCGTGACTGTTGATCCTTGTGACTAATCACAAAGAAGAATGGAGATAAGATTAGATTTGCGGGAAGTCGTCCCAGCAAACACCAAGTAACAGTTATATAATTGTTAGTTATAATTTCCTACTCAACAATATAATTGTTATCTAACACATAACAGTTATATAACATGTAACAGTTATATTGTTGAGTAGGAAATTATAACTAACAGTTATATAACTGTTCCTTGGTGTTTGCTGGGGTGTAATATCATGGATTGACTTGGTGCTGTTTGTCTGGCACATTGGTTTACAATAGCGATATATTACGTTGGATTGCTCATTATGAACGCCGATTGATAATCTTATCGCTTGAGGAACTTACCTCGATCTCGACGATAAAATCCGTGGCCTTGCGTGGGGTAATGAGCGTTCTATTCGTAATTACTCGCGTGCTATAGTTTTGCTGATCATTCATTCGAGCGGTGTCCCATAATCCACCAGATCTATTGTAGATCTCTTCCCTATGAGACTCTTCGGCCGTTCTCGGCATGTCTAAGGTCGGATTTACCACGGCTAACCATGGCTGAACTGTCAGTATCTTGAACAACATTGCAAAGTCCAATCGCGGAAAGAATTTGTTACTATGCTTGATGTTCTCCATTGCGTGGAACACGAACATAATAGGGTTATCAATTATTCTCTTTAGCTGTTTCTGGCTGCGTAGCAGATAATCGTCCGGCACTTTACTAAACATATTTCTGTCACGGACAAAATAATCAGGCAGAATCGGCTCATTTTGGCTGATGCAGCGATAAAGACTGTTTAGCAGCTTGATTAGACATTCACCGGTCCGATTGTCAGGCCATTTTGAGGGTCGATCGTCTTCTTCGATTAACCAGAACAGCTTATTTCTAATATGAGAGGTCGTCAGGCCGTGCATGCTATCCAAGACTGGCCTTAAGAATGTTTTATGAAGCATCAATGCGATCAAATATACTTGTACTTGCGAACGAGTCATGCAGGTTTCCAGATAACGTTCTGCGGCTGGAAACGTCAGTTTCCATTCGATTTCCTGCTGAATGTTTCTTTTTACATTTTGATGTCTCAATTCTCTCAATAGAAGATCTCTCTGTTTCAGTAGAAAACCTTCGGGTATCACATAACAACCAAAGTCCTTCACCTTGCCGATATCGTTGTAATCAGGCCACGTGCTTCTCGGTCGATCTAACCACTCCTGAGCGTATGTCGGCCACTGAAGCCATATTGTTGGCGTGATCTCATAGGATTCGATCCTACGCAGTCTGAGACTGTGCGATTCTATTATTTTGTCGCAGTGGATAGCTGAATTTTCTACGTAATTTAAATCTTCTGGTTTAAAACCTAACGGCTCGGCCAACTGATTTATGAAGAGATTGACAAAATGCCTCATAAACATCTCATTGTTAATATAGAAGACTTCGCAGTCATGCTGCCTATCGGCCATCTTGAGGCGAATCTGCTTGTTATTTTGTAATTGTTTCCTTTCTGCTCGCATTGCGTAAATTTTGCCTTCGTTATTTATCCTGACTTTCTTGAAGCACTGCGTCGGGATCATTGCGTTCGAATATATCTTGCTTGACGCATCCATCTTATCATTTTTATGTATGTTACTGGTCTGTGCACTAGGGGTCACAGTGTAATAGCTCCAGTCGCTATCACTGTCATAAGCTCCGGATCTGTAACCGGAACTCGAAATGCTCGGTGGTCTATGGTGATGTCGCCGGTCTACTTTTGGTTTTGTTGACTTCACAGTGTCAGGTCGAGGTAACTGTCGTCGATAACTTTCATTTCTGATATCTAATTCGCTCTTCGAAGTTTTCTTATCACGGTTCTCCACCGAAAACGTATGCTCGCAATCAGACTTGGTTTTAATATCATAATTGGATTGAGTCTTGTAGATATTTTTGCGCGAGAGGGATACTTGATCTCCATATATTTCGTCGTCATGTATATTGGATAAAGATCCAATATTAACGATTGTAGATTGTAACTGAAGAGATCTTATTTTCTTCCTTTGATGAGGAAGTATCATGTTTGAATTACGACCATAAATGCTTTCGCCATCATTATCATATATTTCATCATCATCCTCCATTAATGAAAGATCAATATCTTCTTGTTTGCTAAGATTCCTCGGATATGGAGTTTCATCGAGACGTTGTAATCGTACATATCCTATTGAAAAAATATTTATAATTTTAAAGTTAAGAGAATGTTATTAAAATTATTAATAAATTTTCTTTTAGCAACGTCATTTGAGTTGTGTGTTATCAACTTTTATAGTAATTCAAAATGTTCAATCTTAGTACTCAACAAGAATAAAGGAAGAGGATTACTTAATTTTTTGGCCTCCACAGGATTTTAAAAAAATAATTTCTTTTGTATTATATGATCATTAGGAAAGTTAAAAATAATCATTAAATAAGAAAAAAATTCGATCTATAAAACCAAAATTAATTAATTAGTCTAGATATATCATTACATGAGCTCTTTTCATGATTAATAAGTGAATTAATAAAATGTTTTCGCTCATTATACTTTGCTATCATATTAACATCATTTTAAATTATAACCTCTATCATTTTCAAAGTAAAGGTAAAGATAAATACAAAAATAAAAGTAAATACAGCTCATAATGAGAAAATTATTAAATTAAATTAATTAATGAAATAATTATTCTTGACATATAAGTGATAAATAGGTGAGTATACATATATATATACATATATATATGTATATATAGATATATATATGTATATTTTCACCTATTTATTATGGTCACTTATATGTCAAGAATAATAAAAAATTAATTCTTTTATTATGAGTTGTATTTATCTTTACCTTGAAAATGATATAAATTATAATCTAAAATGATGTTAATATGATGGCAAAGCAGTATAATGAGCGAAAATATTTTATTAGTTCTTATTAGTCATGAAAAGGGCTCATGTATCATAATATACAGGGTGAGCCATTTTAATTAACGCACGCAATTATTTCGGAAACAAAGCATTTTAGAGAAAAATGTTTCAGACAAAAGTTTTATGGTTTCGAGGGGGCCATAAGATGGTATCATTGGTTTGACACTGAAGAGTCATTTGAAGGTCACGTGAAGGTCACTTCAATTTTTTTAAATGGAACACCCTATATATTTTTGCACACTCTTGTAGCTTATCTCGAGAGCTTTCCAAAACACTATAATTAAGTACCTTTTCGTTAAGTACTTTTTGAGTTATGAGGCTTGAAATAATTTCTTAATTTTACATAAACCGTAAAATATCTTGTAAAATATTCATTTTTCGATTATCTTACCTTAATACTTTTACGTACAAAATAATGAGAGGAATCAATTGGTGTAAAGAAAACACATAGTTGTTTTTAAGAAAAAATATGGAATTTGCAATTAACAATTCCATATTTTTTCTTAAAAACAACTATGTGTTTTCTTTACACCAATTGATTCCTCTCATTATTTTGTACTTAAAAGTATTAAGGTAAGATAATCGAAAAATGAATATTTTACAAGATATTTTACGGTTTATGTAAAATTAAGAAATTATTTCAAGCCTCATAACTCAAAAAGTACTTAACGAAAAGGTACTTAATTATAGTGTTTTGGAAAGCTCTCGAGATAAGCTACAAGAGTGTGTAAAAATATATAGGGTGTTCCATTTAAAAAAATTGAAGTGACCTTCACGTGACCTTCAAATGACTCTTCAGTGTCAAACCAATGATACCATCTTATGGCCCCCTCGAAACCATAAAACTTTTGTCTGAAACATTTTTCTCTAAAATGCTTTGTTTCCGAAATAATTGCGTGCGTTAATTAAAATGGCTCACCCTGTATATCATAATATAAATATCATAATATATATATCATAATATAAATTTTATATATCTATAAAAATTAATTTTGGCTTTAATGATTGAGTTTTTTTTTACTTAATGATTATTTTTAACATTCCTAATGATCATATAATACATAAAAAATTATTTTTTTAAAATCCTGTGGAGAAACGCGTTAAGTGACCCTCCTCCTTTTATTAAATTTTTATTAATATATGTCTATCATAAGAGAAATAAATGATTAAAATTCATTTAGAAGAATTCATATAGAAATAATTTTAATTTATTCACTCATTCTCTTTTCTCTTCCTCTATTTCTCTTTCTTTCTATATTTATTTTTTTTTATTTCATATACTGTGATTGTGCTTTTTACCGTAGTTGTGACGTGATGTCTTTCTGGGCTGTCCATCACAATACATATATAGTATTTTTCTTGTATAAGATTTTATCTTTCTTATGTGTACTATATTATACTTTTTTATTACACTATATATTAATTAGAAAGTTTTTCTATAAAAAATCCCATGCTATTGTAAAAATTAAGTATCTTTTATATTCTTTTATATTCACTTAATCAAATGTTCAAATCTAAAAATTCTATTAATATGAAATTCTGTTGTTTGAATTTTTATTCAAATGGAGTAATATATATATATATATATATATATATATATATATATATATATATATATATATAGAGAGAGAGAGAGAGAGAGAGAGAGAGAGAAATTTTTAGTTTATCTATTTTTCATTTCAAGTTTATTTTTCTGTTAAAAGTTCGAAAAAATGTTTAGTTATTTAAACATTTTTAACTTAAAAATTATTAAATATTATTAATATTATTAATATCAGATATTCTTGTTAAAAATAAATTTAGTTTTATGAACCTTTTGTACAAAAAAAGTACGGAGAATCTCAAATAATCTGTACAAACTTTATGATTCGGAGTTAATTTAATACCTGGATGTTCACTCGGTTGCACCATCAGATTATACGTAATCCCATTGTTTAAACTACTGTACTCTGGTTGATAATGATGTTCTGTAATTTCGATATTATTATACACAACATAAATGCGGATGGGTTGCAGCGGTTCGATAATAGGATCGCCAGTTTGCCTCTTCGAAGTGAAGATGATATTATGCGCGATATATTCTTGAAGAATGTCTGGTAATAAAACATGTTTTTGAGATGGCAGTATCTTATTTAGTTTAGCTTCGTAGGATGATGCTAGAGTTTCCTTAATTTGGATTCTATCTCTGCAAAAAGATTCAATAGTTAGTTATAGTGTAATCTATTATTATTATTGGTAATTACAAAAGTTTACTTAAATTTACGTATGTCTGAAATTTGTGTGGATTGGGCATTTATTTTATTATAATTTATTAAAACATTAACACAAAAATAGAAATAAATATTTAAAACATTTGTTTCATAAATAATTTTCTACATATTGAAGAAGAGAAATATAATGACAGTACAACATTAAGACATGTAATAAGCTTATTGAACAATTTATTCAGTTAAGTATTGTAAATAAAATATTTAATTTAATTATAATTATATATATTTAATATATATAATATATTTATACATATTTAATTTAAATATTTAATTTAATTATGTAATAATATAATTAGTAACTTTTTAATTTTTATAATTGAAAAGACGATTCCTTATTTTGCGGAAATACGTGATTGCGTGATTATCAATATTGACAAGAGTTTATATAATTTTGACAGGCGATTAATTATTCAACGATTAATATTTCAACAAATTAAAAATCAAGAAAAATGTAAAGAATAGGTATACATTTTTTTGGCTATACTTGATATCATGTCAAAGAATATTTTTTTATATGTAGTTAAATTTGTAGATTAGATTAAATCAAGATGAATGATATCGATATTCCTTGATCAATATGAATTATCAACGACGTAATTCCAAATATTCTAAAAAAATCTCTCTACATGATATGAATGATACGCGTATGAATACTACAGTCATTTTTTATAAATAAATTAACATTAGTTTTATTGAAATAAATTATATTCCTTAAAATAAATTTGCTTCTATAAATAAATTAACATTTAGTTTTCTATAAATAAATGAACATCAGTTTCACTGTTACGCTTAGTTTATTAATAATATAACTATTGTATGGATGTATGTATTTTTTCAATTCCATTATTAACAATAAAATTAACAATAAATTTACTACATATATCAAACAAATTACGTTATATGAAAATTGTTTTAATTTGTTAATAAACTAACAATAATTGAATATTGTGTCTCATTATGAATTCTCTATGCATTCTGATCACGAATGTTATAAATTATCACTATTCCGCGATTGCAACAAATCACCATTAAAAATATTAAGTGCTTACTCTTCGTAATTCTCAAAGAACTGGATACACATCATGAGATTGTTTAAAATAAAACTCTTAGGATCTCTTGCAATGGTTCTCCTCAATAGCCATAATTCCACATCTTCATATTCGTCCACCTGTTGGGGACGAATAGGTGGTTTAACAGATGGTTTTGACTTCCAGTTTCCCATTTTTTTCTTTCATTCAATGGTATAACAAAGTGCACTCTGAAGACGGCCACGTGGCGAGTGTCTCCACGTAAAAAGCACGTCCTCAGCAATTATAATTGAGACGCACCGTATATCACTTAGATTCACTATAGATCACTTAGGTTCACCATATTATATGTTATCAACATTTTATCATTTCAAATTCAAGGTCAGCGAGGAAACAGCATTATATATGCACGCATAAGAACACGTCGATGACCAATGAGACAGTAGTTTTCTTTCGGGTGATGTCGATAAATAGCTATCTCGTTATCGAGTCAGGGCGTTTTTAATCGCCCGCTTACTATCGGATATCGACAAACAAGCTCTGCATAAAATACTTGTAAAAAATTGCGTCAATGTTGATACGATAAAGCTCTGATATTTCACCGGCCTTGCCAGTGTCCAGTTTCTTATCATCATGGGCTGGTTCATATATAATTATAATTATAATATTTAATATAACATAATAATTATAAAGACAATATGTTTAAGCCATAAGTTACTTTTATTAATAATTCTGTTTTTTTTATTTTCATATTAGTACTTATTAAAACATCGCATAAAATTTATATTATATAAATAAAATAGAAAAATATATATGTATATATATAATATAAATATTTCTTATTATATTATATAAATATAATATGAAATTATGTATTTTAAATAAAGTATAATGTGATATATATATATATATATATATATATAGTTTGAGAGAGATAGGGGGAGGGGGAGGGATTATTATAGGAGGAAATTAAAATAAATGTAGGCCAGTTGTATATAACAATAGATTCATTATTTTGCTATGAAAATTGGTTGATTTTCATGATATTATTATAATTTCATTTTATTTATAATAATGTTATAATAATAATAATATACTATAGTTTTGCATATATTATTATACAATATATATATTATAAATACAAATAACATGTTTGCAGAAAGCATTGCCACAATAGCGTTAAATAAGAAAAATCCCCTACCAATATTATCATAAAATCTCATAACATCAAAATAAAGCTATTACCATACTGAAGTAATAATTACAAGTTACATGCGCAGAACTATACATACGCGCACATCCACTCACTCACACATATACTCACAAAACACATTCAAATTATGTGATATTATTTCTTAGAATTATAGTAATGCACAATAAAGATATAGTAAGTAAGTTTAATTCGTCTTTTGTGACATCACACATAATAATACGTGGATAAAAATGTGATCATGTGTTATCTAATCTATGCGTCAAACTCTTACCAGAATAACTCGACGAATTGCAGATTAATTTTGGAATAATGCATAATTACAAATAGGTATTTCTCAAATAGGATGTCTCAATGTTCTCTTAATTATTTTCAATGGGAAAAATAAGTTTGCTGTTTTTAGAAGATGGAAAACACGTAAAAAGTGGCGACATATATATATATATATATATATATATATATATATATATATATATATAATCTCATACATTTGTCTCTCGTACATCTCATACATTTATAATTTATGAGTATTCATAATTATAAGCGATTATCTCAATTTTTTGGTTATATCTTATAATAAGATTTTACAATACAGGTAGAACCAGTACAATGGACGTTTGAAAATATCGCCGTGAACGAAGATTCTAGTCCGAGTGAGCTTCGACATCTAGCTGACTTTTTGTCAAAAAAGCAATTTGATCTTGTTATTAATCTGCCAATGAGAAATGGTGGTGCTCGACGCGTTTCCAATTTTATGACACATGGTTATCGGACAAGAAGACTAGCAGTTGATTATTCCGTACCTTTAATTACGGATGTTAAATGTGCGAAGCTTCTAGTCGAGGTAAGTATTTAAATTCAAATCTGCAGAAGTATTAAATGATATATTGTAAGTATTTTAAATAAATATGTATAAACATTAAAAATTTAAGTTACTAAATATATTTCAAAAAATCAAATTGGAAATATAACGAGCAAAAAAATTAATGTAGATAACCATTACTGTCTCATTTAAAACTACATTCTATATCACTCTTACGTCAGTGATCAAAGATCAGTTTTGATAAATAATTATATTACTCATTCTCTTACTTGTATAATTTGGCTCACATTAGATAAGATACTTTAAGTGTAAAATTTACATCCAGAAATTACATATTTTAAGATTATATTTAAATTTATAGAACATCTATCACAATTTTTATTTATACCTAAAACGCAAAATGTGATCATTTATACAAAACAGAAAGAAATATTTTACGACTAAAAATTAAATATTCCAAATCTATATTTGATATTTATGTATTTGTTAATGTTTCAAAAACAGCTATTAGCTTTTTTTTTAATAAAAATGCATAACATATGCGCGCGCGCACGCACGCACGTACGCACGCACGTACGCACGCACGTACGCACGCACGCGCGCACGCACGTACGCACACATAAATTCTAATCATATCGTAATAAAATTATGAGGTATAGAAAATATATTTTTACTTAAGTTTTATATAAAATAGTAAAAATAATTGTTTCAAGATTATTAATTCTTTTAATTATAATTGATAATATTCTTTTCAAAGTTAGCTTAAAGAAATAACTAATTTTCTAGATGTAGCACATCCACGTTGAAAAAAAAACAGATAAATTATAGATATACAGATTAATTACAGAATATATAGATTAATCATATGCCTATTTAAGTTTTTGGTAAAAATATTGGGAAAAATAAGTTTTATATAAAAAAATCATTATTTTTATTAAAATTTATTTTAAATTTTGTACAAAATAATGATACATTTAATCATGTTAAAATTATATAATTAGAAAATATAAATCAATTTTTACTCATTCTCACATAAATAATTTTGTATCAAGAGAAACAATATTTCTAATTATTCAAATACATCATTTATATGACGATTGCTATATACAGTCATTTATTATTCATTACTTGCAAATAGATTATGTAATTGTGTAATATAAATACATATCTGCAGGTATGCATAAATGACAACGTACGATTTTTTATGTACTCTTTTATTTTCTATATAGGCGATGAGAATGATTGGTGGAAAAGCACCGCAGATGAAAACCTATATCGATTGTGTGTCGTCGCGCAGGATGATCAGACTGCCCGGCCTCATTGATGTGCATGTACATACTCGTGATCCTGGAGCGATCCATAAAGAGGATTTTGCTTCTTGTACCGCGGCAGCGCTCGCCGGAGGCATCACAATGATCTTTGCAATGCCCAATACCAATCCAGCGGTAGTGGATCATCAGACTTTTGCCATTGCCAAAGAAGTAAGAATTTATACATTTTCCAGCAAAATTTATTTTTACAAATAATATGAAAAATAATTTTTTACATTAGTGCAAAAATATTACAAATGCATCGTTTTCTTTATCAAGCAAGAAAAATATCGTATATATATATATATATATATATATATATATATATATGTATATATATATATATATGTATACGTATATATTATTTACCAATTATATATGTACACGCGGGCGTTCATAATGAAGATATGCAATGCAAATGACCAAAGCAATTTTCATAATTAGAATTAAATAGATAAATCTGTATGCTATATGTACGCAATTATAAACATTTCGGATGTATAATGTTAAGCACAATAAAGAAACGTCAAAACGTTTAATATATTTGCTGATGCCAAAGAGAACATGTACATGCCAAATTCTAAAACTTTTGAAACTATTGTTGTTATTTATCTCATTATGACATAATAAGACGAATAACAGGATAATATAATTAGACCATTAAGAAAAATATTTTACTTACAAGTATTCAGGAAACTCATTATTAAACTAATAAAATGGTTTGGAGGAAATAACTATAATATAAAAAGTATTTCAAAAGTACAGTCGCTGAAGCAAGCGAATCGAATTTTAACATCATGGTATCATAAAATAACAATAACTTAAGAAGTGACACATTTTTATCGTTATGCAAACATTATTAACTTGTTTATATTTAAAAAAGAACATTTAGATATGTATATGTTTATTTATTAATGAGCACGCAAAATAGATATCTTAAATATTTTAGCTTTTAGCTTCATTACGTATATTTTTCATTTATCTAAGGAAAAAGCTTTATTTTCTTATCTAAAATTATAAATAGTTTCACAATATGAGAAAAATTTCGATTAAGTCATATTTAAAATAATTTGTTATAATAAAAAAGATATTGATTATTTATATTATTCATGCTGAAATAGCGAGCTGCAGCTGGTTCACATTGCGATTACGCGCTCTTTATCGGCGCCTCATCAGACAATTATAATATCATACGAGAAATAGCACCACACGCTGCTGCTCTGAAAATGTACCTAAACGAAACGTTTACGACACTTCGTCTCATGGATCTCACTGTTTGGATCAAGGTATGAAAATCATCAAACAGATTATCAATATATGTGTATCTATATGTGCGTTAGCAAGTCTAGTTTATTTAACATGTTTATTAAATTAAACATATATATTTATTTATATATTTTTCACGTACATAAAATAATTATCCTAAAATTTATATTAATATTTGCATAATGTAAAATTATTTTTTTGCAGCATTTCGAAAGCTGGCCTAAAAAATATCCTTTGTGCGTGCACGCGGAAGGACAAACTACAGCTGCGGTCCTTTTGCTGGCAAGTTTACATAATAGACCGATTCATATATGTCATGTAGCACGAAAGGAGGAAATAGAAATTATACGCGCTGCCAAGGAACATGTGAGTATATTAACAACGTCTATTAACAAAAGAAATCAAATTAAATTATGAAACCAAGTATTTATATAAAAAATACTTAGCAAACAGCGTAATTGTAATAATATATTATAATAAAAATGAGCGCTAGATTAAAGTTGATTTTTTGAGGTAATTATAAATTTTATGTTTGATATTGAAAAAAATGTTAAAAAATTTATATTTTTAAAATTATTGTTGGATTTTAAATTAAGAAGTATTTCTCTAGAGAGATATCAACCCTCACCTATATATTGTATATATTCTTGAAGGGATTGGCAGTTACGTGTGAGGTATGTCCACATCACTTATTTCTTTGCCAAGATGACTTGGATCGGATAGGCAGCAAAAGAGGTCAGGTAAGACCCACTCTGGGGACAAAAGAGGACCAACAGGCTCTTTGGGATAATTTGAATGTTATTGATTGTTTCGCAACCGACCATGGTATGTGAATATTTTATTATTATTTCTCTAATTTGGATTGTAACTATAATTACGTGATTTAAATTGTATTTTTTAAATTCAAATTTGCGCTGTATAATTAAAAAGTAAAATAAATACAACAATATCTTGAAATGATAGCAATCAACATTATTCTATAATTCTATAAAGATAAAAAGATGAATGTTCCATGTTCATATAACATCTACTTTATTTTGCTTTTAAGACATACAAGAGTATTTCTTTTGTTCTGAGATATTGATATTAGATCGAATATTTGCACTTATTTAGAAATAAAATGCAATTAGTGTTCTGATAAAAATGAATCTTTTGATAATTTACAAAATTATACTGTTTGTATGTATGTGTATAATTTATTCAAATAAAAACAAATAAATCATTTTTAGCGAGAAATGACATTAATAATCCCCATCTTATTTCTCGCTATCTTAGTTTTGAAATGTCAATTTGTATTTAAGCTCCACACACTGCGCAAGAAAAGACTTCTGAGAAACCACCGCCAGGATTTCCTGGATTAGAAACTATGCTACCACTGTTACTTAACAGTGTGCATGAAGGAAGATTGACTATGGAGGTATTTTATTTTTCAATTATTTATTGTATTATTACTTTTAATGTTGTTTAGCTGACGTAACGGGTAAAGAATGCCGATAAGCATTTCACTCTTGATAACGAATGCGACTGTTATATCTGTACGTCATTCTCTGATTCGAAGATAAATGTTCATACTTAACATGATGTAACAAATCAAGATATCTAAAAAAAAATTTGTTGTAAAGAAAATTTCCTCAATTAAATTGTATGTACACAGATATATTATTGTCACAATTTTTTTATTCGGAGATAATTTATATTCTAATTTGCGTAATAAATCGGAGCCTAAAGTAATTTGTCAGAAATTTATTTTATTTTTGATAAGATATTGAGAATAATTAATTAGAAAAAACTTTATAATTAAAATAATATGATATTTCAAATTTAATATACGTATGATTTTAATAACATTTAAAATTTCTATTTCTTTTTTATGCGCTATGTGATATACATACATTAAATTGATACAAAAAAAGGAATTTTCTAAAATTTTCTTTTAAATATAATTATGTATTTTTACGTCCAAATTATTACAAATGAGCATAATTTTCTTATGTAAATGATAAATCTTTGATAAATATCGCACAGATTTATTTGTACTACTAACGTAAAAATGGGAAACACGCTCTTTTATCTCAATCACTTTTTATATATTAAATTTATAGTTTCAATATTGTAAATTTTTTATTTGATTAAAGTAATATTTTTGTAATTTATATAAAAAATAAGATAAAAATGTATGAACGTTCTTTCTTTCCTTCTCTCTCTCTCTCTCTCTCTCTCTCTCTCTCTCTCTCTCTAATAGAAAAATTATGTAATAAGTTAAAATATATAAAAGTATATACAAAATATTGAATTATTACGAAAATCGTTGTATTTGTTTATTACGCAGGACATTATTGACAGATTATACCGAAATCCTAAAAGAATTTTCGGTATTCCTGATCAGCGTAACACATATGTCGAAATCGATTTAGATGACAAATGGACCATTCCGGAAGCAATGCCATTTAGCAAATCAAAGTGGACGCCTTTTGCTGGTATAAAGGTTCACGGTTCCGTGCATAGAGTAGTTTTGAGAGGTGAGGTTGCTTACGTCGAGGGAAAAGTTTTGGTAAATCCTGGATTCGGTCAAAATATTAGGGATATACAATACAAGACAAAAATTCCACCAACGCATCATATACCGATGACATCCAGCCAGTCCACAGATGCCATCTATAAACCATTGTCACTATTGGACGGTCTTTTATCGCCAAATTATGAAAAATCTAACATACATGCTGATCATGTCGCTGATTTGTATGAGGAGGAACGAATTGGTATGATAATGCTAAGAGAATTGCTAATTTTGTTCTAATGAATAATATAAAAAAATTTTTGGAAAAAATTTTAATATTATTACATTTCTAAAATTCTATTAATAAAAATTTATCTTGTCTAGTTACATACCACATAATGAAAGATTTCCATTTTGCATGAATAATTTCTTTCAATTGATATTTTGTATATTTATTTTTTGTAAGAACATAAATGCACACATTATACATATGTATTTAATTGTCTGTGTGTATAATAACATTAAGATATATTGTAGCAACATTTTTAAATCGAGTAAAATTTATATGAATAAGAAACCAAATGCAATACGAATATTACTTTTCGCATTGCATTTTTTGCCATTGTAAAAATCAAACAATTTATAGACAATGAAATATAATGCTATACTATAAATTAATTTTTCCATATTATTATTATTATTAGAGTCATTTACGCATCCTCTACAACTGGCATCGCACAAGTCGAGTGTACATTTCGTGCTAGATAGTGAAACAAGAGAACATTCTAAAATATTACCTTCTCAAAGGACTGTCTCACCATTGCCAATTAGCAATGTCACCAGATACAAAAGCGATAGTAATTCGAATCTTCTTACTTCTGCTGTCGCATCTGTTCCAACCGTCCATGCAAGCAGCAGTCTAATTGGACATCATATACTTACTGTAGATATATTTAACAAAGAAATACTAAAAGATATATTTCATCTTGCGGAGACTTTCCGAAATGCTATTAGGAAAGAGCGACCATTAGACCATATTTTAAAGGTAAATGTTAAAGGCATTTAAAGATTATAAACTTATATAAATACTGTGATGTTGTTATGAAATTTTATCAATATTTTAAATATATTAAATAGTATATATATATATATATATATATATATATGTATGTATGTATGTATATTGTTAATATTGATTTTACATTTGTCTTGTATGCATATATTGCTACATTGATATATGTAACAAACTTATTTATGAATAATTTTGAAAATATATATCAAGTCTCTCTCTCTATTAGAAAATTTATTACAATACCGTCTTGGTTCTAAATAATATACAAATCTGTTTATTTTCTCATTAAAAAAAGTTATATAAGTATTATTTATGATTAGGGAAAAATTATGGCTTCAATCTTTTATGAAGTTAGCACGAGAACATCATGCAGTTTTGCTGCTGCCATGGAACGTCTTGGTGGTCGCGTGATATATATGGATGGTTCTACATCATCAGTAAAAAAAGGAGAAACCTTAGAAGGTCTGTAAACAGAAATTTTGCAACAAAAACACAATTCGATGTAAAGAACGGAAGAATGCCTCTATTATAATTTTCTGAAAAATGCCTCTATTATAATTTTCTCAATGTGTAAAACAATGAGGATAATGTATAATTAATTAAGCTTTTATAATTCATCACATATTCAATGAGAGTTTTATTGAATTGTTACTTTTGCAGATTCTATAGCAGTCATGGCAGGATACGCGGATGTGGTTGTACTCAGACATTCGGAGCCAGGCGCAGTAGCTGTAAGTATTAAAATTACACATAAATATGTGTATGTGTTTAAAGTTAACTTTTCAATATATTATAATTATATTATAATTATAATATATATACATATGTATACATATAATTATATTATAATTATATGTATACATGATAATCTTATTTCTAAAATTTTTAATATTCAATTCTAATTATTTTTCCTAATAATCTAAAACTAAACAATTTCTGCGTATGTGTGTGAGTGATAATAATATAGATTTATTTATATTTTTTAATATTTCTTTTGTAAATGTATATAAATTACAATTTACAAATATAAGAAATACATACACACACACACACACACACACACACACACACACACACACACACACATACACACACATATATATATATACACACTTTTTCAATATTTTGCCATATACTAATAATAATTTACAGAGAGCAGCTCTACATTGTAGAAAACCATTGTTAAACGCTGGTGACGGAGTTGGCGAACATCCAACTCAAGCGTTGCTCGATATTTTTACAATTAGAGACGAATTCGGAACTGTGAATGGCCTTACAATTACGATGGTAGGAGATTTGAAACACGGCAGGACCGTTCATTCTCTTGCAAGGTTGGTGCGACCAAAGCAATTTGTTCGATTTCCGATTATAAGATAGTTAATAAGAAATGATAAAAAATGAAATATTATATATTATTATGCAGTGCTAATCAAATGTTTCTCTAACTAAAAAATAAATATTTTCTATAACTATGAATATTGTAACCTATAAGAGTGTATTATGCATTTTAATACATATTATAAACAATATCATACAGGCACGTATATATATATATATATATATATATATATATATATATATATATATATATATATGTATATATATATATAAAATATATATATTATATATAAATATATATAAATTTATTATTGTACAAATTTATTTTCATGTACTATCATTAACATATATTGATGATGAAATATTTACAATAATACATAAAAATAAATTTTTGGGTACTTTTAAAGGAAAATCAATTTTAAATTTACTAGAGAATCTCTGATAAAAAAAATTAAAATTGTGTGTTATAAAATAGTGTAAAAATAAAATTACTACATGCACAATTGTAACGAATCCAAGCATGATTAATATTTATAATAAATAATAAAAATTTTTTAAATATTGAACACATGTACATATAATAACAAAATTTAAATTTAAAATATAAATTTTGTCAAATCGTAGAGAAATGTAATATCTTAAAAAATAAATTTTATTGTTTTATAAATACATTATAGAGAAATATACTAATAATAATTCAGTGTTAATAAAAGTTAAATAATATATATAATTCCAATTAATGGAATAAATAGGATTTTGAAAAAATGTTAAATTTATTCACGAACATAAATTTAAAAATTATAATTTTAGATAAATTATAATTTAGATAGATGTATTACGTGTATCCCAATTATCTTTCCGTGCAATTATTTATTTAAAAATATTCTCTTTTCACACGCATCATTTACTAAATCCTAATGTTGATGCAGATTGCTGACTCTGTACAACGTGGAGCTTCGCTACGTGAGTCCACCTGGCCTAGGTATGCCAGATCATATTATTAATTATGTAGCCGAACGTCAAATTTCCCAAGAAAAGTTTTCGACCTTGGGAGATGCCTTACCCGATACAGATGTTCTTTACATGACACGAATACAACGTGAACGTTTTACTACACAAGAGGAATACCATCAGGTGGGTCTTTAAAACATTTTATTCGAGTTTTATTAAATCTATAATAAAAGATCCACTATTTTATTCATTATATATTCATTCTTTTGTGTAAAATATCTTCTGTAAGTACAATTGGTATGTATGTATGTATAATCCCAGTCAGCCAATTTGCTCGAACAGATTTTGCCAAGGCTTGCTACAAATTCTTGTCAGCAAAAAGGCCACAATTTGTGTATAAGAGTTGCTATTACAGATTTTGATGGCAGATTGACAGCAAAAACCGAACAAAGTTTATTGGCAAAACCTGATAGCAAATTGACAGCAAAAAGCGAGCAAAGCTTGCTAATATGCTTGACATCAAATTGTCGGTAAAAATCGAGCAAGATCTGCGCAGGGAAGTTTGACGGCAAATTGTCAACAAATTGTGAGCAAATTTTGATATTCTGAAGCAACTCAAATTCGCTTTGCGGCGACATCAAGTTTAACTAACTCATATTCAATTTTTCATGAAATGGATATGAAGGACTGATACTAACATAAGATCCAAAGTATATTTTTTTGGTCAGTTTAATTTCTGATAAACTGACTTAACTTAAAATAATTTGTTTAATAATCTCCATTCCTTGTTGGAATTCAGAATATTATCCAGATAGCCAAGCTTGATATGACATATTCAGCAAACAAATGCATTGCATATATTATTATATATTTGCAGTATGCTTGCTGACATCGAAATAGAATGCGTTACGAATGCAGCTATATGTCTGCTTCTACATGCAATCAATTAACGAAGCAAATGGTCTGCAATATTGGTATATTACGTTGTCTACAACATGTCAGCATTATGCTGACACGTTGCAATCAATTTGCTGTTATTAGCACATGAATTCATGTGAGTTCAACGTAACAGACATAACGCTGTCTCACCTCGTCTCTAGTTTGTTAAAATTAGTTGCTTCAACAATTATTGGCAACATGACAGCAACCTCATTGCATTTGGCTATCTGGGGGTAATAAACAAATTATATGAAATTAAACGGATAAATGGGAAATAGTCAATTTATTGTGTGTTATTGAAATATTCCTATTGCCGAATATAAATAAGTTAATTGTATATAGATTTTATCGAGGACATCTTAATAAGAAACATTTAATAGACATTTTTTAAATGTAGTAAGCGGTTAATGGAGCTTTAAATAAACGTCTTATAGAGACGTATATAATTAGAAAGACACACAAATGTCTAATTGACTAAATTTTATATATTTTTATAAGTAAAATATTATCTATCTAATATTCATTTATCAGAAACAAAAATTTTAATATAACTTATATATTATATATATTACAATATATATCATATTTATAAAATAAAATTTTTGTACACATATAAATAATGTCAGTTATTTAAAAAGAAAAGAATAGAAACTGGAAATTAAATATCCATGAACATCAAATTTAAATGGCTTTGGAATGTCAAGGTTTGCTCACAATTTCCTGATAATTTGTCATTAAACTTTCCTGCGCAGATCTTGATCGGTTTTTGCCGACAATTTGACATTAAGTATATTAGCAAGCTTTTATCGGATCGCTGTCAGGTTTTGTCAGCAAGGTTTGCTAGCAAAACATGAACTTATTATGGACACAAATGCTATAATATTTGGCATCAAATTTTGAACGCATTTGATGTTAATTTGGCGACAAATTGTTTTCTGGGATATTACATACTATTGTATATGTAATATGCATAGCCTTAATAAGTAATATGTGCAGTGTTTCTTTTCAAAAGTAATCATTCTTTTAGTAAAAAATGTAGACGAAAGATATATATATAAATTGTTAGAAATTATTAACAATACATAATTAACACAATACATGATTAGCATAATTATAATTTTATCTCAAGTTAAACTTTACGTACTTTATAATAACTTTTAAACTAGCTTATATAATATTATATCTCTACAAAATTATCACATGCAGATGTGCGGACATTTCATTGTCACCCCGCAACTAATGTCTCGTGCAAAGAGAAGAATGGCGGTAATGCATCCTCTGCCACGTGTCTTTGAAATAAATACGGAGTTTGATACCGATCCACGAGCTGCTTACTTTCGACAAGCTGAAAATGGAGTCTACGTGCGTATGGCATTGCTGGCAATGGTTCTCGGACGCGCTTGATCTAATCATTGTCTCTTCTGTGTCTCTTGTGAATTAAAAAACCTATTATCGAGATCAATAATGTTCAGAAAATATTTAAATTCAAAAATTTCAAACTGTGATGCGCTGAAAGCCAAAAGCTAAATTCCGACATTCCACTATCACGATAATGATTTAATAACAAGATTTATAAAGAAGTTAACTAAAAACATACTGATATAACTCTAACGACATATTATGTTAATAACATATTACGTAAATTGTAATTTTATATAAATTTTCTTTATAAAATTTTCTTTATAAAACGATAAACTTTTTTTCTTAAAATAATTTCTGTTTTCTATATTATTTTTGATTAAATATTATATACAATGTAATTTACAATAATTATTTCAGTAATAATTTACTTATGCATGTAATTATATTTTTTAATATGATATAAAGCAATGAAGAAAGTATTTTAATAAATATATTGTAATAAAAATTTTATAGAAAATTTTATTGATAAAAAATTGAAAGAATATTATATTAACTTTTAAAATTTTTTAACTTATTGCGTGCGTGTATGTATAATGTTTGAATATCTAACTCGAGTTTCAGATGAAATAAGCAGTAGGTTCAAATCTCGTCTGAGGTAAGTAATTAAAATATAATGAAACGTAAATAATAAGTTGATAATAAAAAAATATTTCAATAGTAATAAAAAATTGTAATAATGTATTTCAATGAAAAGTATTAATTTTTTAATAAATAATAAATAAATATTTTAATAAATAATAAATAATAAAGATAATGTGTGCTCATACAAATCTCAAAATTTATTATGCTGTATATTATTCAGTTTTAAAAATTGTAAAATCTTTGGTATTTATATAAAGATAGAAAATAACAGAGGAGATGTGTACATAAATATATACTTTTATTGAACACCTTTTAATGCTTATTGCTATATTTATGCGAGTTCTGTTGCGATATATTACGTAAATTACATAAATTTTTAAAGATTAATGCTAAATAAATATATTATATCAAATAATATATTAAGCAATAAAGCTTATAATAATATTTATACAATTACAAAATATACACATAACATATATACCTTAATAATATAATACACTTTATAAATTTTCGTAAATTTCAGAAATAATTTTGTAATTTATTTTGATTATTCTATTACACAAATATTATAATCATTACCTTAGCCCTTCTTATATACAAAAAAAGTCAGAATTTCTCAATCATTGATTTTACAAGCTGACGATGTAAAATTAAATAAAGAAAATAAGTAAATGAAACTATAATTGTATATAATTAATTTATAATTACTGATACAATTTGTTGCGATTCGAATTACTGCCATAAATTATTCCTTTATGTTATATTTTTATTACATTTTATTGCATTATGTTGATACTATATGTTGATACCGATTGTCCTATACATATATTGATTATTATGATAATATATTATAAATATCATTGTAACAATATGTAATTTTTGATATAATCACGAAGTAATATATATATATATATATATATATATATATATATATATATATATATATGTATGTATGTATATATATGTATACGTAAATATGTATAAAATCATATACATTTTATTTACAATATATACATTTAATTCTACATTATCAATATAATGATAAATATCAAATATTTTTATATTACAATGAATTGTGCTTAAAAGCTATTGCATTTAATCTTTACAAAAAAGACTATAGTTAACAAAATTTTTATTACTATAGATATAATACCATTTGTATTATATTATGCAATTAAAACAATAAAATAATTCAAAAAATGCATCTTATATATCTATATTATTCATATATTATGATATTTGGATCTATATGTACAGTGTCGCTATTACAATTATTATATTATTATCATTTTTATTTTTTTATTGTTTAACCATAAAATATTTCTCTATAATTATATATTGCTAATGGAAACGTAATAATTTACATGTACATTCTTTGGCAAATGCTATTTACTTATTGCTACATATTTATGTTGACATATTTCTTAATAAGTGTTATAGAACAATAACTTGATATTAAATAAAACTTATATTGAATGATTTTTTTAATAATTATATTGATTGATTTTCTACAATTTATTATAGATATAATAATTATAAATAAAAGTATTTTTTATATATAGTTATTATTAATAATATAGATCTTTTACAAATTATAAAGTGTCAATAAATATAACCATAAATTCATTCATCACAAATTCAAATATAACAAAATCGCGATTGCGGCAGTCTAGTGCAAATTCAACTAGATAAATAATAATTTTTAAATCATAGTAACACTCACGTGCGATATAATATTATTAATCCGCATAATATCTTGTAATTTGACGTAATCAAAGTTGCTCGTTGCAAACAAGCAATATATATATGTAGTTTCTTTTAAGTTTATTTATTCCTACAAAATTTATTCCTACTAAATATCTTTAAAAATATATAAATAGTATTTTAATGACGGGGATTGAATGCTTCTCAACATTTCAATATTGAATACTTAGTTACTTGTCATCGTATAAAGTATATAATTTTTAAAGTTTTATTGAAGTCTTTATGAAGTAATGATTGTCCTAAATACATCAGACTATAACATCTCTTGTTCTGAACTCCATATCGCTAGCGTTCGGACACATATCCGAAGCTAAAGCTTTCACTTCGTCTTTTCGACTTCTTCGTGTTAATGGAGGCATTTTCAATCTCAGTTTTCTTCTTTTCATAGAATCTGTCTTCCTGTAATATTGTTCATTATGTAATTATTATTAATTTTATTATCGTTTTGCAGAATTTGATAGCACATATATAAATATATTATATTATATTGACCAGTTTACAATCTTACTTAAATAGAAGAAAACATTCTGCGTAATGTAAATAATAATTTTTTGCTATTGTTCGCTGAAAATTGGCTGTTTAACGAAATGCAGATGTTTTGAAAATGAAATACTAGTGCAAAGGTAAATGATTATTTTTACGTACTGATGTTTACAATCTATAAAGATACCCATCGAGAATAACACCATTATAGCGATGATGATACCGATCACAACTACTATCAAAACAATCGCATCTTCTTCTTCGGCAGTGAAAGATACCTCCGATGTGAGCATATACGCTAAAAGAATTTTAAAAAATGCAATGTTTTTCGAGTTATGTATGAAAAAGTGTTGATTTTTTACTAATAAATAAGTTGTTGCGTGTTGTGTTTTATAGTCGTTCGAAATTTTTTTATCATCGACAGAAACAAATATTTCCAGCTTAATTTTAATTTTTTAGTAACATTTAATTGTTATTATAAAGTTATTAAAGAATGATAGAGAGAAAAAAATATATGTTACTTGGCATAGTAAAATAAATGTATGGTGAAAAATGAGCAACTCATCTGTGTGTGCGTGCGCGGGCATACGCTATTATATATTACAGTTATTAATAATATTAAGGAAGATACTATAATATGAAAAATATTATTTTGTAGATATTTTTAACTATGGCCAATGTGTGCACCGTTTTTTTATAATCATTATAAAGTATATAAAAAAATGCAATATCCGAAGATGGGAAGAAATGGTAATGACCGAAAATTAAGAATCATTTAATAATAATATTCAATAAAGGAAAACCGATGTTTTTTATATAATTATGGATGTAAACATTATTCATAATTTTTAAATCATAGTAACACTCACGTGCGATATAATATGTACATAATATAAACATTATTCATAATATTATGTATCTACCAATCATGATGTCAATACTTTAATCACATATGGTAGCCAGTGTTTTCTGCTACAAAATTTTTAATATCAATCAATGTGTTTTAAATGAGGAATATTATATGAATATAATAGTGTAAAATATTTAAATATAAATCAAGTTATATACAATAGAAAAAAATTTTATCAATAATACAACAAAACATTACTCTTTGTTATATTTTAGTATAACACAAATATAATGTTTCAATATACTATTGAGAGAATATATTATTGAGGATATCCAAGTATCACATATTCGTTTCAAAACCGTTTCAAAAATGTTTCTTCAAAGTGTTTCATAATCGATTCTTGAAAACATTAAAATGTCCACTTGAAAAACATTAAGAGATATGTTTCTTTTCTGATAAAAAAAACGTTTAAAATATGTTTTTTTAATGTTAAACGTTTGTTTTCTTATGGAATTAATAAAATAATGCATTTATACACACTCTCTAAAAGTGAATCAATATATTATCAGTGAAAACAGTAAATAGAATCACTGATACAGCAGTTATTATTATAGCACTGTAAATCAATAATATTTCACTGAAAGAATTAGTAATATTGATTGTTTTAATCAGTAATATTAGATTATAATTTATCTACCTCGTATAAAATTAAAAATTTTATTTATATTTACATGCATATTGGACATGCATCTTAAATAGATGACGATTTATTTTACTTAAATAGATAATGAACGGATTTCGTTTATTTGCCAGACAGTTAATTGTCCAGACATTTACTTGTATATATATTTATATTTATATGTATGTATGTATGTGTATATGTATGTATATATGTATATATAATTTGAAATATAGTTTGAAAATAATTAAAAATTATTTTATTTTGCCTATAGAAACGTGAAAAATACGTTTCCTTAATTATTTTAAACGTTTTAAAAACGTTTCTATAGAAACGTTTCTTATTAATGCTTTACGGTTAAAAAAACATTGGATACGTTTAAGAAACGCATATAAAACGAACGTGTGCATATATTAGGGCAAATAAATGTTTTTTTTTGTTTAACGATTTAAAGATGGTAGAATGAAAATTAGAAATTACTGCGCGAAAGAACATTAATTACAAGCTCCATCATGTTTACACAATTTTCAGTTCTACAGTGTTCATTATAGTTTCTTTCATTAGTTATAATCATTTTATTCTCTAGAGAAAGGCCTTTACCACACACACACACACACACATGCTAAGATAATCAGAGACGAGCAACTTGAGATGGGAGGCGTTTCTCCTATATGTTGCACACATGCCTATATTTAATACAAATTAAAGTGACGCTGCTGTAGTCTCTATAAGTTTAATGTGCTTATTTAATTTTTTATACTATTTTGTTATTTAATATAATTAATAATTTATTAATATTGTCAATAAAATATAAATATATTTAAAATGAATTATTTTAAAACGATGGGAATGGTGGGAAGGGTATTATTATTTACCCGTATTTAATACTAATAAAATATATATTGTATAGTCAGATATAAATTAATTACAATTAAATTAAAAATTATAATTATTGAATATTTTATTTGAATTACCTTCAATTATTTTCAAACTGTATTAATTATAATATATATTATTGTTGTTTTTATATCATATACATTAAAACATATTTAATTCAAAAATTGAACTCCAAAAAACATGAAAAGCTTACATCTTTTTACGCTTACATATTTTTTATGTAGTAATATATCCGATAAATATATTGCTGTAGTTTTGCACACACTAATTAATTGATATTTTTATATCAATCTGATTACATTCGATGATCGGTACATCCATATGTATGTTCATATATTGTTACAAGCGTAGTTAAATCCTTATATGATAAGCAATTTTATTTTTACAGTCTGCGATATTTAGAAAAGCATAACCGTAAAAAAATTTTCCTTATTGACGGTATGAACAATATTTTGTTACTTATGTTACTACGAAATAATAAAGTAAGAGTCAAGGTATGGGAAGCACAAGAAAAAAGAGAAATAAAATTTGTTTTCCCTTATTATAATAATTGTTATTACTTTAAGTCAATCTATTAATTTTTATTTTATGTTACATTAATTAAAAAATAATAATGCTTTGACTATTATAATTTAATTATTTATATCTAGAAAATTTATACACACAAATGCACTCATACATGTATATATATGTGTGTATATATATGTATATGTATGTATATATACGTGTATACATAAACACACACACACACACACACACACACACACACACACACACACACACACATATAAACATACACATACATATATAGGTGAGTAGTTATCTCTTTTTTTGTTTCTTAAATAGAAAAGCTAAGTTTATTTCAGTATCTAAATAAGTGTAAAAAAATTAATTGGTGCTTTTATATTTCGTTTATGTATGTATATATTTAACTAAATTGTATTGCAATTTAAGAAAAATTGCAAGTACAACTTTTTATATAAAATTATGTTAAAAAACAAATCAATAAAAGATGCAAATTTATTTTGAAATTTATTTATTTTTCTTATTGGAAATTTAATTTAAAACTTTATTTTAAATTTAAAAAAGAAAACAAAATAATGTAATATGTTTTATTAAAAAATATAAAATTTTAACAAAAGTTTAAAATAGGTGGAAAATTTTTCGGCCAATTGCACAAATATACTTCTGGACAAAATTAACGTATAATTTTTTTTCACTTTTTCTTTAAAATTTTTTGTAAAAATTTAAATATCAGCTTTTAAAAAAAAGTGATAAAAAATTATGCGTTAATTTTGTCTAGAAGTATAGATCTAAAAAAAACAAAAGAATTTATTTGCTTATATATTAAATTATTAAAAGATATATTGCGTGCTAAATATACACGAGAACTAAAAAAACTGTATTCTACTTCAAAAAGATATATTATGAATTTAAATAATTTCACAAATTTGCACATTTATAGTTATACATATAGCATTAAGTGTGGCGCTCGAAAATTCGATTACAATCTTCTTTTGACCTAAATACATTTCACTATGACTTATGACAATTATCAGTTATATATGGAGCTTCTAAAGCACATGTTATCGGTAAAATGTCCGCTTTTTATGGAATAATGTTTCTCCAAAATTGTTTCTTCAAAAAGATCACAAGATTTTGTATTAAGATTTTCAATTGTGCCTCTTCGGGTCATATATCTTCTTATCAAATTATCACTTTAATTCGAATTGATACATTCGCGTTATAGTTGCATGCCAGTTCACTTAGCTCGAATCATCGTATCAACATAAGACTCACGTGATGCAATTCTGAATGTGCAATCAACAGATTTATAGATCGGAATGTTCGTATGCTTTAACCTTTTTCTACTGGCAATGTGTTTGATATGTATGATGCTAGTCAAGGTTCTTGCCAAAGAATTAATTATTAAAAAATCTTGAGACTTAATATATAATCTTATAATAGTTTAATAAAATAGAGATCAATTGAAAATTCTAAAATATTGTAAAATGATGATTTAAAAAACTGATAAGATAAGTCTCTTGCTTAAAATAGAACATTGAATATTATACTATTTTATTTTGAATTTTATTTTGTTATCAAGATTATTTTTATAAGATATAGTGAAAAAAGAGAGAGAGAGAGAGAGAGAGAGAGAGAGAGAGAGAGGAAGGGAGAGACAGAGAATACAATTTTGGAACAAAAAAATGTTTCGTTTTTTCACCAAAGTATTGACAACTAATATTGTAAACTAAGCGTGCCTTATTTATTTATTTTAATATAATTAATTAATTATATTGAGATATAATTAATTAATATTATAATTAATTAATTATATTGAAATCAACAAATAATGGAACTGTTGATAAAACAACATAAAATGTTTTCTTATTCTTTTTTTAAGAAACAGATGTTTTATTTTATTTTTCCTTTCCCAGGAATCCAAGTTTATTGAAAATATTGATTAACAAGAAACTAAAACTTATTAATCTTAAAACACACAATGATTGTAAAACATGAATCATAAGCTATTATAAAAATCTATATTTATATTTTTTCTGAGTTATAACATATTTTCATTCACCTTGCATATTTTAATTTAATAAGATTTTTTTAAACAACAATGATATAAAATACATTTTATATATCATTCTGTATATTGCACATATTAGCAAAATTTAAATTTTTATTTTACTCCAAATTGATCGAATAAATTAACACAATCAAGTACGATAATAATTGAATATGTATTCAAATATCTACTCACGTTACAGAGAATAATAAGTATTATAATTATAAGTTTGCAATATTTATTTGCATTTTAAAGAAATATACTCATTACATCTTTATTTCCATTACTATAACAGTCATAACTTTTAAATCTTTTCAATATATAAAATTATTTTATGTTATTTCTAATTATTTAATAAAAAGTAAATTTAAATTTCTTTTTAAAAAAGAAATTAGTTTTTTCAAGATTCTAAACATTATTAATATTATTATCTTTATTTTTTAATAATTACATTATTTATTATCGTGTATGTACATAATTATCGCAATAGTATTGAATAAATCTATTGTATATTTAAAATAATTTCTAGATTTTTTTAGTTAAAATAATAATTATATTTATTAGTAATTCATTATTAGCATTTTATTTGCAAACTTTCTGCATTTATAATGTATATATATATTTTATATATATATATATATATATATATATATATATATATGTAATGGAGAGAATATATTAAAACTTCTCAAATTATATACAAATTTTAATAGATAAGTCCTATCAAGATTATATAACGTATTAAATAGTAATTTTATATTAAATAGTATATTAAATAGTAATATTTTTATACTACTATCTCCTCATTTATATATCACATTTATATTACGTTTCTTATCATACTAGAATATTACCTTCTGTCGTTGTAGTCTTTACGCTGCCATTTATGTTTCTAACGTACTTTCCCATTTTTATATTACTTTTCTTTCCTCGTTTTTCGTTGTGGATTTGATCGGAGAACAAAAAATTAGTTAGGAAGCAAGCAAGCACAGTTTTAGAATTTCCAATCCTTCGCGTCCCGAACGGATCGAGATCCTGGGATAAACTGTCGGCCACATACCTACGTCGTTGTATAATATGCTTGGCGAGGCGTCAACGAGAGCGACAAAAAGGCAGAACGAACGATGTTGGAGGAATGGAAAAAAGAATACGGCGACGAGTATGAGAGAGGGAAAACATTTAAAAAAGTAAGACAGAGTACTCGTTCGTGATTCTTGAAGAAGAGCGAGGGAGAAAGTGAAAGAGAAACCTCATAGAAGCATCACGGTGTAAGATCCGCGAGAGAGGATCGTGCAATTTCTGATTCCATTTAACATTCCACGATCGAGACATACATATCTTGATATGACATTGACATGACAGCGCAATGTCTAATGGTTTTTATATAAGAAAATTTCTGATAAAAAAGAAAAAATTATGTTATTGCAAACAAATATCTGGTGGATTTGTATTTACAGATGAAATAAATAAAGTATGTATATATATATACCTAGTTATTTTTTTTAAATGCGTTGCAAATTATTATTAATTAGTAACATCTAAAAAATAAACTCTATATGTCTATATATAATGCTGTTATATAATTTATTGATATTATATTATAAAATAAATATGTGAAAATAATGGATATTACAAATAAAATGTTACTTGGTATGTAATAAAGTACTTTAAATTAAATGTTTTAACGGTCAGTATCTTTGAATATTTTTTAAAATAGTGCTCATCGACATAAAATTATTACGTAAAGCAGCAATTTTAAATAAATATTTTTATCGTGTTTTTTTCTTATTGTTGTTTATTTCTATATTTTATATATATATATATATATACGTATGTATGTATACATATTAATCTAACGATTAAATTCACATAAATTACAATGATTATTTTTTATGCAGTAATCATTATGCCATGCACAGAATATGGCAATATTATGATGCAACAAATTTCACGAAATGTTGATATAGTAAGTATGTTATACGCATCACATATTTGTCATGAACAAAAGTAATATTGCAAGTAACTTCAATTACATTTAAACTATCAAGCAAGAGAGAGAGAGAGAGAGAGAATTGGATTCTATCACAAAATCATCATATTTAAAAAAATTAATATAGAAATAATGAGGTAGAAAAAATATGCAATTATAAAAATTGCGGTGTTAATTTTTGTGATGTTAATTTACAATGTACATATAACTTATTTGTGTGTATTACCAATTGTAAAGTATTATATTAAATATTGTTCTCCATATTTTCCGTTAATATAAATAAAAAATAATTATTATTAGTAGATATATATTTCTATATAATAAGAAAAAATTTTCCTATATAATTCAATCTAAATGTCAACATTTCATTTAATGATTAATATTGATAATGAAATAATATAATTATATCATGATAAAAAAATCAAAGTCCTTTTGATTATTACTTCATTCTTTTTCGAGATTTATATTTGTATAACAAGAATTTTTCCCTCCTCTCTCTCTCTCTCTCTGCGTGTGCGTGCGTGCGTGCGTGCGTGTGCGTGTGTGCGTGTGCGTGTGTGTGTGTGTGTGTATGATGGTCGAATATTTATATAATTGTTACTTTGTCTCGCAAAATTATATATTTAACATATTATCATGATTTATCTTCCAGTTTTGTAATGCACAAAAGATAAATATGCATCTGCTCCATGTAATATTCCCACAATGCCACTTAAGATCTGTAATATGGATTGGTCACTTTTAATATTTATTAGAATAAAATGCTACCAAAAAATTTAAAATGTTTTTCTTTTTCATATAATCAATATTAATTCTTCTTTATTAATATAATTTTTACTTTATTGTTCAGCACAGAGATATGCTATATATATTAGATATTTAGGATTATTTAACAAAAATTGTAATTTTTTATAATATGCGAAAACAAATAATGACGTAAACCAGTGAAAGCGTTAAGTTCATGATTTGTTAGTGCAATAATTAACTTACATAAGCGGCTGTCATAGCAGGATAAACGTCGAAACCGGGTTTCACATAATACTCAGTCATTAGAAATAACTTTGTAGCAAATGCTAAATAGGATGCTGAACTTAAATACAGGAAGCAGGCTAAAGAGTTGAACATTATCTCCTATTTAAAAAAAATAAATAATATACATCATCTTTAGTAAATTAAAAAATTAATAAAGTTAATTCATTACTTATTATTATAATATTCCTTCTATAAATATAAGCAATAGATACAGGAGAGAATTGATATAAAGAGAATGAAATATAATGAAATATAATGCGAATTTATAATAATTTTTTTCTGATATAACTTAGTTTTATCGCTTATATGGATATATATATATATATATATGGATTATATGTATATATATATATATATATATATATGTATATATATATATATATATCTTTTTTTTAATAGATAAATATACATACAAATAATGATGAACGAATTAATCTGTAAGTTTTTTCAGAAATTGTATAACAAGCAAGTAACAGAGCGGAAGTTAAAAAACAGGCAGATGCAGCGGTCAATGATCCTTCAAAAGCCGAACCAATAGATGAGCTATATTTCAGACCATAATTGATGAGCAAGCTCTGTATTAATCCACTAATCATCTGAAATTAAATTTGTTAAATTTTGTATATACAATGTATATATATCATAGACATATTACTATAGGCATATATCTATGATATATACATATATGCATAGACAAACATATTACATATTGTGTTAGTGCACAGATTATCAATCAATACTTATCTATATATGAAAATAGATTATATTTTAATAACTGCTGACAAATTGAATCACTCTGTGTTATAAATATCAGTCAGTATATTAATTCAACCTATATAGTCTGTTCAATTGTAAATGGCTATCACACACACATGCACGCACGCACATACACATACTCACGCACGAATGTACACACGCACATACACATCACAAAATATATATCACAAAATTTGCTATATACGTGTGTGTGTGCGCGCGCGCGCGCGCGTATATGTATGTATATGAGTGTGTGTGTGTATAAAACATCTTTTTCTTACATACATACATCAAATTTTACATATTTTATTAAATAATATATGTGCCATTGTAATTACTTACCGTTTCGAAAATTTTTACAATTCCCGGTTGTGTTTTCAAAAATTCTATATGTAAGCACGTGCAACATCTAAAACAGCAGCAATTAAAACCGCCTGTGCCATACGTATTACAAGATGACACCCTGAGAGGAGAAATAACTGGTCCAACATTATTTATACCCATGATTATATATCGCAAATAATAATTTCTATGATTGTTTCTGTTTTTTAAATCGCGATGTTTACTAAATCCTCTCGTTCATATAAATATAATTGACGATTTTTATTAATCCTTTCACTCAGTATTTATATGTTTTCTCTCTCTCCTTCTTTCTGTCTACAAAAAAATTAAATTTTATCACTAGAAATTGTATATTTTGAAATTGTCTATTTTCATAAAAATATAATTTTTTTAGATAATATTTTTACTGATATATTTTTTTTATTAAATACAAAAACAACTTTTTAAAATTAAATTTGAAATTCAATCAAATTTAAAAGAATATTATACGTACTTAAAGAGACTTAAACGTTTTTAAAATTTAATTGTAGACTTTGTGTTTTTCCTACGAGAAATTTTTACAAAAACAACCGGAGAACAACCGCAACCAACGATAGTTTTAAAGAGACTGAGGATATAGGCATATGTATGTACATAGTTTGGATGTGTTGCAACCCCCCATATAGCATTCGACACAAGGGAAATTGCTATTTCTGGCACATGCTACAAAATCAGAATGTTCTGACAGTTGACTATCCAGCAAGAGGAAACACAGAAAATTAAAAAAAAATAAGATGATAATATCAGATATTTCTTGTACTTGTCTTATAATTTTACAATTTCATTTTATTTAATTATTTTTCTTTCACAACAGGAATAAGCTCGCATTTCTCAAAATTTTACATATAATTACATGTTTATAATTTTTGTTTATAATTTTTATATTTTACAATTTTATTATAAATATCAGGACAATAATTAACATTTAGTGTAATTTAGATATAAAAAATTAAAATAAATGCAACATAAATCGAGTATTGAAAATTTTAGTATAATTTTAATTATACAAGAAGAAAGATATATACAGAAATGTGTGTATATATTATTCTAAAATTATCGAATATAATTACCGAATCATACAATTGCAGTATCTTTTAATAATAAATTTTAGCCAATTTGGAATTAATTTTTTCTTTAGCAAAAATGTCGACAAAGATTTAAATTTTTTCATAAGACTAAACTGTTATCAAACTTTAATTAAAATAAATTTTATTTAAAAATTTATTAAAATAAATTAATTAAAGAATATATAATTTTGTTAATACATTAAGACTCTATAAAATTTATATATATTTGTGAGGTCTTTCTTTTTCAATCGTTTAATTCTAATCCAATCGTTAAATAACTCGGAAATTATTAATGTCGTAAAAATATCATATAATTATTAAGTTTTATTTTATTTTTGAAATAATAACGCGACCTGAGAAGAAAAGCAAAAATAATAATTATTTAAAAATTAACATTAATACGGATAAATTAAATTATTAATAATATTAATCTTAAATCTATTCATTCAGGCGACTCTATAAATTTTATAAATATATAAATAGAATCCATAAAGTTATTTATAATAATTTTAAATATTTGCGAATAATTGTAAAAATTTTAATGACGTATGATAAAGCATGCTTGCATAGCCATCAATCGTTCCAAAATATTTTTTATTTCCTATTATATGTATCTAGATATGTATGGAAAACTACTAGCACACAACTTGGAAAATTTACTATAATATTTAAATTTTCTATGAGAATTCGAAAAATTTTATTTATTATTACTTTGATAATGTTTTCGATATATAGAGAAAGAATAAAAATAATACAATAATCTATATATACAATAATACAATAATCTCAACGTAAAATTTTGATTAATCAATTTATCATTTATCAATCACATCTCGTATTTGTTCAATTCTCTGTTTAAATTTTAGCAAAAATTAAATTATACATATTTACATATTCCATTATTAATAAATATTATATATATATATATATATATATATATATATATATATATATATATATACACGTATAAAATAAATATACTTATTATTCATTAAGTATGTATTCCATAAAGATATTATTTTTTTTAATAATCACAATCAGGTATAATAAATGTATGCCACATATATAAATCAAGAATGTAATATAAGTACGCATTTCGATAGATAACATACAATAAGAAATTCAGACAATTTTAAGATAATATAAATAGAGGTTAGGTATGCATCTTGCTATTTATGTCATGAGAAAGAGAAAAACAATTTTCCAAGTATAACAATTCCTTTATATACTTAAAATTAAAATAAATAATTAGATGACATTTCTAATGAGCATTGCAATTTTAGAATTTTGTCTAGATCAATGATTATCATACCAAAGTAAAAAGTGTAAGAATCTTATCTCAAAGATTTATGAATTATACAAAAAAATTATTATTCTTCACCACTTTTTCAAAATCGATTAAATATTCAACATTAAACAATCAAAATTTATTACCTGTAGCTTATGCATATTAAATTAAATAAAATTTTTAAACAATATACAAATTTAGCTTATAAAAATATAATATACGAGTACGAGTCATTCATTTCTACTTTTTAAGAAATTGTATAATTAAATCGCTTAGAATCCTTTATAAGTGCGAAAGGCAAAAATTGTGCTGAAGAGATACAGGCAGGTATTTATTAGACCACAAATCTAAATAAAAATCAATAAATTATTTTCAGAATACAATCTAATATAAGTTATATATAATTATTATATATATAATTATAAAGTAATAATATAAATAATATAAATAATTATATATATATATATATATATATATATATATATGTATATATTATTAAATTTATATTAAACATAAATTTAATATATATAATTAATCTATAGCGCAGATTTAACTTAATGCGGATTCATCTTTCGTAATTTTGCAATAAAAAATTCACATATGAAAGAAGTTGTTTACAGCTTATTGAATTCGTGACATCTTGTAATGTACAAATTCACAATTCAAATATAAATTATTATTTTATTGCTTTATGATATTACATTATTATTATATTATAATTTTAATTCTTTAAATTAATTAAGAATTTGATTTTTTATGAATATTATATTTTGTACTTACAGATGCGCCTAATAACAATTCGTAGTTATAAAGCGAACGCTTATAATTAGTAACGTGTACCAATAGCGTCAATGAGGCCGCAAATAATAATCCAAATGCAATGGAATGATAAAGGGGTTCCTAAAAATTCACAACTTTTCAATATGACAATAAACATAATGTTGCATAATAAATTTTGATCAAAACAATTGTTTTCTTAATCTTCTCGTTTTTTAATATTATTTAAACCAATTTTAATGTAATTTAACAATGGTTAATTAATGGATTTATTTAAATATATATTATAAATGATTTATTTAAATATATATTATACAGGGTAGTCCTGAAATAGTTGGTCAAAATCAGGGATTGGATTAGGCTTGTCATAAAGATGAAAAAACTTTCCATAAACGTTAGTTCAAAAACGCATCCCGCAGAATTTATGATTCATTTAATTAATACTTGATTCAGAAAAATGGAAGGTCATGAAATGAATTTATTTTTATTTACGGAAGTTGTTGCAAATGTCCACCATAACTAAAATACACGCTTTCATCCGTCTAACCATTGACTGTCTAACACGCTCAAAGATTCCTGGCGTATTTTTTACAATTTCGCAACTGTTGATAATGCGATCTCGTAACTCCTCTACATTATTGATTGGAGTTACATAAACAAGAGTCTTTAGGTGCCCCCATAGGAAGAAATCTAGAAAGTTACAATCCGGGGAACTCGAAGACCATGGAATTGGTCTACCTCGTCCAATCCACCGATCGGGATATCGTGCATTTAGATATTCTCTAGCAGTTCTGCTGAAATGCGCGGGCAGACATTAATTAAAAAAGCACAAATCATAGTAAGTATGATCAAAACTTTGAAAGTATTTATTCTTCGAAATTCATAATTAAATGAGTAACTCCTGAAGGATGCGTTTTTGGACTAACGTTTATGGGAACTTTTTTTATCCTTATGACGATCCCCAATCCAATCCCTGATTTTGACAAACTATTTCAGGATCACCCTGTATGTGTGCATGCGTGCGTACGTGTGTGTGTGTAGGATATATACAAAGTACATTGTGAATTGTGATATAAGTGAAATGAAAATGATTCTTCATGGAAATGTAATGTAAATCAAAAATATATAATGAAATTTTTTCATACACATACACGCACGCACGCACACATACATATGTGTGTGTGTGTGTGTGTGTGTGTGTGTGTGTGTGTGTGTGTGTGTGTGTGTGTGTGTGTGTGTGTGTGTGTGTGTGTGTGTGTGTGTGTGTGTGTGTGTGTGTGTGTGTGTGTGTGTGTGTGTGTGTGTGTGTGTGTGTGTACTTACGTAGATCGTTTTAGATATAATAGATGCAGTAGAAAGAGACATCACACAACTGAGAAGAAGAATGAAAGTACTAATCATAAAGGTAACTGTTATGACAAGAAAGAAGCACTGTGGCGCAATCCGACCATAATAATTAAATTCGTTACCAATAATCCCTACGCAGACTATGCCTAGTGCCTGTTAATAAGAAATAAAAATATCAATTATATATAGGTGTAGAATATATAAATATAGAAAAATTGTATATAGATGCATAATATATAAATATTATATAGATATATAATATTTATTTCTATAAAAATGTTCATAAATTACACACGGCTTGTACTAATAATTATATTTATATACTAATAAAAAAATATAAAATATATTAACTTAAATATAATGAAATATTTATAGAATTCAGATTATTATGCCATTAACATAAATAAAGATAAATGATTATGGCCAAAAGCGAGTTTTAGCGCGCGCGATAATGTGAATACTATATAAAGATTATAAGATCCCCTTATTGTTAGATATAGAATACCGTCCGTAAATTATATACACTAAACTAACAATAATATCGATTTTATTATTTAAACGACAAATATTCATCTTAATTAAATATGCGCGTTGTAAAAATTGTTAAATTCTAAAATCATTTGTGTGTAGAATTATGCTATACTGTTGCGGTTAAAAAATTGTTAAAAAATTTATCACATTACTAATTAATTAAAACAACTCCTTTCAAATTCCTTGTTTATATAATATTTTATATATATAATGAAATATATTAATAGAGATACTTTACTTGATATCATAAGAGAATAATAATGAAACAAATGAATAATTGAATGTAATAATAAAAGTGCATACCAATTGCAAAAACTTTAAAATGCCATTCCAACTTTTTAAATAGCCAGTATTGATGACAATCATTGACGAACTGGTCGTTGTCTGTGTTCTAATTGTCACGGAATGAGACATTGTTGCCTTATTTCTCCAATTCTGAAAAAATCAAAGATAATTTTCCTATCAACATGTTTCTATATATGTTTATCGTAATATATCAAGAGATGTTATTCAACATATACACACACACACACACACACACACACACACACACACACACACACACACACACACACACACACACACACAGACACATACGTGCAAGCTCGCACGCACGCACATAAATGGAGATGTTGGCAAGTGTAAGAGATAAATATTATAGATAATATAAGTAATATATTATACGAAAAAGATAATAATTCCTGGAAGAATTTCTCACAAATAAGATTAATTGTGCACTTTTTTTCAAATAATATTTAATTGGGCATTTCTTTAAAATCCACAAGCATCATGAATAAATAAAACATTCTATTATAAAATATCCTTCGGTGGTTTTGGAATATCTTGACACGCCCTGTAAATTCATCTACAGTCGGTAATATGTGTAGAGACCTTTGAATTTACTTTTATTGAAAAAATCATGAGACCAAAGTGAAAATATTTTAATGTATATTCTAATAAATATATTAAAATAAAAGAGATATAGAGAGAGATTATAAAGAGAAAATATTCTAATTCTATATTTTTTATAAATTTTTATTAAATTTTATCGATTTAACATTTAACACATTTTAGTTAAATATTAGATAAAATCGACATTAATAATTTTATAAATTGTATTAAGTTTTTTATGCATAACAACTATAATATTATATACAGAAATTTTATAAACGAAATAAAAAATTAATTAAATATAATTTTATAACTACAATATATTATAGTTATTTCTTGTGGAAAAAAATTAGTCAATGTATTTGCGCGTATATATATATTTGCTGTAATCAAATTATTAAAGAATTAATGATTTCGCGATAAGAATTAGATACATAATATTTTGCATATTATTTCTATCAGTTACAATAATTTTTTAATTCGTTAGCACTTATTAATAAATTTTATATACATACGTATAAAATACACATAGAGTATGAGAAATTCATAAATGAAAAATAAGAAGAATAATAATTATGATCTATTTTTTTTAAATTAATAATAATAGTACATGTATGTATGTATATATGCAACAACAAATGTTTTGCAAAAATAAACATGATAGTAATATTATATAAATAAGTATTCAAATTTTTAATAAGATTAAACTTCTAATCGTAAATATATTCTTATTTTGAATTATTTTTGTAGAATTAAGAGGAATATTTAATTTATTCCTGTCTTGAAACTAATTGTAAATATAATTTCGCAAGATTTATACATGTACATTTTGAGGAAGAAATTTTACAAATTTCATAAAAGTAAAACAGAAATAGAGATAGATATATGCAACATACATATATGCATAAGAGATAATGATTATATTATTGAAAAATATTAAAATAACAATAATGATTAAGGAAAATTTGACATTACGAAAGTATAATGAAACATCGATAGATAGCGCACCGCTACTATTGAGCTGAGCATCATTTGTAGAGAGAGAGTCACAGGTTATTTTTAAATATGCAGAACAAACATACGTACATGTACATATATATATATATATATATATATATATATATATATATAAGAATTATGTATAAGTCAAATTCGAAATTAAATAAAACGATTTCGATTAAGATTGAATCTTATCTCCAGCTCGACAAATTTTCGTTTAATGTTCATTTCCATAGAAAAATTATAGAAATTATTTTCTACAGATTCTATACAATTGTCGTTGATTATATTTTATCATATTAATTTATTTTGTTTACATATAATCTTTTATTATTGTCTTTATACTTTTACATTTTTATTTTATTATATTATATAAATTGTTAATTCTTTTATGTTTCTCAAATTATTCAATCTACTATACTAATAGTAAATTAAATTTAAACTAATTTTTGCCATTAATTTTGCAGAATTAGAGAAATATTAAATAAAGTAAAATTGAGAGTATGTATTGGGCAATATCTAACGTATATTATATTGTATATTGTTTATTAATTATAACGTCAATAAACCTGATTACTATGTCAGTTTTACTCATACTATCAAAAATTATAAATAGAAAATATTAGTGATTGACAATAATGAGCTTTTTAAACTTCTTTCATAATATAAATTCATCATTTCACAATATCATACAAGATTAGAAAAATTGTTATAAAAATAATAAAATTTCTCTTTCTCTCAAAATGAATAATTAATCAAGATGCATGAGATTATTATAAATGAGATAAAAATGGTGATATGCACCATCCGAAATAACTGCACTAACCTGAAAAGAGTACGTTGTTGTACGTTGGCGAACGATTGACTGAAGCGCTACTCTCTTTCAGCGTAATATCAAGAATGACGTCACTGATGATATCATACATTCACGCACATTTTTAGATACCTACATACATATATAGTGCGCTACGCGCGCCATATATATTACATATATATATATATATATATATATATATATATATATATATAAACTAATTTTTCGTTTTAACAACTCTCAGCGTGCAACATAAATACACATATACATGCATTAAAGATCATCTATTTAATGAAAAATAATAAAATAAGAAATGTGAAAAACATATTTGTACATAATATATTTATACATACTTACCTACACATGCATGAAGTCGTAAAATATTAAATATAGAGTAATAAAAATAAAATATTTTTAAAAATGTTAGAAACATTAATGTTAACAATAAAACACAAATATGATGATAAAATATGATGATATCTTTGTACTTTATTTAGCGTTATAATGAAAAATAAATAAAATTTAAGAAACGTAAAAAAAAATGCAAATATATTATAAAAATAAATACATATATATATATGTATATATATATATATATATATATATATATATATATATATATACATACAGGGTGTTTTCGGACATTTTTGACAAACTTAAAGGGGTGATAGATCTCGGTAAGTGGAACAATTTTTGTTAAGCAACCCGTGTCCGGCGATACCTCCTTAAGGCGCCAGACTGCGATGAATATTTACGCAGTTTACGAAAGTTTAGTGTATACAACTCCTGTTAATACCCGAAATGAGCTCATTGACAGGATTATGAACGCATGCGATATAATTTGCAATTATCCTGGAATTTTTCAGAGGGTGCGTCAGTCAATGCACCATAGATGCAATGTTTGTATTGAGGTTGCAGGTCGCCATTTTGAACATTTATTGTAATAAAATAAACAAAATATAATTTAAAAAACGTATGATTTTTAAAATTTTTATCTAACCATATAGAAATTAAATAGCATTCATCGCAGCTTGGCGCCTTAAGCAGGCATCGCCGGACACGGATTGCTTAACAAAAATTGTGCCATTTATCGAGATCTATCACCCCTTTAAGTTTGTCGCAAATCTCCCGAAACACCCATATATATATATATATATATATATATATATATATATATATATATATAACATATACACTTCATATGTGTAAAAATCGATTCCAATATCTATATTATGATTCTGTAATGATAATGTCGCTGTTGTTAATGTCGTTGCGCATGTACTTTGACCATTTAAAGATGTATGTACAACAAAATGTAACGATAGCGACATCGTCATTAAAATTTATAGAACTACAGTACTGAAAAGTGATATTCTATATAACAATGAAATACATAACAATATTGAAATACACAATTTCTCTCTCTCTCTCGACAATAAAATACACACACACACACACACACACACACATATATATATATATATATATATATAGGGTGTTTCAGAATTCGCGGATACGGACTCCACAGTGTGATTGTTCGTATCAAAACAAACAACTTTTTTCTCTGGCAAAATTGCATCATTTACATCAGATTCGTCATCAGCGACTGACATGAATGACATTTTCCATCCAAAATGCAACAAAATTAATTGATTTATGAAGATTTTTGCATTGAAAACTCAAATTTTTTTGACCGTTCATTGATATAGTCGTCATATTAAGTCCGCCATATTGAATTTTGAAAAACGCTATTTGGCATCAGAAAGTAAATATAATTAGCTAAATTTTAAGTTCATGCACGACTGTTTAAAGTTAAACCAATTTTGGAGCCTCGGATATCCACTTGAGAAAGAACGCCTCATATATATATATATATATATATATATATATATATATATATATATATATATATATAAAGTATCTTATATATAAAGTAGTTTTAAACATAATATCCACTTTAATTAATCAGTGCTATAACAAATTACACGGCATAATTCGGGATTATCGCGCAGATCCTCTTGAGAGATATGTAAAGACATTTAACATGCATTTTGTTTCATAAAATATATAATATAAAAAAAGATTATAGAGCAATATATATCCATAGTTCTACAATTAATTTTACCAAAATAAATTAAGAATCTAGTGAATTGAAAAATAGAATATTTTTTAATATGAAAGAGAGAGAGGAATTTTTTTTAAATATTTATTTTTTGCAAAACCAGAGATAAATCTGAACTTCGGAATTGAGTTTTTATAAGAATAATTAATTTTTTTATAAGTTGAAAGAAATTAAAAAGTCGAAAAAAGGTACTGTGAACTTAAAATCACAAATGTAAAGATGAAAAGATAATGATAAAAATGCCTATTTCTTTATTTTTGATAATTTATAGAGATTAAATCTTGACTACTATGCAAGCGTGCATGACTATTTGAAATACTATTATTTTTCTATTTTGATATATTTTGATATTTTGCAATCTTTCGTCTTAATTTTATTATTAAAAACATTTGTTTATTTATTTGTTTATTTAATTTGTTTATTTGTTTAAATAAAAGTTTTACACAATGTCAAAAAGTGTCCTATTTTTCGACTCGCTAAATTCTTATAATATATTTAAAATTTATGATTTACAGAGAATAGCAAAGAATATAAAAAAAATTTATGCTGCATCCAATCTAGAGGATGTGTATATATAATATTGTATGTGTGTGTATGTCATATGTATGTGTGTTTGTATGCTTATCTACATATATATTATGTATAAAGAAATATATGTATATATAAATAAGATCTTTTTTGTAATATAGTACGTAAAAATACAAAAAAATGATGTTTTAGGAATTAATATCAAAAATTTCACGCACTTTTGTATCAGATGCCAAAAAATTAATACATTGGGATCATCAAACGTTTATAAATTCATACTCAAAATTGTCATTGAAAATAGATATCATAGGACATATGGACATCTTAATTGTCTAAATAGTTTCAGATCATAAAATTAAGCATTAATTAAGTTTGATAATTTATATTGATTGAAAGCAACTGATAAACACATCGCACATTGAGATATAGGAGGTTTTAAGATTTTTCTTAAAACTATTTATTTCAACATTCTTCGAAGGATCATATGACCAAAGTAATGCAAGCAAAATGATGCTTCTCAAAAATTTTGCTTAAAAAATGTTTAACAAGAAATTAAATTCATCTGTAATATATTAGGTATTATAAATTCTAGTGTTATATAATAAAATAATAATTAAAATTTCTTAATTACAAATTTCAAATAAATATTAATAAGAACGAAAGTATAGTAGTGTTTGTATAGAAGATTGGATGATGGATATTATCTGTCATAAAATATAATTTATTATTTGTAACACACACTACCACATATTATGTATCTTATCTAAAATGTATATTTATATTTTTAGTAATAAACACACATACATATACAAGTTAAATATAATATTTAATTAACCACGTTATATAAAAATATTAAAATTTTATGAATTTTATGAATTTTATATAAAAATGAATTTTTATATAAAAACCATTTTTTTAACATTCTATTCATTCTAAATAAACTGATTTTAAAAAAAGTAAATATCACTTATTTATATTACATGTATAAGTTTAGATAAAATTACAGATATATTCAATGATTTCATACAAGATTTTGTGAGTGCAACATAATCATCTTCGAATATACAATACTTGAATGTAGCATACCTCATTCATTTCTGCGATTTCATTGACCCTTCTCAAAACGGTATCGATCGGATTTTGTCCTAATGATAACGATCATGATACTCACATGTAACTAATCTTAAAAGGCACAAAATCTTTCTTTAAATTACACACGATTTGAAAAGGATCACGCCGGACTAGTTTTAAACCGCCTCTCCCAGCGCTGACATTCTTGTCGAGCACAATCTTAATATGACAAAATTTTTACAAAACGGACGAAAAGTCACGATTCTAGTCATAGCAATTATTAATGTTGCATGCTCTTCAAGTAGTTCAGTTCTGGCTTCTAGGCCGATGATGTTTATTGCGTATTAGTGTTCTTCCATTCGATGTATAGAAAATAAGCCCCAGCAGCGTATGCAATGGTATTAAAGATTCCAAATATCTAAATAAATAATGTTAAATATATGTATTTTAAAAACATTTTAAATAAAAATTATTCTTTTCAACTATTGATATTTTAATAATGGGCCTCACTCCAGCAGCGATATTCGATGATGAAGTTCTGTAAGCTGTCCAAGCCGACAGCTGAGCGATGAATGCAATCATGTAAAGTACGGCTTTTATAGATGTATTTAGAAGTTCCTGAAAAAAAAATAAATATACAAAATATAATTATTTTGTACAATTAAACGTATACACATATTATCATCGAATTTAAAATCGATTTTATTAATTAATTATTTATTAATTATTAAGTATTTATATATTGATAAAAAATAGAAGACATAATATTATATTAAATGTTAGACTTTTTCACACTAGAAAAGAAAATTAATTTAAGATATAATATAAATAATATTGTGTACACACACATCTTTAAAAAATACATCAATATTCTCAAAAACTCTTAAAAGATTAAATTATTTATTTTTAGTAGAAGAGTTAAATAAATTAATTAAACATAAGATTAAATATTTTGGAAGTAAATAAAATATAACATACAATAGAGAGAGAGACAAAAAAGTGAAAAAAATTTCGGTGGCGCACATTGTGCACACACACGCACAATTTTACTTCAACTTTTTAATAACTTTCACTTACAGTTAAGATCCAGTTGATGGGCACTTTAAGTACTTCCCGGAGGGATAAAAAATACACGGCGCACCATATGAGTGTAGATATGAAGGATATTACCGCAACAAATAGAAACCAGTGTGTTGCACCTATATATGCAGGAGATGCACATGCCATACATATTATACCTAGACCCTGGAAAATGTATAAATATGTGTGAATATCGCGCATATTTTCCATTGCGCACATTGTACAGTTAACTTCATGAAACAAAAATTTTTAATAATCGTAATAACAACAAGATAATTTTTTACTTAAATAATGAAGACAGCATTTGTACTAATAATAAGTTAATGGCATTCAACTTTCATATTTAAATTTCAATTAACACTTTATGTGTATATATATATATATATATATATATATATATATATATATATATACATAAGATTAAATTATTTATTTTTAGTAGAAGAGTTAAATAAATTAATTAAACATAAGATTAAATATTTTGGAAGTAAATAAAATATAACATACAATAGGAGAAAAAAGTGAAAAAATTTCGATGGCGCACATTGTGCACACACACACGCACAATTATATATATATATATATATATATATATATATATATATATAATTGTGCGTGTTATATATTATATAACTATATAATTATATATATATATATATATATATATATATATATATATATATATATACACACATACACACACACACACACACACACACACACACACACACACACACACACACACATATATATATATATATATATATATATATATGTATGTATATAATTATACAGTGATTTCCTGTAATATTAGAATTTTTCGATAAGTAAAATATTTTTTAAAAATAATAGAATTAAAGTAAAATATGAAAAAAATTGAAACTTAAAATTTATTTTATATTTATTTATTGTATATACACATTTGTTTGTATAACAAGAAAACTATCTTTTATTACAAGACTGTTTTTATTGTTATTTATGAATGTTTTATCTTGCATTGAGTAGATAAATCGATTTAATTAGATTAAATTATCATAACAAATCTGAAGTAAATCTATTTTACAATAATATAGAATAATTTATTTTTTAAATTTAGGAAATTAAATTTATTTCTTTTTGTAAATACATTAATAATCTATTTTTTTTTTGTAAATACATTAATAATTTATACTTTTTCTTTATTCTATACTATATAATGTTACTTTCTAAAATATTAATCTAAAATTTTAATATGTTGTATCGATAAAAATTATATTAATTTAATCACAATTTTAATACAACATACATGTAAGATAATTTATATTCATATTGCACATTATATATATATATATATATATATATATATATATATATATATATATATACATATATATATACAAAATTAGTTGCTTATAGTAAGTTATATAAAATTTGCAATCCCGAAATATTTTCCTGCTATTTGTCGAATTGTCTTATTTTATCAATTCATACAACTTAAATTATTATCAGGCATATTTAAAATCACTTTTCTCAAGAGAATTTCTCAAGCTTTCTATTCTTGCGTTTACAATTTTTTTGTAACCTTTTTTCCCTTTATGCATGCGTCCCAATCGAATTTTGAAATTGGTTTCTCCGCCATTATCTTTCGTGTCTCGTTCCTAATTTTATAAAATTTTTGCAAATATATATCAATTATCTTTTCGTCCTCTACCATATTATATCTTTGTTTTGAGTTTTGGTTCTTTTTTTCCGAATCGTGATCATAGTCGGAGAATTCGAGAGAAACAAAATCATCAAAATACTTGTCTCGAAGCGCAATTTCGTTTCTTCCTTTGTTCATTTTTAGATTTCTCTCTTCAGTTAAACGAATCAGCGGTAATCTTTTTTCTTCCAATTCTTGTGGCACAAATTTCTTCTTCTCTAAAAGAACTTTTTTCATCGTATCTTGCTGGTGCAATTTCCATATAATATCTTTAGATTTTGACATTTTACGTATTTTCTCTTCAGCTTCTAATTTTAATCGTTCCTCGTGCTCTCTGTGAAGTTTTATCCTTGTCATTTCGAGTTTTAACCTATGTTCCTCGTCCACTCTTGTTTGTCTTCTAGTAATAATAGTCGCGTCATTTTGAAGAAAATTTTTCTGCCACGAAGAAAAAATTTTTTTTCTTCTTATTTCCCTCCATACATACTCTTCAAACCAATCTCCCTTTTCAAGTATATCATCCTTAATCTCTGCTGGTTCTTCAAAAATACGAAACGCGCTATTGCAATCACCAGCACCAATCAATTTAAAGTCTTGTTTACACAATACCTGAAGTGACAAGAGAGTTATCGGCTTTTTCGAGATAGTCTGTGTGAGCACCGGTTTGTTTGCTCTCCTTTCAATATCCCAAATCTCCAAATCGCCTAAACTAGTACCCATTAGAAAAGTTCCCGGACGATTACTCCAGCAACATGCGGTATACGTGCAATCGGATTTTCGTCTGAACACTGGAAAGTTTAAATAGTCATCTTTCCAAATAGCAAAAACGTGACCGCCCATCGTCAGCAGAATGTCCGAAAAATGCGGTGATCGTAAAATCACTGCAATGGGACCGTCATGCGCGGAAATGCAATCTAGAAGTTTGCATTCGTCTACACCGGACGTTTCCACGTCGAACATCTGGCTTTTCCAGGTGCAGCAAGCGAAGTGTCCTTGCGCCGTACCAATCCACAATCTCTTCGTGTCATTTTTATCCATAAAATCCAATTCATCATGACGCTTATCGCCTTCTTGAAAAACGCTGACTGATGAAAGACACAGATAAAGAGGTGTGAAAAATGGGTCGTTATGAGGTCGAACATTCAATCGATACGTCGGTCGAAAAAGTTCATTAAGATTTTTGCAATCACTTGGCTTCAACTGGGAGATAATGGAGTATCTTAAAAGATCCCATATAGCAACGGTACCGTCTTCGGAAATTGTCATAAACTGACAGCTCGAACAAGTGGATAATTTCGTTAATTTTCCGGATGGTTCTATCCTGTAATTACCAGGAAGCCATTGTATTTGACGAATTGGCAGCTCGTGCGAATGATCTCGATCAGACATTCCCGCTACTGGTACGATAACATCTTGAATAAAAAACTCGAGTTTGACGTTTGCTTGATTTTCTATTTGTTCATGAATATTCCAAATGATTACTTGTCCGGACGCGGAACCGCCGATTACAAAATCACCGTTCGTTGGACAAAAGGAGATGCAATAAATTTCCTGGTCGCATCGCAATAACAATCATGGTCAAAGAGAATCGGTGAGAGACCACAATAATACTGTCGGCTCCGTTTTTGACACAAAGTTATACTCGATGTCTGACGAAAATTGGGTAACTTTGCGTAATGGTACGGTAACATAAGAAATAGCCACATAATCAATGAAACACGGATGCCAAGAAACATCGGAGATAACCTTGCCTATCGTCAAATTCAAATAAACAAGGGAGAATCGTTCCACATAAGTAATCTCATCTCGCAGCCTAATTATTTCAAATTCTTGCCGTGCAAGCGTCTCAATATCGTCTATGTGTACATTTATAACTGTATTATAGCATACCGCATCAATCATTACTTTCGCGTGATCTTCCAAAAAGAGTGCTAATAAACTTTGGTTCTCTACTGGTTTCTTTTCCACCTTGATATCAAACATCTCTTTAGTCTCTTCGTTTTCTCTCTTCTCTTCAAACTCCTCCGACTTTTCTTCGACTGATTCTTTTTCCTTCTCTCCAAATTCACTATTATCAACATCCAGCTTTAGAGTATCTTCATAGATATATTGAGTCCAGGCGTTCTTGGGATAACCGGGGTAAGTTTGCACTTGGATTTCACGAGGCCTAAAGTGTGTTTGGATCATCCTAGAAATACATTTCTTGTCGACATTCTCGAATCTCTCATATGGAATTAATTCTATGTAACTATCCCAAGATTTCTCCGAAAATCTGTCATGGAGGTTTCGATTTAAACCTAAAGACTTGATTGGAAAGCATACTTGCATCTCAAAGAATTCTCTCGTATTTTTTATCACATTCCCATCTAATTCCGTTTCACTTCCGAGAGACTTCCAGGATCTACCAGTCCTTCTGATCTTCCGGATAATTTCATTCCGAATTCTTTTGCTAATGTCAGTGTTTCTTTTTGCTATCGCTGACTTTGCATCTTCCGTCAAGCAGATGACAAAATCGGAAGCAATCAATCGAGTTGATGAATAACCTATGAGGAAAGTATCGCCACTATAAACTTCAATCTTATCTCGATATGGTTCCAGCGATGAGCCCGTTACATTGGCAAATCTTAAAACAGCTTCTCGTGACACATAAGCCCAAGGATATTCGAGAAATACATGCTCGCCCACTAAACAACCCAGTTCTCGTTGAACTTCAGGAGGGAGGCTAATGTGTTGCACATTTTCAATATTTTCGTCGTATAGAATCCAACTCGATCGGCATTTTACCACTTTCCTCAACATCATTCTTGCGGTTCGTAACGACAACACATAATAATGAGAACAGTTTAGTCACAAACGGTTCTTCATATCGATTAAACAACACCATTTGCTGTGGTTTCCAAGAAGATTTCATATATATATATATATATATATATATATATATATAATCTTCCATTAGTTGTCATAAAAATTGAAAAAAAAAGAATATATATATATATATATATATATATATATATGTAAGCAAATATCTGTAGCGCAATATCTATTCTAATCATAGCTATAATATTTTATACAATAAATAAATGTATTTGCGTAAGTTATTTAAATTGTTTACATTATTTTACATATGTTTTAAAGATAATAATATATATTAATGATAAAAATTATATAACTCATAAAATAAAGTGCTAAAATAAAGAACGTTATTGTAACAACTGAAAAAAGAACTAATAAGAAAGAAAATTATGCATTCGTTATGTAAAATCTAAAATGATGCTTTTGTACAATGACAAAAAGATATATATATTTTTACGAAGATCTGTTCTCAGAACAAGCGATATTATAATATGCGAAGCCAACATAGAGACATCGCAATGTTAATGAGAAATCTCAGTAACCTATATCTATCGACTTGTATGCGCAGTTACAGTTAAACGTCCTACTAGTCCTATTAGTAACAGTCTACTACGATATACTTTGCACCTTCATCTATTGTTGTTGTGTAATCATACATTACTAATTAATTGAAATTATAAATAACTGCGCATAGAGGAAATAATGTTGCATACTTTGTGAAAATTATGCAATTTATTTTAATTATTTATTATTAGAATATTTGTTAATATTTATTTGTTGATATAATAACAGAAATTTAAAAAAATTTTGTTTATTTTTTCCTTTTTTCCTTTCCTTTTTTTGTCACTTTTCTTTTCTTTGTGTTTTCGATAACATTTTATAATATGGAATTTTTTTAAAATCTTCGTTGTTGTCTTATGACAAAAGAAAGCTCCTAAAATGAAATTCACTTACCAAAAGAATTCAACTTAGGAAAAAATTATACTCGTAAACTTCCATATAGATATTATATTTAGACTGCTAATATCGAAGAGCAGTCATTTACAATTATATAGAGTAATCTATATATATATATATATATATATATATATATATATATATATATATATGTATATGTTACTATATATAAGTGTAAATGACTGCTTTTCGATATTAGAGGTATAATATATGGAAGTTTGAGAGTATAATTTTTCCCTAAGTTTATATATATTATAGGTTGCTACATATTTTATATATCATATTTCAATTTACTGGCAATTATTAAAATATAAACTATTTTTATGTATAGACAAGTATTAATTGATAGTTATAGATAAGTATCGATTAATATTCTGGATTAACATTCTGTCCATTAATGCAGTAATTATATTCTGTCCAATTATAAATGGTTGCTCTATTTTCATCTAAAATCACTGTTAGCAGTCTAGGGATAATATATAAAAGTTTCTCTGTGATTTTATACTTTATTGAGATTTCTTGTCATTTATTTCGTAGACTTTTTCTTGATTTTTATTATCATGCTTATCAGGTATTAAAATTTTATATAATTTAGTAATAAAATATATATATATATATATATATATATATATATATAAAGATATATTTTGTTATCTAAAAAGTAAAATAACAATAAATTTCCTGCCACTTAAAACTTTTCTATTAAAATTTATTAATTGTATAAGCTATATTCTATTTAAAAAATTTAATTATTTCTAGTAAAATATATTTATAAAAATATCAATAAAATAAAATTTTGACATTATATATATATATATATATATATATATATATATATATATATATATATATATATACATTTATTACCTATATGATTTAATTTTAGTTTCAACTTAATTTCCTTTATTTAAAAAAAATAAGAAATTTTTCAATTCCTAATACAATTAAATGTATATACAGATATCTTTGCAAATTTTTGATATAAAAATTGTTTCCTTATAATTTGCAATTAAAATTTCTTCCGATTGTTCCGATATATAACGTCGTGTGTTCAAGAGTAATATAAATATGTTGTCTTTGACTATTGAAAGAATATATAAATGTTTGTTCTTTCTCTCTCTCTCTCTCTCTCTCTCTCTCTCTCTCTCTCTTTGTCACCTATCATATAAGAAAAGACAAGGCCAAAAATGATAAAAAAAGCTGATAAGGCGTGAGTGCTTTTCTGTTAAATGTTTTTCTTAAAATGTAACTCTACACACACACACACACACAATATATATATATATATATATATATATATATATATATATATATATGTTTATATACTCTATCATATATCATCTTGTACATACACACAATAAAATGGAAATAACACTGGAAGCATAAAAATAGATTAAAAAAATTAGATATGAAAGATATAAATGGGAGAATTAAATGAATTACTGATGATGTAAATTATGATACCGATGAATATTTTTTACTTTTACCAAAACAGTTTATTCACATTAAATAAAGATTATTACATTGACTTCGATAACGAGTTATAATAAATGTTTAAATTTATGCAAACTTATCGCGAAATTAATTATATTTAGTTTTTTAGAAGAAATAATATACACTATTTATACAACTAAGCGCACATATATACAGGGTGACCCATTTTAACTTAGGCAGCCAAATAACTCGAAAAATAAGCAAGATAGAGAAAAATGTTTTAGACAAAAGTTGTATGGTTTCGAGGGGGCCATAAGATGGTATCATTGGTTTGACCTTGAAGAGTCATTTGAAGGTCACGTGAAGGTCACTTCAATTTTTTTAAATGGAATACCCTATATATTTTTGTACATTCTTGTAGCTTATTTCGAGAGCTTTCCAAAACACTATAATTAAGTACCTTTCCGTTAAGTACTTTTTGAGTTATGATGCTTGAAATAATTTCTTAATTTTACATAAACCGTAAAATATCTTGTAAAATATTCATTTTTCGATTACCTTACCTTAATAGTTTTATGTACAAAATAATGAGAGGAATCAATTGGTGTAAAGAAAACACGTGTGTTTTCTTTACACCAATTGATTCCTCTCATTATTTTGTACATAAAACTATTAAGGTAAGGTAATCGAAAAATGAATATTTTACAAGATATTTTACGGTTTATGTAAAATTAAGAAATTATTTCAAGCCTCATAACTCAAAAAGTACTTAACGAAAATGTACTTAATTATAGTGTTTTGGAAAGCTCTCGAGATGAGCTACAAGAATGTACAAAAATATATAGGATGTTCCATTTAAAAAAATTGAAGTGACCTTCACGTGACCTTCAAATGACTCTTCAAGGTCAAACCAATGATACCATCTTATGGCCCCCTCGAAACCATACAACTTTTGTCTAAAACATTTTTCTCTATCTTGCTTATTTTTCGAGTTATTTGGCTGCCTAAGTTAAAATGGGTCACCCTGTATATATATATATATATATATATATATATATATATATATATATAATTTTATTTTATTAAATATTATTAAATAATTCAAGTTTAAAATAAATATTTCGCTAAACTAAATCTTAGCTCGCATTATTTTTGACACATTACATAAAAAATAATTTAGAATCTCTAAAAATGTTCAAAAGTTGCAATTTTTTAATATATAATGATGCCTATGTTAATTATAATAGTTCGTATTACTTGTATCACATTGACAATGAAAAAAAGTCATTCATTTTTATTGCAGGCATAATTTGCAACCTATATTTCCACGTATACGCACAGATACATAAATAGTTATGACATAAGTATATCGATGATGCATTATACAGCATTGTTATGTCAGCAAAGTTAGTATATGAATTTGCTTTTACTTTGCACGCAATTCCCAATGATGATCCTAGGTATTAATTATTATAGTACAAGAATTCGGCGATCAATTTGTGAGCAATAATCATATAGCTCATAATAACTACATAAACTCTATAGCAATTAAGTTTGATGAATATTTTATCAATGATGATATTGCAATCTAACATTGTTTATCACAAGTTATGTTAGAAATATAAAAATTTCCTCTTTTTATCTATAAAAAATATGTACGGAAATTAAAAAAGAAACAAAAATAAAAAAAAAAGCTTAAAAGTGCAAAATACTGTGTTTTGATTTTTATAAATTTTTTATATGATATATAGTTTTATATATGTACATAGTTTTTTATACATTTGCCAATTAAATTAAAAAATTTTTTTTAATTTTCAGTGATAAACTAGCGATTGTAAGCAATACAGCACAATTCATATTTAAATAATAATAAAGAAACCACACCAATATCAAAATTTAAATAAACTTTGAGGATTATTTACACCGATTCTTGCATTCGAGCATAGATAAAAATATGTTTCCTTCTGTGATATTATGTAACTACAATACAACTCTATAATATATATACAACTTCATAATAAATTGGAGTGTTTATGAATAGATTATGCAAAATTGCACACATATACCAAAACAAACTATATAATTTTATGTAAGACATTGCATATTTTAACAATGGATTTTATTTAAAAAAATAAAAAGTTCTGTATTTTAGTATCGTATTTTAATTAGTATATGTATTTTAGTATTAATAAATACTTTACAAACTTTATTACATGCATCTAAATGTTTTAAGACTATTTAAAAATGTATAGATGGATTTTTTCATGTAAAAATATAATTATTTAAATATAGATAAGCCTAGATAAATTTTCTTATGTAAAATTATATTTCTAAATGTTTAATTTTGACTATTATTTGCTTGCAATAGGGAAAATCATCAAGTGTAAACATTAGGAAGATTAAATCAATCTACAAATCGACAGTTGGAATCAAATTTGATAAGCAATAATAATATGATCTTCTCTCTCTAACAATGTAAGTTAATTATCACAATTCGATGAATAAAATTGGGTAAATGTGTCGATGAAGGGAGCCTGCCTCGATTACCTTGACCTTGACATATGTTGTCAAGGTTACTGCCCTGAGTAACATCCAAAAGGTTTTAGCCGTCGCTCGTTGTTTATTAAAAAGTTATTAACAAAAGAATTTTACAATTTTAATGCTTTTTATCTCCGAAAATATTGATTTGAAAAAAAAAATTTTAAGCAGAAAATAAAGCCGCTGAAAAACTCTACAAAAAAAGTTACATGCATTTTTTTCATAAACCTACTATTTTAGCTGTTATATGAAAAAATAATAATTTTAAATACATTTAATACAATTTAAATTTATATAGAATTTAATACAATTAAAAAATATCACAAATGTATGTGTACACACATACACACACACACACACACGCGGGAGGTGCAAGGGGGGGCCTTCGGCCCTCCCTCCCGCAACCACCTCGCCGGTAGGCAAAGTGGACCTCGTTTTACAACTTACAGCATATATCCATTGTGATTGAACTCTTCGCAATGCGTCCCCTACCGGCGGGGTGGTTGCGGGAGGGAGGGGGCCGAAGCCCCCCCTTGCACCTCCCGCGTGTGTGTGTGTGTGTGTGTGTATGTGTGTACACATACATTTGTGATATTTTTTAATTGTATTAAATTCTATATAAATTTAAATTGTATTAAATGTATTTAAAATTATTATTTTTTCATATAACAGCTAAAATAGTAGGTTTATGAAAAAAATGCATGTAACTTTTTTTGTAGAGTTTTTCAGCGGCTTTATTTTCTGCTTAAAAATTTTTTTTTTCAAAGCAATATTTTCGGAGATAAATAGCATTAAAATTGTGAAATTTTTTTACTAATAACTTTTTAACGAACACCGAGCGACGGCTAAAACCTTTTGGATGTTACTCAGGGCAGTGACCTTGACAACATATGTCAAGATCAAGGTAATCGAGGCGGGCTCCCTTCATCGACATATTTACCCTTGCGGGTAAAAAATCAACAATTATCTAACAACTAACTATGCATTAGCAGCTATTCATCTCATATTAATATTACATACATCTTTTTCGCATTCTTTCGCTCTAAATTTAACTATTCGAGCACTTATCAATGATACTTTTTGATCAGATGTTATATGATTTAATATAACACGCAAACATCCAGTAGTGACGTGTTTGTCAAATTCGCGTGGCAAGATGGTCGAAGAGTTAAAGGTCACATTCTCAATGAGACATTCCGATATCGTTGTCGCAGCAATATCGGCGCGGCGCTGATGGTACTGATTGTGAGTATGAGACACTCTCCGTATGGTACCGGTTGTCTGGATGAACATGTATGGTCATCGCGTGCGATCTAGCATAGTGAGATGCGTAATCGATCGAATTCATCTCTGTCCAAGTTCTCGTTCGTTATACACTCAATCGTCTATTATCGAAAACCGGTTCTTTCTCGCCAAACACTCCACTGTTTTTCTCGAGGCAAAAAATTCGAAAATTCGATATTATAATGTTGGTTTTTTGCAATCCTGCGATTGCATGCCTAGCTCTTCCGTATCTTTCACGCTTCATTTTCTGCTTCAATTTTTGGAATAACTCTTCAAAGTTTTGTTTCTCTTGGTTAACTCTCGTTATATATCTATATTCTTAATTATTATAAAATAATTAAAATAATCGTTAGATGTAGTTTGAATTCAATAGGAGCCTATATATAATATTTTTAGCATGTACTTTATGTAAAGATTTATTATAAGGAAATATCAAAGATTTTCAAAAATATTTTGTTGTATGTAGCTCTCAATTTCAAATATTTCTTATTGTTAGATCTCTAGATCTCTAGAATTTATATAGAGTATCTGTCTTTGATCAATTAAAAAGACGAATATTAAAAAATATTTGATTAGAAAACACTATATGCTGTGATTCCTTTTTTATATTCAAAATTAAATACTACGCTAAACACTAAATTTTTATTAAAATAAAATTAACTGAAGAATATAAGGCTTATATTCTCTTAAAGCTCTCTTAAAAAAGTGCATTACATTAAACAATTACATTAAACACTATAAATATTTTTCAATCATGACTATATCAAATTTTCTTTATTTATAAACAGGAAACAGATAAAAATTTCTTTTATAAATATTGTACATATAATAGTATAAAGCAAAATTAAGAAAAAGGATATTCCATTATAGTTATCTATAATAATTCATAACCGAATTCAATAATCGGATGATATGCTGTAAAAATAATTCACATAAGTGTTTTCTACATTCGCACTGCAGAAGAACGATAAAATTGAATTTCCCACACGATAAATCACTAAATTGCCCGATAACTACTTCAACTTGATAATCAGCTTCTCATATAGAAACCCCACTATTTCATACATCTCACATTTTATTTCCATCATCAGCACACATACATATATACATATATACATATATACATACATACATATATACATACATACATAAACACATACATACATACATACGTGTGCGCGCGCGCGCGTGTGTTTGAGAGTGTGTGAGTGTGAGTGAGTGAGTGAGTGTGTGTAATCATAATTTCTATATCATTAATATCTATTTTTAATTCCTGCACCTTGTTTTTTTTACAATTTTTAATTATTTTGAAATAATGCATTTGCTAATCACCTAATATTTAACGATCTTCTTATGCATGTGCGATATGTACGTACACACGAAGAATGCTTTAATACATATTCATATACATATCAATTTTACCAATTTTATGTTAAGACATTTCCTTTCCTCTCCCCGTATATAATATTTGACGAATGTAAGTGCATCAGTTATGGCATATTAATCCGTCAATTGAAAATATCAACAACTTTAGAACAAATCAATAAAGTATTATCTCAATTAATTATTGATAAATCAGAGAATTTAAATCATTGTGTTAATATATTTTATTACACGGCGCCAAAGTTTACGTATGCGACGTATACTTATTATACTATTAATTAGACATCCTACACTCTCAAACATTAAATTGTAAACATTGATTGTAATACATTTCAATGTGAAATAGCAACGATGAGTATCGGTGATTAAATAAAAATTAATATGGATTTTTTGTTTAAAACAAGTGATTAGTAAGAAAAAAATTAAGGAAAAGATATTAAAAAAAATTAATCAAGTTGATAATATTATACATTTTCATTACCGATTAGAATATTTTCGTTGAATAATCGGTTCACTAATGAAAAAAAGCAATTGTTATAAGTTACTTTAATTATAATACAATAACATATAATGTTTAAATAACGTAAATGACAAATTAAAATTAACGTAATATTTTATATTAAATACGATATACATATATACAATATGTGATATTTTGACCAATTACAAAATAAAATGAAGTTTTATATTGTTTCTAATTTCAAAAGTTATTTAAAAATTTAATTGATTAAATATTAAAAATTCGTTACTAACTGCATCTAATATTAAAGTCAATAAGAAATAAAATTTCATTATATACAACACGTATATACAATACGTTATAATTTTAGTTCGATAGCAAAAGAATTTGCAAAACTTTCGAATGCATTCATTACTATTTCTTTCACTGTTTGCGGCATAAGTGTCACTGGCTATGTAAAGTCACATATGCTCATAAGAATAATTTCGTGTTAGATCAATATACATTCCTTTCTACTTTTATCGATCATAAATAATATGCAACCTTGTACTTAAGGCAAAGAAGAATATAAAGATACATAATCTGAAAGTTAAATCAAAATAACGCTTGCCGACTTGATTGTCTTTAATATCAGAGATAATAATAAGACGATACATCTTTGATGATAAAAGATGATATTCGAATAAAAATTTGCAAATATTTTGTAACATGATATATGTGATATAAACACATCGCATACACATATCAGTCACATTGTGTTGCATTAATAATTTTTTCTATAAGCACTGCTTCATGTTTTTTTTTTCATAAATTAATATAGATTGAGAAAGACAGAACAATTTATAAAAAAGAATATTCCTTACAAACATAATTTGTATACTTTTATAAAAATTAAAGATTTATTCGTTTTCTTTTCAGTCTATTATTATGAAATAAGTAATTAAAACATATGAATATATATATATATATATATTTTTTATATACAGTAAATTACGTTTGAGCCTTTTCTAAAAAGTTACAATCAAAATTGTGCTAATTTGTGCATTCAAGTTAATAGCGGATTTTTTAAACATTTTCTGTAATTCTATTGATGACTTCCAATTTTAGAATATTATAAAACATACATGTTTCCTTATGTTTATACAAATTAATGTTACGGTTTTTAACTTATTGTCAAAACAATTATAACCATTTAATTCAAATTAAAAATAATAACGTCACAATCATTATTTAAATTCGATTTCGGATAAATGAACTAATATAATATTGTGATATCAGAAACTCTTTTGTGATATTAGAATATTTTCTACCTGGTAAAGGTAAAATGTTTTGTTAACTGCTCCGTAAGAAATACCGTTACGCGGTTTTGCCACTGCAGGTATTCAACGTATAAGTTAGCTGGTCGCATGACGTTATGATGATGTATACGTAGTGCATATGTACTTTCAGATTTATTGGAAAAATGTCACAAAATATTATCTATTTTTACTCTTTTTTTGTCTTCCTTTTTTTACTTGATACTCTTAATAAATATAGTATATAAGCTTGAAGAGATAAATAGATAGAGATAGATAGATAGAGATAGGGAGAGAGAGAAAATGAGAAGAGAATGTGAGTATCATAGTAATATATTAATTTTGTGTCCATACGGAAGTAAATTTTCTATATTTTTTATTACATTTTTATAAACAACGAGAAATAAATCAATTTTTTTCCTATATACCGTGTTACTTAAAAGTATTTATCTGAACGAAGAAGGTGCCTCATCTTAGAGACTTAATCGTCATCTCTAAAATAATCCCGTTAGGAATATACATGATTTCATTAAGTTTCTATCATGATCGGAAACCGTCCTAGAAATCCTCTCGTATCAATGTGTTTTTTTAGTTTAAATCTCCTTTACAATATCAATAAATCTTCTTCTTTTAATTTGAGATTTTTGTCTTACAATTAGAGAAGGGAAAAAAGTCACAACAGTCTAAATCAGGCAAATAAGAAGACATGAAAGATGTTTTTAAAAATTAAAAATACATATGACGCGGTAATAGATAAAAGAAGTCTAAAGAATCGATTTTTCTCAATGGCAAAAAATAATGAATACACTGATGAAGACTCAAAACAATTTTTACTACGACTTTCAATAATGGAAGAAACATTAGGGTTTCTTTCATTATTGTTTATTTCTTATTATTATATATTAGTCCCTTCTTATGCTCTCAAAAAAGTTACTTTGAAGATTTCAATTAGGACTATTTGAGTAAATTTTTTCTGAAGCATTTGAAAAACTTTAGGATAACATTTTGTAAATTATTGTGCACAAATTATATATATATATATATATATATATATATATATATATATATATATATAATGTGGGTGTATGTGTGTATTTTACGTTTACCTTATAAACATGTAGAATATCTCCTCAGAAATTTAAAATAAAACTAATTGGTTTGGGGAGGAAATTGTACTTCATAAATTCAATTGTATTTCATAAATTTTAGTAAAATGCAATAAGAATGCTGCGCAGAGGAAATGTAAATTCTATGAAGTTAATGATTAATGAACATTACACACGCGCGTACACATACACACACACACACACACACACACACACAGAAAGAGAGAGAGAGAGAGAGTGAATCAAGATTTTTAGTCGAAGATTATTAATAATAATAGTGTATACATTTCAGTTTAAAAAATATTCTGAATATGTGGACATTGTGTGAAGAATATTTATAACATCAATAAATGATTAATTGTAAATTAAAATAAAAAAAAAGCACAACAAAAACATAAAGCAAAAAAATAGAGTTAAACACATCTTTTCTCTTAAACAGATATTCAAGCGATAGTTTGGAGATTGCATGCAAACATTTTGTTAAAGCAATTAAAAGGATATTAAACTTTATTCTCTCTATCAAAAACTATAACATATAAGGTTTTATTTAAAAAAGCAAAAATAATTGTTATAAGTATTTTATAGATTCTTCAAATTGAATTTCACATTGGGTGATAATTATTTTCTATAATCATCGCGGTTGAAGACAAATATTTAGAGATTACTGGAAGTTTTTCACATAGAGTACCGTGGTTTAAATCGAATAAATCAATGAAATTTTTTTCTAATTCAATTGTGCAAAAGATAAGAACATAAAACGTTATCAAAGTCACAACAGTTCTGACTATATACTTCATGTATGTTCGTAAGGTAAGTAGGCGGTGTGCGATCAGTCCTTGGCATATTTCTGCTATGAAGTGACGCTTAAGTGTAAACGATATTATTTTGATATTATATTGTCAAAACGAGTGAAAGCATCAAATATTGTTAACCTTTTAATAGATATCATAGATAACAAGACTAAAGAAATTGGACTCATAGAAAACAGTCAATAATCTGCGCGAATAATTAAGTGATATAATTGAATCTCTCTCTCTCTCTCATTGAATTAGTTGCAAAAAATACACACACACACACACAATCATAAAAACATTAACTTTTAGATTTTTCCTTGTCGGCAATAAACAATTTTGTGTATTTAATAATTCTATTTCATTTTTATTATACAATACAAATTTTATTTTAGTAAAGTGCATCAAGTGCATTACATAGAAAAAAAGATTTTCTCTACAGAAAATTGAGAATATTAAAACTATTTAACACGTACAAAGAAGAAAAACATAGAATTAAATATTTAAAAAAATCAAGAGGAATATCGTTTATCGAATTATGTGAATATTTTGTATATTGTGATATAGTAATCAGTCAAATTTTAATTTGACCGAATTTTTAAATTTGATTTTTGATTGAATACGATCACTACAAAAGTATAAAATTGCGATTGAAATAAACAATAATGATGTAGATGTAGCATTATGTAACATTACTTCGTCTATATGAAAGATGAAATCTCTTTGAATGTATAAATGAAAGAAAATCATTTCTAAAAATCACTTCTCTTTTTCCTCGTTTGTTTGAATTATTGTCGATCGGTGACTGCGAAATGCTACAAAAAAGAACATGAAAATTTTTATGATGATTTAATACTTAATAATATATTCTAAAACGTAATAATGAAGAGAGAAAATCTGTGAAAACAAAAGCGAGAAACTCTCGTGTCGAGCACTCTAATCTTGAATTTCATATGTTTAATAATGAAGTATTGCCAATTGGCAACATTAAATGTAAAGTATAATAGTTATATATATATATATATATATATATAGATATTTATATAATCTCATCAAAATACATATAAAAAGATATATATATATATATATATATATATATATATATGTATATACATTTTTAATTATATATGTTTTACATTTATTTAAAAGTGAAAAAAAAAGTAGAAAAACAGGATCACAATTAATTATGAGATCGTTAATTTTCTGATTCTTTGAGATCAGTTTATGATATATCTATTATATAACAAAGATTGTTACAAAAATATACACCAAGTGACCTTAAAATCTTCTATTATTAACTATTACGTGATAAGTATCAAATCTGTTGTAAACTAGATGTAAGCTAAAAATAGAAAATCTACTTGAATTAAAAAATTATGAATTAAGAAATACGTAGAAACAGTAAACACAATGTGGTAACATACTGTTATATAGAGAAATAATTCTACTCTCTATATCTAGATTACATTATTCTCAAATGATTAATAAATATTATATTTTTTAGATAATTATTCTCTCTCTCATAATAATTCCTTATAATATACATCTTGAAAAGATTGTTGAATATTTTTAATATTAGTTTTATAATTTGTGGTTACGCATGCATAATTTTATCAAGAAATTTTAAGATTTGTTTAATTGACTAAAAATCAAATCCAAAAAAAAGATTTCATTAAAAATAATCTTTTAAATTTCTTTGAAAATTATATATATATATATATATATATATATATATAATTTTAAAATTATATTTATTATGTATGTATGTATGTATGTATGTATGTGTGTGTGTGTGTGTGTGTGTGTGTGTGTGTGTGTGTGTATATAATTTTTAAAGAATGTTGTATATATATAATTTAATTTTTATTCTATATAATTCTATGATATTTGTGTACTCAAATGTATGAAATAATATATTAGTATCACACTACTTTTTCTATATTCGAGATAATATTCTAAAGCTCAATAATATCGCAACAAATATTATCAAATTTAACTTCCATTATAGCTTTTTATTATGTTTTTAAGTAATGTAAAATAAAAATTATTAAAAAAATTATTACCATTTATTCACTATATTTATATATTATTTGTAACTTACATTATTTTATTCCGAAAGTAAGTAATACGGCAGCAAAGGTTATGCTACAGTATGATTTTTTTCAATAATTTTTTCCGAAAACATTACTTTTTTCACTTTACTTTTTTTTATTTCGAAAACAACGTTCAAATTTGTTATCGAATTGTAAATTATTATCAAACTAGATATATGCTAGTTTGGTATGTAAATTAGCACGGGAACATATTTAGCTCTCTCATCTCTTGACATTTATACACGACGGATCAAATAGGTAGCGAAAAATAAAACGTGTGCTTACCAGCTGCGCTAGCTTAAGGATACCGGGTATGGTCTTGAAATAAGCCGCATTCAGCCTGATGCTGGCTAGGGGATTCGGCTGACCTGGTTCCGTCTTCACCGTCGGTACTTGCCGCTGATTATTGCTGGCGTTGTTGCTGGAACCATCCATCGTCACTACGGTCTCCGACATCATATTACGCCGATCCGGACACTTAGGTTCAGCACGCTCGCGTCCAGGCTCGGCTGTACTTCTGTTCACTCGTCGCGGAGTGAAAGGCGAAGAGGAGTAAACAGATGGGGGAGCAAAATGGAGAACCGAACCGGTATCGCAGTAAAGCCGATTGCCAGACACCTGTTGTATGTTCACCACGGCCCGTGCGCACAGAGGCTTTTACTACTGCGCACTACCTACAGTATAAACAGTTTGAAGTCGCTCTCTATTCTTTCTCTCCCACTATGTTACATTGCTGCTACACAGCACAGTGCTGGGTCAATCGACGTTATTTCGATATAAGATAGATTCGTATCAAACTTACCACATCTTAGATTTGGTTGCATAGTTATTATGGAATAAGATAAATAAAATTAATTGATAATTTATGAAAATATATATAGATGAAAGTACTATTGTTTCATTCTCTCTCTCTCTCTCTCTCTCTCTCTCTCTCTCTCTCTCTCTCTCTCTCTCTCTCTCTCTCTCTCTCTCTCTCTCTCTCTCTCTCTCTCTCTCTCTCTCTCTCTCTCTCTCTTTCTATATATATATATATATATATATATATATATATATATATATATATATATATATATATATATATATAGAGAGAGAGAGAGAGAGAGAGAGAGAGAGAGAGAGAATGAAACAATAGTACTTTCATCTATATATATTTTCATAAATTATCAAATAATTTTATTTATCTTATTCCATAATAACTATGCAACCAAATCTAAGATATAAAATCTATAAAATCTTAATATTATATATATGTATATATATATATATATATATATATATATATATATATATACATATATATAATATTAAGATTTTATAGATTTTATAGATTATGTGACTTAATACTAATACAGGTAAAGCAACAATTATACAGCAATCAATATTGATAATTTATGAAAAATAAAATGACATCATAGTAATTATAATATCATGTAATATTACAAAATTTCATGATTATGATGATATAAATCTTCAATAAATATTTCTAAATGTTCAAACTTAGGTTATATGTTACAAATTCTATATGTACATAAAATAATATTTCGAATTTTCAGGAAATATTAATCCGTCACTGATTTACCCTACTTTTCATTTCTGCTTGTGTAATAGCAGCGTACATATATCGTCATGTTACATGCACATATTAATTTTTCTTCTAGCCGCTTCCATCAATTGGTATTAAGTTGTGCTTTTTATCCACTGTTGATAGTCTTCTTTTTGTTATCATTTTACAATCTTTTTATATAAACAATTATATATACATGCGCTCGCTTGCTCGCGCGCACGCGCGCGCGCGCGTGACACACACGCACACCTGATAAAAATAAATTTATAAAGTTTAAAATAAAAATGGAGAAATTAAAATCACTTATTCTTTCTTTTTCTTTTCTCGTTAAAATTTTCCGTTCACTAATGAAACAAAAATATATAAATATATATATACGCATATATATATTACACTATAATTAAATCACTTGAGAAAATGTAATATTTATGACTTAAAATCATGCTTTTATATTGAAATAATAATTATCAGATGTTTTTATATAGTTTATTTTTACTTCTAGAGAAAGAAAGAGAGAGAAAAAAGAAACGTGAGATATAACTATAAAAGAAATTAGCAAAAAGTATTGTATATTTCTTTTTTCAAACATATATATATATATATATATATATATATATATATATATATATACAAACATATATATATATATATACAAACATATATATATATATATATATATATATATATATATATATATATATATATATATACACACACACAAACATATATATATATATACAAACATATATATATATATATATATATATATATATATATATATATATATATATATGTTTGTGTATATATATATATATGTTTGTATGTATATATATATATATATATATATATATATATATATATATATATATGTTTGTATATATATATATATACATACACATGTATATATATATATATATATATATATATATATATATATATATATATATACATACACATACATACATACATACATGTATCTGAAAAAAGAAATATACAATATTATTTTTACACGGAGATTAGAAAAAAATGTTATGTTTAGTTTAAATTATTGCTATCGTCGAAACGAATCCATTCGAGTCACGTGACAGTTAAAACGTCAATGTCATCACGTCACAATGTGACGTACAACTATCAGCCATCAGCTGATAAATATTACACTCGTCAACGTCAGTCACGTTCGCAGATATACACGTAGAGATGCATCACAAATGATACAAGAAACGCAGTATCTTTTGAGTGAATTTAAAAGGCAACCTTATATACTATATATTATAAACCGCTCACCGCTGACGAGATTAATGTTATTGATGTTACAAGACAAAGGTTTTTGTTCTTTATATAAACAAAACATCGTGCACATGTTTTTCGTTATATTTGACGACAGAAAGAAATGAAGGTGGAAAAATCAATTGGACTGGTTTTGATTATCTAGGTACTAATCGGGTACCCTTGAACAAATCAATGGGATAAATGCGCTCCGCCATCAGCGTTATTTTGTCGAGCCCGGTGCCCGACAACAAAATGTCTCATCCCGATTACGAGCAAACCGCTCATGATCACGCTGCTTTGCTGTTGCTATTGAGACCCATCGGTATACAAATCAAGCCAAAGACAGTCAGTAGGTTATGTGAAAGGATCATTAAAGCTGGTAGCAGATTCTCCGTATCTGATTCCAGTGGCGGCACCCGGGAGATCCTAGCTAGATTCGTCAGGGAACATCCCGTGGAGAACAACGACTGGGGGGATTTTCAAACTCATAGAAGATTGCTAGGTCTGATCACATTTGGCAAGTACGATAATCAAGCAGAATTGAACGAGCTGTGTAGAGTGCACGAGACCTTGAAAGTAAAATACAGCAACACTTTATATGATTCGCGAGCTATCCTCTTTGGCCTAATCGAGTCGAATGGTCGCCATGAGCCACCACCAGGCTTCACTACGCCCAGCAATTTTAAAACGCGGGCAATTTTCTATGCAGACGAAACATGTACAGATCTGGAAACGCAAATAGCTGAATATCTTAATTTTCTATTTTGGATCTTAGAATCAAAAAGATTGGAGCGTTCTAGGGAAAAGATAGATCGTGTTTCTCTTCTATTGGCTCCATTTGAAAAGAAAGATTTTATAGGACTGGATCTCGAATCTAGAAATAATAAGAAAAGATGTGTGGGCCGTATGACGAAGCATTTAGGAGATTTGTGTCTTCAAGCTGGATTACCAGCCGATGCATTGAATAATTATAATTCTGCAGCCAATATTTTGCAAGCAGTCAATGATTGGCTGTGGTTGGGAGCAGCATACGAAGGTCTTTGTGCTGCTTCGGTATTAGTTCTTTATCCTAATATGTGCCGAAGTCTTCCATTGCAAAGAAATTCCTCTCTACAGGAAGGAAGTCCAAGTAAACAGAGGTATGACTAATCTTTCGAAGCAAAAAATTTTACATAATCTTTTTGAAAAATAAAACTTTCTTTTTCTTTGCCTTTGTCAATTGTTATTAAAAGGCAATATTTTATTAAATTATTAAAATAAGTAAATAAAATAATTTTGATAAATAATTAAAATACATATATCATTTCCTGCTTTTATCGCTTTTATTATTTGATTTTGGAATGTAAGCTGATGAATCTAATAATAATGATAATAATAATAATAATAATTTGTAGACGAGGATCACAAGCTATTGCTACAGTTTTGCCATCTCCCCCTAGTATAGAAATAGTAAAGGCTAGCATGCCACATATTTTATTACCAGAGGAGATATCCAAGAAATATCGTGAAGCCATTGTACATTATAGTAAATATCAATATGCAGGTATAATTGAAACTGAAGCTAGTTTCAAAGCTACAAGAATCTCAATAGAGCAAAACTGTACCTTACAAGCTGCATCCTATCTAAATAATGTTGTATTGATTAATCTGCCTCTTAGCGAGCAAGAAAAAGTATGTAATGATAATACTATGCAATTTGTAGACACTTGCAAGATATAAAGGGGGCATAAAGTTATTATATAAATAAAACATTTCATTTCAGATTGATCGATTCACTACATTGTCAGATCTATATACAAGCTTCGGTTTTGATAGAAAAGCTTCATTTTGTTTACGATTAGCTGCCACTCGACATGTATCACAAAATAATCCTAATCCAGATTGGCAGCAATGTTACAACTTGATGTTACAAGCTACAACCGGATTTAAATTATCTTTGGATCCTATTGATATGTCACCAGGTTATTAGGCTATAATTATTATACACATATTAGTTGTGAAATTTCATAAAACTTTTTTATTTAAAAAAAATTCTGCTTACACACTAGTTTTATCATATTTTTTATTTTAAATGCAAAAAAATGTATATACTGTTTTTAATATTAATAAAATACTGGGTTCACACACACACACACACACACACATATATATATATATATATATATATACACACACATGTATATATAAATATTTGCATTGATAAAAAAATTTTGTAATATTATTTTTATGGATCTTAATAACGTTTTCTAATAATGTTCTCTCACAGATGGACAAAGAGGATGGCCGGCTATACAGATTCAAATAATAAATGAACTTGTTGCTGCTGCAAATCGAATGGGTAATCCAGCACTTGCTACAAGGCATCTAACATTTCTACTTCAAACAATGTACAATCACTTGACATCTATTGAACGAAAAGATATTGCATTACAACTTCAAAATGTATCTCAACAGTGTGAGGGTGCACCAGTCCCTCTTGTATGTTAAAGATTATAATAGAGAAAAAGATGTCACATATATAATTAATTGTATAAAATCAACAATTTATAACAGGTTTTAGATTCTGGTACTGTCATACCACCAGCTAACTTATTAAATATACCAAAGACAAAATCGTTTATTCTGAGAAACATGCAACCGCATTTACAGCCCCAAAAAATAGAAAGAATAAAAGAAGATCATGGTCCATTTTTATTTACACCAATTAATTTTGGATCGTTGGAGCGGAAAAATATTTCGAAAAGTAAAGTTGGTATGTGAAGTACACATTAATAATTTAATATGATATTAACATTAGTAATTTAATATGATATGCTTTCATTTCTCTTTCTCTCTGTCTCTTTTTACATAAAGTTTTTTGTTATAGATTATTTGTGGGTAGAAGGAGATGTTTGTGAGATATCAATGCAGCTTATAAATCCTTTACCGTTTGAATTGCATGTATCTAATATGAGACTCTTGACAAGCGGTGTGGTATTTGAATCAATACCAGAAAGTATTAGTCTACCTGCTGAATCTGGGCCAATTGCAGTTACATTAGCAGGCAGGCCCAAGGAAATTGGTGATTTGGAGATACTTGGTTTTAGTACACATACATTAGGAGTTAAATCCAACTGTAGATTGAGACATATGGAGGGCATGTTACATCCTCAATATACGGTCGAAGTCATCCCGGCCTTACCAAGAATTGATGTTGCAACTAGTTTACCTCAGACTGCCAGTTTCAGCTCGGGCGACAATATAGTTACCAGCGCGAGTATCTCACTTTATGGTGGTGAAAGGTTCGCATTTATTATAATAAAAAATTCTTCCATTGATATTATTATTTTCATGCAAGATTGATAAACATAGTTTGCTTGTGATAGTGCTGAGTGTACTATAACAATATCGAATATTGGGCAAGTTCCCATTGAGATGGTCGAAGTGTCGGTACAATCTACTTTAGATGCTGTAACTGAAAGTAAAATCTTCAAATGGAGCGAAGAGAACTTAATGACACAACTGCCTTTACAATCTGGCAATAGTGCAAGTCTTACTTTATATCTCTTTGCAGCGACAGATTTTGTAGCATCTCCTATTAGAAATGGTAACATTTTTAATAATTTTCAGATTTTAGAGCTTACTCCTTTATTTTTTGTTTTATTGATAACTTATTTTTCAGATATTACTAGCAGTACATGTCTTAGTCAACCAAACAGCTTAATGTCGCATTCAGGCCACAGTTCTCTACCATCTAGATTAAGTTCTCCATCTCATCATATAAAAAGACAATCCGAACTGACTTCCTCCTTCAGATCAGGAATAAGTTCACATTCTGGTCATTCTTCCTTAACAAGTTCACGTTTATCAAAACTTGCAGTACCTTTGCATACATCTAATGTTATTGAGGGTCAATTGAGAATAAAATATTCAGGAGGTGCAGGCTTAACAGCTGGTTATTGCAGAACTTCGTCCGTGTTTATAACCATTGAGATGCTAGCTAGTGTGCAAATTACTAACTGGGATGTATTACCGGCTGAAACGTAAGTAAAAACTCAAACATATCTCTTAAAATTTTGTAATATTTTTTTATTCATATAGTTTCTTACAAAAAATCCATGGGCATTTTTTATTAATAAAAAAAATCTTTTTGTAACAATTTTTAGACCATTACAATTTTATCTCGTATTGGATGTGACAAATATGACAAATCACGAAATGGAATTATATTATACACAAAATAAATGTATATACATGGAAGGTAAAGAACCATGTAGGATTCCTGTCCCAGTTGATCGATGTCCTCTCAATAAATTATCTATGGTAAAATAAAATATACAATACTTATTTAAAAGTATGACATTTCAAAAAATATTGTGATATAACGTTACTATATTATAGTATTTTCTTTGTTTATAGTTAAATGGTGCTGGTGATACTAATGAACTTCAAAGAATATGTGCCGAACATATAGCCTCATTGGTTGATTTGCGTTGGCAATTACTAGGTACAGAGTCAATAGGGAAAGCAACCCTATCTGGTATTACTCTAACTCAAGATATGTTAGATTTAGTTAGAATGAGTCCTTTACAGTGGGGTATGTATATATATTGTTAACACATACATGCACACAATCTATAAATAAAATTAAGATGTAATTAGAATTAATAAATGAGAAAAAATGTACCTTTTCTTTTTTTTTTTTTTTTAGAAATAACTATAAATGATACTATTGTAAAAGCGCAAGATGAACTATCGTGCGCCTTAGGTGAATGCATCAGTGTTGGTGTAGGGGTGTGCAACGCTCTGGAACATCCGCTAAGTGATCTTACATTGTCTATTAATTTCTATCAGGATCATCATAATGGAGTTAATAATTATCAATTAGAAACTCGGCTATCCATAGCTGGGACAAATAAGGTCATGTTACCTGCTGTAAGTTACAACTTTTATAAATGCAACTCCTCTCGTGCGCGTTTTGTTCTTTATTATCATAAATAAATAATAGTTACAGGAATATGGCAGAGCTTACCACGAATGTCGAGTGGTATTTTTCACTGCTGGACAATATAAAATAGATATTCAATGCAGTAGTAAAGAATCTGTTCCCACCTCTCCAATACTTTATTCAGAGCTTGCAAATGCCGGACATACCTGGCGATATATACCACCCATCGAAATAACCGTCGACGATTATTAACATCATCCGCTTAAATATCAATACTTAAAAAAAAAAGGATAGGAAAAGAAAAACTTGACACGTATCATTTATTGTTGTATGTATAAAAATAAAACTTTTACTTTCTATAATGAAATTAATTGTCACATAATTCTTCTTGCATGTATCAAAAATTATTTCCACACATGAATTGTACATAGAAAGAAAGAAAAAAATTTATTATCATTTTTTATTAATCTCCAATTTTATTTTACTTTTTTTGCCTAAAGGAATTGTCTCCATCTCTTGCAAATTTCTCCTGAACTTTTTATAAAATTCAAGCACAGTTGTATTAGCCCACACTTGTTGACTATTAAAATCTAAAACGCGTAAACTCTGTAAACTCTGAGCTCTTGATAATGCTACATAAGATTGGCCTGCGTCAAATACCCTTGATAGGCACATTTCTACACAGTCTAAAGTTAAACCTTGACTTTTATGAATTGAAAAAGCCCATGCTAATTTTAATGGGATTTGTTTTCTGTGTACAAGAACACCAGAACTGGTTTTAATAGTCCATTTCTCCATTTTTGCCTCGTAATGAGCTCCAGAGCACAATTGAATTATTGGTATATCATTTTTAAAGTCAATAACAACACCTCGAGCTCCATTTACCAATCCGCTATTAATATTTATATTTTTTAGCAGCATGACTTGAGCGCCAATTTTCAATACTAATTTGCCCGGTACAGGCAACTGTTGATCCAACATATATGTCATAGAACTATCAGAATCTAACGCTGTATATACTTTAGTTTCACTTTTAAGTTCATTCAATTGGAATTCATTAATTTCATCAGCTTCCTTAACATGCGAACATAATCTAGTTGCTAATACTCCATTACTTTCAATATGTTGTTTTGCTGTTTCTTTCAAAGTATTTACAATATCATCTGTAACTCTACCTATCCTGATACTATTTAATACTTTTACAAAGGCTTCATCTTTTTGTCTATGGACTGTTTGTAATTCAAAGTTAAAGTGAATACATCGTTGCCAAGCTTCACTTTGAAAACAAAATTTTGCTCTGTCATTGATTTTAGATACAGGAGGTAATTGAAAAAAGTCACCGCATAAAATTAACTGTATTCCTCCGAAAGGTCTTTCTGTCCTACGTACGTGCCTTGCTACTGCCTCAATCTTATCAAAAAATTCAGCATCTACCATAGAAATTTCATCTATAACTAAATGTTTGGTTTTTCTCCATATTGAAATTACAGATGGACGAGAAGCTAACTGAAAACATCTCTCCTTGGTACCAGTACCTAAACCAATACCAGCAAATTGATGTAACGTGATTCCACCTATGTGACAAGCTGCTACTCCAGTACTCGCTGTAGCCATTGTTACATCTGGAGGAAGAGTTGATATTATCTTCTTTAAGAGAAACGACTTGCCAGTGCCTGCGCTTCCGGTGAAAAATACATTCTTCCCATCAAGTACTGCATTCAAAATTTTAATTTGTTCCTCAGTTAATTCTCCAGTGGTAAAATTATCATATAGCTTTTTCGCCGATGATATTTTAGAAGTGTCATCGCTCAAATATTTTCGCTTCCTGACAGTGCTTGGTGAAGGAGTAGTGATTGTTGCACGCGATATAGCCATAGCTTTCTCCTTTGCTCTGTTGATCTCTGTGCTAGTAGATGGACTAACATCGTCGACACCACCATGTTGTACATTTGCAAAGAGCTTCTCTTTCAAAGGATCCGCCTTTTCTTCTTGATTCGTCATCTTGATGAATATGGTCTTCAAAAAGTTTATTAATTGAGAGGAAGGTGCATTCGACAAGAACAATGTGCAATTTTGTTCCTTGAATTTTATAGATGCCTTTCCCTCAGTCATAAATTTATTAAAAACAGATATATTTTTTAAGGGTAATTTCGTGGATATATTCGCCTTTTCTGCTTGTATTTCGATGAGTATCTCGCGCTGATTGTTTCGAATCAGTCGCAGTAATGCCGTTCTGTGCGTTGCCTTCCTTAAGATAGATCCTTGAGGATTTAACCATTCCATTGTAACAGTACACGTTAACGAACAACCGTTTAAATCCATATCCTTCGATCGAGTCTGTCGTGAAAATATTATTCGATAAAAATGTAATAATCTTTTTTCTTTTATGAACTTAAAATACATAGATACATGTATATTTATGGGTTAATGACACATGTTAACAGACGCAGTGCAATGAGAAAATATACAATTTTACTAATAAATGCAACTATAGAGTCATTTTAAATTGTGCGTAAGATAACATCTGAGAAAGTACTTTTTCTTCTTCCTTTTTGTGGCGAAGCGCAAGTGTTGTGATAAATCAAACGAAACAAAACTAAACAACGAACTGGAAAACGCGCGCTTTATTTCTACGCAGGCTGTACAACTTTAAAACTGGAATCACGTCGACCAACCTCATGTTAAGCTGACGGCACACGGTACGATTTTTCGTACTGGATTTGATAAGATTTAGTAAAATACTAAAAATGCACTAATCAGAATGCAGCATTTCTAACATTTTACTAAATCTTATCAAATCCAGTATGAAAAATTGTACCGTGTGCCGTAGGCTTTAGGGTGCGTCTCGATGGAGAAAGAAATAGCGGAACGGAATAGTAACGGAAAAGTAATTATATGATGGCTAACCAATCAGAATGATTCCGTTCCGCCTTTACATCGCCGGGTTCCCCATGGCAAACATTTTACGGAACGGAATGAAAACGGAAATTATGTACTACCGAACTAGGGGTGCGTTCCGATTTAAGGTGGAAGCACATAAAATTACATAGGCGCATAACCATAAGCATGAAGAAATTGATTGGTCCACAAATATATGCATAAGAAAATGAACCAATCAATTTTCTTATGCTTATGGTTATGCGCCTATGCAATTTTATGTGCTTCCACCTTTACGCATGTAACGCATAGACTGCATTACTAAAGTCACTAGACATACAAAGTACCGCAGTCCATAAAGCCGGGTCTACATTGATCGTATCGTAAGGTTGTAAGATTGTAGTCGTAAAAAATTGACCAATCCCAGTTGAAGTTCAGGAGAATAATCAACTGTGATTGGTCAATTTCTTACGACTACGGCCTTACAACCTTACGATACGACCAATGTAGACCCGGCTTAAGACTCAATGGTCCATATTCTGAATCCTCTTTTATTGATAAAAGTGCCTCTAAAAGTGGCATATAAGCCTTCTGATTGGCTACAGGCCGCTTTTAGGAGCACTTTTATCGATAAAAGAGGATTCAGAATATGGGCAAATGTATAAGGATTTGGAGCCAAAATGGCCTCCTAAAAGTACAAGTGCACACTTTTGTTACGTATGTATGTACACTTTAAGTGCAATTTTCTAACCTGTATGTGAAATCTGAGAAGCATTCGTGACTAGGTTGTTGCGTAAAAGGCTATAGAAATCAAAGCGAAAAAGATTTTCGTTTATTTCGCATCCCAAAAAGCGAAAATAACAACAAGAAATGCAAAAAATGGCTGAAATTAATTGCCAAAAATACATTATCATTAAGGGGTCATGTAAATATACAGGATGTCCCATTTTAACTTGGACAGTAAAATATCTCAAAAACTAAGCCCAGCAAACAAAAATGTTTCAGACAAAAGTTGTATGGTTTCGAGGGTACCATAAGATGGTACCATTGGTTTGACCTTGAAGAGTCATTTGAAGGTCACGTGAAGGTCACTTCAATTTTTTTAAATAGAACACCCTATATATTTTTGCACATTCTTGTAGCTCATCTCAAGAGCTTTCCAAAACACTATAATTAAGTACCTTTTCGTTAAGTACTTTTTGAATTATGAGGCTTGAAATAATTTCTTAATTTTACATAAACCGTAAAATATCTTGTAAAATATTCATTTTTCGATTATCTTACCTTAATACTTTTATGTATAAAATAATGAGAGGAATCAATTGGTGTAAAGAAAACACATAGTTGTTTTTAAAAAAAAATATGGAATTGTTAATTGCAAATTACATATTTTTTCTTCAAAACAACTATGTGTTTTCTTTACACCAATTGATTCCTCTCATTATTTTGTACGTAAAAGTATCAAGGTAAGATAATCGAAAAATGAATATTTTACAAGATATTTTACGGTTTATGTAAAATTAAAAAATTATTTCAAGCCTCATAACTCAAAAAGTACTTAACGAAAAGGTACTTAATTATAGTGTTTTGGAAAGCTCTCGAGATAAGCTACAAGAATATGCAATGACAAATAGTAGGTTCCATTTAAGAAATTGAAGGTGACCTTCATGTGACCTTCAAATAACTCTTCAAGGTCAAACCAATGGTACCATCTTATGGCCCCCTCGAAACATACAACTTTTGTCTGAGACATTTTTGTTTGCTGGGCTTAGTTTTTGAGATATTTTACTGTCCAAGTTAAAATGAGACACCCTGTAATAATTTGAATGAACCGCTTATTGGAGCCAAAATGGCGAATGATTGCGGTACTTTGTATATCTAGTGACTTTATGCATTACTGTTGCGCAGCGCTTCAAAATCGTTCCGTTTTATCAATGTGCATGAAGCGCTTTAATTATTCGGAACGATGTCTGCGCATTCTATGCGCTAATACGATTTGAAAATGGTAAAATAGTAAAAAAAATAAATAAAAATATAATAAAATAATAAATACAAATAAAATAAAAAAATAAATAAATATAAATAAATAATAATAAATATAAACATAAATAAATATTAATAATAATAAATATAAATATAAATAATTAATAAATATAAATAAAATAAAATAATAAATCAAGGTAAAATAATATATTAATATTAGCTTGGCTTGTTTTCTCCATATCATTTTTATTTAAAAACAAAGTTATTATTTCATTAGTTTCTTCAATTAAAACTGGAAATTTATATAATTGTTGTTTTTCCATCGTCACAAAGAATCTCTTATCTGTTATTGCATTCCGAATTACGCATAAAACGCATAGATCGCATAAACGCATCAACGCATCAACTGCCTCAAGTCGAGAGTAGAGGCAATCAATGCGCTGGAAAGGTGCTAAGAATTTAGTACGGTTAGTACAATCTAGAGAATTCTCAGCGCTACTAAAGCGCTACCAATGCGCGCATTGGTTAAATCAGAACGATTTTCTATGCAGTCTACGCGCTTCATGCATAATTCGGAACGCACCCTAGGCTTGATAGAGTGAGGGTGCGGTCCCATGGAGCGTATTACGATACGCGCGTATCGAGCGTATTGAAAATCTGACCAATCGCAGACGTTCCGCTGTTTGTGATACGCGAAAGTTATGTCTGCGATTGGACAGATTTTCAATACGCCCGATACGCGCGTATCGTAATACGCTCCATGGGACCGCACCCTGAAGCCGAAATCCGTACATCTATTAGTACCAAACGCGGCGCTGGCGACAATTAAGTACCGGAAATATAATCTAACTCTTGATACAGTCGTAAACCAAGGTCCAAAACTCGCATGTCTATACAACATCTTTTAGACGTGTAAAGACATTGTACGTATTACCTCAGTTATAATGAGATAACTATTATTTTTCTAAAATGCTGCTACTTACAAAGTACATTTTAAAGTCTTCTTTGAAGTCATATTTTGAAGTTATTATAAACCAATTACTTCAAGACTCGCGTATTGTTTCCGGTACCTTAAAGTAACCAGCGCTACAAGTGGGCAAATTTGGAAATGATAACGTGTAAAGCCGACGGCACACGGTACGATTTTTCGTACTGGATTTGATAAGATTTAGTAAAATACTAAAAATGCACCAATCAGAATGCAGCATTTCTAATATTTTACTAAATCTTATCAAATCCAGTACGAAAAATTGTACCGTGTGCCGTAGGCTTAACTTTTCCAGCACAGTTTAGTGGCTCTAATCAGGCATAGTTCGTAGAGATCCTCTAAGGGTGCCGTCACATGCGGCGTAACTTGCGTAAGCGTAACTTGCGCCGACCAATCACATCGTTTTATTTAAGTATCAGCTTTCGCCTAGTTATTTTACGCTCTTTATGCTATTATCGTTACGCCGAATCCAATTTTTGGCGGAAGAAACGCTGATGTATGTGTATTAGTAAGCGTATCGTACAGTGTTGTTCAAGATATAGGGGCTAAAGCCCCTTGCACAATGCTAGGCAACAGGCAATAAGAATAGAAATAGTATCTATTCTCTGCTCCTATTAGCGAATATTTTCTGTTCTGCGTAATTATTGGTGAATAGTTTCTATTCCTTATTTCTATTGCCTGTTGCCTAGCATTGTGCAAGGGGCTTAAGAGTCGCGAAATGACACGGTAAAGTTAGGTCGACAATGCCATTTTTCAGCAAAAACCGGAACCATGGCTAATATAATACAACTGTGAACACCATTACATCATTATTATGTGTCATGTTCGACATGACACATTAACCTAGAAACACATGTGCATCTAAACAGTTGTCTGTACAGGAAGATTATATTATTAACGTACTTCAAAATTTATAAAATGACTGATTGTTTTGCGTCAGACTGTAACAATTCAATACAATACTTTAGAAATTAAATTTTGCGCCATGGCTACTTCCGGTTTTTGCTGAAAAATGTCGCCACCAATCAAAATTGGATTCCTTATTTCGCGATTCTTATTCGAGGGTCTCTAAAGCGTCGTCTACAATGAGATTTTAAGGAGACTTAAGGCGTAAGACTTAAAAAATTGACCAATCACAGTCAAGAATTAAGAGAATACTCGACTGTGATTGGTCAATTTCTTAAGTCTTACGCCTTAAGTCTCCTTAAAATCTCATTGTAGACGCCGCTTAATAGTTCGGTCTCCTGATTCTAGTCTTCATAGACCGATATTACATTTGTCGTATGACAAATTTTTTAAAAACATTGATTGGCTGCGGGATAGTAATTTTTTGAGTTTTTAGAAACTTTTTATTCTACAGCCAATCAATATGTTTAAAAAAATTTGTCGTACGACAAATGTAATATCGGTCACTTATAAATCATAAAATTGTTTTAATTTTTTTATCGACACATCAATCATATCAATGAAATTGAGGTTGTGTTACAAACTTGGCTTGTATCCCATCAGGTGTTACTAGTGGAACGACACAACGTAAATAGAGTACTTTCAAGATTTATATAGATTTTAAAGATGTTTCTTTCATAATGATTTATAAAATACATCAAGTATACCTTTTAAAATATGTTCTATATAGATAGTAATAAAATTTATTAATTTTCTATATGATTCCCTTATATTATTTTTTCCCAGAAAGAGACTGAGCAAGAGAGAGAGAGAGAGAGAGAGAGAGAGAGAGAGAGAGAGAGAGAGAGAGAGAGAGAGAGAGAATAGAAAAATGATATTTGATCAAATATATATATGTACACAGTAGGCGCCTTAACATATGAAATTGTGTTACATTCGGGGCTAGTAATTAATTAGACATCAAATCAAGTTATTTATGCATCATGACTGTTAAAGAAGGAATCAACAACATTTGTTTTGACATTAATGTCTACAACCTTTTACAAATTGCATTTAGAGCTGTTAAACAGATGTGTGTTCACATAATTCTAAAATAATGTTGCCGATTCCTTTCCAAACTAACAGTCATGATGCATGAATTGTTTGACGTGATGTGCTTAGTTATTACCGATTCCGAATGCGACCAATTTTATATGGGCATTATTGGCGCCATACATACATTACTCTCTTGACTCTACGCATGCGCAAAAAATTCCTTGTGTCTCTCGTAATTCTGTCACGGACGGATTTTTATTATAACTAATATGAAGGCCATCCCACGAAAGATTAGCACAAATGATTGTAATAGATTTCGTTGGAATATCTTACCCAATTATGACGATTATCTCATCGAAGAAAACGATACTAAAAGTGAGATGACAGATACAAAATATAGTATGTCTCAAATATTTAAATTTCAAGAAATAATTTTAATAGTATAAAAAAGAAAAATATCCTGTATTATTATTATTATTATTATTATTATTATATGATATATATATATATATATATATATATAATATTATATATATATTATATTATATATATATAATATATTATTACTATATGTATACTATATGTATATATTATATTATGCCCCGTTTCAACTTCTATATACAAAATTTTTATCATGTAACGTATTTATGTATTATACAATATATTATATATTTATTAGGCTTACATGTATTACATATAAAAAATATTGTATAGAAGTTGAAATACGGGGAATATAATTACGGCTGTGGTTACAACGGAAAGGACTCAATAATGATGAGGTCACGCATAGAATGTAAATATAGCGTATTGTGTTATTGAACGATAACCGCAAGTTATTAGGGTCGATTGACGAGAAACTCGATGTAAAGAGCGCGTAAAACTTCTCGCCGTGTGCGTGAGCGTATAAAGCCATGTCTCCGGCTTAATTGTTGTATTCTTGCTATTGGTGTTGCACGGACGATCTTATGTATGTAAATTGCTCTTATACAAACGACTACTTGACAGAATCATTCTCATACACAAGCGCTCATGTACTCGACGTTCCATTAATATTCGTGCTTTGATCGAGTGTGCGTAATAATCTATCTAGTCTCTTCGACTTTGGCGCGTATTTACATCTCATGTTCGTTTTCGAGATATAGATTTCGTGTGACGTTATTAAAAGTACAGTGCACATACATCAAGTTCGTTAAAGTGTGGATAAATAATTGTTCCTGACAATAAGTTATATATCTTCATTGTAAGAATTTGGTAAGAGTTCGCTTTTTCTGTGTTAGATTATAAATCATATTTTCTTATACTATCTGATTAGGAGAAGTAGCCAATTTAATCTGGTAAAAAGATTAAAAATCTCGAATCGAAAGTATATGTGTATAAAGTAAACCCTTTACTTTTTTTTCAAATTTGAGATTTGTTTTAAAATATCCCTGGCAAAAATGAGACGTTTGTTTGGCGTTTACATGAACGTTTGTGGAAGTTCGTCGAGAGTTTAAAAACGATTAGTAAAGAGTTTATAGAACAAAAATTGCAACACTGCAGCGTTGAAAAGACGTTTGTACGTTATAGCGTAAACGTAAACGTTTGAAAAGTCTGAGTAAACTCTGTACACGAAGATGTATCAACGTTTACTGAACGTACTCTGAAAAATGTTACCTCAGCATTGCAAAACTTTCATGTAACATTATATAAAGAGTTTGTAGAACAAAAATTGCAACACTGCAGCGTTTGATAAGCATTCAAAACCCAACAGCGTTATGTAAGTGCTCTTACAAAGTTCGAAAAGCATATAAACTCTCAGAAAACCCTCACTCAACGGTTGTTAACGCTTTATAAAGTTTCTTATTTTCGCCAGGGATACCCTTAAAAGCACACATGAAAGACGTCCAAAAGGCATAAAATATTCTCTGGATGTCCTCTTCTTTACATATTTTTACACACATGTTTGCATCAGAATTTATTATTATGTTCTTTAATTAAAAATTTTTAATTATATATTAAAAGTTAAATTTTTTAATTACTTATGTATTAATCTTTAATTACTTATGCACTTATATCACAGTCAATAAATAATATATGTTAGCAATATACTGTAAGATTATATAAGAAATAATGTAAGATTATAAAATAATTGAGTATATAGAGCTTTTCCTATTATTTTAGTATAGTTGATTTTTTTAATTTTTAAATTCACGAAACGTAGTCTAATAATTTTTTCAATTTTCTAGTATTTTTACTTTTTATAGGAAAGTATTTATTTTACTGTATGTTCGCAGGTCGCAAGCACTCGTCATTTTGACGTTTCAAATTGGTCATTCACTGACTATTCTTGACGTCACGAGTTGACGTTTTTATGACGTAAAAGTGACGGTCTAATGTCACAGATTCTTGACGTCATGACATGTACCGCATTTTGACGTCATAAAATGTACCATATTTTCTTTGTGTGGACGCCTTTTTCTTAGCATAATAATGTATTTAATTATGTATTTAATAATGTATTTAATGTATTTAGCGTTGTCGAATAAAGTAGATTAACCGATTCGAGAGCATCATTGAATAATTACAGCTATTCTATTCTTCAGAAGAATCTCGGATCGATTAAACTGCTTTATTCGAAAACGCTGGAAAACACAAATATGGTAAGAAAATAGATCATATGTTATACCAAGACGTCAATATAAAAATATCAATATAAAATATCAATATAAAATATCAATATAAAATATCAATATAAAATATAAAGTGTATGTAACAAATCAGTCATTTTGACGACATATGAAAAATGATCAGTTTGGAACGTTAAAATGACGTGTGCTTCCTACCTGGGTCATGTTACTTAACCACTCAAGTGTTCATTAAATTAGTGTACAGTGAAAGTATTAGTTATATCAATCGAGTGTAATTAAAGTACCAAAAAATATACACTTTTTTTTTATAATACAGTTGATTGGTAAAATATATTTTTATAAAACGCAAGCAACGGAAAAGACATTATTTGTTGAAATTTTATGATATTAGAAGTAAGTTTATTTATGTTTAAATAAAAATAATAATAATAAATATAAAATTTGTGATCTATTTTCTTACCGACGTGTGTTTGCTACCTGGGATGTTTATGTTTATATGACTTGTCGATGCTTGAATGTTATATACAATAACTCATTTCTCTCTCGTCTCTTATTCATTTCGCTCAGCGCGATTTTTCGGCTAGCATAATTTTTATGAGATGTTTTAAAATACAATATCATTTATATGCTCCAGATTTCTATATAAACGCAATTTATTGTATATTAATTTTTATTTTCGTGTATATGATTATTTTCAGGAAGAATGCAAAGTGGTAGTAGTTTGAATCAATTTAACGATGATGACTCTTTTAGTGGTGGACCGTGTCCGTCATGTAGATTAGCTATCAACAAGGAAACTGGTAGACTCAAGTTTGTGTCAAGTTTTGCATTGTTCGTTTTTCACAAATTTCAAATTAAATTTCCCGTATTTGTACTGTGTATGAATTTTTCAAAAAATGCAGATGGTGTACTGGCGAAAGTAAAGCATGGCGCTTTCGTGTCAAACTAATGCTCCTGATACCCGCCGTATTATTGCCAATTACTATAGCGTGTATTGCTCTATCGCGTTTTCAAGCTACAACCAAAGTATCCAAGTCGCAAACTTTTCCCACTTATGGAATACAGAACGAATCAAAGATCGAAGATGATATCTCTTGGTGTAAGTTTTATAATTACAAGTATATAATAATTGTAATAAATGCCGAAATAAAATTAAGAGTTTCCGTTATTACATACATGCAAAAATTTACAATTTTTACTTAACAATTATATGATAACATCAAATCTATTCTAATAATTAAATATTCTGTCTCATATTAATAGAGATATTTAACATATACAAGCGCAACATACATACAGGCAGACATAATGCAACACAAAGTTAAAAAGTTAATTAATCCTGTTATTATTTGCCATAATGATAAATAAAATATGTGAAATAGCATATACAAAAATATAAATTTATCAATATTATATTAAATTATATCAAATTGCATTATTATAATAAATTGCATAAAAAAAATTATAGAGATTTGTCTTCATATTGAATAATTCCATAATAAGTATGCATTATATGGGATTAAAGATCTTATATATAAACTATAGGTTCTTGAAGAATGTCTGTGAATGATTAATTTTACGTTATCAGCTACCAGTCACAATGACGTACAGCATGGAACTGAAGAAATCGAGGACGAGGATCGGATTAACTTCCTGAATAAACTTCCTGATATAAACAGTTACGTACCTGTAGACATGCATCCTCGGCTTCGATCCACATCCCAGCGACGCAAGAGAGACATCGATGGGGTACTTTATCTCCAAGCAAATTCAAAACAGTCCCAAACTTTAATCTTTAATTAAAATATTTGAAATCTTCCTTTTTCCTTTTTTTCCCTCTTCTACCATCTGTCCATCACTCATTCTTTCTTCTCTCCCTGTTCTGTTTCCTTGAATATCCTTGAATCTGCATTTATCCATACACAGTACGAGCAAGAAAATATTCCGAAGACGATCCTTTTTAGGAGACTCGCACGAGGGATGGCATCGAATCGGACAATCGAGTAATGTCCTCGTTACATGCACATTTAATTAATAGGAAATTGACAGATTCTTTTTTGAAGGGAAAATTAGATAGGAAATATATGGCGGAAAGATTATGTGAATTATATTTTCAGATAATGCGAATTATATCGAAAGAATAAGGGTATATGAGTATGGATCTTGCACTTAAGAAATTTAGTAATCTCACAATTATTAATAATTCTTATAATTATCAAAAACATATTTACTTGAAATTTAAAAAAATATTTTTAATATTTTTTTAGCTATATTAAGAAACTCTACTTTCCATATTTTCTTACAATATTAATCCATAAAATCCATCAGAGATAACTGGCTATTTTTAATCTGCAACAACTCTTCCTTTTTATACATTTTATATATGAAAGGGTAATTTGAGGTTTGTGATTACTTTGATTGAAATATTATTTCAATTGTTATCAATGTCATATAGGTAAAGCTTGGCGAGATAATCGGAACGAGCAACGCGCAGAATGTTGATGAAAAGCTGGATAATTTCTTAAGCGATTATCTAGAAGTAGAGGTTGATGATATATATGAAAGTAGCGGAACAAACGACCATCATTATTCCGAATCAATGTAATACTTTAATCATACTGATCCGTTATTCTGATTGTCTTTCTTTTTAACTTTAATTGGTTTTTTTATCATGATAAATTTTTTAATATTTCAGAAGAAATGGAGAGTCATATTATATTAATAAATACGAACGCATAGATGTCGAAGAACAATTGAAAGAGGAATCAGTTTTGAGAAACGAAGATAGATTTTCTATCTTTACCAATGACACCGAAACATGGTTGTCGATGGCTGACGGACATGATGCTATCGAAGATGATAAAATGTCTAATTTTCATACATTCTGGAAAGGCGAAGGAAATGCTAAAAATATCAGAGAAACTCGAGGTATATTTCAAAAATATCTTTTCTATAATTCCGCACTATTATAATATATTCATCGATAAAATATTGGCAACGTAACGAAAGATAAAAAGAGTTTATTGAATGCGCAGCACAAACAATGTTGAAATATATGGATAAAAGTGTAGATCCGTGTGAGGATTTCTATCAATATGCTTGTGGTAATTGGGCGAAATTTAATCCTATCCCGAAGGACAAGGCTGGCTATGATACCTTTGAGATACTGAGAGAATCGCTGGATTTCGTACTCAAAGAATTATTAGAAGATCCGATATTGTATAATGTCAATGAATTAGATGCCGACGATGCTACGGTAAAGGCGAAATATTTGTTTCAAAGCTGCATGAACTACGGTAGGTAGGCACAGATATTGCACAAATATTTGCGCGAATCATTTAATATGACAAGAATGTGGCTAGAGATTTTGGAGCAACGTAAGGAAAGGCCACTTATCCGACTTCTGGATGAACTTGGTGGTTGGCCAATTCTAAGGCCAGATTGGAACCCCGATAAATTTGACTGGCTTCTGTTGACTGCCAAACTTCGATTGTACAATAATGATGTATTAATTTCAGAATGGGTGGGTCCAGATATTAAAAATAGCGATAAATACGTAATACAGGTAACAAGCAACTTGTCTTTTTTTCGTCACAAATATCGAAAGATTTCTTTTACAAAACACTAATTAAGAATTGGCAAGTAACAGCCAGTAAAGCCCGGTAATTGAAGCGTAAAGAAAAATAAAACACCTTTCTCTTTCTTTTAATTATTAGTATATTTCAGATTACTCGTTACAATACATGCATTAAACACGAACGTTTTGGATCTTATTGAATCTCAAGTCGCCAGAGATGTATGTACACAACAGCAGTATTATCATCGAATGTGCGAAAAGAAGCGCGGGATCTGAGCGATTCTCCTCTGACTCATTACATCCTCTTTTACTCATTATATAATATTATTTAAAATATTAAAATTTGATTTCTGTGCAATAATTTTCTGCATTTTTACTTTTCCCTCAAGATTCAAAATTTGTGAATTTATTATTAGTACTATAATATGATGAGTGAAATTGCTCGGGAGAATGTGCTTGTCAGATTACTGCGAGATACAGCATAGTTGCATTTGCATATCGATTGTATAATGATTTATATAATTAGAAATGTTATTGTTTACTCTTTAATGCATAATATTAATGTCACGTTAAAGATGGATCAAAAGCTGATTCAAAACGCTCGTGTTTAATGCATGTAGTGTAATGAGTAATCTGAAATATATTAGTAATTAAAAGAAAGAGAAAAGTATTTTATTCTTCTTTGAACTCCAATTACCGCGTTTCATTGGCTCTTAACTTAATTCTTAATTAGGTTTTTGATTGTTATTATTATATTAGTTGTTTAATTATTATTATTTGAGTCAATTTTATTTTAATTTCTCTTACAGTTTGATCAAACGTCGCTCGGACTTCCTACCAGGGATTATTTCCTTCAACCATCTAACGCAGTTTATCTAGAAGCTTACAAGGATTATTTAATAAAGATTGCAACTTTGCTTGGTGCATCTTTAGATAATGCGACCATGCATGCTGAAGAATTGGTTGAATTTGAAACGCAGCTTGCGACAGTATATACTATTTGTACAATATATACATCGTGCGAGATATATGTGTATAATTTTGCTCAAATTTTTGACGTTATAATTACTAGTCTTCAATCTTGTAGATTACATCGTCACCTGACGAAAGACGAAATTTTTCGGAGCTCTATCAACGAATGAGTATAGGTGAACTCAAGATACTCGTGCCACAAATTGATTGGCATCGTTATCTATCGATCGTCTTGACTCGAGAAGTAAATTTTTCTGAGCCAGTCATCATCTTCGCATTACAATATATTCAAAATTTAATTGTTTTACTTTCAAAGACACAACCTAGGTAGTATGATATATTTTATACTTCTTCATTTCTCTATATATACATACTATTTTCAATATATAAAACATTTTTAACAATTTACTTTTGTAGAACAGTGGCCAATTATCTTTTATGGAGATTTGTGCGGCACAGAGTGAACAATCTGGACGATCGTTTCCAGGAGGTTAAACAAAAATTCTACTACATTCTATTCGGTAGAGAGCAAGCGCCATTAAGATGGAAAAACTGTGTAACTCAAGTCAATTCTAATATGGGTATGGCAGTTGGTTCAATGTTCGTCAAAAAATATTTCGACGAAAATAGTAAAAACGATGTAAGTATTTCTTGATAAAGTATCCATAAAATTAAAGAAAAAAAAGAAAAAAAAAATATATATATATATAGGATGTCTGAGACCATCCGTACACCACTTTTCTTTCAAAAATTAAGCATTTTTGAGAAAAACGTTTTAGACAAAAATTGTATGGTTTTGAGGAGAATATAGTAAGATAGTGTCATTGGTTGCACCCTCAATAGCCGTTAAAGATTACGTAAAGGTCACTTTCAATTTCTTAAATGGGACTCTCTACTTTTCATTGCATATTCTTGTAGCTTATCTCAAGAGCTTTCCAAAACACTATAATTAAATATTTTTTCATTAAGTACTTTTCGAGTTGTAAGGCTTGAAAGTGACAGTATTTTGACATAATATTTTGTTAAATATTTATTTTTCAAATTCTTTACTTTTGATTGTTGCAAACAATGCGAATCAATTAATGTAAAGAAAACACATAATTGTTTTAATGAAAAACTTGTTGTGTAACTGCTTATTGCGTATTCATTTTCTTTGCCTCTCACGGTTCGGGGTTAATATACATACACACATACATACATACATATTATATCACACATACATTACTATAATAAATACAAATTGAGAGGACACCTTTATTCCTTTTCCTTTATTAATAGACATTATCGATGACTCGAGAGATACAGCGATCATTTAGAGAATTACTTAATAAAACCAATTGGATCGACATCGATACAAAGCGTTTGGCAACTGAGAAAGTAAATGCTATGTCGCTAAGGATCGGTTATCCAGATTTTATTCTACAGCCACATCTACTGAATGAACGTTATAAGGATGTAATATATTTCTATATCAAATTTATAAATATATGTATATATAACATTCAATCAAAAAGGAGAAAAATCAATATATTAATATATTTGATGCAGGTTGTAATACGACCAGATAAGTATTTTGAAAACACTTTAAATATTTTGCAACATTTGACTCGAGTTGAACAAAATCGTCTTGGCAACACTGTCAATAAAACTTTATGGAATACTGCTCCAGCGATCGTGAACGCTTATTACAGTCGCAACAAGAATCAAATAAGTCAGTTTAACTTCATTTAGAAAATATTTGCATATTTTTTACTTTTCTCGCAAATTCATGTACTAAGAAAGAAAAAAATTAATCTTAAAAATTATTTAAACTTTTATTCTTTCTCTCTGTCCTTTTTCCTAGTGTTTCCAGCGGGCATACTGCAGCCTCCTTTTTATCATAGATTTTTTCCACGAAGTTTAAATTATGGCGGAATTGGCGTCGTGATTGGACATGAAATTACTCATGGATTTGATGATAAAGGTAGATTGTTCGACAAGGATGGGAATCTTCATAGATGGTGGAAAGACGAAGCAATCGATGGTTTTCACCGAAGAGCACAATGTCTTATCGGTAGAGAAAAAAACTTTTTTAAAATAAAATTTTCTTCGATAACATGCGAATAGGATGGCGATTATATATGTTTTTGATTTTGTAATCAATCTTCTTTCTCGCAGATCAATATGCACGTTACACCATAACGGAAGTTGATATGCAGATTGACGGTGTTAATACACAAGGGGAAAATATTGCCGATAATGGCGGTATTAAGCAAGCATTTAGGGTAATTTTATAGGTTTTTGCATTTGAAAATTTTTAATAAAAAAATGATTTAAATTTTTCAAATAAAAAACATATTTCTTTGCAGGCATATGAAAGATGGTTACGTTTGAACAAAGAGGAGGACGAGACACTACCCGGAATAAGTGCGACAGGTAAACAATTATTCTTTTTAAATTTTGCTCAAGTTTGGTGCGGTTCAATGCGTCCCGAGGCAACTAGAAATAAACTAAAAACAGCTGTACATTCGCCTGGTAAGTTTCGAGTAATCGGAACACTTTGCAATTCCAAGGAGTTTGCTCAAGTATTTAATTGCCCTCTTGGTTCTCCAATGAATCCTATGAATAAGTGTTCGGTATGGTAAAACACACACACACACACACACACACACACACACACACACACACACACACACACACACACACACACATATATATATATATAATTTGCGCGTTGGATCTACATTAACATAATTTATCCCGACTATAATCCAAATATAATGAAATGCAGCTTATTTAAGTGGACTTTTAATTCATCTGAAAAAGACTCTAACAATTTCCAAATGTTTAAAACAGAAAATAATATCAATTTAATGCGTTTAACATATTTTGTACATTATTCATTATTCTATGATTCTATATTAACTAAGAGAGACTATAAACTCTAAAATAAACTTATATGAAAAAGAATGAAAAAGATGTATCATTTTTATATATAATTTTTGCATAATATTGCATAAAGTAAATTACAAAATATGAAAAGCAGCCTCAATCATAAAAATCATTATATAAATTATTTTTCAACTTATGTATAATTTTGTATGATCTTGATGATTTTGCGAGAGTTCCTTTATCCTTTAAACTCTGATATTTAATTTTATAAATCTATTTTAAAAACTGTACTTGTTATATAAATCCGGTTAGATGGCGATAAAAATTGTTTAATATTTGACAAACATTTGAAATTTTTAATCTCAGCTCATATTATACATATATCGTGCGCGTGTACGTCAATTTACAAATAGGAAACGCTTTCATTAATCACACAATTCTATTTTTACAATTTGTTTACGTATTATCGACAATATATTAATAATGTATGAATTAAAATTGAAAAGAAAAAAAAATGACATCAAAACCGATATAATAAAATTGATACAATAAAATGGTACGCGAATAACTTTTTAATATCATGTATAAATATTCTTCTTATTAAGTATGTGCGCGAGAGCTTTTTATTATATTCTATTACTCTTTTCCCTTTTTTTAGAAAAATGTAAATGTTTTAATAGAAAAAAATTAAAATATAGGTTGTACTAATAGGTTGTAATATTCTTAAACAAACTTTAATTACCACGACGATATCTTTATGGTCTTAATTTTATTATGTATAGCCGTTATATATATATATATATGTATATATATATATATACATATACATATATATATATATATATATATATATATATATATATATATATATGTATATATATATGTATATATATATATATATATATATATATATATATATATATATATATATATATATATATATATATATATATATATAAATCATAATTAATTTTAATTTTTTACTTTCTATGATATCAAAATTGGCCTATTAAATATATAAATATATGCTTCGCGTATGTACTACTTCCATCCAACTGATAAAAAGTCAATGGAAATATATCTTGATCATTTGTTTGACTCATGTTACCATTATACGTGTATACATTAAAAAAGATCTTCTCACTTATGCAGAAATTGGTATTCCAAAATGTCTTCCTCATCTGTAAAGAATAAAAAAAAAACATTTCATATTCTAATATGAAATAAATATAAGTAAATATAAAGTATGATTAAGCAAACAAAAACGACATTTAGAAATTATATAGCTTACAAAATGAAAGTTACATAATTGCTAAATTTATATATAACAAATATAAAAACATTCCAAATTAAAACTATGTCACACACACACACATATATACTATATATATACATATATATACATATATACACATATATACTATATATATATATGTCTGACATAGTTTTAATTCGAGATGTTTTTTATATTTGTTATATATAAATTTAGCATATGTATATATATATATATATATATATATATATATATATATATATATATATACAATATATATATATATATTTTGCCTACTATTTTTAACTAATTTAGCAAGTAAATATATTGTAATAAAATACATATATAAAAAGAAGTGTTATGGAATCATTATCTTTAGTTGTAACTACAATGATCAAATTTAATGATATCCCAGCAAACACCAAGTAACAGTTATATAATTGTTAATTATAATTTCCTACTCAACAATATAATTGTTATCTAACACATAACAGTTATATAACATGTAACAGTTATATTGTTGAGTAGGAAATTATAACTAACAGTTATATAACTGTTACTTGGTGTTTGCTGGGATAAATAGAGCGGAAAATGGATTGTAAAAAACATAGCAAATGTTATATTGCTATATTGTCTTGGTGAAATAAACTTGAACTTACAGATATCGTCTCTGCTATTGTTATCCAAATCACTAGTTTGTGTATGAGTCTCCTCGTGCATACGTCGCCCTGTATCAACCATCAGCGTGCAGCACAAAGCACAAAAATGTCTCGATTATATATCTAAGATGCAATATATATACTAGCGATATAATGTTCAAAAGCATGAAAACAAATTTTTAACAGATCTTTTTCAAAATAGGAAGGCGATACAAGTATAAAAAATAATCTAAAAAATTTTTCATTAATGAATAAATATGATGTTGAAAAAATCTATGATTCTTCACCTATTTGCAGTATTAAATTAATATGCAACAAATGGCAAAAGTAGAATCTTAAGATTTGTCAAATGTATTCCACAACCTGTCTGTAACACAAGTATATATGTAATTTACATTAAACAATAAAATTATTAATATCGTGATATGTAACATAAATTGAATAAAGGTTTTGTACATCTGCTTGCTATAAATATTCAAATGTATTATAGTTAAGTGTATTAAGTGTATATAACTCATCATTACAGTATAATATACAATTTTCCATAAAATATTGATATAGTGAGAAATAATACACATCAATGTCTTTTTTAATAAAAAAATAGCAACTTTTTAAAATACAATTTTATTAAATTGCGTCTCGTCACGAAGAGAAGAAAATAACGAGTTGTATAATCATTTATATAAATAAAAGATATAATTATATTAATTAGGAAAATTGCATAATGTTTACAATGCACAAATATAGCTTCATAAAATATCAAATAAAATTTATAACAAACAATAAAAAACAAATCTTTTTGTCAAAATACTTAATTTTTTCGTATATTAAAATATTTATATTTCTAATCGATAAAAGATGTTTTATACAGGCTTTTAGAATACTTGTTGAAATATACACAAGTACAAACATATACCTACATACATATATATACATACATATATACATATATATGTGTGTATATATTTATACATACATGCATACACGACATATATGCAGATATATATACATATATACACACACACACACATATGTATATATACGCTTACACATATACACACATGAAGCTATATTTGGCTATTACTATACCAAAGTACTGTCAAGTGAAGCACTGTACATATATATCAACTATTATTTACTTTCCTCTATACGAATATGCAATAAATAAAATTAAAAATATTTCTTGCTATTATTATATTCAAATATTTAAAAAAAGAGCGGCATTTTAATGTGTAAAATTAAGTTATAAATTTAAAGTTCTCTCCTGCTCGACACTGTATATACATACATACATACATATGTACGTACACACACACACACACGTGTGTGTGTGTGTGTCTATATATATATATATATATATATATACATATAAATCGAGCATAAAAGACATCATTTTACTGTAATAATGTAGTAAATAAAATTGGTATCATGATAAGACATAAGTAGAAGAGATTTGCATATCGGCAATGTTAAAATAAAGTAATATTTAAAAACTTAAAACATACATGAAGTTGTATTATTAATTGTAAAATACGTGTAACAATGACAATAAAATAATCTAAGGACGTACACACCTGCAAGCATCAATATAAATTAAATCTCGCAGCTTTCTATATTTCTAACACTGATAAGATGGCACATTTAGCATGAGCATAATTTGCATGTATATACATTTCATTGAATTTGATACAATGTCGCATATTGCAAGGAGTACGATTTATATTTTCGATTTAAAAATTTAATATATAATAACTTAAATCAAATGAATACACGTACTATGTATAAAAATCCGCATGTGGATATCGTAAGTTTTTCTTAACCAGTTAACAATTTAATCAGGATAAACAATTTCTATACATGGATGATTTTTTCAAATATAAAAGTTTTTTAAAATGTACCAAATATTTTCAAAATAAAAATTAACGAATTAGTGATGAAAGGGGGGAGGGGGATATTTTGAAACAATATCCTCTCGATTTTAAAGAAATAGCTGCCCCATTGTTGTAGATAATCCTAAAACGCAATCAATTAAAAAATATTAATAGATATATGCACATACCTTCCTATATATATAACATAAATTACATGCATGTGCAGAAAGATTATTGCAAATCTTAATAACATTTGAACCAGTCATTGAGGTAAACCATGTTATTTACATGATCATTTATGTGCTTTATCTTGTGCGATTGTGCTGCTAAAAAAGTAACAATTACCACATCATAGTTATATAACATTACACTTGCGATGAAGCGTGCACATTATGTGTAAATATATAATAAATTGTTATAGTGAACAAACATTTGTAATTATGTTTTTGTAATACTATGAGATACAGGAAATAAATTATTAAACAAGTTTTAGAATAGAAGATGCATCATGCAGAAAGATAACATTTTGTCGTTATCAGGACGAAATTTATGTCTTGATGTTCATTCTAGACACTCTTGTACAAGTTTTATACTCTTATTATATGTAATTATTAGTATTACAGTATTATATCAAAGATTTCTTTAATGATATAACACGTTAACAAAACTGCCTATCATTGTTATGGATGATATATGACGAACAAAAAAAAGACGAAAAAAAAAAGACGTCAATTTTACACACTAAATATTACACGAGAAAATGAATAAGTAACTTGTAAGAATTCTATAACTTACTGTGTATATAAAATAAAACACTTTTTCTTTCTTTTTATCTCTTTTTGCTTACTCGGATGTCATATTATAACACTTCCAAATATATTTCTCTGTTACATGCAAAATATATCTCAAAACAATCTTAATAAATGCAACTTTTTAAAATACTATTATGCAAGATGCACAATCGGAATAAAATATAAATGATAATGTATAAAGATGTGTATGAATTAATTAAATTTTTCAGACCCTCTTCAAATTTATTAAATCAAATTAGTGAATAAATACTTTGAACGTGAGAAAAGCAATAGCAATCATGCATAAATTCTGAGGGCATGATAGATTTGTAATAACTCAATTTATTAAGATGGAAAAATATACGAAAATACAAAAAATTGTGGAAAAAGAATTCTAATAGTTATTTATTAATTTTGTGATTTTGCAAGTATAGAATAAGGATATAACACATGCTTATACAAATAAAACAATTCAAAGTATTTGTCCACGATAGTTAGCTATATCCTATATTATATATTTCTCCTATTTACAACATCTACATAACATCGACAAAGAATTCACAAGGATTCCCCATCGCAATGCGAAATGACTGTCTACTACCAGATAAATCTTGCTGATTCTGCTGATTCCCTGATCCTGTTCCCGTTTGAACAGATTGCTCGGAACCACTAGAACGACTGCGACTTCCGTTAGATCTCTTTCCATTCGATCCATTACCATTGCCGGAATTTTTACTTGGCATTGACGGCATTGATGGATTATGTAATTCTGATTCTGATGCCGAAGAGCATGATTTTAAATCGTGAATAGGTTCTTTGCATATACGTTCACTACCTGCACTGCTACCACCTATTTATATTAATATACACACATAAAATATATCTTTTAAGGAAATTGATTTTTTTTTAAATGTAAAACAAATAAAAGAAATGCTCAATTTTACCCGAACCACTATGCACGCTCTCTTCTCGATGGTAACCATAAACAGTGGGCTCATTTGTGAAATTAAATGGCATGGGACTGTAACCAGTTGCTGAATGTGGTGCATATGTTCCCGAATAAGGCATGTCCCAAGCATTTGGTGGTGGCAAGGGACCAACTGTATCACAATCTAGTTTCATGCTACTCATGGCTGAACATAGATCACCAAAAATGTAATAACATTGCTCAGAAAATGTGATTTTGTTCACTGTATGTCGAATGAAGCCAGCTTTCAGCATGAGTGATGCATATTTCCTAGCATCACGCCGATCAATAAATCCTTCCACGTGCGTATTCAACCAGTCCACAACATCCGCACCGATAAATGCATTTGGAATGGTAATTTTAAGCCACATTCGATCGCGTATCTCTAAGCCTGAATCAGATCGAGCCATTGCTCGTACTACTGTCGGCATGTCGGTGTTGACTGTTAAATGAAGCTCTTCCAATGGTCCTGAGTCAAATATGTTAATTCAGTATATATAGGATCTATCCAGTCACTCCTTCCCTATTCTCTTGTCTATTCTATTTCTATTTCTCAATCAATTGTGAAATTTTCTTTTTTTATGAAAAAATCTTGATGGAACACTATGTTTCTAAAGTTTAAAACAATTAAAAATAATAAAAATTTTTCTTATTTAATTTAAAATTCAAATTTTTATTTAAAAAACAAATCTAATTTTTTTATTAAAAAATTGTTCAAAACTTTGATTTTATTTAATTTAAGAATTAATAGTTTATTGTGTAAGCGTGTTATGTAAGAGTTTTAATATTGAAAATTTTCATTTCGTTAATTTAACCAAGAAAATTTAGCATTTATTAAATACAATTTCTTATAACTTACGTTCGGTATCTGGCAAAGTGCTCGCAAGACTGCTCGATGTTGAAGTTAACGTTGTGGCACTTGGTGGACGAGGTGGAAAACCTTCACCTCGTATAGCGGCCGTGTGCGCTACCCATGCACCAGGATCTATGGGACGTACCGGTTCTGTGCGAGGTATCGTAAAATAACCTTTAGGATTTGGATCCCAACATTTTGCAACTACAAGTTTTATTGGTCTAGAAAGAAACAAGTATAATATAATAACTTTTATATTCTATCTAAACAATTATATAATTACACAGATATGTATCATAATTGATACATACCCTGGTTTTTGCACTACTTCGCGTAATACCCTCACTGCCTCGTCATTAGACATATTTTCGAAATTAATATCGTTGACTTGAAGAATCATGTCACCGGGTTCTATTCGACCATCTAAAGCAACTGCTCCTCTATTTCAGACCAGTATATTAAACAGAAAAATATAAGAAATAGAAAATTTATAATATTAATTATAAATACCATTTGTACAATCAGTCTTATACACAAATACTATAATGTAAAGTACAGAAATGCAAAAGTACAGAAGTACAAAATCTTTGCTCTGTTTTCACATGATTTACAGAGATCATTAATAAACATCTTAAATTATATAGATTTCATATTAAATTATGTGATAATTAACAGAGATATTTTACTTTATACAACCTATTGTTGGTGAGAAATAAATTTGAATTTCAATTTAGTAGTTGTTTAAGGTATAGTTGTCCCTGCTAAAATGTAAATAAAATTTTAAGGAAATATGCATACTAACCCTTTCATTATTGAACCAACGTATATTCCTCCATCTCCACCTTTGTTACTCTGCCCGACAATACTAATACCAAGGAAATTAACAGTGTCCATGTTCAGTGAAACAGTTATAATATTTAAGGACATTGTACTGTCAGTAATACTACTAAACGATGATGTTCGTGACATGGGTGGTAATCTATGTCGTCGTTTCCTTTGCGGTCGACGTCGATCTATAAGAGAAGAAAATTTTATAGATTCACATTTCGCGTATATCGAAATAAAACAAGAAATTTATTCGCTACATGGTTTTGTATCCAAGGTTTAAACATAATATAAGATGTTATAAGGAGTCTTAATATCTTTTCATATTATTTCGATTTATTCATACCCAAAGTGCCTCTATCAACTGTGCTACTCATATTAGTGTGACGACCAGTCGTCGATGTGATACGACTGCTCGCATCGTCATCAGATTCCAAAAAAGTTGTTGTTTCTAAATCTGAACTTAAGATGGAAGCAGTTTCATATCCATGACCAGAGCGATGTTTCGAATGACCATTTATACGAAGTCCTGTGGAATTTCTCGTAATTTAAAATATGAAAAAAAAATATTTCATGTTAAATATCTTTTATTGTTATTTTATATTGTTATTTCCCAAAATGTGAGAGTTTATATACACAAGCTTTACTTTTTCTTTTATAAATATATAAAATAACAATTATATTTTATAATTAATTATATACAATATATTAATAAACTATCATATTTTTCTACCAGTAGCATACCATTATATTTGTTGTACTTTTCATATTTTTCCGAATGATGTCTCGAGCTTTTATGTAAATGATGTCCTTGTCGACTGCTTATAATACTCTCTGTCTCTGTCAATGTATCGTCGTGTGAAAGTGGAGCTGTTCCTCTATTACCATGTCCAGGAGTTACATGATCTACACGATCATGTTTTGCTTCACTGTGTGCCATGGAATCTGTACATTGGGATGCACCATCCGAGACATTGCTACCTTCAGCGGATACCAGCTGTCATAAAATATTACTTCATTAAATAACATATTTATTAAATTATATTTTGATAAAAAATACTTTCTATGAGAATAAAAATACACACGTGTCATATTTAATATCTGATTCATAGAAAGGTTAAACATGGAAATAACATGGTATTCTTTATTTTGTCAGTTTCTGTTTAGAAATTTAAATAATATCTATTGAAAAAAGACATTATTCTAAATCTTACCCAAGAGACAACTCGACCATTGAAACATGGTAGATGAGCATCATCATCTATAATTTCTTCTTTTACCACGCTAATATAAAGAATAAACAAATTAATTTAGTACAAAAGCATGTATTATCAATATCAAACTTAATAATTCCTGATTTGCTATTATGAATTTATAAATATATAACAAAAGTGTTAATAATCCTTATTTCTCTGTGTACTATTTTACTTTGTACTATTTTAAGTATATAATTTAATAAAGTTAACTTTTAAATACGTGTCATGATTATGTTTCACTTATCACTGTAAAAATTTGTGTTACATCGCTATCATAAGACAAAGTTCCGTCAACTTTTTTAAAATAGTATAAGAATTATATTGTACAAGCAAATAGCAAAGATAATACAAGAATAATATGCCACAAATAAAAAAAGTCATTCAGTCGTTTATGTAATGAAAAAAATTATACATCGATATTGCTAATAATCGTAAGATCTTCAGAATAGATAGCTAGATAGGTAGATGTATGATGCATGAATGCACACGCGAATTGCAATACCGATTGTCGGAGCAATGATTCGCAAATTACATTTTGTTACAATGTGCATAACAAATATAAGATTTAATATAACATAATATGTTACATTACATGATATATAGACACAACAAATTAGTAATATGAGAATAAAACGCATCGTATTGCCACTTACCCGAAGTCATCGTCCATTGACTTAAAGAAATACTTGTAATTCGGCCGATTTAAAACATTCTTGAAATCGGCAAGGGTTACCCTTTCTGGCGATATATTGAGCTTTACTAGGTACGGTGTCTCCTCATCGTCCATGTGATAGATAATCTTCGTCTCTTCCATCGTCTGGAATGCGTATCACACTGGGTTCATTCGCGATATGCAGAAACGATACGCTCGCCACACGGATTCTATCAACTCGGAAGATATTCTTTTAAACCAACATGGCGTGTCGTGTATCGAGCCAAAGCCCTGATGTGTACAAAAATCGCATGTTCATGGCTCGTGAAATCTCACGACTCACAAATATCGTTACACGAAAATGCAATCACGTTGTACCGCTAACTAGGAAGAGGTTATTGGCATTATCCGTTGAATTCACATAATATCCGTTGCAATCGTGACGATAAATTTAACGTCAACATCATCAGCGTTGCGTACACTTGTACATGTATACGCATCCATACCACTGGCAGTTGGCGGTCAGTGTTACCAACTTGTTTGCGAGCTCTGACTCCGGAAACTTGGCATTACCACTTTGACTTTTCGCATAATTGTTTGTGATTCGTTTGTAAGCGATTGTGAGATTAATTAAAACAATTGTGAGACCAGTCTTTCACTATAAAATAGAAAATAAAAAGGACCGTTAAGTTAACGCCCATGTTTTTAATTGCAATCCTGTTTAAGGGTCGGCTAAAGTGACGAGTAAACTCTGAATTGATATTGGAGACCTCAGGGTGCTGTCACATGGGCAGTCGGAATTTCGGAAAACGGAATCTCGGAAAAGTACTAGAGTGGTGATCAACCAATCAGAATTATCTAGTAAAGTTTGAATGTCGGTTTTTCGATAGCCTCGCTCCCCATGTAGTGATTTCTACGGAAAACGGAATGCTATTTTAACTTCAAATTGTCTTTCAATTTAGAAAATTTCTTTATTATTTTCTATTATAATAAACAATAAATACAAATGTCACTTTTTTATATATTTTTCTATTGTATTAATTATTTTTTTTGTCGGAAAACTATCAAAATAAATTTCTATTTTTACTAATTTCCGAAATGCTCCGAAATATTAGTCCATGGGGAGCCCAGCCACAAAAAAACCGGACCGACAAACACGCAACTTTTATTATTGACAATATGATAACCATTTTATGTGATAAAATATTTTGATTAAATATTTATATGTATATTAATAAATACTTACCAAACAATTATTTATTAACAATAAAATTCTTCTTATAAAAATAAAAATTTAATCCCGGTTAATTTTCATTAAACGTTAAGGGCTCGTTCCCACTGAGCGCGTCACGCGTCGCGTCAACCAGCGTGAGCCAATCAAAACATCCCATTGTAATAACACGGAAAACATGTTATTACAATGGGATGTTTTGATTGGCTCACGCTGGTGACGCGACGCGTGACGCGCTCATGCGGCGTCTACAATGAGATTTTAAGGAGACTTAAGGCGTAAGACTTAAGTCTCCTTAAAATCTCATTGTAGACGACGCTTCAGTGGGAACGAGCCCTAAGTTAAAATGTCTCCAAATAATTCTGATTGGTTGATCCTAGTACTAGTATTCTGGTACTTTTCCGAGATTCCGTTTTCCGAAATTCCGACTGCTAAAGTCACTAGATATACAAAGTACCGCAATCCATAAAGCCTACGGCACACGGTACAATTTTTCGTACTGGATTTGATAAGATTTAGGGCCTGAGCAGAATGGCTGCCTCATAATTTTAAGACTGTTTTATGCCTTAGGTCTTTGTCTTAGGTAACGCACAATACTGTGTGTTATGTCCCGAGTCTTATGTATACCCGAACGTTTGTAAGAAAATATGGAATTGTTAATTGTAAATTACATATTTTTTCTTAAAAACAACTATGTGTTTTCTTTACACCAATTGATTCCTCTCATTATTTTGTACATAAAAGTATTAAGGTAAGATAATCGAAAAATGAATATTTTACAAGATATTTTACGGTTTATGTAAAATTAAGAAATTATTTCAAGCCTCATAACTCAAAAAGTACTTAACGAAAAGGTACTTAATTATAGTGTTTTGGAAAGCTCTCGAGATAAGCTACAAGAATCTGCAAAAATATATAGGGTGTTCCATTTAAAAAAATTGAAGTGACCTTCACGTGACCTTCAAATGACTCTTCAAGGTCAAACCAATAGTACCATCTTATGGCCCCCTTGAAACCATACAACTTTTGTCTGAAACATTTTTCTCTCCCGGGCTTCGTTTTCGAGATATTCGACTGGATGGATTAAAATGGGCCACCCTGTATATGTATATAATATTCATAATTATAATTAAAATTTTATTGTTATAACAATAAATAATATATATATATATATAGATTATTATTAAAATTTCACTATTTATCTGTAATATTTATTATTAATAAATGCCATTTATATCCAAAATAGGATAATTAAAATTTGAATATGAGCAGAGTTGCCTAAAAATGGCGGACCAATCAAAAGAGGCCCCTTGATGGCCAGTTACTTATTAGAGGCTCTCTACAAAATAGGACTCTTTGATTGGTTAATCGTTGCTGGTTACCCTAGGCAGTTCGATATAATTGGCTAAGATCAATCGCGACGTAAACAAACGAGGCACTCACATGGCAAAATGTAGCTTCCGCATGAGTTGGCGCATGCGCAAACATCTGCTCATGCGCGCATGTGCTTGAATCTGCTAATGCGCGTGCGTATTCGAATGGGCGCCAGACTGCATATGCGCGAATGACTGCGCATGCGTGTGCGTTTGCTGGTGCGAATGCGTATGTGCAAAAATTGTGGGGCATGCGCCGAAGTTCGCGCATGCGCAAAAAACTCGCGCATGCGCCGAAGTACGAATATGCGGAAAAACTTGCGCATGCGCCGAAGATCGCAAATGCGCAGACTCGCGCATGCGTAGTAGATGGCGCCTTCACAGAAGCTCTCACGCATGCGCACACGCACGCGCAGACTTACGCGTATGCGTACAGGTACGCGCAGTCCTTCGCTTATGCGTAAACATACGAGCACGCGCAGTTGCTTTAGTTATTAGGGTTAGATACAGAATAATATTCTGCACTTCAAATATTGCAAAATGTAATGTAATTAATACTGAACTGTTCCTAGATAATTAATATTACACCTCGCTAGCAAATATCTCAAAATATAGCAATAAATTAAACCAAAACTACCCCCCTCAAAAATAATTGCATCTATAAATAACACAATATAACTGAACATAACCAACCACTAGATAGAAAATATAACACTGATGCCATAATATAGCAAAATAACGCATCATAATTAAACATAAATTATTCCTCCTAAATTTAAATTACTCCTTTAATTATATTACGATATTTTGTAATATTTTGATCCGTAGAATATTATTCTGATTAGAATAATACTATTCAGAATAATACTATGCAACTCAAAAATATCGTAATATAAATCTAAACCACTAAATCTAAACCACTTTTAGATACAAATTAATAATAATATGCATCCCTCAAATATCACAAAACAAAACTTAAACCTAAACTATCCGTAGAAACAAAATAATACGTTGCATTTCTTAATATCGCAAAATATCGCAATAAATAAGCATAACGTAAACTAGCCATAGGTAGAGAATATTACATTGTGCCCTATAAAATGGCAAAATAGCTTCCGCGTGAGTAGGCGCATGCGCAGATATCTACTCATGCGCAAATTTGCGTGCCTGCTCATGTGTGTGTGTGTATTCGAATGAGCGCCCATATGTGCACACGCGTCAATCTCTGAGCACGCGCGAACTTCTGCGCACGCGCGAAAGTCCCTTCGCGCATGCGCGACCTCTTGCGCACGCGCGGGAGTCCTTTCGCACCTACCTGAACTTCTGTGCACGCGCGCGTCTTTCGCGCATGCGCGACCTTCTGTGCAAGCGCGGGAGTCCTTTCACGCCTAACCGAACTTTTGTGCACGCGCGGGAGTCTTTTCGCGCCTCCGAGACCTTCTGTGCAGGTGCGGAAGTCTTCGCGCATGCGCGACGTTCTGCGCAGGCGCGGGTCTTTTCGCGCATGCGCGGCAGTCTTTTCGCGTCTCTGCGATCTTTTGCTCACACGCGGGAGTCTTCGCACATGCGCGACCTTTTGCGCAGACGCGGGAATCTATTCGCGCATGCGCGACCTTCTGAGCACGCGCAGATCTTTTCGCGCATGTGCGAACATCTGAGGACGCGCGGAAGTCTTTTTCCGCATGCGCGAGGATCTGGGCGCGCGCGTGAATCTTTTCGCGAATGAACGACCCTCTGCGCAGAAGCGGGTCATTTCGCGCATGCGCGAATTTCTACGCACGTGCGGGAGTTTTTTCGCGCCTCCCCAAACTTCTGCGCACCAACGGGAATCTTCTCGCGCATGCGCGAATTTCTGCGCACGCGCGGAGTCTCCGCGCATGAACGACCTGCTGCGCAACCGCGGGTCTTTTCGCGCATGAACGACCTTCTGCGCACGAGCGGGAGACTTGCCGCGCATGCGCGACCTTCGACGCACGCGCAGGAGTCTTTTGGCGCATGCGCGACCTTCTGCGCACGCGCGCGAGTCATTTCGTGCCAACGCGAACTTCTGCGCACGCGCGAAAGTCTTTTCGAACATGCGCGAACTACTGCGCACGCGCGGGAGACTTGCCGCGCATGCGCGACCTTCGACGCACGCGCATGAATCGTTTGGCGCATGCGCGACCTTCGGCGCACGCGCGGGAGTCTTTTCGAACATACGCGAGCTACTGCGCACGCGCGGGAGACTTCCCGCGCATGCGCGACCTTCTGCGCAAGCGCCCGTGTCATTTCGTGCCAACGCGAACTTCTGCGCAGGCGCGAAAGTCTTTTCGAACATGCGCGAGCTACTGCGCACGGGCAGGAGACTTGCCGCGCATGCGCGACCTTCTGCGCAAACGCGCGAGTCATTTCGTGCCAACGCGAACTTCTGCGCACGCGCGAAAGTCTTTTCGATCATGCGCGACCTTCGTCGCACGCGCATGAATCTTTTGGCGCATGCGCGACATACGGCGCACGCGCGGGAGACTTTTCGAACATACGCGAGCTACTGCGCACGCGCGGGAGTCATTTCGTGCCAACGTGAACTTCTGCGCAGGCGCGAAAGTCTTTTCGAACATGCGCGAGCTACTGCGCACGCGCGGGAGACTTGCCGCGCATGCGCGACCTTCGACGTTCGCGCATGAATCTTTTGGCGCATGCGCGACCTTCGGCGCACGCGCGGGAGTCTTTTCGAACATACGCGAGCTACTGCGCACGCGCGGGATACTTGCCGCGCATGCGCGACCTTCTGCGCAAGCGCGCGAGTCATTTCGAACATGCGCAAGCTACTGCGCACGCGCGGCAGTCTTGCCGCGCATGCGCGACCATCAACGCACGCGCAGGAATCTTTTGGCGCATGCGCGACCTTCTTCGCAAACGCGCGAGTCATTTCGTGCCAACGCGACTTCTGCGCACCCGCGAAAGTCTTTCCGAACATGCGCGAACTACTGCGTACGCACGGGAGACTTGCCGCGCATGCGCGACCATCGACGCACCCGCAGGGTCATTTGGCGCATGCGCGACCTTCGGCGCACGCGCGGGAGTCTTTTCGAACATGCGCGAGCTACTGCGCACGCGCGGGAGACTTGCCGCGATGCGCGACCATCGACGAACGCGCAGCAGTCTTTTGACGCATGCGCGACCTTCTTCGCAAACGCGCGAGTCATTTCGTGCCAACGCGACTTCTGCGCACCCGCGAAAGTCTTTCCGAACATGCGCGAACTACTGCGTACGCACGGGAGACTTGCCGCGCATGCGCGACCATCGACGCACCCGCAGGGTCATTTGGCGCATGCGCGACCTTCGGCGCACGCGCGGGAGTCTTTTCGAACATACGCGAGCTACTGCGCACGCGCGGGAGACTTGCCGCGCATGCGCGACCTTCTGCGCAAGCGCGCGAGTCATTTCGTTCCAACGCGAACTTCTGCGCACGCGCGAAAGTCTTTTCGAACATGCACGAGCTACTGCGCACGCGCGGGAGACTTGCCGCGATGCGCGACCATCGACGAACGCGCAGCAGTCTTTTGGCGCATGCGCGACCTTCTGCGCAAGCGCGCGAGTCATTTCGTACCAACGCGACTTCTGCGCACGCGCGAAAGTCTTTTCGAACATGCGCGAGCTACTGCGAACGCGCGGGAGACTTGCGGCTCATGCGCGACCTTCGACGCACGCGCATGAATATTTTGGCGCATGCGCGACCTTCGGCGCACGCGCGGCAGTCTTTTCGAACATACGCGAGCTACTGCGCACGCGCGGGAGACTTGCCGCGCATGCGCGACCTTCTGCGCAAGCGCACGAGTCATTTCGTGCCAACGCGAACTTCTGCGCACGCGCGAAAGTCTTTTCGAACATGCGCGAGCTACTGCGCACGCGCGGGAGTCTTTTCGAACATACGCGAGCTACTGCGCACGCGCGGGAGACTTGCCGCGCATGCGCGACCTTCTGCGCAAGCGCGCGAGTCATTTCGTTCCAACGCGAACTTCTGCGCACGCGCGAAAGTCTTTTCGAACATGCGCGAGCTACTGCGCACGCGCGGGAGACTTGCCGCGAAGCGCGACCATCGACGAACGCGCAGCAGTCTTTTGGCGCATGCGCGACCTTCTGCGCAAGCGCGCGAGTCATTTCGTGCCAACGCGACTTCTGCGCACGCGCGAAAGTCTTCTCGAACATGCGCGAGCTACTGCGAACGCGCGGGAGACTTGCCGCTCATGCGCGACCTTCGACGCACGCGCATGATTCTTTTGGCGCATGCGCGACCTTCGGCGCACGCGCGGGAGTCTTTTCGAACATACGCGAGCTACTGCGCACGCGCGACAGACTTGCCGCGCATGCGCGACCTTCTGCGCAAGCGCCCGTGTCATTTCGTGCCAACGCGAACTTCTGCGCACGCGCGAAAGTCTTTTCGATCATGCGCGATCTTCGGCGCACGCGCATGAATCTTTTGGCGCATGCGCGACCTTCGGCACGCGCGCGGGAGACTTTTCGAACATACGCGAGCTACTGCGCACGCGCGGGAGTCATTTCGTGCCAACGCGAACTTCTGCGCAGGCGCGAAAGTCTTTTCGAACATGCGCGAGCTACTGCGCACTCGCGGGAGACTTGCCGCGCATGCGCGACCTTCGACGCATGCGCATGAATCTTTTGGCGCATGCGAGACCTTCGGCGCACGCGCGGGAGTCTTTTCGAACATATGCGAGCTACTGCGCACGCGCGGGAGACTTGCCGCGCATGCGCGACCTTCTGCGCAAGCGCACGAGTCATTTCGTGCCAACGCGAACTTCTGCGCACGCGCGAAAGTCGTTTCGAACATGCCCGAGCTACTGCACACGCGCGGGAGACTTGCCGCGCATGCGCGACCTTCGACGCTCGCGCATGAATCTTTTGGCGCATGCGCGACCTTCGGCAGACGCGCGGGAGTCTTTTCGAACATACGCGATCTATTGCGCACGCGCGGGAGTCATTTCGTGCCATCGCGAACTTCTGCGCAGGCGCGAAAGTCTTTTCGAACATGCGCGTGCTACTGCGCACGCGCGGGAGTCTTGCCGCGCATGCGCGACCATCAACGCACGCGCAGGAGTCTTTTGGCGCATGCGCGACCTTCTGCGCAAGCGCGCGAGTCATTTCGTGCCAACGCGACATCTGCGCACCCGCGAAAGTCTTTCCGAACATGCGCGAACTACTGCGCACGCGCGGGAGACTTGCCGCGCATGCGCGACCATCGACGCACCCGCAGGAGTCATTTGGCGCATGCGCGACCTTCGGCGCACGCGCGGGAGTCTTTTCGAACATACGCGAGCTACTGCGCACGCGCGGGAGACTTGCCGCGCATGCGCGACCTTCTGCGCAAGCGCGCGAGTCATTTCGTTCCAACGCGAACTTCTGCGCACGCGCGAAAGTCTTTTCGAACATGCGCGAGCTACTGCGCACGCGCGGGAGTCTTTTCGAACATGCGCGAGCTACTGCGCACGCGCGGGAGACTTGCCGCGATGCGCGACCATCGACGAACGCGCAGCAGTCTTTTGGCGCATGCGCGACCTTCTGTGCAAGCGAGCGAGTCATTTCGTGCCAACGCGACTTCTGCGCACGCGCGAAAGTCTTTTCGAACATGCGCGAGCTACTGCGCACGCGCGGGAGACTTGCCGCGCATGCGCGACATTCGACGCACGCGCATGAATCTTTTGGCGCATGCGCGACCTTCGGCGCACGCGCGTGAGTCTTTTCGAACATACGCGAGCTACTGCGCACGCGCGGGAGACTTGCCGCGCATGCGCGACCTTCTGCGCAAGCGCTCGTGTCATTTCGTGCCAACGCGAACTTCTGCGCACGCGCGAAAGTCTTTTTGAACATGCGCGAGCTACTGCGCACGCGCGGGAGTCATTTCGTGCCAACGCGAACTTCTGCGCAGGCGCGAAAGTCTTTTTGAACATGCGCGAGCTACTGCTCACGCGCGGGAGACTTGCCGCGCATGCGCGACCTTCGACGCACGCGCATGAATCTTCTGGCGCATGCGCGACCTTCGGCGCACGCGCGGGAGTCTTTTCGAACATACGCGAGCTACGGCGCACGCGAGGGAGTCTTGCCGCGCATGCGCGACCTTCGACGCACGCGCATGAATCTTTTGGCGCATGCGCGACCTTCGGCGCACGCGCGGGAGTCTTTTCGAACATACGCGAACTACTGCGCACGCGCGGGAGTCATTTCGTGCAAACGCGAATTTCTGCGCAGGCGCGAAAGTCTTTTCGAACATGCGCGAGCTACTGCGAACGCGCGGGAGACTTGCCGCGCATGCGCGACCTTCGACGCACGCGCATGAATTTTCTGGCGCATGCGCGACCTTCGGCGCACGCGCGGGAGTCTTTTCGAACATACGCGAGCTACTGCGCACGCGCGGGAGACTTGCCGCGCATGCGCGACCTTCGACGCACGCGCATGAATCTTTTGGCGCATGCGCGACCTTCGGCGCACGCGCGGGAGTCTTTTCGAACATACGCGAGCTACTGCGCACGCGCGGGAGTCATTTCGTGCCATCGCGAACTTCTGCGCAGGCGCGAAAGTCTTTTCGAACATGCGCGAGCTACTGCGCACGCGCGGGAGTCTTGCCGCCCATGCGCTACCATCAACGCACGTGCAGGAGTCTTTTGGCGCATGCGCGACCTTCTGCGCAAGCGCGCGAGTCATTTCGTGCCAACGCGACTTCTGCGCACCCGCGAAAGTCTTTCCGAAAATGCGCGAACTACTGCGCACGCGCGGGAGACTTGCCGCGCATGCGCGACCATCGACGCACCCGCAGGAGTCATTTGGCGCATGCGCGACCTTCGGCGCACGCGCGGGAGTCTTTTCGAACATACGCGAGCTACTGCGCACGCGCGGGAGACTTGCCGCGCATGCGCGACCTTCTGCACAAGCGCGCGAGTCATTTCGTTCCAACGCGAACTTCTGCGCACGCGCGAAAGTCTTTTCGAACATGCGCGAGCTACTGCGCACGCGCGGGAGTCTTTTCGAACATACGCGAGCTACTGCGCACGCGCGGGAGACTTGCCGCGCATGCGCGACGTTCGACGCACGTGCATGAATCTTTTGGCGCATGCGCGACCTTCGGCGCACGCGCGGGAGTCTTTTCGAACATACGCGAGCTACTGCGCACGCGCGGGAGACTTGACGCGCATGCGCGACTTTCGACGCACGTGCATGAATCTTCTGGCGCATGCGCGACCTTCGGCGCACGCGCGGGAGTATTTTCGAACATACGCGAGCTACTGCGCACGCGCGGGAGACTTGCCGCGCATGCGCGACCTTCTGCGCAAGCGCGCGAGTCATTTCGTTCCAACGCGAACTTCTGCGCACGCGCGAAAGCCTTTTCGAACATGCGCGAGCTACTGCGCACGCGCGGGAGACTTGCCGCGATGCGCGACCATCGACGAACGCGCAGCAGTCTTTTCGATCATGCGCGACCTGCGGCGCACGCGCATGAATCTTTTGGCGCATGCGCGACCTTCGGCGCACGCGCGGGTGACTTTTCGAACATACGCGAGCTACTGCGCACGCGCGGGAGACTTTCCGCGAATGCGCGACCTTCTGCGCAAGCGCGCGAGTCATTTCGTTCCAACGCGAACTTCTGCGCACGCGCGAAAGTCTTTTCGAACATGCGCGAGCTACTGCGCACGCGCTGGAGTCTTTTCGAACATACGCGAGCTACTGCGCACGCGCGGGAGACTTGCCGCGCATGCGCGACTTTCGACGCACGTGCATGAATCTTTTGGCGCATGCGCGACCTTCGGCGCACGCGCGGGAGTCTTTTCGAACATACGCGAGCTACTGCGCACGCGCGGGAGAGTTGCCGCACATGCGCGACCTTCTGCGCAAGCGCGCGAGTCATTTCGTTCCAACGCGAACTTCTGCGCACGCGCGAAAGTCTTTTCGAACATGCGCGAGCTACTGCGCACGCGCGGGATACTTGCCGCGCATGCGCGACCTTCGACGCACGCGCATGAATCTTTTGGCGCATGCGCGACCTTCGGCGCACGCGCATGAATCTTTTGGCCCATGCGCGATATTCGGCGCACGTGCGGGAGTCTTTTCGAACATACGCGAGCTACTGCGCACGCGCGGGAGTCATTTCGTGCCAACGCGAACTTCTGCGCACGCGCGAAAGTCTTTTCGAACATGCGCGAGCTACTGCGCACGCGCGGGAGTCATTTCGTGCCAACGCGACCTTCGACGCACGCGCATGAATCTTTTGGCGCATGCGCGACCTTCGGCGCACGCGCGGGAGTCTTTTCGAACATACGCGAGCTACTGCGCACGCGCGGGAGTCATTTCGTGCCAACGCGAACTTCTGCGCACGCGCGAAAGTCTTTTCGAACATGCGCGAGCTACTGCGCACTCGCGGGCGACTTGCGGCGCATGCGCGACCTTCGACGCACGCGCATGAATCTTTTGGCGCATGCGCGATCTTCGGCGCACGCGCGGGAGTCTTTTCGAACATACGCGAGCTACTGCGCACGCGCGGGAGTCATGTCGTGCCAGCACGAACTTCTGCGCAGGCGCGAAAGTCTTTTCGAACATGCGCGAGCTACTGCGCACGCGCGGGAGACTTGCCGCGCATGCGCGACCTTCTGCGCAAGCGCGCGAGTCATTTCGTGCCAACGCGAACTTCTGCGCACGCGCGAAAGTCTTTTCGAACATGCGCGAGCTACTGCGCACGCGCGGGAGTCATTTCGTGTCAACGCGAACTTCTGCGCAGGCGCGAAAGTCTTTTCGAACATGCGCGAGCTACTGCGCACGCGCGGGAGTCATTTCATGCCAACGCGAACTTCTGCGCAGGCGCGAAAGCCTTTTCGAACATACGCGAGCTACTGCGCACGCGCGGGAGACTTGCCGCGCATGCGCGACCTTCGACGCACGCGCATCAATCTTTTGGCGCATGCGCGACCTTCGGCGCACGCGCATGAATCTTTTGGCCCATGCGCGATATTCGGCGCACGTGCGGGAGTCTTTTCGAACATACGCGAGCTACTGCGCACGCGCGGGAGTCATTTCGTGCCAACGCGAACTTCTGCGCACGCGCGAAAGTCTTTTCGAACATGCGCGAGCTACTGCGCACGCGCGGGAGTCATTTCGTGCCAACGCGACCTTCGACGCACGCGCATGAATCTTTTGGCGCATGCGCGATCTTCGGCGCACGCGCATGAATCTTTTGGCGCATGCGCGATATTCGGCGCACGCCCGGGAGTCTTTTCGAACATACGCGAGCTACTGCGCACGCGCGCGAGTCATTTCGTGACAACGCGAACTTCTGCGCACGCGCGAAAGTCTTTTCGAACATGCGCGAGCTACTGCGCACGCGCGGGAGTCATTTCATGCCAACGCGAACTTCTGCGCAGGCGCGAAAGCCTTTTCGAACATACGCGAGCTACTGCGCACGCGCGGGATACTTGCCGCGCATGCGCGACCTTCGACGCACGCGCATGAATCTTTTGGCGCATGCGCGACCTTCGGCGCACGCGCGTGAGTTTTTTCGAACATACGCGAGCTACTGCGCACGCGCGGGAGACTTGCCGCGCATGCGCGACCTTCTGCGCAAGCGCGCGAGTCATTTCGTGCTAACGCGAACTTCTGCGCACGCGCGAAAGTCTTTTCGAATATGCGCGAGCTACTGCGCATGCGCGACCTTCGACGCACGCGCATGAATCTTTTGGCGCATGCGCGAGCTTCGGCGCACGCGCGGGAGTCTTTTCGAACATACGCGAGCTACTGCGCACGCGCGGGAGACTAGCCGCGCATGTGCGACCTTCGACGCTCGCGCAGGAGTCTTTTCGAACATGCGCGACCTTCGACGCACGCGCAGGAATATTTTGGAGCATTCGCAAACTTCGACGCACGCGCAGGAGTATTGTGGCGCATGCGCGACCTACTGTGCACGCGCGCATGAGCGGACGAGATCCAAACAATAAAATCACCGTAACTCCGAAACTGTAAGTCCTATCGCGATTAGGTATAGGACCTTTCTTGCCGTTCCTCAATGCCGTCTGCGAGGTCCAATACCCATTCCCTCTAGCACACACCGTTCGCCAGGGAAACGAGATTTAAAGTTTCGAATCGCCGTATCTCCGAAACTATAAGTCCTATCGCGACGAGGTATACGACCTTTCTTGTTGCCGTTCCTCAGTGCCGTCTATGAGGTCCTATACCCATTCCCTCTAGCACCCACCGTTCGCCAGGGAAACGAGATTTAAAGCTTCGAATCGCCGTATCTCCGAAACTATAAGTCCTATCGCGACGAGGTATAGGACCTTTCCTGTTGCCGTTCCTCAATGCCGTCTATGAGTTCCTATACCCTTTCCCTCTAGCACCTACCGTTCGCCAGGGAAACGAGATTAAAACGTTCGAATCGCCATATCTCCGAAACTGTAAGTCCTATCGCGACGAGGTATAGGACCTTTCTTGTTGCCGTTCCTCAATGCCGTCTATGAGTTCCTATACCCTTTCCCTGTAGCACCCACCGTTCGCCAGGGAAACGAGATTTAAACTTTGGAATCGCCGTATCTCCGAAACTATAAGTCCAATCGCGACGATGTATAGGACCTTTCTTGTTGCTGTTCCTCAATGCCGTCTATGAGTTCCTATACCCTTTCTATCTAGAACCCACCGTTCGCCAAGGAAACGAGATTTAAACTTTCGAATCGCCATTTCTCCGAAACTATAAGTCCTATCGCGACTATGTATAGGACCTTTCTTGTTGCGGTTCCTCAGTGCCGTCTATGAGGTCCTATACCCTTTCCCTCTAGCACCTACCGTTCGCCAGGGAAACGAGATTTAAACTATCAAATCGTCGTATCTCCGAAACTATAAGTCCTATCGCGACGAGGTATAGGACCTTTCCTGTTGCCGTTCCTCAATGCCGTCTATGAGGTTCTATACCCTTTCCCTCTAGCACCTACCGTTCGCCAGGGAAACGAGATTAAAACATTCGAATCGCCGTATCTCCGAAACTGTAAGTCCAATCGCGACGAGGTATAGGACCTTTCTTGTTGCCGTTCCTCAATGCCGTCTATGAGTTCCTATACCCTTCCTATCTAGCACCCACCGTTCGCCAGGGAAACGAGATTTAAACTTTCGAATCGACATATCTCCGAAACTATAAGTCCTATCGCGATGAGGTATAGGACCTTTCTTGTCGCCATTCTTCAATGCCGTCTATGAGGTCCTATATACTTTCTCTCTAGCACCCACCGTTCATCAGGGAAACGAGATTAAACTTTCGAATCGCCGTATCTCCGAAACTATAAGTCCTATCGCGACTATGTATAGGACCTTTCTTGTTGCCGTTCCTCAATGCCGTCATTGAGGTCCTATACCCTTTCCCTCTAGCACCCACCGTTCGCCAGGAAAACAAGATTTAAACTTTGGAATCGCCGTATCTCCGAAACTATAAGTCCTATCGCGACGACGTATAGGACCTTTCTTGTTGCCGTTCCTCAGTGCCGTCTATGAGGTCCTATACCCTTTCCCTCTAGCATTTACCGTTCGCCAGGGAAACGAGATTTAAACTTTGGAATCGCCGTATCTCCGAAACTATAAGTCCTATCCCGACTATGTATAGGAGCTTTCTTGTTGCAGTTCGTCAGTGCCGTCTATGAGATCCTATACCCTTTCCGTCTAGCACCCACCGTTCGCCAGGGAAATGAGATTTAAACTTTGGAATCGCCGTATCTCCGAAACTATAATTTCCATCGCGACGATGTATAGGACCTTTCTTGTTGCTGTTCCTTAGTGCCGTCTATGAGGTCCTATACCCTTTCCCTCTAGCACCTACCGTTCGCCAGGGAAACGAGATTTAAGCTTTCGAATCGTCGTATCTCCGAAACTATAAGTCCTATTGCGACGACGTATAGGACCTTTCCTGTTGCCGCTTCTCATTGCCGTCTATGAGGTCCTATATCCTTTCCATCTAGCACCCACTGTTTCCCCGAAAAACGAAGATAACGCGTCACGCCAAGACGCTATTTCCGAAACGATGTGACTTACGGCCTCTTGTCACAGGACCTGTTTTGCAGGGCTCCTAGAGTACTATAAACCCGCTTCGAAACTCGAAGTCGTATCTCCAACCGTTCGAGAGATAATCGAAAATTTCGATTTTCACGGGAATCGAGTCCTACTTCGACCTCGGATCTCCATTAGATTCCGCATTGCGAACTTTCGTACAAGATAGAATGATTAATTAAAAAATGAAAAATTCGCCCCATCCGTATACCTATCCGCAAGAATCGACTAGTTTACCGTAAGAACCCGCTAGTTGTCCAGTCCTGAACGCGAAATTTCCAATATTTCACACTCCTGACCGCGGTAGAATAATGAAAATAAAAATTTCCAGTCCTGACCGAGAGATTTGAATAGTTTGATGCAAGAGCATGCTAGATCACCATTCCTGACGACGAAATTCCCAAAATTTCCAACTCCTGACCTCGGTAGAAGAATGCAAATAAAAATTTCCATTCTTGACTGGGATATTCGAGTAGAATACAACAAGTTCCCGCTAGTTTACCAGACCTGACCGAGAAATTCTCAAAATTTCCGACTCCTGACCTCGTTAGAAGAATGAAAATAAAAATTTTCAGTCCTGACCGCGAGATTCAAATATTATATCACGAGTGCCCGATAGTTTACCAGTCCTGACGGCGAAATTCCCAAAATTTCCAACTCCTGACCTCGGTAGAAGAATGAAAATAAAAATTTCCAGTCCTGACCGGGAGATTCGAGTAGAATACAACAAGTACCCGCTAGTTTACCAGTCCTGACCGCGTAATTCACAAAATTTCCAACTCCTGACCTCGGTAGAAGAATGAAAATAAAAATTTCCAGTCCTGACCGGGAGATTCGAGTAGATTACAACAAGTACCCGCTAGTTTACCAGTCCTGACCGCGAAATTCACAAAATTTCCCACTCCTGAACGCGGTAGAAGAATGAAAATAAAAATTTCCAGTCCTGACCGGGAGATTCGAGTAGCATGCAACAAGTACCCGCTAGTTTACCAGTCCTGACCGCGAAATTCCCAAAATTTCCAACTCCTGAACTCGGTAGAAGAATGAAAATAAAAATTTCCAGTCCTGACCGGGAGATTCGAGTAGATTACAACAAGTACCCGCTAGTTTACCAGTCCTGACCGCGAAATTCACAAAATTTCCCACTCCTGAACGCGGTAGAAGAATGAAAATAAAAATTTCCAGTCCTGACCCGGAGATTCGAGTAGCATGCAACAAGTACCCGCTAGTTTACCAGTCCTGACCGCGAAATTCACAAAATTTCCCATTCCTGACCTCGGTAGAAGAATGAAAATAAAAAGTTCCAGTCCTGACCGTGAGATTCGAGTAGACTACAACAAGTACCCGCTAGATTACCAGTCCTGACCGCGAAATTCACAAAATTTCCCATTCCTGACCTCGGTAGAAGAATGAAAATAAAAAGTTCCAGTCCTGACCGTGAGATTCGAGTAGACTACAACAAGTACCCGCTAGATTACCAGTCCTGACCGCGAAATTCACAAAATTTCTCACTCCTGACCGCGGTAGAATAATGAAAATTAAAATTTCCAGTCCTGACCGCGAGAATCGAGTAGACTACAACAAGTACCCGCTAGTTTACCAGTCCTGACCGCGAAATTCTCAAAATTTCCAACTTCTGACCGCGGTAGAATAACTAAAATTACAATTTCCAGTCCTGACCGGGAGAATCGAATAGAAAGCCGCGAGTGCCCGCTAGTTTACCAGTCCTGACCGCGAAATTCCCAAAATTCCCAACTCCTGAACTCGGTAGAAGAATGAAAATAAAAATTTTCAATCCTACCCCGAAGATTCAAACAGCTTACCGCGAGTGCCCGCCAGATTTCCAGTCCTGACCGCGATATTCCCAAAATTTCTTAGTCCTGACCCCGAGAGAATAATGAAAGAAGAAATTTGAACCAAAACTTATAATCAAGAAATACGTTTCGAACGATTCTCTATCGATTGGTATATACCAATTTTGGTCTATTCTTTAACTTTCTTAATGAGGGACAGAAAATTTCCGCGTAAAATCCCTATCTCTGAAACTATCGGTCCTAGAGCTAAAGTCCATAGGAACGACTTTATAGGACATCGAATGGGCATTAAAAAACATGGTATACCCTTTCCCTCTAGCACCCATCGTTCGCCAGGGAAACGAGATTTAAACTTTCGAATCGCCGTATCTCCGAAACTATAAGTTCAATCGCGACGAGGTATAGGACCTTTCTTGTTGCCATTCCTCAACGAAGTCTATGAGGTCCTATACACTTTCCCTCTAGCACCCACCGTTCGCCAGGGAAACGAGATTTAAACATTCGAATCGCCGTATCTCCGAAACTATAAGTCCTATCGCGACTATGTATAGGACCTTTCTTGTTGCCGTTTCTCAATGCCGTCATTGAGTTCCTATACCCTTTCCCTCTAGCACCCACCGATCGCCAGGGAAACGAGATTTAAACTTTGGAATCGCCGTATCTCCGAAACTATAAGTCCTATCGCGACGATGTATATGACCTTTCTTGTTGCTGTTCCTCAGTGCCGTCTATGAGATCCTATATCCTTTCCCTCTAGCACCTACCGTTCGCCAGGTAAACGAGATTTAAACTTTCGAATCTTCGTATCTCCGAAACTGTAAGTCCTATCGCGACGAGGTATAGGACCTTTCTTGTTGCCATTCCTCAACGAAGTCTATGAGGTCCTATACACTTTCCCTCTAGCACCCACCGTTCGCCAGGGAAACGAGATTTAAACATTCGAATCGTTGTATCTCCGAAACTATAAGTCCTATCGCGACTATGTATAGGACCTTTCTTGTTGCCCTTTCTCAATGCCGTCATTGAGTTCCTATACCCTTTCCATCTAGCACCCACCGTTCGCCAGGAAAACGAGATTTAAGCTTTGGAATCGCCGTATCTCCGAAACTATAAGTCCTATCGCGACGATGTATAGGACCTTTCTTGTTGCTGTTCCTCAGAGCCGTCTATGAGTTCCTATACCCTTTCTATCTAGCACCCACCGTTCGCCAGGGAAACGAGATTTAAACATTTGAATCGCCATTTCTCCGAAACTATATGTCCTATCGCGACGAGGTATAGGACCTTTCTTGTCGCCATTCCTCAATGCCGTCTATGACGTCCTATACACTTTCCCTCTAGCACCCACCGTTCGCCAGGGAAACGAGATTTAATCATTCGAATCGCCGTATCTCCGAAACTGTAAATCCTATCGCGACGAGGTATAGGACCTTTCTTGTTGCCGTTCCTCAATGCCGTCTATGAGTTCCTATACCCTTTCTATCTAGCACCCACCGTTCGCCAGGGAAACGAGATTTAAACATTTGAATCGCCATATCTCCGAAACTATATGTCCTATCGCGACGATGTATAGGACCTTTCTTGTTGCTGTTCCTCAGAGCCGTCTATGAGTTCCTATACCCTTTCTATCTAGCACCCACCGTTCGCCAGGGAAACGAGATTTAAACATTTGAATCGCCATTTCTCCGAAACTATATGTCCTATCGCGACGAGGTATAGGACCTTTCTTGTCGCCATTCCTCAATGCCGTCTATGACGTCCTATACACTTTCCCTCTAGCACCCACCGTTCGCCAGGGAAACGAGATTTAATCATTCGAATCGCTGTATCTCCGAAACTGTAAATCCTATCGCGACGAGGTATAGGACCTTTCTTGTTGCCGTTCCTCAATGCCGTCTATGAGTTCCTATACCCTTTCTATCTAGCACCCACCGTTCGCCAGGGAAACGAGATTTAAACATTTGAATCGCCATATCTCCGAAACTATATGTCCTATCGCGACGATGTATAGGACCTTCCTTGTTGCCGTTCCTCAATGCCGTCATTGAGTTCCTATACCCTTTCCCTCTAGCACCCACCGTTCGCCAGGAAAACAAGATTTAAACTTTCGAATCGCCGTATCTCCGAAACTATAAGTCCAATCGCGACGATGTATAGGACCTTTCTTGTTGCTGTTCCTCAATGCCGTCTATGAGGTCATATACCCTTTCCCTCTAGCACCTACCGTTCGCCAGGGAAACGAGATTAAATCATTCGCGACCTTCTGCGCAAGCGCGCGAGTCATTTCGTGCCAACGCGAACTTCTGCGCACGCGCGAAAGTCTTTTCGAACATGCGCGAGCTACTGCACACGCGCGGGAGACATTTCGTGCCAACGCGAACTTCTGCGCAAGCGCGAAAGTCATTTCGAACATGCGCGAGCTACTGCGCACTCGCGGGCGACTTGCCGCGCATGCGCGACCTTCGACGCACGCGCATGAAACTTTTGGCGCATGCGCGAACTTCGGCGCACGCGCGGGTGTCTTTTCGAACATGCGCGAGCTACTGCGCACGCGCGGGAGTCATTTCGTGCCAACGCGACCTTCGACGCACGCGCATGAATCTTTTGGCGCATGCGCGACCTTCGGCGCACGCGCATGAATCTTTTGGCGCATGCGCGATATTCGGCGCACGCGCGGGAGACTTACCGCCCATGCGCGACCTTCTGCGCAAGCGCGCGAGTCATTTCGTGCCAACGCGAACTTCTGCGCACGCGCGAAAGTCTTTTCGAACATGCGCGAGCTACTGCGCACGCGCGGGAGTCATTTCGTGCCAACGCGAACTTCTGCGCAGGCGCGAAAGTCTTTTCGAACATGCGCGAGCTACTGCGCACTCGCGGGCGACTTGCGGCGCATGCGCGACCTTCGACATACGCGCATGAATCTTTTGGCGCATGCGCGACCTTCGGCGCACGCGCGGGAGCCTTTTCGAACATGCGCGAGCTACTGCGCACGCGCGGGAGACTTGCCGCGTATGCGCGACCTCCGACGCACACGCATGAATCTTTTGGCGCATGCGCGACCTTCGGCGATCGCGCGGGAGTCTTTTCGAACATACGCGAGCTACTGCGCACGCGCGGGAGACTTGCCGCGCATGCGCGACCTTTTACGCACGCGCATGTATCTTTTGGCGCATGCGCGACCTTCGGCGCACGCGCGGGAGTCTTTTCGAACATGCGCGAGCTACTGCGCACGCGCGGGAGACTTGCCGCGTATGCGCGACCTCCGACGCACACGCATGAATCTTTTGGCGCATGCGCGACCTTCGGCGATCGTGCGGGAGTCTTTTCGAACATACGCGAGCTACTGCGCACGCGCGGGAGTCATATCGTGCCAGCACGAACTTCTGCGCAGGCGCGAAAGTCTTTTCGAACATGCGCGAGCTACTGCGCACGCGCGGGAAACTTGCCGCGCATGCGCGACCTTTGACGCACGCGCATGAATCTTTTGGCGCATGCGCGACCTTCGGCGCACGCGCGTGAGTTTTTTCGAACATACGCGAGCTACTGCGCACGCGCGGGAGACTTGCCGCGCATGCGCGACCTTCTGCGCAAGCGCGCGAGTCATTTCGTGCCAACGCGCACTTCTGCGCACGCGCGAAAGTCTTTTCGAACATGCGCGAGCTACTGCGCACGCGCGGGAGACTTGCCGCGCATGCGCGACCTTCTGCGCAAGCGCGCGAGTCATTTCGTGCCAACGCGAACTTCTGCGCACGCGCGAAAGTCTTTTCGAACATACGCGAGCTACTGCGCACGCGCGGGAGTCTTGCCGCGCATGCGCGACCTTCTGCGTAAGCGCGCGAGTCATTTCGTGCCAACGCGACTTTTGCGCACGCGCGAAAGTCTTTTCGAACATGCGCGAGCTACTGCGCACGCGCGGGAGACTTACCGCGCATGCGCGACCTTCGACGCACACGCATGAATCTTTTGGCGCATGCGCGACCATCGGCGCACGCGCGGGAGTCTTTTCGAACATACGCGAGCTATTGCGCACGCGCGGGAGACATGCCACGCATGCGCGACCTTCTGCGCAAGCGCGCGAGTCATTTCGTGCCAACGCGCACTTCTGCGCACGCGCGAAAGTCTTTTCGAACATGCGCGAGCTACTGCGCACGCGCGGGAGTCATTTCGTGCCAACGCGACCTTCGACGCACGCGCATGAATCTTTTGGCGCATGCGCGACCTTCGTCGCACGCGCATGAATCTTTTGGCGCATGCGCGATATTCGGCGCACGCCCGGGAGTCTTTTCGAACATACGCGAGCTACTGCGCACGCGCGGGAGTCATTTCGTGCCAACGCGACCTTCGACGCACGCGCATGAATCTTTTGGCGCATGCGCGACCTTCGGCGATCGCGCGGGAGTCTTTTCGAACATACGCGAGCTACTGCGCACGCGCGGGAGTCATTTCGTGCCAGCACTAACTTCTGCGCAGGCGCGAATGTCCTTTCGAACATGCGCGAGCTACTGCGCACGCGCGCGAGTCATTTCGTGCCAACGCGAACTTCTGCGAACGCGCGAAAGTCTTTTAGAACATGCGCGGGCTACTGCGCACGCGCGGGAGTCTTGCCGCGCATGCGCGACCTTCGACGCACGCGCGGGAGTCTTTTCGAACATACGCGAGCTACTGCGCACGCGCGGGAGACATTTCGTGCCAACGCGACTTCTGCGCAGGCGCGAAAGTCTTTTCGAACATGCGCGAGCTACTGCGCACGCGCGGGTGGCTTACCGCGCATGCGCGACCTTCGACGCACGCGCATGAATCTTTTGGCGCATGCGCGACCTTCGGCGCACGCGCATGAATCTTTTGGCGCATGCGCAATCTTCGGCGCACGCGAGGGAGTCTTTTCGAACATACGCGAGCTACTGCGCACGCGCGGGAGACTTGCCGCGCATGCGCGACCTTCTGCGCAAGCGCGCGAGTCATTTCGTGCCAACGCCAACTTCTGCGCAGGCGCGAAAGTTTTTTCGAACATACGCGAGGTACTGCGCACGCGCGGGAGACTTGCCGCGCATGCGCGACCTTCGACGCACGCGCATGAATCTTTTGGCGCATGCGCGACCATCGGCGCACGCGCGGGAGTCTTTTCGAACATACGCGAGCTATTGCGCACGCGCGGGAGACATGCCACGCATGCGCGACCTTCTGCGCAAGCGCGCGAGTCACTTCGTGCCAACGCGCACTTCTGCGCACGCGCGAAAGTCTTTTCGAACATGCGCGAGCTACTGCGCACGCGCGGGAGTCATTTCGTGCCAACGCGACCTTCGACGCACGCGCATGAATCTTTTGGCGCATGCGCGACCTTCGGCGCACGCGCATGAATCTTTTGGCGCATGCGCGATCTTCGGCGCACGCGCGGGAGTCTTTTCGAACATGCGCGAGCTACTGCGCACGCGCGGGAGACTTGCCGCGCATGCGCGACCTCCGACGCACACGCATGAATCTTTTGGCGCATGCGCGACCTTCGGCGATCGCGCGGGAGTCTTTTCGAACATACGCGAGCTACTGCGCACGCGCGGGAGTCATGTCGTGCCAGCACGAACTTCTGCGCAGGCGCGAAAGTCTTTTCGAACATGCGCGAGCTACTGCGCACGCGCGGGAGACTTGCCGCGCATGCGCGACCTTCTGCGCAAGCGCGCGAGTCATTTCGTGCCAACGCGAACTTCTGCGCACGCGCGAAATCTTTTCGAACATGCGCGAGCTACTGCGCACGCGCGGGAGTCATTTCGTGTCAACGCGAACTTCTGCGCAGGCGCGAAAGTCTTTTCGAACATGCGCGAGCTACTGCGCACGCGCGGGAGTCATTTCGTGCCAACGCGAACTTCTGCGCAGGCGCGAAAGCCTTTTCGAACATACGCGAGCTACTGCGCACGCGCGGGAGACTTGCCGCGCATGCGCGACCTTCGACGCACGCTCATGAATCTTTTGGCGCATGCGCGACCTTCGGCGCACGCGCGGGAGTCTTTTCGAACGTACGCGAGCTACTGCGCACGCGCGGGAGACTTGCCGCGCATGCGCGACCTTTTGCGCAAGCGCGCGAGTCATTTCGTGACAACGCGAACTTCTGCGCACGCGCGAAAGTCTTTTCGAACATGCGCGAGCTACTGCGCACGCGCGGGAGACTTGCCGCCCATGCGCGACCTGCGACGCACGCGCATGAAACTTTTGGCTAATGCGCGACCTTCGGCGCACGCGCGGAGTCTTTTCGAACATACGCGAGCTACTGCGCACGCGCGGGAGTCATTTCGTGCAAACGCGACTTCTGCGCAGGCGCGAAAGTCTTTTCGAACATGCGCGAGCTACTGCGCACGCGCGGGAGACTTACCGCGCATGCGCGACCTTCGACGCACGCGCATGAATCTTTTGGCGCATGCGCGATTTTCGGCGCACGCGCATGAATCTTTTGGGGCATGCGCAAACTTCGGCGCACGCGCGGGAGTCTTTTCGAACATACGCGAGCTACTGCGCACGCGCGGGAGTAATTTCGTGCCAACGCGAACTTCTGCGCAGGCGCGAAAGTCTTTTCGAACATGCGCGAACTTCGGCGCACGCGCATGAATCTTTTGGCGCATGCGCGATCTTCAGCGCACGCGCGGGAGTCTTTTCGAACATACGCGTGCTACTGCGCACGCGCGGGAGTCATTTCGTGCCAACGCGACTTCTGCGCAGGCGCGAAAGACTTTTCGAACATGCGCGAGCTACTGCGCACGCGCGGGAGACTTACCGCGCATGCGCGACATTCGACGCACGCGCATGAATCTTTTGGCGCATGCGCGACCTTCGGCGCACGCGCATGAATCTATTGGCGCATGCGCAATCTTCGGCGCACGCGAGGGAGTCTTTTCGAACATACGCGAGCTACTGCGCACGCGCGGGAGACTTGCCGCGCATGCGCGACCTTCTGCGCAAGCGCGCGAGTCATTTCGTGCCAACGCGAACTTCTGCGCACGCGCGAAAGTCTTTTCGAATATGCGCGAGCTACTGCGCATGCGCGACCTTCGACGCACGCGCGGGAGACTTGCCGCTCATGCGCGACCTTCTTCGCAAGCGCGCGAGTCATTTCGTGCCAACGCGAACTTCTGCGCACACGCGAAAGTCTTTTCGAACATGCGCGACCTTCGACGCACGCGCAGGAATATTTTGGCACATGCGCAAACTTCGACGCACGCGCAGGAGTATTTTGGCGCATGCGCGACCTTCTGTGCACGCGCGCATGAGCGGACGAGATCCAAACAATAAAATCACCGTAACTCCGAAACTGTATGTCCTATCGCGATTAGGTATAGGACCTTTCTTGCCGTTCCTCAATGCCGTCTACGAGGTCCAATACCCATTCCCTCTAGCACACACCGTTCGCCAGGGAAACGAGATTTAAAGTTTCGAATCGCCGTATCTCCGAAACTATAAGTCCTATCGCGACGAGGTATAGGACCTTTCTTGTTGCCGTTCCTCAGTGCCGTCTATGAGGTCCTATACCCATTCCCTCTAGCACCCACCGTTCGCCAGGGAAACGAGATTTAAAGCTTCGAATCGCCGTATCTCCGAAACTATAAGTCCTATCGCGACGAGGTATAGGACCTTTCCTGTTGCCGTTCCTCAATGCCGTCTATGAGGTCCTACACCCTTTCCCTCTAGCACCTACCGTTCGCCAGGGAAACGAGATTAAAACTTTCAAATCGTCGTATCTCCGAAACTATAAGTCCTATCGCGACGAGGTATAGGACCTATCCTGTTGCCGCTTCTCAATGCCGTCTATGAGGTCCTATACACTTTCCCTCTATCACCCTCCGTTCGTCAGGGATACGAGATTTCAACTTTCGAATCGTCGTATCTCCGAAACTGTAAGTCCCATAGCGACTATGTATAGGACCTTTCTTGTTGCCGTTCCTCAATGCCGTCATTGAGGTCCTATACCCTTTCCCTGTAGCACCCACCGTTCGCCAGGGAAACGAGATTTAAACTTTGGAATCGCCGTATCTCCGAAACTATAAGTCCTATCGCGATTATGTATAGGAGCTTTCTTGTTGCAGTTCGTCAGTGCCGTCTATGAGATCCTATACCCTTTCCGTCTAGCACCCACCGTTCGCCAGGGAAATGAGATTTAAACTTTGGAATCGCCGTATCTCCGAAACTATAAGTCCCATCGCGACGATGTATAGGACCTTTCTTGTTGCAGTTCCTCAGTGCCGTCTATGAGGTCCTATACCCTTTTTCTCTAGCACCTACCGTTCGCCAGGGAAACGAGATTTAAGCTTTCGAATCGTCGTATCTCCGAAACTATAAGTCCTATTGCGACGACGTATAGGACCTTTCCTGTTGCCGCTTCTCATTGCCGTCTATGAGGTTCTATATCCTTTCCCTCTAGCACCTACTGTTTCCCCGAAAAACGAAGATAACGCGTCACGCCAAGACGCTATTTCCGAAACGATGTGACTTACGGCCTCTGGTCACAGGACCTGTTTTGCAGGGCTTCTAGAGTACTATAAACCCGCTTCGAAACTCGAAGTCGTATCTCCAACCGTTCGCGAGATAATCGAAAATTTCGATTTTCACGGGAATCGAGTCCTACTTCGACCTCGGATCTCCATTAGATTCCGAACTTTCGTACAAGATAGAATGATTAATTAAAAAATGAAAAATTCGCCCCATCCGTATACCTATCCGCGAGAATCGACTAGTTTACCGTAAGAACCCGCTAGTTGTCCAGTCCTGAACGCGAAATTTCCAATATTTCACACTCCTGACCGCGGTAGAATAATGAAAATAAAAATTTCCAGTCCTGACCGAGAGATTTGAATAGCTTGATGCAAGAGCATGCTAGATCACCATTCCTGACGACGAAATTTCCAAAATTTCCAACTCCTGACCTCGGTAGAAGAATGCAAATAAAAATTTCCATTCCTGACTGGGATATTCGAGTAGAATAGAACAAGTTCCCGCTAGTTTACCAGACCTGACCGAGAAATTCTCAAAATTTCCGACTCCTGACATCGTTAGAAGAATGAAAATAAAAATTTTCAGTCCTGACCGCGAGATTCAAATATTATATCACGAGTGCCCGCTAGTTTACCAGTCCTGAAGTCGAAATTCCCAAAATTTCCAACTCATGACCTCGGTAGAAGAATGAAAAAAAAAAAAAAAAAAAAAAAAAAAAATCCAGTCCTGACCGGGAGATTCGAGTAGATTACAACAAGTACCCGCTAGTTTACCAGTCCTGACCGCGAAATTCACAAAATTTCCCACTCCTGAACGCGGTAGAAGAATGAAAATAAAAATTTCCATTCCTGACCGGGATATTCGAGTAGCATGCAACAAGTACCCGCTAGTTTACCAGTCCTGACCGCGAAATTCACAAAATTTCCCATTCCTGACCTCGGTAGAAGAATGAAAATAAAAAGTTCCAGTCCTGACCGTGAGATTCGAGTAGACTACAACACGTACCCGCTAGATTACCAGTCCTGACCGCGAAATTCACAAAATTTCTCACTCCTGACCGCGGTAGAAGAAATGAAAATTACAATTTCCAGTCCTGACCGGGAGAATCGAATAGAATGCCGCGAGTGCCCGCTAGTTTAGCAGTCCTGACCGCGAAATTCTCAAAATTCCCAACTCAGGTTAGGTTAGGTTAGGTTAGGTTAGGTTAGGTTAGGTTAGGTTAGGTTAGGTTAGGTTAGGTTAGGTTAGGTTAGGTTAGGTTAGGTTAGGTTAGGTTAGGTTAGGTTAGGTTAGGTTAGGTTAGGTTGAGTCGGCCAGAAACTATCTCCTGCTAAATGTCTGTTTAGTGGGGGAGTTTTTGAAAACGAGTATTTTCGGCGTTTCAAGCCATACTGAGTCGTTTAGACATATGTATAAGAAAAGTGGAGTTTAGTGCAGAGTATATTGTGTGGGCACCTCTCGGGGAGGCTGTTAATAATAATTATTAACATTGAAAGGTGTTGCCGCTCCATCCTTCCTTGAGAAATTTGCCACGTGTCATGTGTCGCTTATTACGAAGACGATTTAAGTGAAATCCATACTTTAAATATGCCAATGACTGCTTGTGAGTGTTAATTATGGTTAATTGTACAGTCCTTGTGACTGTCAACCTTGTAAATACTCTATAATTGTTAATTTTCGCGAGTTAACATGTGGTGTTCTCCTTCTCTCTCACTCCTAGGTAGGAGTTGATTGAGGCAGTGTAGATTGAGTGAGACATTTATAAACTAATTTAAACTCTAAGATTGTGTCGTATGGCTCTGTATAGATTGTTTTATGTGTCAGACATTATTACGCAGTGGCTTATTGAATATTTTAATAATTATTAAGGATTTTTCCTCCTGAGTGCAGAAGATTGCATGGCTGCGCACAAACCATTTTGGTTTGTTGTGCGCAACGCGCGCGTGCTCAACCTTAGGGTGGTACACCTTGATCGTCGTGACGTAGACTGTGACGCTGTGCGCAGACCCTTACTTTCGCTGACGGCGCAGTGCGCGCGTGTTCAACAAAAGGTTGGCAATATTGTCTATCAGTGTTCTGTACTTTAGTGTACTGTATGTACTCTCGAAATTAACAATTCTGACAATTCATTATTTAACTCTGCTGAGGAAATAATCATAAGGCGGATTGTTGATTTGGATTAGTTATCTTATATTTCATTTACGAGCGGAGTTAATTATGCTCCTATAACTTTATTGACTCTATTATAGTGGTTATAATTATAATCCTATGCCTATTATTATTAACATTGTCAGTTGTTGTGGCATATGGATGCGTGGAATAAACTTGCATTGTGTTATATATTTTAGTATTATCCCTCTTTAATAAGGCGGAGTAATTAATATAATTTTGTAATTCGATACATAGTGTTGATCTACTTAAAGTTTAACATTAGTTAATATTGATTACTATTCATTATAGACTATACATAAATGCTACTAATTGATTATTCGCGAGATACATTATTGTGAATTGTACTGAGTTTGGCGAGTTAAATTTATCTCAACAGGGATCATCTCATGCATTTATTCATTAAATGGTTATGAGTGATGTTTCCCTTACGCCATTAATCGGGCACAGAATATATTATATTATATTATAAATTAATGTGTTATAATTATGGTGTATAGTCTGGCTGTGGCTGTGAGTTTGTTGTTGTTGGATGGCATATAGTTTATATATGCTTTCACCATCGTGAACAGCATCTCTCAATGTTATTAGGCCACAGAACTGCAAAGACTCTGTTACATTGATGTCTCTTATTATTATTTGAAGAGGTGTCATGTCAAATTATGTTAAGAACATTTTCTGTACATAAGGATAGTGCGAAGTGTAAATGGAAGCTTATGATAACAGTAGACTATAGTGAACGTACACTGATAAATCTATTTTATTAATTTGAGTGTTTAGTACGTATACTTATAAAATTTTTTAGGAATATATGCATAATGGTCGTTGGTATATAATATAAAGTCTAAGCTTGACAATAATAGACTAAGAATTATGAGATAATTCTATAATCATATATAAATCAAAGCATGGACATCATGTACATTATATAAATTGCATATATAATGAGTCTAGGTGTATGTAAATATAAACTACTCTGCATATGTATGAAAGTGTGTGTATTGATTATAATGATCATTAATAATACATTAGTGACAGTTAATTTTGATAGCAAAACTTTTTGCGGTATACAATTATAAGCAAAGCGTAGTGGAATGTTAGTTATATCACTTCTTGATTATAAAGCAAAACGTAGATTGAGATACTTTACATAACTTGCATATATCAAGTGAATTATGAGTATATGAACATATATATGCATGAAATTACTATTTGAAGAGCGTGAAGTGTAAATGAAAAGTGCACACATGGTAGTCGTCGGTATGTAACATGAAGTCTAAGCTGTGATAATAATAGATTGAGAATTACAAGACAATTCCATAATCATATATAAATTTAAGCATGGATATCGAGTTACATTATATAAGTTGCATATTTAATGAGTCTAGGTATATATAAATATAAATAACTCTGCATATGTAGGAAAGTGTGTGCACTGACTATGACTATAATATATTATTCATTAATAATACATTAGTGATAGTTAATTTTGATAACGAGATGTTCTGCATATATAATTATAAGTTAGCGTAGTGGAAGTTAGTTATATTACTTCCTGATTATAAAGTGTAACGTAGATTTTGAGATACTTCATATAATTTGCATATATCAAACGAATTATGAGTATATGAATAAATATAATATTATATATGCGTAAAAGTGTGCGCACTGATCATAGTGTCTTATTGATAATACATCAATGATAGCTAAATTCTTGATAATGAGATATTGCTTGTGGCATACAATTATAAGCTAAGGTAGTGGAAATTAGACATATCACTCTCTGATTATTCATCGTTTGACTTCGATTGACTAAACTTATTTAATCTAATATTGCTAAATCTATTTTTGCTTATATAATACATTATATTAAAGATTGCTAGTGGTTTACTTCCACTTATATAGTAATTTTCTCAAATGATGGTAAATTTAAATACTATTATTATCATTAGTATTGATATTGATTTTGTAGTCATATGTTACACTTATACTTATTGATTATTGCATTAAGTTTTTATAAATAGCATATATGATATATAAAGTAGCTACTTTACGCATTTAGCTAAGAATCTAGCCTTATAGCAATTCTGTATTGAATTAAAATTATATTTTTAGTAATATCTGGCTATTCGTATTGCTGGCTTGATTATATTGCGTGATCCGTGTGTAATACATTATATATAGAGATGGAAGTATAAACCATATACTAATGATGCCCGATTTTGTTGCGGAATCCAGGTAGCAATGCTATATTATGTAGAGTCACGTATGAATCCTAGTGGAATGTATTAATCTGCAAAATATTATAAAAATATTAAAATATGGTATTGACTGATGCGGACAATATAGCAATACTTTATATAAGTGGTATATACTACCTAGGGGATTGATAATGCATTGTGAATGTTACTTTCGGCCCGAACGTGTATCAGAATACGCGATTGAACGTGCATTACTTAAGTCTGTTATTACCTGGACATTGTTAGAGCTAACTATATATATTAGACATTTATATGAAAGGAGAAAGGTTGTTTTCTGCATCTATTAATATTATTAATAATAACATATATATACTTATAGAATAGCTGAGAGCGATCTGTGTTGGCCTTGATATAGAACTGTTTTCAGAATTCTTATTAGTTGCACGCATATTGTCTTACGGTATCGAACTTTGTATATTTCCTTGGATTATGCATGCGTGTGAGCATCGTAATATCCTGGAAGCATAAATAGTTTATTGAAAGAGCGTGATTGATTATCAGATTTAATGGATCTTAATTTGATACCGTTAATGGCATTAATCATTGTATCGCATCTAGCTATTCATTGTTTATAGTTTGCATATGCACCGCATGGTGCGAATTCTTCCAGTTGATGTCATTGTTACAATGGAATATATTTCAGTGACGCGTTTATTCTAGTTAACATCGATACCTGCTTGTTTTCGATATTATAACTTATTCTTAACCTCTTAGTTGTAATTATACTATAAGCGATAATATTACCGGAAGATAGGTATGGACAATGATTATGAGACTATTTTCAGAGGCTAGTTGAGAATTTATTATTAATTCTTTACCTAGTCATAACCTTCGTATAGCAATTAGCCTTATTTGAGGATTCTTCCGGCGTCGATGATCATTATGACAGCAGGTATTGTCGTCGATTGCGGAAATTTGATCGATATTTATCGCATTCAAGAGCCGAAATCCAGGCCTATTTCTTGGAGGCCGGGTGTGGAGACGAGGTTGTTTCATAGGTTAACCTATGGAAATATAAAATATTAAATATTGATATGAGAGTCAATATGTAAGATATAGCTAACGAACTGAGTATTCGATGTTGATTTGCTTTATGGTGAAAATTGCATGGTGTACCTGCTATTTGCATTGCGTTGCTGTTAATAAATATTGAGAGGAATATGAGGAGAGGTTAGCATTATTTCTCTTCCTGACACAGTTGTTATCACTGTGACCACTGTTGCTGTGATTGTTGCTTACTTGTTGTTAGTCTTGCATTTTGTATGTTAGTATCGATATATCGACTGGTCTTCTGAGGTACTGCCGTAAATCCGTTGTACTCCGCGGTTAGCATTCCGGCGGTTCCTGACAACATAAAGAATTAACAATTATTGAATTATAAGTAATTGTTGCTAATTATAACCGGCTGGAGAGCTGTCTTTGTACGGGCGACGAATTTCTCTGACAGGTGGTCTAGGACTAGATTTATATAGAGTGGAGAGTCGCTTGCTTAAATGTTAAGCCGCGTTCTCAAGAGTAGTGTTCGTAAAGACGGCTGACGTTGGCAGGATGTCTTCCTTATAGTTTTAAAGGAACTTCGGTGTATGGCTGGTATTTTGCGATATGTCGAGTATATTATAAGGTAGTATAGTATGAATATTATTAGTTAAACATTAGTAATTGTTGAAATTAGAGTCTAATTATTGAATCGTTGCAACTTGGTTGTTCCTTTGCTTTTAAGCGGAAACAATTGTACAGGTGTGTTCACCTGTTGGAGTAGGTATCTAATTTGAAGACCGGAAGTGCAAACTTCCTTGGCTGCGCAGTAGGTATATGTACTCTTAGGGGGATGCGCACGGGGTGAATATGCACTTACTCGGCCCCCCCTCTTAGTGCATTATGTCAGGATCATAATCGACCTGCGCAGTAGATATACACCGCTTGATTTGTGTGCGCATTGCATGGAAAGGCTTCTTAGTGACCTGAGCTGTCTTTCTACTATAATTGAATTAGTCTATTGCTGAAATTAGAGTCTAAATATTGAATTGTTGTAATTGGGTTGTCCCTCTGTTATTGAGCGGAAACAGTTGTGCGGGTGTGTTTACCTGCTGGAGTAGGTATCAAATCTGAAGACCGGAAGTGCAAACTTCCTTGGCTGCGCAGTAGGTGAGTGTACCTGCAGAGCGATGCGCACGGGGTGAATTTGCACCTACTTGGCCCTTCCTTTTAGGGCATAACGTTAGGTTTATAATTGACCTGCGCAGTAAATATACATTACGCGATTTGTATGCGCATTGCATGGATAGGCTTCCTAGTGATCTGAACTATCCTTTTTACTATACTCGAGTTCGTCTATACTAATTAATTTTTATAGTTACTAATAAAGTGCTATAATCTGATTCCGACTTTTGCGGTATTAAACTTAGAGAGTAAATTTCACTTATTTGATTTGTCGGAATCTTTAAGATGGGTGAAATTTTAGACATTGAAGCCTATATCGGGAGGTTAATGCGAGTTGGCATTACCTCTGATGAGTTGTTTAGTAAAATAACACGTAATTTATACCAACTCGAGGATTTATTCTTACACAATGATAAAATAAACATTCGAAACACGGTGCGTATATGCATTGCTCTGTCTCGTATGCTGTTTGACCATGAGCAATTAATGACATCTGCTCGGAAGTATCTTATAAGTAGAATTAAGATACTTACGCTGCGAGAAGGGGATTTAAATCATGAGATAAGTATCCTTAGAGCGGGTTCCTCCCCTGAAGTACAGGGGAATGGTGCAGATCGAGATAGGTTACACGATCTTTCTACCATCCCAACTGATAGAGAAGCTATACTTCGCGAAATAGATAAATCGGAGTTAAATTTAAGCAAGTTAAGCGAGGAAGTTCAATACAAAAAGGCAATTTTGCACGACATAGACGCGCGTATTGAAGATGCCTCACGTAAATCGTTGTGCCACGAACATCCTGGTTGCAAACAGAGGTCCTCGCCATCTTCCTGCGTGCACGAGCCTGCAAACATCGCGGGAGCGGATAGGGTTGGACGGACCCTCAGTCGTCTCGAATTCTGTCCTAGGGGAGGGGCACCCCAAATTAAAACCCACTTACATTCTTATATGGATATGTCACATATAAATGAATTAACTTCCGGGGAGTTCGGAACCTCGGACCGGCATGGTGACGCGGTACCCGGCGTTGCCAGGTCGTCATCCGGCGAGGGGAACTCATGCATGGGTGCAGCGTGCGTGCATGAGGATGATACTACTGCTGCAGTTAAAGAAATGGCTCCTGACCAACAGCAATTGGAAGCCATGCCTAGTCGGAGGCAAGAGGAAGCTGCCTCATACTGCGCAAAGGGAAAGAGGAAGGCAACTGCCTCTCCTGATTCCAACGAAGATAATGTAGAGATAATGAATACCCCTAGTAGACCCAATAAGACTAGAGTGGTCGCCGCGTATGTGCCTCCAAACACTGCGCTGACAGAGGTGGGAGAGCAAGCTCCTGACATGATAAGTTCGGATAAAGAAATAGAGGTTGAATACAAACAATTAGCTGAAGGTAGGTTTCATTCTTCTTCCCCTGAAAAAGAAAGCAGGATTACCAGAAGTCAAAAGAAGATAGAAGAGAAAAGTAAGATTAAAACGGGGTTCGATAAGTTATTGACTGTTAGGATGGACAGAATGATGACTAAAATAGATAACTTAAACAAAAGTATTAATCAGAGCAAAACGGATATAATCTGTAAATCCACAGACACGAATAAAGAAATTGAGGATGTGGCGGAAGATAGCGTCGTATCTATCTCGGATGAAATAAGCATATCAAGCGGGACGTATACTTCATCCTCTAAAAATAAAAAATCCTCAAAGAAAAGAAAGAATAAAACAAATAAAAGCTATTATGAGTCGTCTGAAGAAGACTTTAATATCAGTGGAGAAGTTAATAAAAAGAGTATTAAAAATAAGAGTAAAGTTAAGTCTAAAGATACTACTTTGAAAAATCCGATTCGTACATCCAAAGGCAAAAGGCGTGTCCCTGAAATAGTATCCAGAGACAAAGTGGATCTAGAGATAGGTTACACCAGAGAAAAATGGTTAAGGATGAGCGGTGCCGAACTTGGTGCCGCATGTTTAGATCATCTCGCGGAGATGGAGAGGCAGAGATATCTCTGTAGTAATATCTCCGGTAGAATAGCTGGAATGCTGAAAGATTGCAGGTCTACGGCAGTTAATATTGTCGGTGCTATGGTTGAAAAATTGGAAGCTACTGGTGATGTCGTACATCTTAAAACGCAAAATCTCCAACTTAGAGAGGACCTCGCTGTGGCAAGGAGAAAAACAGATAGGCAGGAAAAAGAAATCAATGATCTTCGTAGGGCTATTATTAGGCTCGAGGGCGAGGTCAACGCTCTGAAAGAAGGTTGCGGCCCCTATGTTCAGTCCCAGGTGGTCTCAAAAGACAAAAGGGAAGACAATATAGTAAATAAGGAGAAAAAACAACAAATACAGCAAACAAAGCAATCGAAGCACGCAAATGCAGACTATAACTTATATAGTACTCCGGGTTGCTCGACTGATATGGATTATGTGCATAGAAAGGAAATTGAAGATGATCAATGGCCCTATGGGTCTGATACAATGGACTGGGCTGAAACGGTTGCCCCCAACGAAGATGAAATAGCGGGAATTAATAATACTAAGGACGTCACAAATAAGAAATTTAATACTAAGACTAGCGCGAATTACGACAATAACAACAGTAATAATAAATATGTACATAAGACAAGTAGAGACGATATTAAGGTAACTGGTAATCAACAGTTAGTTCCACCCCGTAAGGAATGGAAGATGGTCGCGAATAAGCGTAATAGGAGGTCAGCTGTACAAAATAGAATAATTCCGAATTTGAATCAATATTATGATACACCGGATTCTGGTTCGAGTGTAGTACGTAACAGATTGGATGATAAGGACAGAGGACAAAGGTCTATAGCTACTAAACCTAAGGCAAGGAAACTAAATAGTAAACCAGCGGTGGTTACCATCACCGGAAAGAAGGATGGAGCTACATATGCTCAAATTTTGAGCAAAGCCAAGCAAAATGTGTCCTTGGGTAGCCTTGGTATTGAAAATGTTCGCATGCGCAGGGGTATGAACGGCGCCCTGATTATAGAACTTCCCGGCCCGGATGGAAAGAGGCTTGCGAGTACATTGTGCGACGCACTAGGAAATGTTCTGAAAGAAGATGCCAAAGTAAGCAACCCGGTGGCAATCGGAGAAATCAGGCTGAGAGGAATTGATCCTACTACAACGAAGGAGGAAATCGGCTACGCACTCGAGAAGATTAGTGGTTGCTTGCCGAGCGAGCTTACGATTAGTAATATTAATTTTATGCGCGACGGAATGGGCGTAGCGTGGGCACGTTGCCCGCTTGAATATGCCGTTAAGATCGCAGAAAAAGGCAGAGTCGTGCTCGGATGGACGGTAGTTCGTCTCGAGCTGCTGAAAAAAAGGCCAATTCAATGTTTCCGCTGTTGGAAATTTGGCCATGTCAAAAACAATTGCAAGGCTGATATTGATAGGGCTGGAAATTGTTTCCGCTGTGGTTCTGCGGGACATTCTGTTAAAGAATGTAATTCGCCGCCCATGTGTCTGATTTGCGCGGAAATTAACAAAGAGTGCAGGCATAGAATTGGTTCTGTGCGCTGTCTGGAAAATCAAGGTTTCCCTAACAGGGTTTATAAGTCTCAAAGAACAGTAGGAGGAACTGCTCTAATTTAGGATGTCTTTTCTATATAAAATCAAATTAATCCAGATTAATCTTAATCGGAGCTGGTCTGCTTTTGACCTTCTCAAGCAACGCATGCTAGAGTCGAACGTTGGTTTATCTATTATTTCGGAACCGCCCAGAAATGTTTCTGCAACTAGCCGATGGTTTGTTAGCAGGGACAACCTGGCGGCAATTCTTTGGAACGTTGAGGCTTCTGCGAACAATAACTGCAAATTAATATGTAGCGGTACAGGTTTCGTTATTGTAAAGCTAGGAGAAATTAATATAATATCCTGTTATGTATCTCCAAACGTTACTATATTAGTCTTTGAACGCATGCTTGATGAGTTAAGTAACTATTTTATGACTTTAACCGGACCAATCTTACTTGGTGGAGACTTAAATGCTAAGTCTAGCTCCTGGGATCCTTCTGTTACGAATAAGAGGGGTGTTTTAATGGAGCGTTTTGCGGCTTCATATGATCTGCGCCTTTTAAATCAGGGTGGAATCTTTACGTGTGTAAGGCCGCAAGGTAGATCAGTCATCGATCTTACCTGGGTAACTTCAAATCTCCTAAGAGCGATAAGGCATTGGTCGGTAAGAAAAGATCTCGAATCACTATCGGATCATTTTTATATAGATTTCGAAATATTGCTCGGATCTGATCAGAGATACATTACTAATAAAAGAAGGTGGAATTTCCGTCGCATGGATAGGAGTCTGTTTGCTGCTGTTTTGGAGTTCCTCGTAACATGCAATCCGGGGGAAAATGCTCAGTCTCCTGATCGGTACACGTCCTGGTTGATTGATAAAGTCAAGGATTCTTGCAATGTATCAACTCCAAAAATAGCTGTGAGAAATAGCCGTAGAAGTGTCCATTGGTGGACGGAAGAAATTTCGGATCTTCGCAAAGCGGCAGTGAAGGCTCGTAGACGTCTTACTAAATCTAGGCAAAAAAATACTCAGTCGGATATAGATTCGTCAAATTATAAGCTCGCCAAAAAAGCATTAAGAGCCGCTGTTAAAAAAGCAAAAGGAAAGGCTTGGAATGAGCTTATTCTGACTATTGATAAAGACCCCTGGGGGCTACCTTACAAGCTAGTCCTAAATAAATTGAGACGCACTAGCCCTACCTTGTCCGAGACTTTAGATAGTACGGTCTTGAATCAGCTTCTGGATACGCTTTTCCCGGTTATTGCAGATCGTAGAGCGGCTCTTGTGCGGCAAGAAGAGTGGTCCGAAGAATGGCGCGTTCTTATGCGCGAAGTAGAAGCATTTGCTATTAGCCGGGATGTTAGGAATGCTGCCCCTGGTCCGGACAGTATTAAGGCCGGTGTATGGAAGTCTGTTCCTCAGATCGTAGTTAGTCATCTGGCTGAACTATTTACTCTTTGTTTTAGAGAGGGTTTTTTCCCATCTGCTTGGAAACGGGCCGCCTTAGTGCTGATTCCTAAGGGACCCTCTGAACCGGGTACTATGATTAAAGCACGGCCAATCTGTCTTCTTGACGATATAGGCAAAATTTTCGAGAGGGTCATTGCGGACAGACTGAATTGCTGGCTGAACGACAATCCGGAGTTCTCTCTGTCTGAAAATCAGTTCGGGTTCAGGATTGCTAGGTCCACGATCGATGCGCTGAACTGCGTAAAGGCCTTTACTAGCGAGATCATATCGGTAGGTGGTTACGCGATAGCAGTGGGATTGGATGTGGCCAATGCTTTCAATTCTGTCCCTTGGTCGGTAATATTAACGGCCATGGAGAAAAAGAATTTCCCTTTATATCTCAGGCGAATAGTTGGCAGCTACTTATCATGCAGAAGTATCATATATAAAAATGATGTAGGACAGACTTTAGAGCGGCGGGTCTGGGCTGGTGTTCCGCAGGGGTCGGTCCTTGGACCACTCCTGTGGAACATCGCCTTCGACTCGGTCTTGCGACTTCCGCTGGAAGAGGGTTGTAAGATAATCTGTTATGCGGATGATACAATGATTCTGTCCTCCTCGAACAGACTGTTCGCTTCTATCGTTAATGCTAACATACAGATCGCTCGGGTTCGTAAGCACATCACTGAATTAGGTTTGAGGATCGCGGAGAATAAAACTGAGGCGGTATTGTTCTATAAAAAGAAACCGAAGGTTATGCCCTCTATCAAGGTCGGCGATATTTATATTCAGACGGCCGAATCTATGAGATACCTCGGGGTGCTGATTGATAGCACATGGAGTTTCCGCTCCCATTTCAAATATATAGATGAGAAACTGAATAGGATGACTAGAGCGCTAAGTAGGTTAATGCCCAATTTGCGTGGGCCTAGCGAGAGGAAACGGCATTTTTACGCAACGGTCCTTACATCTGTTTTTACCTACGCTGCACCCGTATGGGCAAACGTATTGTCATCCTCCCCCGAGAGGGTAATTAGGCCATTACGCAGAATACAGCGCACAATCGCGATCCGAGTTATTTCGGCATATCGCACCGTCTCCTTCGACGCGGCCACCCTGCTAGCGCGCATGCCACCGTGGACTTTGGAGGCCTCCTTGCGAAGAAGAGTTTATGATAGAATCAAAGAATTACGCTTAACTGACGCGTATAACGACGAGAATGTCGAAAAGATAAGGAAAGAAGAAAGCGTACTACTGTTCCGGCAATGGGAATTACTCCTGAGAAGACCTGGAGCCTGGGGGCAACGCACGATCAACGTGATACTTCCGTTTATGAATAGATGGATTGGAAGGAAATATGGATGTCTATCATATTATAGTACCCAGATGTTAACGGGGCACGGAAGTTTCGGGCACTTCTTACGGCGAATTGGTAAGAGGGAAACTTCCGGGTGTAATCACTGTACGGAAGAAGATGACACTCCAGAACACACATTGATAAGCTGTCCTGCTTGGAACGAAATGCGGAACAGATTGCTGCAAAGACTGCAAGTGGAACGTCCGGTTAACATTACGTTAGACTTTATTATTAATGCGGTACTCGTAAAGGAATCTTACTGGCGTTCTTTCGATGAATTTTGTATTCAGATTTTAAGGGCTAAGGAGGAGGAGGAGAGGACTAGGGAGAGAGGAAGTACCTCGCCCCTTCCTCCTGTAGCCTTATCTCTAGATGGATCCTCATGAGAGGAAATTACATGTTGATACATATGTACATGGTATGGTTAGTTAGTTAGTTAAGTAATTATGTACAGGTTAAAATAGGTTAAGATTACAGTATACAGCTAGACGCATGTGTTGAAACACATGTATATATAGCATAGCTGGTTATGTAAATATGTAAATATGTACAGGTTAAAATAGGTTAAGATCATTGTATATAGATTGATTTATGTGTTGATACATACGTGCACAGCATGGTTAGTTAAGTAAGTAAGTAATTTATGTACAGGCTAAAATAGGGTAAGGTTATTGTATACAACTATACACACGTGCTGAAACACACGGGTGTATATAGTAGTGTTGGTTAAGTGAGTAACTATGCTAAGTAACTATGTATAGATAAAAATAGGCTTAAGTTCCTTGTATACAGCTTGATTCATGTGTTGGTACACACACATGTGCTTAGCGTGATTAATTATACAGGTTAAAATAGGTTAAGATCTTTGCATATAGCTCGATTTACAATTAGGCTAAGATTAGTTATGTAATCACGTACAGGTCAAATTAGGTTAATTAAAAAAAAAAAAAAAAAAAAAAAAAAAAAAAAAAAAAAAAAAAAAAAAAAGTACGTGTAATTATGTATGCGTGTATAGTAGCTCTATTATTAGTATTATTAAAAACATTAGTCGTGCAGCCGTGTACCTGCACACATTGCTGTGCTGACTTGGAGTTAAATGATGATAAAGGTACATTTGTGTTGGTGCATAAGTTTATCATATATATGCTGCTGAGAACCGGACAGATCGTGTATGTATGAGTATGTGTGTGCGTGTGTCGTATAGAGGATTACGACTTGAATCTCGATTAATTAATAATTCTGTATTGAATTGTAATAGGTTCATACATTTCGTCATCATCATCCACATTTGTCAAAAAAAAAAAAAAAAAAAAAAAAAAAAAAAAAAAAAAAAAAAAAAAAAAAAAAAAACAAAAAAAAAAAAAAACTTCATCTTCATCTTCATCTTCATCTTCATCTTCATCTTCATCTTCATCTTCATCTTCATCTTCATCTTCATCTTCATCTTCATCTTCATCTTCATCTTCATCTTCATCTTCATCTTCATCTTCATCTTCATCTTCATCTTCATCTTCATCTTCATCTTCATCTTCATCTTCATCTTCATCTTCATCTTCATCTTCATCTTCATCTTCATCTTCATCTTCATCTTCATCTTCATCTTCATCTTCATCTTCATCTTCATCTTCATCTTCATCTTCATCTTCACCTTCATCTTTATCTTCATCTTCATCTTTATCTTCATCCTCATCACCTTCATCCTCATCTTCATCTTCATCGTCATCTTCATCTTCATCCTCAACTTCATATTCACTCGTCACCATCATCACTATCATCACATCATCACGTTCACTTCACCATCATCAACATCATCAACATCATCAACATCATCAACATCATCATCAACATCATCAACATCATCAACATCATCAACATCATCAACATCAACATCATCATCAACATCATCAACATCAACATCATCAACATCATCAACATCATCAACATCATCAACATCAACATCAACAACATCAACATCAACATCAACATCAACATCAACATCAACATCAACATCAACATCAACATCAACATCAACATCAACATCAACATCAACATCAACATCAACATCAACATACACATTCCATTTCATCATCTCTTGCGGCAGTAGTCAACCGGCTCAGGGGGCGGATGGGTGGCATATTGGCCATCTCTCTCTCACCTGCCTCTTTGGGCTGGCAGGGGGCTCTGGCATTGCACCTGTGGCGCCTGAGCTCCCTTAATCAGTAGAATATTTTAAGTATGTTTTTTTTGCGCAGACGCGCGTGTAGTGGCTCTCCCGGAAGTAATGCGTGAGCGGTTCCCGGGGGAGCCATTCAGTCGCGGTTAGGATGCCACCGGTGTGGTTTAGCGGGTAGTCAGGTCCGGATGGATGCATCCGGCCTGGAGTCCCGCACTACCCTGAAGCTTCCCGGGTCAGTACGGGAAGTGGAAGGGTGTCCGTAAAGATTGGATTCCACATCGTAAAAAAAAAAAAAAAAAAAAAAAAAAAAAAAAAGGTTAGGTTAGGTTAGGTTAGGTTAGGTTAGGTTAGGTTAGGTTAGGTTAGGTTAGGTTAGGTTAGGTTAGGTTAGGTTAGGTTAGGTTAGGTTAGGTTAGGTTAGGTTAGGTTAGGTTAGGTTAGGTTAGGTTAGGTTAGGTTAGGTTAGGTTAGGTTAGGTTAGGTTAGGTTAGGTTAGGTTAGGTTAGGTTAGGTTAGGTTAGGTTAGGTTAGGTTAGGTTAGGTTAGGTTAGGTTAGGTTAGGTTAGGTTAGGTTAGGTTAGGTTAGGTTAGGTTAGGTTAGGTTAGGTTAGGTTAGGTTAGGTTAGGTTAGGTTAGGTTAGGTTAGGTTAGGTTAGGTTAGGTTAGGTTAGGTTAGGTTAGGTTAGGTTAGGTTAGGTTAGGTTAGGTTAGGTTAGGTTAGGTTAGGTTAGGTTAGGTTAGGTTAGGTTAGGTTAGGTTAGGTTAGGTTAGGTTAGGTTAGGTTAGGTTAGGTTAGGTTAGGTTAGGTTAGGTTAGGTTAGGTTAGGTTAGGTTAGGTTAGGTTAGGTTAGGTTAGGTTAGGTTAGGTTAGGTTAGGTTAGGTTAGGTTAGGTTAGGTTAGGTTAGGTTAGGTTAGGTTAGGTTAGGTTAGGTTAGGTTAGGTTAGGTTAGGTTAGGTTAGGTTAGGTTAGGTTAGGTTAGGTTAGGTTAGGTTAGGTTAGGTTAGGTTAGGTTAGGTTAGGTTAGGTTAGGTTAGGTTAGGTTAGGTTAGGTTAGGTTAGGTTAGGTTAGGTTAGGTTAGGTTAGGTTAGGTTAGGTTAGGTTAGGTTAGGTTAGGTTAGGTTAGGTTAGGTTAGGTTAGGTTAGGTTAGGTTAGGTTAGGTTAGGTTAGGTTAGGTTAGGTTAGGTTAGGTTAGGTTAGGTTAGGTTAGGTTAGGTTAGGTTAGGTTAGGTTAGGTTAGGTTAGGTTAGGTTAGGTTAGGTTAGGTTAGGTTAGGTTAGGTTAGGTTAGGTTAGGTTAGGTTAGGTTAGGTTAGGTTAGGTTAGGTTAGGTTAGGTTAGGTTAGGTTAGGTTAGGTTAGGTTAGGTTAGGTTAGGTTAGGTTAGGTTAGGTTAGGTTAGGTTAGGTTAGGTTAGGTTAGGTTAGGTTAGGTTAGGTTAGGTTAGGTTAGGTTAGGTTAGGTTAGGTTAGGTTAGGTTAGGTTAGGTTAGGTTAGGTTAGGTTAGGTTAGGTTAGGTTAGGTTAGGTTAGGTTAGGTTAGGTTAGGTTAGGTTAGGTTAGGTTAGGTTAGGTTAGGTTAGGTTAGGTTAGGTTAGGTTAGGTTAGGTTAGGTTAGGTTAGGTTAGGTTAGGTTAGGTTAGGTTAGGTTAGGTTAGGTTAGGTTAGGTTAGGTTAGGTTAGGTTAGGTTAGGTTAGGTTAGGTTAGGTTAGGTTAGGTTAGGTTAGGTTAGGTTAGGTTAGGTTAGGTTAGGTTAGGTTAGGTTAGGTTAGGTTAGGTTAGGTTAGGTTAGGTTAGGTTAGGTTAGGTTAGGTTAGGTTAGGTTAGGTTAGGTTAGGTTAGGTTAGGTTAGGTTAGGTTAGGTTAGGTTAGGTTAGGTTAGGTTAGGTTAGGTTAGGTTAGGTTAGGTTAGGTTAGGTTAGGTTAGGTTAGGTTAGGTTAGGTTAGGTTAGGTTAGGTTAGGTTAGGTTAGGTTAGGTTAGGTTAGGTTAGGTTAGGTTAGGTTAGGTTAGGTTAGGTTAGGTTAGGTTAGGTTAGGTTAGGTTAGGTTAGGTTAGGTTAGGTTAGGTTAGGTTAGGTTAGGTTAGGTTAGGTTAGGTTAGGTTAGGTTAGGTTAGGTTAGGTTAGGTTAGGTTAGGTTAGGTTAGGTTAGGTTAGGTTAGGTTAGGTTAGGTTAGGTTAGGTTAGGTTAGGTTAGGTTAGGTTAGGTTAGGTTAGGTTAGGTTAGGTTAGGTTAGGTTAGGTTAGGTTAGGTTAGGTTAGGTTAGGTTAGGTTAGGTTAGGTTAGGTTAGGTTAGGTTAGGTTAGGTTAGGTTAGGTTAGGTTAGGTTAGGTTAGGTTAGGTTAGGTTAGGTTAGGTTAGGTTAGGTTAGGTTAGGTTAGGTTAGGTTAGGTTAGGTTAGGTTAGGTTAGGTTAGGTTAGGTTAGGTTAGGTTAGGTTAGGTTAGGTTAGGTTAGGTTAGGTTAGGTTAGGTTAGGTTAGGTTAGGTTAGGTTAGGTTAGGTTAGGTTAGGTTAGGTTAGGTTAGGTTAGGTTAGGTTAGGTTAGGTTAGGTTAGGTTAGGTTAGGTTAGGTTAGGTTAGGTTAGGTTAGGTTAGGTTAGGTTAGGTTAGGTTAGGTTAGGTTAGGTTAGGTTAGGTTAGGTTAGGTTAGGTTAGGTTAGGTTAGGTTAGGTTAGGTTAGGTTAGGTTAGGTTAGGTTAGGTTAGGTTAGGTTAGGTTAGGTTAGGTTAGGTTAGGTTAGGTTAGGTTAGGTTAGGTTAGGTTAGGTTAGGTTAGGTTAGGTTAGGTTAGGTTAGGTTAGGTTAGGTTAGGTTAGGTTAGGTTAGGTTAGGTTAGGTTAGGTTAGGTTAGGTTAGGTTAGGTTAGGTTAGGTTAGGTTAGGTTAGGTTAGGTTAGGTTAGGTTAGGTTAGGTTAGGTTAGGTTAGGTTAGGTTAGGTTAGGTTAGGTTAGGTTAGGTTAGGTTAGGTTAGGTTAGGTTAGGTTAGGTTAGGTTAGGTTAGGTTAGGTTAGGTTAGGTTAGGTTAGGTTAGGTTAGGTTAGGTTAGGTTAGGTTAGGTTAGGTTAGGTTAGGTTAGGTTAGGTTAGGTTAGGTTAGGTTAGGTTAGGTTAGGTTAGGTTAGGTTAGGTTAGGTTAGGTTAGGTTAGGTTAGGTTAGGTTAGGTTAGGTTAGGTTAGGTTAGGTTAGGTTAGGTTAGGTTAGGTTAGGTTAGGTTAGGTTAGGTTAGGTTAGGTTAGGTTAGGTTAGGTTAGGTTAGGTTAGGTTAGGTTAGGTTAGGTTAGGTTAGGTTAGGTTAGGTTAGGTTAGGTTAGGTTAGGTTAGGTTAGGTTAGGTTAGGTTAGGTTAGGTTAGGTTAGGTTAGGTTAGGTTAGGTTAGGTTAGGTTAGGTTAGGTTAGGTTAGGTTAGGTTAGGTTAGGTTAGGTTAGGTTAGGTTAGGTTAGGTTAGGTTAGGTTAGGTTAGGTTAGGTTAGGTTAGGTTAGGTTAGGTTAGGTTAGGTTAGGTTAGGTTAGGTTAGGTTAGGTTAGGTTAGGTTAGGTTAGGTTAGGTTAGGTTAGGTTAGGTTAGGTTAGGTTAGGTTAGGTTAGGTTAGGTTAGGTTAGGTTAGGTTAGGTTAGGTTAGGTTAGGTTAGGTTAGGTTAGGTTAGGTTAGGTTAGGTTAGGTTAGGTTAGGTTAGGTTAGGTTAGGTTAGGTTAGGTTAGGTTAGGTTAGGTTAGGTTAGGTTAGGTTAGGTTAGGTTAGGTTAGGTTAGGTTAGGTTAGGTTAGGTTAGGTTAGGTTAGGTTAGGTTAGGTTAGGTTAGGTTAGGTTAGGTTAGGTTAGGTTAGGTTAGGTTAGGTTAGGTTAGGTTAGGTTAGGTTAGGTTAGGTTAGGTTAGGTTAGGTTAGGTTAGGTTAGGTTAGGTTAGGTTAGGTTAGGTTAGGTTAGGTTAGGTTAGGTTAGGTTAGGTTAGGTTAGGTTAGGTTAGGTTAGGTTAGGTTAGGTTAGGTTAGGTTAGGTTAGGTTAGGTTAGGTTAGGTTAGGTTAGGTTAGGTTAGGTTAGGTTAGGTTAGGTTAGGTTAGGTTAGGTTAGGTTAGGTTAGGTTAGGTTAGGTTAGGTTAGGTTAGGTTAGGTTAGGTTAGGTTAGGTTAGGTTAGGTTAGGTTAGGTTAGGTTAGGTTAGGTTAGGTTAGGTTAGGTTAGGTTAGGTTAGGTTAGGTTAGGTTAGGTTAGGTTAGGTTAGGTTAGGTTAGGTTAGGTTAGGTTAGGTTAGGTTAGGTTAGGTTAGGTTAGGTTAGGTTAGGTTAGGTTAGGTTAGGTTAGGTTAGGTTAGGTTAGGTTAGGTTAGGTTAGGTTAGGTTAGGTTAGGTTAGGTTAGGTTAGGTTAGGTTAGGTTAGGTTAGGTTAGGTTAGGTTAGGTTAGGTTAGGTTAGGTTAGGTTAGGTTAGGTTAGGTTAGGTTAGGTTAGGTTAGGTTAGGTTAGGTTAGGTTAGGTTAGGTTAGGTTAGGTTAGGTTAGGTTAGGTTAGGTTAGGTTAGGTTAGGTTAGGTTAGGTTAGGTTAGGTTAGGTTAGGTTAGGTTAGGTTAGGTTAGGTTAGGTTAGGTTAGGTTAGGTTAGGTTAGGTTAGGTTAGGTTAGGTTAGGTTAGGTTAGGTTAGGTTAGGTTAGGTTAGGTTAGGTTAGGTTAGGTTAGGTTAGGTTAGGTTAGGTTAGGTTAGGTTAGGTTAGGTTAGGTTAGGTTAGGTTAGGTTAGGTTAGGTTAGGTTAGGTTAGGTTAGGTTAGGTTAGGTTAGGTTAGGTTAGGTTAGGTTAGGTTAGGTTAGGTTAGGTTAGGTTAGGTTAGGTTAGGTTAGGTTAGGTTAGGTTAGGTTAGGTTAGGTTAGGTTAGGTTAGGTTAGGTTAGGTTAGGTTAGGTTAGGTTAGGTTAGGTTAGGTTAGGTTAGGTTAGGTTAGGTTAGGTTAGGTTAGGTTAGGTTAGGTTAGGTTAGGTTAGGTTAGGTTAGGTTAGGTTAGGTTAGGTTAGGTTAGGTTAGGTTAGGTTAGGTTAGGTTAGGTTAGGTTAGGTTAGGTTAGGTTAGGTTAGGTTAGGTTAGGTTAGGTTAGGTTAGGTTAGGTTAGGTTAGGTTAGGTTAGGTTAGGTTAGGTTAGGTTAGGTTAGGTTAGGTTAGGTTAGGTTAGGTTAGGTTAGGTTAGGTTAGGTTAGGTTAGGTTAGGTTAGGTTAGGTTAGGTTAGGTTAGGTTAGGTTAGGTTAGGTTAGGTTAGGTTAGGTTAGGTTAGGTTAGGTTAGGTTAGGTTAGGTTAGGTTAGGTTAGGTTAGGTTAGGTTAGGTTAGGTTAGGTTAGGTTAGGTTAGGTTAGGTTAGGTTAGGTTAGGTTAGGTTAGGTTAGGTTAGGTTAGGTTAGGTTAGGTTAGGTTAGGTTAGGTTAGGTTAGGTTAGGTTAGGTTAGGTTAGGTTAGGTTAGGTTAGGTTAGGTTAGGTTAGGTTAGGTTAGGTTAGGTTAGGTTAGGTTAGGTTAGGTTAGGTTAGGTTAGGTTAGGTTAGGTTAGGTTAGGTTAGGTTAGGTTAGGTTAGGTTAGGTTAGGTTAGGTTA